>NW_028301152.1:2930000-3565000 GCF_049000335.1 Polistes dominula | reverse complement strand
AAAAATATACGATAGAACGAAAAATCAACAATGACATTCAGCCGAGAAATCGTAATTTTTTTCTTTTAATTTATACAATTTTATTCATTATTTATTCTAAGTCATAATGCAAAAAAAAAAACAAAGATTTATTTCTTATTTATATTAATAACTTGTTTGCATTGGACAGTAAAAAAATATATAATCAATTTAATTTCAATTATCGTTTTTTATGTACGTTAATTTATTATTCATTTAATGACTATTTAAAAAAAAAAAAAAAAAAAAAAAAATCCAACCAATATAAAAATTAAAATGAATTCGTTTCATTGGATGAAATTCAATTAGAAACTTGTCTATTCGAAAATGTTTTCATGTATATGAAGGAAACGAGATTGGAATCGTCAAAAAGCGACAAATTTATCTGGCCTTTCGTTCAACAAGGTCCACGAACGTGAACAATCTCTCTCCGAACTCTAATAGCCACCATTAACGACCCTGACAACGTACTCGCCGATCCGTTCGCACGCTCGCGAATTCCAGGAAGCGATCGTTTCATTCCAACCATCAGGATCGGCTCCTTTCAACGATGCCATTATTGGTGTCCTCTCGAAGGAAACGTTTACGGTCTCTCCTCCACCTTTTCCTTTTCTCAAGGAATTTTTCTCCTTTTATTTTGGTTCCACCTTACACCAACATCGCAGGAAGCTCTGACCCTTCTGAATTTACCTGTATTTTGTACGCTCGTAGAATTCGATACGCCGATTAAATTGCTGCTAACTTTGATCTCGGGCAAGATCGAAACGAATCCTCGCGTATTTTCGAAGAAGAAATTGAGGTCGTTTTTTTTTTCGATAAGAAGACCCATTCAATCGTTCACAACACTCGTAGGAGGAATCATCTTATTTTTCATCGTTCAGAGTTTGGATATTAAATAAATTGTTTTCTGTTCTTTTTCTTTTTCGAACGAATTCTTCCTTTCCTTTTTTTTTCTTTTTTCTCTTTAGAACCTCGCTCACCGAAAAATAAATTCTTTTTAATACTCAAAGAGTTAATTCGACGGAGTATACCCTTTAGTGTAGCCATTTGACCGTATCAGGTTTCACTTGTCTTCCGGAAAAAAGAGAAGATTACTATGTCATAAGGATTCTTTGTGAAAACAGTAATTCGAGATCTTTTTCAAAATATTCGAAATCTTATTTGAGTTTAGTTGATTTTTAACTTTCATATGTAATTATATTCTTATATTAAATAATTAACTCTTTATGTGTTATATTTCTGTTTAGAAAATTTGCAAAAAAACATATGTATATATATATATATATTATTTATCGAGTATAAATAAATATTGAAGGGAAAGTAATGAAAAAATTATATAATTATAATTTTACAAGATCTACTAGAAAGTTAGATTAATTATTGAATATGTTATAATTCTACCATTACATGTATTCCAAAATTATTGACAATAAGTAAATAAAAGATTTAAATATTCCATTCGGAACTTCCTATAAAAATCTTCACCTCTTTTGGTTCAACTTCCGTTTCGTATAAGTAGGAAGGAAATTGATGGTGTCGAAAATATAACCGATAAATATATACACACGATTTCGTAACACAATGTAACGAGTCACGATATTAAACGCTAAACAACCATCTATCGAGCCTAAGAGATCGCTTATCTTCACTCTGAACGCATACTTCGGAGGTCATAACATTGTAGTATCGCATTCACCAAGCTGGTATTCGATTCCACCGAGTTCACAATTCACGTTTCATCGGTGTTTAACATTGCTAAATCAGTTCTACTTAACGATGACATTCATTCATTAAACTTATTCACGTTAATGCTGCATTACAATGTTTCACAAATTCTCTCAATACATCAATATACGATTACGTATAATATTAGATTACGAATAATTTATTTATAAAATATAATATACATTTATAAATGATATATTATTGATTAATAATTAGCAAAATTAATTTCATATTATAATGAATATTATATGAATATATACATATATACATATTGCGTGAATTATTATAATATAATAATAAATAAATTAAATATAATATGCACACATATATATATATATATATACAGTAATCCCCCCCTATAACACGGTACTCTTATAACGCGTAACCAATATACCGTGTTATAGGGGGTATTACTGTATATGCATGCATCATAGTTACATAATACGATACAATTTGATTCATATCAATGCACGTGTATTTGCTTAAAATATAACTATAATAAATAATAATCCATTTAATGAAGGATTTCGAAGATCAAAAGGTTTTAACATCGATGGATCGTTGAATCAATCACGTGACGTAGTTAGAATCGATCTCTTCGCCTTCGCAAACGAGCAGTGAGATTCCTCGATTGTTTTTCGAACGATTGTGGAGATGCGTTGCACAACTTAAAGACGAAGACGACTTGAACGTGAGAGAGTATAGATAAAGGGAGTGCTCAAATGGAAGAGAGAGACAGAGAGAGAAGAGAGAAACCCGTCCGTTGTGTGTAGCACGTTGGAGATCTCGACTCTCGAGCTCCCTCAAGGTGGTCTCGTCTAAATATAGCCGAGTGGAGCTCAGAATAACACCACGTCGAGCCGGCAATGACCAAAGCCCACCTCACCTCGTCGACGAACAAGGATAAACCTACCAAGCGGGTCACTTTCATATACTTTGGACCGATCTCCAAAATCACACAACAAACAAACGCGATACAAGTTATGAAAACGATCGATCACAATCAATCTTTCACATCATTCGTGATAACAAAAATATTCTACTTTTTCCCATTGATTTTTTATTTTTCATGAAATAATAATTCTTCGATGATTGAACAATCAAATCAAATTGTATGATAACAAGTAAGATCTAAGATTAAATTAACTAATTAATATAATTTAATAATATTATTAATTTATCTGTATATATAATTAGTTTTTGAATGTACCTAATAAAAAATAATATATATTAGGAAAAATGGTTTTAAATCGTCATTCTTATACGAATGATTAACGAAAAAAATAATTATTGATTATCAAATAAATCAAACAAACCCGTATTTACGCAATCCCTATATGATATATAACGGAATATAAAATATCTTTATATATGTGATGATATTTCTTGCACCAAAAAGAGCAGCGTCAAAATCAATTGGAAACTGAGCGCGTTGTTTTATGCACCGATTACAATGAATTTCACCGTCATGGCGATATGCGTCGCGTCGTGTCATGTCAATTTATTTCTCGCATAGCGTTAGATCCGAGAGCACCGGCTGCAATTCTACGCGTTCCTACTTTTAACATATAATCATTCACTTTATCGTTTTACAGAACAAGATTGTTACAATTCGCGAGATTTTCTCGATCCTCGATCTGAAAGTTTACTGTCATCGTGATGAATAGAGGAAACGAAAGTTCCTCATAACACTAGAAAAGTGATGATAGATCAATAAGAATGAAATATTTATCAAACCAGAGATGTTATTACATAAAAAGTAATCAAATTCTAAGCAAATATATGCATATTAATATATAATATGTATTATGTTTACCAATCTATTCCTATACGTTTTATTTATTTATTTTATTTACAAATAATTATATTCAAAGAGAGAAATTTTATACCAATAATTATAAATTAATTAAATTAAAGGAAATTTAAAAAAAAAAAACAAAATAAATCAATAAATTTTATGATTTATTTTATATTAAAATTATTAATATAATAAAATAAATTTTATATAATATTTATGTGATATCCATATACAATATATCAATTTGAAATTTAATGAAATTGCGATAAAGCACAAAATTGTTGGAAATATGTATAATAGATAAGGGATGGAAAAAATACAAATAAGAAATAAGATGTTTCTTATATACACATTTTATATATATAATATGTGTGTAGATTATTGAAGAAGAACTGACCCTCAGTTGTCACGTTTAATTTATATGTTAATGAGCGGCATGTCACATTTCAGGCGGTACGAAGAGCAACTCGCGGCACAGCCGCCACTGCCACCCGTTCGTTCGCTCTCCCGTTCATTCCACTCTCCTCTTACCCTCCATCTTTGCAAGCCGCGAGTTTATATTTAACTCGCGCCACACACCATGGTACCAGGCGCAGCCCACTTTGCTCCACTCCGCTCTCTTCTATCTCTTTCTCTCCCACGAGTGCATTCGACTTGCTTCTGGCCGCTCCTCTCTCTCTCTCTCTCTCTCTCTCTTTCTCACTTACTCTTTCTCTTTTTCTATCTTCCCGTCTTCTCTGTCTGCTGCTGCTGTTACTGCTGCTGCATTTTGTTTTTCTTCCTCTTTCTTTTTGTCTATCCTTCTTCCTTTTTCTTCATTTGTCTTTCTCTATGATTGCACTGCACTCCACTTTGCACTTTATACACTTTAAGCGATACGACCAAAATTTTCTACAACATTTTCCCTAATTTTCAATGTTTCTTATCTTTCCTCTATCTTTTAATCAAACTCATTGAATTATTACTCTCGACAATTGTATATGCTTATTCCCCTGAACTGGTTATTATTTATATTAACTTACTTATGCGAACAAGTTCGAGAGCGACACCGATCATCGGTGTTTATGATTCTATCAATTTAAAATGATATTCCTTTTTCCTTCATTTTTTTTCTTCTTTTTTTTTTAATTTCTTTTTATTTCTAGCAGATTAATTAAAGTCGACTTTAATTAATAAATTTTATTCCGAGATCCTCTCGCGCCGATATCATAAATTTTCACTTTTTTCGTTTTTCTATATTTTTCTTTTTAAACATTTTTTTGAACATTTGTTTTTTATTTACGATAAATTTTTCTATATTTCTTACCTACTGTTAAATTTCTGTGCTTATATATAAAATAATTAAATGCGATGGAATACCGGAATAATGGAATTGATTCATATATATATATATATATATTTAAAAAAAAGTAAAAATTATTCACGTCATTCATAAATTTGATTTAAGATAAGATCTACAAATTGATTTATTGCGTTACAGAAATGTTCGGACTACAAAGCTTCGAAAGTGAACACCTTTGCAAGAACGGAGCCTCCGGATACACAAGTTACGAAGTCGGTGATAGCTCTTCTACTCCATTATGGTTGGAACAAATTCACGATTATAACGGAAATGGCCTGGTCGACGGTAGCTCGTTCACTTGAGGAACAGGCGACGAAGCACAATCTGACGGTGAATCACTATAGGACCGTTGAGGATCGTCATACTTGTTGCGAAGATAGGTTACCGTGTTGTCAAGTCAGCATATGGTTTCAACTTATAGAGGAGACCAAAAATATGACGAGAAGTCAGTTTACATTTTAATTATTTTATCTTCACATTTTAACAATCTTGTAATTTGTTCTTATCTCATATTCTTTTCAGGAATGTTTCTTAAAAACAAATACATATACACAATAGACAATTGTTAAGATGATTTTAAAATTCTTTAATCATTTAGTTTATAAATTTTGTTCTCTCTTTTATGTTTTTTTTTTTTTGATGTTTCATAAAAATTCAAAAGTTCCATGTTCTATAACTCGATCACTTACGAAAGAATTGAGGCATCAATGAAATCATTCAATGAAAATTTTCATTTTGATTGTTTCAGTATACATTTTTCTTGGTACCGCAATGTCTTTAATAGATATGATGAATTCGATGCTGAATCAAAGATTACTGGACAACGGAGAATACATGGTCATACATGTGGATATGATGACATATTCACAACGAGAAGCACAAAAGTACTTATGGAGTTAGTATGCCTGTTATTCAAGCGACATTCTTCGAAATTAAACCTTTAAGTGATAAATTATGTTTCGGACAAAAAATAAAATCGTTAAATCGCGTAGAAATATGTTAGTAACGAATTAAACTATTATCGTAATTAATCTGTTTTGATTTAAATCTTTTCAGAACCAGAGCATTTAGACAGAATGGAAAATTGTCTCGAACCAAAGGACTTTTTAAAGAAGGCAAGATCGCTCATGGTTGTTGCTTCCACACCACCTACTCAAAATTATGAAGAATTTACGAAAAAAGTCCGAGATTACAGTGAAAAGGAACCGTTCAACTTTGTTATTCCAGAACTTCTGAAAAAATATGAAAAGGTATTTTTATATAATAGGAATATAACGATCATTAGGATAAGGAAGTAACAGCGAGGAGATTCCTTTATCTAAAAAAGATTTGGATTTTTTTTCTTTTATAGTATGTCCCCATTCATGCGGCGTATCTTTACGATTCGGTGAAGTTGTATGCTAGAGCATTGGATCAACTTATACGAGATCAACCGGAACACACTCTACAGGAAATCGCTAGTAACGGAACGCAAATAATAGAGACGATCATCAAAAATCACACTTATCAAAGTAAGTACGTATGATTTACTAATCGAGACTCGAATACTATTTTCTTCTTTTTTTCTTCTCATTCAATTGGATCTACACAATTTTCTTTATTTTTTGAAGTTTTCTTTGTTTTTGCAATATATATATATATATACTTATAATTGTCATTATCCGTAGGTGTCAGCGGAGCGACTATAAAATTGGACAAATTCGGAGATTCGGAGGGAAATTTTTCGGTGCTAGCTCTGAAGAAGGATCCTTTCCGTTTCAACAATTTTTCCTGCGATTATCAAATGAAACCTGTAGGACAGTTTCAGCAGGGTGAAACTCTAGTGAGTGAGTTGTTTAACAGCACTCGTGCGAATCATTCTTTTACATATAGGAATAATGAAGAAAACTAAAATATTGAAATATTGATACAATAGAATTATTTTAACAAGTCATTTCCTTTCTCTCCCTTTTCCTTATCCCCTCTCTTTTTCTGTTGCTTTCTTTCTATATTTAATGAGTATTAAAGTATATTTCTCACACAGTTATACAGACCATCAGAGTCTATGGATTGGCCAGGTAAAAATAAACCAGAAGCCGAGCCTGGTTGTGGTTTTCTTAACGAACACTGTCCCAAAGATGATACTCACATGCGTAGTATCGTTGTTGCCGGTGTCCTCGGTGTTATATTATTTTGCTCCGCTGTGATTACAATAAGCATCTATCGAAGGTGGAAAATCGAACAAGAGATCGAAGGATTGCTCTGGAAAATTAATCCAGAAGAAATACGTGGCTATCCTCGTCTCGACAATATGATGTCGTCTCCTAGTAAGGTCAGTGATCTTGAATTTATTTTATCATTTTATTTCTTTCAAAAGTTTTAATAATTATTATTAGCATGTATTGTCCTTTCTTGAAGCACACGCGTACGTACCGTCTTCTGTACTGCGTAGTACTTTCTTTTTTTTTTTTTTTTTTTTTTTAGAGATATCTTAATCTCTCAGGTGCATAAAATACTTTATGTTAAAATCACGATAGGCTTCGCTATGAAAAGGCCGTAAAATAAGAAAAGAATACGTCATTCCTATTTTAAGCTTTCCAACAAAGCATGTTATCTTCCGAAGTTTATCCAAGCTAGCAATAACAAGAGATAATTTCCAAAACGATAGTTACAAGAGCTAGTCGCTTAAACAAAATCAGATAACTATTATGTGGTACCTATCTTTTAGATATCTCTTTTAATCATGCATATATTATCTCGTGTGAAAAGCTATCGTACATTTTATATAAATATTTCAACGGACAATATGAAAGTATTCCTTTCTTTTTTGGACACTGTTTTTTAAGGAAAATTTCTACATTTCCTTTCTCATATCCCCTCCCAATATTTTATACTCGATCTATAATAGTCGTTTATACATATTTTATTTTAGTATAATTAAAAAAATACCTATATTATTAATACTTATACTAGATTAGACTTTTGCGGAAATAATATTTTTACGTAGAAGAATTTATTCTTACGAAATAATTCCTCCATATTATCTGATTCTTGGATCAGAAAATGCGACACGGTATCTCTCCTATTTTATTTAATGATATTTATGTTTTTTACTCACACAGTTAAGTTTAGCTAGTGGAATGTCTTACGAATCGAGATGTGGTGGTCAAGTATTCGCGCAAACTGGCCATTATCATGGTGTAGTGGTGCGAATAAAGGAATTGAAATTTTCGAAGAAGAAGGATACATCGCGTGATGTCATGAAGGAGATGCGTATTCTTCGTGATATCAGACACGATAATCTGAACTCATTTATCGGTGCGTGTGTAGAACCGATGAGGATCTTGCTAATTACCGATTATTGTGCCAAAGGAAGTCTTTATGTAAGTTTATCTAATATACTGCTTATTTAACATTATTAATTATTTAATCGTCATTATTTTAAACTTTTATAGGACATCATTGAAAACGAAGATATAAAATTAGATGATATGTTTATTGCGTCGTTAGTTCACGATCTCATTAAGGTAAGTGATCACTTTGATGGTCAGCATTCTGTTAGTTATGTGCTACGCTATCGTAGAGTGATTTTAGAAATGATTTCTGTCGTACAGGGTATGCTTTATATTCACGAAACATCAGTGTTATTCTGTCACGGTAATCTAAAATCTTCTAATTGCGTGGTTACTTCACGTTGGGTACTCCAAGTTTCTGATTTTGGTTTACATGATATGCGTCATTGTGCTGAGTCTGACAGCATTGGAGAACATCAGTATTTTCGAAGTAAGTTTAATAAAAAAAAAATGACAAACTTTATTCAACAGAAAAGATTATTTAACGTTTAATTATTTCAGACCTATTTTGGAAAGCCCCTGAGTTGTTGAGGGATCCTAATGCACCGATCAGAGGCACTCAGGAAGGAGATATTTACTCTTTTGCTATTATATTATTTGAAATAATTGGACGAAAAGGACCATATGGAGGTGTTAATTTGGAACCCAAAGGTAACTATCACGATATTATAAAGAGATTTGAAACTGTAGTGATAGTCTGTTGTTAATCGGCATTTGCCAAAAGGTATAGCTGCAGAAAAAATAAATATGAAACGTTAACAAATTGACAGAAATCATAGAGCGAGTGAAAAGGTTCCCAGAAGATGGTGAACCACCGTTTAGACCTAACATAGAGATACTGTCCGAGTCTGAGGCAGATTGTGCTGAATATATCGTTAGTACTATAACCGACTGTTGGGCGGAAAGTCCAGAACTTAGGCCAAACTTCAAAACAATAAGGACAAGATTAAAGAAAATGAAAGATGGTCGTCATCGTAATATAATGGACCAAATGATGGATATGATGGAGAAATATGCGAACAATCTCGAAGATCTAGTCCATGAACGTACGCGTTTACTTTATGAGGAAAAACAAAAAACTGAAGACCTGCTACATAGAATGTTACCTGAGTGAGTTTAATTCACGCGATCTTTGTTAATAAAAAATATATTTATATAATACTAAACAGTTCAATAACTAACAAATATATTTATATAATATTATACGATCCAATAACTACTACTAATGTTTCTATTATTTTTAGTTATATGAAAAAATACTCGCGAAAGACTATTTCGAGGGGCATTGTAATTGGATGTTAAAAAGAATTGTTTTTAAAAGATTTATTGATATTTTCTAAAACAAAACCCTATCATATGTTTTGCGTAAATTAGTTTTGAATAAAAGAAAATGAGAAACAAAGTAGAAAAATATTAAATTCTCATAGCACTTTAAAACAATGTCTAATAATTCACACAAATGAAGCTATGTCCATTTTTTTTTTGTATGTAAATTAAAAAACAATAAAAAACGGAAAAGATAAATAATACAAGGTGAATTGCATATTTACGATTTCATTTTTATCCCAAGCGCAATAATCCACGTGTATGCATTTGCCCTTGCGATAAAAATATAATCGCGAATAATTTATCGTAATGTATTTCGAGAAATACCGACAAGCTTGAAATCTTAAAAAAATAATCTCAAGAACAAATTCTTTTCACCATTAAATGAAATAATGTAACTTTATTTCGAGTATTTTTCTATATAATAAAAAATAATGAAGATATTAGGAACAATAATAATTATTGGATCACTTGATATATAATTATTTTTATCATTATCAATGGACAACATTTCTCATACACTTTTTGTTTAATTTTGTACAGACCAGTTGCCAATTGTTTAACAAATGGTATAGGAGTAGAACCTGAAGCATTCGATTTGGTAACGATATATTTCAGCGATATTGTTGGTTTCACAGCGATGTCAGCAGAAAGTACACCCTTCCAAGTATATATAAGATAATTGAATTCTTTGTAATGTAACTTTATGACATTATTAGCAAACTTTATATCATTTTTTTAGGTTGTAAACTTTCTCAACGACTTGTATACTATATTCGACCGCATAATCAAAGGATATGATGTGTACAAAGTTGAAACTATAGGAGATGCCTACATGGTTGTGAGTAAAATATACTAAGATATTAAATTTATTAATAAATATTTTACTTTCATAATTGATTATTTTTAATTAGGTGTCAGGACTACCAATAAAAAATGGAAACAGGCATGCCGGAGAAATAGCATCTATGTCTTTGGAATTACTTAATGCGGTCAAGCATCACACAATAGCTCACCGTCCTCAGGAAACTCTTAAACTTCGTATTGGAATTCACACAGGTAAAACAAAATACATAACGAATAATAAGAATCTTACATTGAAACTAATATAAATTAAATAATATAAAACCTATTTTTTTTTTTTTACAAACAAATGTATACACAGGCCCTGTAGTCGCAGGAGTAGTAGGATTAACAATGCCTAGATATTGTTTATTTGGTGACACTGTGAATACTGCATCAAGAATGGAATCAAACGGTGAACCATTACGTATTCATATTAGTAGTCAATGCAAGGATGCTTTGGATAAAATAGGTGGTTATATTATCGAAGAACGTGGTTTAGTAAATATGAAAGGAAAAGGCGAAGTGAAAACTTATTGGCTTACAGGAGCTACAGAAAAAGCTATTCAGAAAAGAGAGGTATATAAAGAATTCATTTATAATTATTATCTTATATTGTTCACTTAAATATTTATAATAATATATTCGTAACTTTGTATTAGAAAGTTTGTTATTTATAGGTGGACGTTGGTGATCTTCCACCACTTTTCTGCAGACCAAGAAGAAGTCCAAAATTTAATCCTGATTCACGTCAGGCATCATTATTAGCTGTTTTAGGTGCTGGCAGTCGAAGGCAATCTAGCGTGCCACGTCCAACTGCTGATGATTCGTCCTCACAATGTGGTGGTGGATCGAGTCCAATACCAAAATCTCTCCTTAGTCGAAAATTGGAACGATCTCCACTTTGTTTATCAGATAGCATATCCAAAAGTACATTGGAAAATAGTCCTCTTCAAGAAGAAATTGAAAATCGAGCTGTTAACATCAAGCTTGCTCTCGACGATTTTTTCACAGATGCTAAACCAAAACTGCTTGAGAATGAAAGAGTTTTATCGATAATTGCATCTTCCTCAACAACTAGCGACTATCCATCTCAAACAGTTATCAGAGAATCTCGTTCGTTAGATCCTTTTCCATTCGACACTGATACAAGAAGATTCGAACAGGAGAATTTTTGTTGGAAAGAACTGAGAAAGAGTTTTCGATCGTTGGAAAATTGTGACAAGTGTCCACGGACCAGCTTAAAAACCGATCTTGCTGGTAAAGTGTTGAATAATAATTACCCGAATGGCAATATGATAATTATACCTCACGTTAATATAACGTCAAACGATGTAGAGACTCCTCTACTTATGGGTGACGAGAGTGGTTGTATAGGAGAAATAGTGCAGGGGAAACGTTGGCGCTCTTTGGATGAAGTGACACCTGATCCTAGTGATAAAAATGTTCCCGATAAAAAGTCTTCAGCACGAAATTCAATAAAAAGCTGGCTGGTTAGTCTGTTTAATAGTAATGGAATACCCAACAGCGATGTTTCTTTAAGAAGGGGTGTTATTGCTGGATATGATATACAGTCAGAGCATGAGAGTATAGTTTGAATGAATTGTTTTTATTATCCTTACTACGCTTCTCCTTTTTAAAAGGAAACAAGTTTATGATGACGTAATAGAAGAATCTTGTATATCGAGAACGAAAGTGTATAATGTATATTTATGTTTATGAGTCATAAGCATGATTAATTGTTGCCATGTTTTTTTAGATTATGTACGTGAAATTTATATATATATATATATACATATATATGTATGCATGTATGTATATACATATATGTGCGTGTGAAAGTTACCGAAAGTGTATATTTTTATTACCTAGATATTTTATAATTCGTACTAAACTGTGCGTCAGCGTCGATGCCGAAAGTGACTTATGTAGCGCAGGACTGTTGCCTTGCCTGTTAAAATTTTTAATCTGAGTACGCAATAGGGACAAGAAACTATTTTATAAATATCGTTCTAACCAAAGTATAAAGAAGCGCAAGATCGTTCCGATCTCTTATGAGTTAGTGTATTAAAACTTCTCGCATAGAAGAAAACAGGCTAACGCAGCTGGAGTATACGTACGTCTTCCACATACATCGTTCAATTTGCTCCATGCTCATGTTTAAAGTATGTACATATGGTGTTTGTACATAAATTACCTGCTGCATATATATATATATATATATATATATATATATATATATATATATATATATATATGTATATGTATATGTATATATGTATATGATATGTATATCTATGTACACACTCGTGTATATCTATGTATATCTATAATTTTAAACTTGTTCACTAAAGGAAGCAAATTATCTGTATGGCTGTGAAAAGTGAACTAGATTGTACCTAAGGTGCTTAGTAATATATGATGTTGTTAAATGTACATAACTGAACAATAATATATCGATACAAAAACAAAGTGTAAATTAAATAGAATTTCTACCCTATATAAAAATGTAAACTTACATACATAGGGAAAATGTGTCATAATAGAAAATATATTTCCTTATATAAAAATAGATTTAAAAAACTTGAAACTTTTAAAATAATGCACGCTCTTATGTTTTTTTTTTTTTTTTATAAATAACAGCAACATATTCTTTATTTATTTCGTTATTTTACTTTTTTAAGAGATACATCGATATCGAATCTAATAAATTTGGTATGTATTTACATAATTTATATAGAATTTTAAATCTAACAGTTACAATCATAAATTAAATTTTACTACCGTCACAAATGTTCTACTGTATTATTCGTGACCAGCATAGAATTTACCCAAGAAATCTTTTGGTTTTGGATTATATGTGTCTTTAAAGTGATTTAAAAGATTTCCTGTAGGTTTCCATAGAGTTACTATCTCCTGCAATTCCATTTGACCCTAATAAAATAATGTATTTTATCTTGTTAATTAAAATAGTTGCAAATGTTTAAAATTATTAAATCATTTATTTATTTCAATAATAAATTTCTCTTATTAGATATTGCATACTTAAATATTAATAATGAAATAAAAACTTAAATACTTAAATATTAACAATTAAATGAAATAATATCAATAAAAAAAAGTATAATAAACTATTATTACCTTGATTATAAGTAAGTCAATTACTCTTACATCTGTCACATACTTATTCCGTAGAAATTCTGAGCGTACTTTTTCTAAACATTGCTTCTGTGTATATGGTATGTCATATTCATGAACTGTAATATAAATAAAAATATACAGGATAAATATTTGTTATAAGTGCTTAAAAAAGCATTTTCTGTACATATATATATATTTGTTATTGTATGCTTACATAAGAGATTATTTGAATAACTAATATTATTTTTAAAAATCTTATACTGTTTAAAGAAAAAGCTATTTACATTGATTTCAATATAATCAAAATGAATACATAATTTTATTTCGAATTATGTTAATCATTCTCTTATAGTTAAATAGGAATTTTTAGGTTAAGTAACAAAGTTGTAACTTAAGTAAACATATGAATTAGTAATGAGAAATATTTTTCCACATACGCATAATAGGTATTTGTCTACACCAGGCTTTATAAAGTGCTAAAACTCTTCTACGTGCTTCAACATGATTAGAAGACAAAAGAGGTCGAACACTACGAGTAACTTGTCCAACCGTGAGCGAAGCCATCTTGGACACTATGCAGTATTCGAAGTATTATTTACTACTGTAATTTCAAAACCATATAGTTACTAAAATGATGCTCATCAAACATCAAATGAACTTTTTATTAAATAATTTTACTTACACTAATTTATCACGCTTTTTTAAATGTTTTATAGAAGTAAACAATGTATTCGTAATAAGAAACGTAAAAGTAAACTTTAAAAAATGATTAAGTTTACTTAGTTTATATATATATATTAAAAAAACATCATTTCATGTAAATTATGCATTAAGCAACATACATTAAAAATCAATTGTTTATTATTCTGATAACATGGGGACATAGAACATTTAAACATTAATTTTACATTAAGTATATACTTCATATAGTTCATGGTATAATCGATCTGCGCACGCGCATCGATTGATATACTTTCGTTTTTGTTACAGTGCACTTGGGGTTATTATAGTCTTTTAAGGCGCTCTATTCGTTTTACAAAAGAACCATGTCAACCGAATATTATAGATTTATTTACATATATTTAATAATTTATGACGTAACAATAGTATACTTTTTGTTTCTTTATAATTCTATATATTTAATTATCTAAAAAATGATTCCTTATAGGATGAGTTCAGAGTAATTAATATTATGATGTGATTTATATTTTTGTATAATTATATTATACAACTCAGATATTGTTGAATAATTTAAGTATATTGCATAGAGATTTAATTTAAAAAATTTTATTAACACTAAACGTACCAATACTCCTTACGTATATCTATTTCTACCACAGCAGATCAAAAGGCCGTTCTTCAAAAAATCATATATTTTATGATGCATGTATAGCAAAAAATGTATTATTTATGCAATAAGAATTCTTGGCTCACTAAATACCATTATAATTTATAAGAAATGCTGCTAAAAATATTATAATCAGTCATTTGACCGATCATGGTAAATTTAGTATTAAGCAGTATTTGAAATAATTAAAGTAACCAGCACTATTTAAAATAATTTTCTAAACAATATTTTAAATCAGAAATATTTTATTTATTTTATTGTATGTATATATATTTGAGAAATTAATATCATAAGGAACAAGAGTATAACACTGAAGGTGTAAGTAAAATATATTTTATTAATAATATGCCATCAGTCAAAAAGGGGCAACTGCTTCTATAATTTGCTTATGCGTAAAACAAAGTAGCACAGTGGTTCCAATATCAACGATTACTGGTAAGCATTTTGCTATCTTAAACTTATAGCAAAACTTACTAAGTACTTCAGTTACGTAATTGTGTATTAGGATCAGTTAGAGGAACATATGAAACTTGCATTAATTTTTGTTTTGTGTAAGATCCATCCGCTTTCTTATCCACTTGTAGTAAATCTTGAAATCTTTGGAAACCTTCAATGGCAACTACAGGACAGATAAGCCGACCTCCAGGAGCTAGCTGATCTATCAACTATATATACACAAAATTGTTATAATCAAATATGTCAAATCTAGAGATATTTGTCAGTTTTCATACTTTTTGTGGAAGGATTTCAGCTGCAGCTCCTACATGTATAGCATCGTAAGGCCCATCAGCGGTATGTCCCAATCTGCCATCTCCCACTAGTCGCATTCACAATGATCTGTCGTTAGTCTCCAGTCTATCTTTTATGATTACAGCAAAGACACACAGTTGATGGACAGAGATCCGTTTGATTCTTCGTGGTAATACCTACTCCACGTGGATAGATTACGAGGTTTTCACATTTTAACTAGATTTTTTTTTTTATAACTATTAACTAGACCTTTGACTTTCTAAAGATATGCATGTAATGATGGTAATACAAAATTCAAACGAATACAAAAGGGATGTCATTTAGTTTCCGTTATTCAAAATAATAATCATCATCAAAGAATGTCCTTTTCTTTTCCACGTAGTAGAATAAACGAAATATATTAGAATACTTTAATAATCTTACCAACAAATTTAAGACGGCCATCTTGGAGAAAATGTGGACAATCCTCCCGTACATTTCTTGTAGCAACTTCTATTAGATCAGGAATATGCTCGATGCCGATGACTCGTCCACGAGGACCAACCATAAAAGCCATACAAGCTGATAAATAACCGGAACCTGAACCAACATCCAATGCCTTAGCACCATCAAACAGTTGATCGGAGAGCATCGACAATGCATAGGCATGCTAAAACAATACAATCAAATCAAAACGTTCATTTATAAATGAAGTATTTTGTATAAAATATATATAGTCGTGCTTGTGGAAAATCTCAAATAGTGATATCTATTTAACAAGCAATAAAGAATGATAATAGAGTTCAATTGATACCCTTTTGATGAAATGTTACTAGATTCCTCTCATTTTTATTGTTAACTTTATGAACTTTAGATTATTTATAATTAATATCAAATGAATCTAGAAATAATAGATTCAGCAAAACAATTTCAATTATCATATTTATTAAAATTTGATAAAACTTTACGTACTTGGTCCTGTCAATTGTCTTTCTCTTAAAATGTAAATAATAAGTATGAAGACAATTATAAGTATCAATATATTAACATTGCTTTAACTTCTTATTACCATAGAATACTTAGGATGGGCTTTTAACAACTTTATACACATTAATATCATCTTGATTAAGTATATAACATCAACACAATATGATTTCAGTAATATCGTAATCTATGACTCATTAAATTGACAAAAGAAAAAACAATTTACTTACCATATGTGGAGCACTGATTGTAACGTTGTAACCAATTTTTCTAGGTCGATCAAGATAAGGATCTGCTTCATGACAATATTTTGCTCTATCTACTGCGAGCATAGCAGCTTCTGCTCTGATTGTTGTTAGAATACCAGATTCTACAAACGTAATTGAATTTAATATAAACTTCTTACTAATCATTAAACACATTACATTACCTTTTAACTTTAACACCATATCTCGATTTGTCACACCATTGCAGTGCCATGCCATGCTCCACAAATGCTGCAATGTTCACTATAAATACATATGTATGTAATATTAATTTTTTGTTAACAAAGAAAGATTAATATGTTAAAAATAGTTTAAATATCGTTAAAATAATCATAAAATACACTATAGTAATATTATTCGAATGTTTTTGTTGAACAAAGAAATCGTAACCTAACATTTTTCGTACAAAATAGATTTCTTCAATTTGGCACAAATTTCTCTAACAAATAGAATGTGCTAATTTAAACAAAATAGGAATAACTAAAGTTTTCGATAAAATTTGATTAAAAATCGAAAATGTATTCTTGATAATTATCAACGTACCTTCTATCACGAATTGCAACTGTTTCTTGACAGTTGGCGACCTTTAGGGTGTGTTGTATGTCATGAATGGAAACTAGTAGAATGGGAGGGGGATGAGAAGATCAGCTGATTAGAATTGCTTGGTATCGATTTGGGCCGGGCACGATGCGAACATACAGGTTTTGACGTTTTTACACGTTTTTCTACTTTGCTCTTCCTCGGCAAATAATTTTCAGATCAATTTCATAGTTATTCGCGAAAGTGTGCCCGGAAATTGAGTCAGGAGATTTGACAAGGCCACACTTAAGTTTTCTTTCGCGGGAGTTTATTTATCAAAAATTTGTAATACAGTGGAACACAACAAATGATTATTTGTGATAATTTTGGAATATTTCTATGGTATCATAATATATGAAAATTCTTTTTGATCTGATATTTTATTCGTCGAATAAGTATCTTTCTTAATTTCCCTTTTGTTATTTAATAATTTTTATTTATTGAGTAGATGGTGTGTGTCATTAAAAATTGTTAAATATATCTTGTAAATCGTTTTAATCGATATAAACAATTTAAGAAATTTGAAAATTCCCGCGTAATCCATAGAAATGATAAATTTGATGAAAAATTATCAATGCGAATCGTGCGAGTAATTGAAAATTTTATCGAAACATTCACATTCTCTTATACATATTTCCATTCGTTAAAATTACCTGTTTTCGAGTCGTAAATAATCTTTGTAGAGTAACTCGTAAATTAAACTTTTTCTAGGATACCATGGAACATTTCAACGATAAATCATCGACAAACTTCATTGTTGGATATTCAAATGAATTGATTTAAAACAAGCGCCGTGAAATCCTTCGTGTTTGTATTTTATGAGTGCGGTACTATCGAAGATATTTGAAAATGTTTAAAAATGAAGACGAAAAAGTAAAAACAAAAAACAAAAAATAAAGAGAGAAAATAAAGAATGAAAAATGAAACATAATTTAAAATATGATTTAACAAAAATATCTTGCAAGATATTTGTCAAACACTAAATACGTTTTATCTAAAAGATAACGAATATTTGCCATCATGTCATTTTAAGTATGCTTTGCAATTAGAATATTTTTATTTTGAATTTTATATTACTGATACAAGTTTTTATAAATATATCAAAGTAACGAGTTAACGGATAGTATAAATACAAATGCGTCCTTTCCTTAATTTTCATTATCAGATGATAATCGTATCATCAATGAAGTAAAGATTAATTTGGTCATTAACGTAGATATTTATGCCAAATTATTTCATGAAATGTCTTATAATATTTGCATCATAAATTATTAAAAATATAATATACACAGAAATGATAATTACATTTGAATAATATGATACAATTAAAATTGTAATTAAATCATCATTTAAAACTGCACAATATTTTCTTGATATATATTTTTATTTAATTATATCTTATTTATTTTAAAAATAACAAGAATAAGTTAGATAAAAATAATAAAAGTTCATCCGTTTTATTAAAGAATAATTATTCGAATCTTGTATTAAATATCAAGAAACTTTCGTCCTTTCTCAAGATTCCTGTTATCGTAGCACAACTTTCTTTATTTTTAATTCATTAGCCAGAGAAGCTTCCCAAGAAAAATGTCCGTTTATTAATCATTTTCAATTTTTATGTTGGCCTTACTTTATTTATAAAATTCATTGAACTTAACTTTTAAGATGCTTCCAAGTTGAAATTTTCAATTATTTATTGTTTTCTGTAAGTAATAAAAAAGAGATATAAAAAACAATTAATACTTTAGATGAAATATACTTTTAATTTTTATAATAAATTTATTGGAATAATACATATCTATATGTTTTGTATTCAATTTTAATGCTTTTAAATTAACTTTATCCAAATTCATATTAATGGAAAATTTTTAAATGTTACAACATAAGAGAATTTTTGAGATATCCAAGAAACATCGTAATTTTATATAAATAAGAAATAAGAATGAAAGAGTAAATATCGTTCATCTTAATAATTTCGATTGAGAGAATGTAAATAACAAATTTCAATGTGGACGATAGAACCGATAAGAAGAAGATGCGCGGAAGACACGTTTACGTATATTTAAAAGCGAGGGGAGATGATAAAAAGTCGCGCGCGTTTAGTTGCGAGGGGTTGTCGATATCGGTATAAACTGACGTACAGGTCGTCTCAACAAGCGCGCTAAGCAAACTGCTCGGTTAGGAAACATAGAGAAGAATTCATTGAATAATTCATTAATTTATATAATCAAATAATTATTTACTTTTAGTATTTTAATATAATAAACAATAAATTAATAAATTCGCTATCATTTGAATTGATTTGATTGATTTTTATCTCTTGAATCAATTGCTCTTATATATTTTGATAATTAAAAAAAAATAGATTTTCTTTTTAATCAAACTATTTTAAATCGGCTATATCGTATATTTAAAATCATCCAGTTTTTCTCTGTATATATACATATTCAACACAATGAAAGAGATCAAGGAACAAACGGGTGAACCAGGAAAGTTTCGACAATTTATAGCAGCTATGGTGGGTGAGTGTCGTTCGAGAAACTTTAAATTTTTATTTTATTTTATTTAACTTTAGGAATCAAAGTAAGAAAAAAGTATATGATATATATATATATATATATATATATTTAAGACAAGGGTAACGAACTTTATATGATCGACTATTTTTTCTTAAAATGTGCCGCGATTTACCTACTAAAATTTTGATATTAAACACATTCCAATATTTGTCTAATGTATTAATAAATAAAAGTGAGGGAAGGGGTCATAAACCAATATGATATTTGATTTATAATATTTATTATATTTTCTTATCTTATCATTAATGGGGAGACTTCATCTGTTTAATTCCAATCATATATTCATAATTTGGTGTGTATCTTTGTTAACTTTAAATATAAAATAGCTAATTAACATAAGTATATAGATCTAAAATAAGAATAAATATTTTCGCTACATTTGGTTATAATTTTCGATTATATTATTCTCGATTGACTTATTTTTAAAAATTTTCCACAAATTCTTTAACTTGTAAAATTGGATTAGTTTGTAGAATTATTAATGTCGGCTATGATCGACCAAAAATTTTTTGCGATCGTCTTGTTGACGATTCTTGATTTATAAATGAAATATAAAAATAAAAGAAACATAAGGTTAAAGATAAAGTAAACTTAAGAAAAAGTTTGAAGAAAATTCGATATTGATGTAAGTGGAAAGAAAAA
Organism: Polistes dominula; assembly: GCF_049000335.1. Classification (NCBI taxonomy): domain Eukaryota; kingdom Metazoa; phylum Arthropoda; class Insecta; order Hymenoptera; family Vespidae; genus Polistes; species Polistes dominula. The sequence goes on along the minus strand of NW_028301152.1, from coordinate 3,544,348 downwards.
GTCTGTGTAATTTTGTTTCTATAGTGAATCTATCAGCCATGGCGTATGGGACAATGGTTGGTTGGCAATCCCCAAGTGCACCTCAATTACAAAGTGAAAATTCGCCGATTGGAACAATAGCTATGACAGATGAAGAAGTTTCTTGGCTGAGTGCAATTATGTGTTTAGGGGGAACTATAACAACTCCGATGATGGGTCCGTTATCAGAGAAACTTGGACGCAAGTTTACCGGTTATCTGATTGCTGTACCTTTCGTGATTAGTTCTTTTCTAACAATTTTTGCAACCAGTTCAATGCATCTCTTTATCGCACGTTTTTTCGCTGGTGTTGGAGGGGCAGGTGCACTTTTTGTAATACCACTTTACGTCTCCGAAATATCTTGCGACTTAATACGCGGTATGCTGGGTAGTCTGCTAGTTTTGATGCTGAACACTGGAATTCTGATAGCTTACATATTAGGCGCTTTTATGCCTTTCAAGATCTTTAATATTTGCATCGCCATGCTATCTTTGATTTACCTTGGAGGTTTTATTTTCCTACCAGAGACACCTGTTTATTTGGTTCGTCACAATCGACTTCGAGAGGCTGCTAGGTGAGTATTTGTTAGATACCTAGGGGTATTTAATCAATCTAGATACCTCTTTTTTAGAGTTTATCCTATCGATAGAAGAAAGAAAGAGGGTGATTATAAATATTCAGGTTTCGGTCGAAACGTAGGTATGAATATTCTATCGCAGGTCTTTGATGTGGCTGAGGGCGGGACACCAATTGACGGTGGAGAGAGAGTTACTACGTTTGCAGATTGCTACGAAGGAAGCCGCAACATCAACTAAATCCATTGGTTTCTCAGATCTCTTCAGGGATAGAGGAACGATCAAGGGATTGGTGATCGCACTAGGCCTTTTTGCTGGTCAACAACTATGTGGTATATTTGCTATGGTAAGTGTATTTACAGATTGTTAATAAAAAATTGTTAATGAGCGAGCTTTGATAACTATTATCTAGAGAGGAATTAATGTAGAAATGTGATTTGTTTAACTTTTGTTAAATTTGTTTTAATGTGTGTTGTCATCCCGATAGGAAGCATAAATCTTTTGCAAGTGTCCTTATATTTAACAAATAAATGTCGCGTTTTAAACATTGACTCGTCATTCGTTATCTGATACAAAGTACTGATGACGTTTGAAAACAATGAAATCGTTCTTTCCTAAATGACTCATCTAATGTATGTTTAAGTTAATTTATAAGTAAATACAATTATAAATAAGAATTATTTTTCTTTTTATAAATCTATATATATATATATATAAAACTGTTTATTTAAAATTTGACTTATATATAAATTAATTATCAAAAAATAATTTAACAAAATATGAATCTTTTATTTTTACAGATAAGTTATACGGAAACGATCTTTCGTATATCAGGAAGCTCATTATCACCGAATACAGCTGCAATCACCGTAGGTGCCATACAAGTTGTAGGATCCTATCTATCCACTTCACTAATGGAACGAACTGGTAGAAGACCTCTTCTATTAATATCCGCTCTAGGGATGTGCATTTGCCATTATGTTCTTGGTACTTTTTGTTACCTTCAAGAATTAAATTATGATATTTCTGCATTTGGTTGGATACCGGTAGTAGCTTTATCAATATATATGATCGTTTATTGTTTGGGCTTGGGTCCTGGACCATACGTGATTTCCTCTGAGATATTCAGTCGGGACATCTCCAGTCTGGCAGTTACAGTAGCTCTCTTTTTTGTTTGGATCGTGGCATTTATGGTAGTGAAATTTTTCGCGAATCTAGTTGTAATATTTGGCATGTACGGATGTTTCTTTATTTTGGGTACTTCTTGTATTAGCACTTTCTTGTTCATTTTTATTTTGGTACCAGAAACGAAGGGACGATCACGAGAAGATATTTTGAATGAATTAAATGGGGGTGATGCTTGGGATTCGACAACTGCTAAAGTTAAGATCTCATCGAATATACTTGCATGATGATCTTTAGAGATCGCTATAATTGGAAAAAATGGACGTTTTGAGAGATAGATTTTCACGAATCCTTGGATAAGTGAAAATGAAAGATTGTTGAAATAGTGTAAATTGAGGCTGTGCAATGAGTGCTACGTTAGTTATTATATATGGAATGTATTAATCGGCTGACCGATATTTATGAATTATTTTTTCGATCTCTGTATACAAAAAATATTTTATTCTTGACAGAATATCATAGATACTTATGTGTGTGTGAATATGATAGATATTATAGATACTATAAGTTATATATACAATATATAATATATAATTACCAGTCGTATTTTATATTGTTAATATGTGTATAGAGTATGTAGGATATGACAGATGTGATTAAAGGATGTTGAAAAAAAATATTCATATGGTAAAGAAAAATTCTTGCTATATTTGAAACAATATTATATTGCCGCTCAATAATATTTGTACTGAAACGTTTGAATACGGTGTTGCAGTGATTATTTTAATGTTTTTCATAATGTGGTTAAAAAAATCTACAATGGCAGTAATTATAAATACATATTTTATATTTGCATCGTTTTATTTTGTTTTTTTTTTATCTCTAACTTTTTTTTATTCGTTAATTAAATGCCTAAGAAGAGCTTAGTATACACAAGTATATATTATACATATGCAAATTATTACATAAGCCTTAAGTCTAAATATTATGTTAAACATAATAAGTAATATAGTTTTTGGAAGTATTCATACTAATGGGAATTATTTTACGAAAAAAAATGTCTAATTTTCTATTTTTATTACAATGTGATATTATTATAGGTTCTTTCCAAGTTTTCATTAGAGAATACGTCCAAAGAGCATTCTCGTTATCTATCAATTGAAATACATTTGAAACATTCATATAGCTGCATCAATCGTCGTCCAATCTCTTTCGTACGTTTTTATTTCCTATCTTTCGTTTTTTGAAGGTGCTTGGCAATGAATCCTCTTCATCGCTATCTTTCGTCAATATAGATGTAACAGTTTTTTCTTTGAAGGTTCTTTGTGGCAGAACTGGTTCAGATTTTTCGAAGATAGGCAAATTTTTTTGCTTTTGCTGCGGTAATTGAAGATCTATAGGCTTCCTTTCTCTGTAAAAATAAATATATTATATATATATATATATATATATATTTGTACATGGTGTCATGAGAAACTGTGACCACTTGAAATAATTTCATTATTTTTCGTTTTATATACTAAACATCCTAAGAGCAAATTTACTTTATTACAAGGGTCGCATCAAATGGTGGAAATAATTTGTTTTTCTTTTTACAGGTCAAAGGTAATGTATATATAGAAAGAGAAAAACAGATAAGTAAACAAGCAAATATTTTTACAAAAAGTTTCCATTTTATAAACAAATATTTACATTACTCTGACGGTCTCCCAGGATCCATAAGGCTGTTGAAATTCTGGAATACTATAATCCCTTCTGTAAGGTTTCTCTTCTACCTTTACTGACTCTTGATTAACAACGACTTCTTCTCCTTCTTCCTCTTTAATTTGTACTTCTTGCTTTATTTCTTCTGGTTCTATTTCTTGTTGATTTGTTTCTTGTTGCTTTATTTCTCGTTGCTTTCTCAATTCCTTCATTCTCTCTCGTTCTGCATTAGCCCTTTGTTCTTCGATAAGATTAGCTTTTTTGATTTCATCTTCTTTTTCTAACTGCTGTAGAAATTCTTCCTGAAGAGCTTGCTCCTTCACTTCCTCTTCTTGTTCGGCCAATGTCATGTAACCCTCTTCTGGAGGTTCCCAGACTGATTCTAGTGAAATGTAAAAGATGAAAATATTTTGTAATTATGTTCTCTTTTTTTCTTTTCTATTTCAATACAAAAGCAATTGAATGAGAAAGTAGTAAATTGTAGTCTTTACTTATAAACTCATATACTCACACCCACATCTACATGTACATATATATACGTACCATTAGTCTCTATGTGCCAGTAGTACGTGTATCCTTCGGGACTGAGAGCCTCGTACCAAAGTTTTCTGACGGCTTTTCTTCTTCCATCGTCCTCTTGGGCCTTTTTTCTTTTTCCTTTTCCTTTACAAGCTTTATTCTTCCCTTGAGTTTTATTCTCGAAGCTAGCACTCTGTTGGTTCTTCGCATGCGACAACCTTGTCAAAGCCATTGGATCGCAAGGATCAATTTCTTGGGAGAACTGTATACGATTTTAACGATAAGATAAATAAAATAAGACTTTAACAAAATACAAAATAAGATTTATATGGGCAAATCTTTCAAGATTCTTTTTCTCTTTCATAGCTTTTTTAAATGCCTTCGATCAATATACTTCGTAATTTTCATATACTATAGTTCGTATAGAAAATCGATTTTAATCCACCATCATTGAAATAAATTAATATCACGGTAAAATAATACATTTTATTTATATACTCACTTGTCGATAATTATTCTGCTTGTATCTCGGCATTGTTTCCGGTGCAGCCGCTGGCATCACATTTGCATTTTGTGGCATCTACGTACAAACAAAGTTTTATAAAATTGATTTTTCTATGAGGACTTAAAAAAAGGAAATAAAAAAGGGGAAAAAAAGAAAATGTTACATACCTTCTGACTTTCTGTACGGTTTAGTTTTTCTTTTATTATTCTGTCAGCCGTCATATCTCTTGTATTATTTTCAACATCTTTGAGATAAGCAGCCATACCAGCCTACGAGAAAAGAATTAATTACACACAATTATTAATATATATATATAGAGCTAAACTAAGAATTTTTTAATTAATTAATTCGTTGTTTTGTTAAATTCTGTTTGTTATATTTATACAAAAGGTAATAATAATTACGTACATTTTCCATCTTCTTTAGATCGTCCTCGAATTTTTTATTCTGTTTTGCCTGCTTTGCGCTGTTTTTGTGTATCTCTTTGAGTCTTTTGCAGACATTTTCTTTATGTTTCTTTCCGCCCTCATGGAAGTCGATACTCGGTTTATTATCAGCGATCCAACATTTACAAAAGTCACAAAATTTTCGTCCCTGGGATTTCCAATAATCAGCCCTGCAATTGACACATTATTAAAAATCATTTTCCTCCAAATATTTCGAAATATTTCGAGACTTGTCTTTCATATCTCTCAAGATATACCAGTTTGATTTAAATTTTAGACTATTTGACTATAATACGAGTATACACAGATATTCTTCGTAGTTTGGTATAACATCATTGCCGATAAAATTTTACAAAGGCTTTTACGTTTTTGACCCATTACAATTTCCTTTCTTGTATTATTGCGTTCCATTTACGTGCATATGCTCCGTTGTCTCTCGTAGCACGTTATGATCGACCTCGTTTTTAATTTTATTTATCTCCCTAACGCGTAACAGCATTGTTAAATTTTCTACTTTTTTCTTCCCTTACGGAAGTACTTTTTACGGCATCTTTGCAAAACAGAAAAGAGAGATAAAGAAAAAAAATGTCTGATAAAATTTAAACTACACATCTCAATAATATTTAAAATGGAAAGAAATTGGATATGTTTGTACTTATATGTGTGTTGGTAATTAAAACAGTGGACTATGTTAAAATATTGAAAAAAAAAATTATTTTTATGATTTACTTTGGATTTAAATTATTTATATTAAGTCTAATGGAAAGTTCAGTCTGTTTTTGAATTACATCAATACAAGTTTTCGAATATGATCTGAAATAGTTGTATTGAGTTGAATTTTTTTAGAGTGTGGCTTGTTATTAATCTCGAAACTGTTCAGACTTTTCGAATCATCTCCTATATTTTCTATCAAAAACTGTATCTCCATCCAAAACATTCCCAAAATTTCTACTTTGTTGGAATTCATATAAAATGCAATGCCATAAATGAATTTTATCAATAAATACGTTTATACGAACGAACTTCAATATTCCAAAGATGTTTCAGTACATTTAGAAGAGCACATATGTAGAGATAAAATGATAAAAAGAGACACTTATGTATGTTTCAATCCAATACATTCGTAGGTGTTGAAACTTGAGATGAAATTATCGAACAGGAATTTTCGGTAGAACAAATATTATAAAATAAATCATAAAACTTTTGATTTTAATCCACTTTCGTGATTATCAACAGATCTATCGTTGAAGTAAAAAAAAAAAAAAAAATAACAAAAAATAGAAATAACACAAGTCAAAGATTCAATTAGTGAATCAAATTCCAATTTGCTTTTTCGTTAACATCAAGAAACTGATTCCGATAGGTCGTCTATGTTAATTAAACGTTAATTTAACGATAAAAAAAGTACTTTTTAACGTAGCCTGTTCCATCGTAATATGATATTTAAACGTATAAAGAGAGGACATCTAACTATTCGTACCACAGGCTAACCAGCGCTTGATACTGCACTTTATGCAATGTTATTACAAGTATGGCAGTCGCGTAATGCGACGTCTACGTGCTACGACCATAAAAGAGAAAACGAAAGAGTCCTTTTCTCCTACAAAATCACGACAACGATGTTGGATACGTGACTCCCTCTCTCTCTCTCTCTCTCTTTTCTCTTTCTAGTCAAGTATGTTAAAGAGCAATTAACAGTGATTGAAGCTATCAGGTAGTCATATTATAGGACGGACGTGTTCGAGTTTTCATGTTGAAGATCAAACTTTTCATTAATGTTTCCTTGAAACTAGGGTTACTCATGAATGGGTTGAAAAACTTAAGTCTAACATAGAAATCTAATTTTTTTTTTTTTGCTTTTTTCGGTTAGACACTTTTATTTAACAAACACTCATTTTTTTTTTTTTTTTATCGAGACACAAAACTTTTCAATTTATCCTCGTACGTATACTTACGAGAACCGCTATAAAAATTAATTCTAAATTTTTATTTTTCACTTGTTTCTTTTTTCTTTGATGATATGCAAATACTTAAGTTATTATCGTAATTATATTTTTATTTTTAATTTACATATACCGAGAAACAATCTATTTGCTCGAATATTTAATTTTTTTTTTCTCTTTATATATTTTGGATGAAAATTATATTTTTTTTTTAAATTGTATGATCATCATTGGATAAAATAAAAAGCAAGATTTTATTCTTTGAAACATTTTCCACGGAAAATAAAGCAAACAATAATTCAACGACGACAGTGTATCTCGATAAGATAGAAAAATAAATCAAAAGATCAAATAATTATCTGAACTCGGATGTTTCTTAGTATCGCAGTATATCCCAGTATATTTCATTTTACATAGACGGTAGAGAAAAAAGAGAAAAGAGAAAAGAGAAAAGAGAAAAGAGAAAGAGAGAGAGAGTTATACTGTGTATCCAAGAAGAAGAGAATAATATCTCAGAAAAATATTTTCACAAAGTCAATAGCAACAATTTTCTCTGGGTTGAATCATGTTGCTTACCTAATTTGACGAAGTAAGAAGGTGGTAGGTGAAATACAGTGAGAAGAGACGTTGATAAACCAAGAAAATTCTTTTCTCACTTGCAAAGAGAAGTGCGAATTAGTTGGCAATTAGCCGTCGACCTTACTCAAGCTGAAGTATTTGCACTTGGCCTTCGTATCTTGGTGTGAGTATATTGTACTCAGAGAAGGATTAGGAAATTCGTTGAGAAATGAAAGTGGAAGAGAGAGAGAGAGAGAGAGAGAGAGAGAGGGAAAGGTAGATATGTAAAAAAAACATTTGATTTAAAGAAATTCTATATTGTATAAAAATGTATTCGATAATTTACGGTTGACAAATGCATTTTCAAGATCATATAACTAATGCCAATTACGAAGAGCCAATTAGAAACCATGTTACTTTTGAATTATCGTCTAAAGAATTTGGCTCGGAGGCTAAAGGGTTAAAATAACAACGAACATGACACCCAGAACATAAAAGACAAATATAGGTAGATAAATATATATGTACATATAATCTACTTACATTTATAAAAGAAAGAGAAACTTCGATTGCAGTGATATATAAGATGGAAATAAAGATAAATTTTGATAAAGGCGAGAAAGGAAGAAAAAAGAGATAAAGTTAAAATTGGATGAACAGCTAAATTTTTCTTCATCCCACGTATCCCACGTATCTACTATTTACTCGACTAAAGTTTAATCTTTCGGGTGAAAGAGAAATCTCGTTTATCGATTATTCCTCAATTCGTTCGTTTCCAATTACAAGCTCATTAGGTTTAAATTAATAACGTGATTGCATAATTTCTCGATCGAGACGTAATCTGTTGAATTAAATGTGTAATATATTTTCAATTATGTGATATATATTAGTTTTCAAATGAAATCACATCAATACAAATTATTTTTCATTAGTTTGTTTATTTGTTTGTTTTGAAAGAAAAGATAATAAAGCATCACTCTTTCAACGATGAAATATGCTTATATTAAATCAATGTTTCATCACTTTAAAAGATGATAAATATGTATTATAGTATAATTGGCAATAAGAAAACGTAGAAATGTCGTACTTTTAATGATCTAATTCATAAGAATAGATCGTGACAGGAGGTTCCATTAAAGAGAGCATCGATGAATTACGATAATGGATGAACGAGCCAGTAAGCTCAGATAAGATTTCGCGAGATCAATACTCTAAGTTTCAAGGCGCACGTTGCTTGGCCAATTTCCAAAATAGATATATAGATATATATATTTACACATACACACACAAATTCATTCTTCGTTTCTTCTAATCTTTTTAAGCTCGACTCATTTTCTCTAACTTAGCCTTGGGTGTCCTCAACACAAATATGATATATATTTATATATGGAAAATGCATACGCTTAAACTCACTTTTGAATCTATCCGTGTACCTAAATTTACTAGATAAGTGTGGACGATGGTTTAGTCCGAACTCATAGACAAGTGCTTTTGCTAGTCTAATTTGTCTATTTCACTTACTCTCACACATAACAGACCGTAGCAACAGGTTTGATTCTACTACGACCAAAGAAAATCGATAATCACCAAGCGTAGTTGGTTTATATGTATGTAAATCAAGTTAAATCTCGAGACAAGATTAAAAGAGATCTAATCTTTTAATCTTTCTCATAATACTTTGGATTTCGTAGAAATAAAGATCCTATTTGTTTTCTTTGGTTTCTTATATTGAAAAATAAAATTTCAAACTATAATATCAATCTCTTATTATTAATCTTTATTTTTATAAAGTTAAATGCCAAAATAATCTCATATAATTAATAATATATTAATCCAAATACATTTTATAAGTTTTTGTATATAAAAGATACAACACATAGAATCATGTATATATCTTTAATTAGCAAGTATACTTTAAGTCTTTTAAAAATATCATTAAAAATATTTTACAAATGTTTTAACATTAAATTTGCAAAATTGAATATTTATTATTAATTTAATATTAAAACAATCGAGATCTATTTTAAACACATTCGCCAATTTGACGAATACTTGGAACAAAATAATGAATTCATTTTATACGTTTGACAATTTTAACGTTAATTCATTGACACGAAAAGAACACAGAAAATCGAACATAGTAATTCTCTTTTCAAACAAGTTTCTTGCAAGAGAATCATTTATAACACGAATTTATGGTGAAATTTCATGTAAATGATCATAATTCTTTTAGCTAATCAATTACATAGGTCAAATAGGTGCGTCAAAGTTACAAGAGTTCATGTTTGAAGTCCGCCGTGAAAATGAGAGACTCAGTTGAAGTGTACTAATGATGCGTCCATAACCAGCTTGCAAGCCTAGGTACCTGATGGCACTATCTATAGAACTGTGGCACTATTAATACGATCTATTATTAATAGAGCTCGGTCTTGGGACGGTTGTGATTTCTCGATGCAATTTGCATCGTCCCTTTGCTTGTCAAAAGACGAGAAAGAGAGAGAGGGAGAGAGCTACGTCATGTTTTGCACGTAGGTCAACTCTATGCGATAATAAGAATAATAAAATCAAATCTTTTGGCTATTCTACTTGGTATAACACGCGTGCCAAAAGTCTTTTGTCTACGAATTATTTACTGATATTATTATTGTTTAGATCATAAGAAAAATAATGATAGAAATAGTGAGAAAGATGTTCAAATGCCTTTGTACAAGTTAGTTTTATTAAACCATTAGATATGAATCGTTTATTTTTCAATCTAAAATCAACATTGTGATTCATTCGGAATCTGTTAGCTGACGTGAAGCTATATAAACATTTTCAAAATTTGAAAAAAGAAAGAAAAGGTAAAACGTATTATTTATCATTAAAAAATACAACTGACAGCTGTCAGTAGAATATCTCTACTAAAAAAAGAAAAAATGATAAAATTCTTCAATTTTTGAAAAACATATTTGATATACATAGCTGACTTTGTAAATAGTAGTAACATATATATAAGATAATTTTACTTGTTTTCATTTTTTAAATAAATGATGTTTTCATATACAGTTGGTATTTGTATATGATATATAAAATGTCATAAAGTAAACCGTACAAATGAATGTTATATCAATTAAAAAAAAAAAAGTTTTCGATCTAAATGCAACGGAATAATTTCAAGATAACGTAAAAAGTATCGTGAAAAGAAATTTTATTTATTTACCTTTGGTAAACCATCGAGCACGTTTTAAATAACGAGACGACGAAAGAATAAAAAAATAGAGATGTATTCATTTTTAACGATGAAACGTGTAGGAAAAAATAAATTAATTAACACGTAAAAGCTTTTCAAAAAAGTTTAATAAATTTTTCTTTAAATTAATTATTATTTGATATTACATGTATATTTTTATAAAACATATTTGTATCACTAATCTTTCTATTTCATTTTTAATAGATCATTATTTTTTTTTTTTTTGAATTTTTTTAACGATAATAATTCGTATAATCTTTCATGGATTAACAATACTTATATTTACTGAAATCCTTTTTGCAACAAGATATAGAGTTGTTACACAGACCGCGCCCGATTAACGAAGTAGATATACTAACCTTGTTACGCGTACTATTGGCGGTCTATTGTAAGGTTTCTAACAAGGTCGCAAACGAGCCAGACTTTGGTGTGTTGTTACAACTTGGCTCTTAGTCAACTCGGACATTTGTTTAACATATACAGAATATTATTTAAGTGTCGTAAACTTGCTTATTCCAATTAGTAAAATAAGAATATCAATCAAGCATAATATTAGTTTCTAATTTGTAATAACCCTTTGTTGCATGGGACTCGTGATTACAAAACGTACAGAGCAAACCTGAAAATCACAAGTCGGGCTCGTGATACCGATCTAAATACAAGTTAGATAGTTTAACTTTTGAAATTATTAATATTATTGTTTATGACAATAATCACGATTCTGATGATAATAATCTAATTTTACCATTAGAAAACGCATAAAGTGATTGTTTATGGAAACAATGAAATTAACATGAAAAATCTGTTAATTACGGATAATAGTTACGGATTTAGAAAGAAATGAATAATAAGCGTAACATCTGTTAGCTATAGTGCCAAACGCGATGCCAAATTAAATCGTAAACACGGCAAGTGAATGATAATAACATCTAATCTCGAAATGAACATTAATCGTACTTGTTGAAAACTCTAGAAAAAGGAAAGAAAATTTGTAAGTTTTTATGTTAACAAAATACGTAAAATACATTAGAATATTATTGACATTTGAAAAACTTATCTACGAATAGTTACGATAGTAAAGAAATTGATCGATGAATTCGCTGTACTTTTGCAAACGTATTTCTATCATCTATCATTTTGTCGATATTCCAAGTCGCTTATGCGTCCTATAAAGATATGGTTATTAATCAAAGTATGGACACATAGTGACTATCCATTTTCACGTTAGTTTCTAGTCTTCTACGTTTCAAAGAATTTACTTTCGAAGAAATCATCAATCTGAGATACGATCAATTGTTAGAAATTTCTTCGAGTTAATAAAAAAAATCAATGTAGATATTGATATATTAAATACAAAAATATATTTAAATTTATTTAATTTAATAATTAAGATTATAATATCTTTAACCTTATATATATATATATATAAATAATTAACTCTACAATTTATTATAATAAATAATTGGAGATATATATTTAAGTATTAAACAAATATATTATAATATATGCATAATGTTAAATAAAAAAATATAATTAAGAGAAAGAGAGAGAAATAGAATTAAATGAACGTTTCTCGCTAAGCTATCCTTGTTAATTAAATTTTCAATTTTTTACTTATTACATTTTATTCACAAACCCACCCATGTTCGATTCACGTGAGAACAGACACAACTGCGAGACTATTCGTTTTTACTGGACATACATATATGCGTTTCGTCGATCGTTCCTAACTGTTGCGGGTTCGTACGAAATATATATGTCGATAAATTTTATCTCGATCTCATCCTACAATAATCGTTCCGCGGTATGTCGTGGTATACGCGTTAATTTCGCTCAAGAATTTAATACCAAAAAATAAAAATTCGTAGGGAAGAGGAAACTGTGCAAATTCTCTTGAAACGAAAATAATCATTCGATTTTTGCCTCGGGGTTGCTTGTCACATACGTGTACCTATAAAAATTGTACTTTTTCTTTTAATTTTTCTTTATGTATTGTATCTTTTTATTTGTAAAATTCTACAACATATTTGACATTTCATTAGGTTTTATTCTAATAACATTTCAATATACTTTTCATTACGATTAATGATTGTTAAAGCGTTTTATTTTTTTGTTATTGTATTTTATGGTATATGTCACGTAATATAAAAAAAAAAAGGATAATCAACTTAACAAAATTGTGAAAAAAAATAAGTTAAAAATTTACTATAATAGATTATTTATTGTTTTTTTTGTTTAATTTAATTTAATTTCTAATTTAATGTCTAAGTGGATATTATTGTTAATCCTTTATGAATTTCTATTATATTTCGTAGCTTGAAGATTTTAATTAAAACACTGATACATTTCACATTGATTTTAGTATATAATCATAACAGAGAGAATTTAAAATTGCCAGAGACAGTGATGGTAAAAGAGAATTTCGATTAAATATCGAAATGTTACTTTCGAGTTAAAACGTCTCCATAATGCAGGGATATAGTGCGTGTCCGTAGAGTATACGCATAATAAGAAATAATTAATTATTCTGTCTTAATTAGATGAAACGTTTCCCTCGAGAAGTCTGAATTTGTTAAAAGGATACAGAGATTGGTTAGCTTCATGCTCTTTCCGTATATTCATTTCAAAAGAATGAAGAAGTACGAAGTTGAGCGATCATGAATCTAAATGAAAAAGTATCGTCGATTAATTCCTGTGTGTGTGTGTTGAATCTTATTTAAATTATTATAATACATTTATTTAATTTTCTTTCATATACACGTATAATCCATTACTCTTTATCTTCATTACGAATTATAATATAATATAATATAATATCACACACACTTTTAAAACTACATATTATCGAGACTTTTTTTCCTTCATAAGCCAAGTTTTTGTCTTTTCTCTCTACTACTTTTGGGGTTGGCCCTCAATATCGTAAATCTCTCGATTTATCTTCGCTGACATCAAGGAATGGTTTTGAGAAGAAAGAAAAAAGAAGTGTCATTGTGTAGGTAGTATCTTTTTTCTCCGAAAGAAAAGAAAATAGAAAGGGGAGGGGGATATAACGTAATATCTCCCATGAGAAATAGTAAGAAATAGAGCTAGAGTGAGAAAGAAAAATATCGTATAAGAAACGAGTCAACTATCAAAAATCTTGCCAAAAAATGTCGCCTCGTATCCATGCACGTTACATTGCTATTCAATGTTGACTAACAATTTCAAGATGAAAAGGAAATAATATGGAAGTGTTAAAAATTGACCTAGATATTTATATGCCATTAATGTACGATAAATTATAAAATATGCGATAGAGGTGTCATAATTTATCTTCATTTTTATATCAAGTTGTTACGTTATTGTTCATAGAATTATTATATTATTAATCTTTCAAAACAGTCATTATTGTCAATAAAATAATATTATCAATTTATCTAAGCAAATTTAAATTGATTTTTGTTATATATATAAATTTCAATTTTATAAAGAAGATATCGGGGTTAAAATGTGAATGATCCCTATCGAAAACTCGTAAAGTCATCATTTGGAAGAACGTTTGTAAGTATCGTGTTAAGTTTATGTCTTTTTCTGCAATGGATTCGAACGATACGCGATACGCCGAACGTATGACAAAATCTAGTAGGGAAAATTGTGGCCATCGTCAATGAAAAATGGTTTAAGACATCTCGTATTAAATCGTTTTATGCCGTTTTTACGAGGAGTTCTCTGAGAAAACAAATATTCTCCTCCGAGACAATTGGCTTGCATCCAATTACAACGTTCGTTTGACCAGCTTTTTCTACTTCTTCCTCTATACCTGTTTCTTTCTCTCTTGCATAAAATAAATTGATAACAATTCAAGCATTCGTTGAAATATACATGAAAAAAAAAAAAGAAAAAAATGCAAGCAAATAATGGCATAATATTTGAACGACAACGAACTTTACATTGAAGCAACGAGTAGAAAAATCGAGTGTACGCAGAGAAAAGAAAATAAAGTTTATTGCTTGAAAAAATATATCTAACGTGGTAACAATTTTTATTGAATTTTCATTGCTTTTGTTTCTGATAATTAAATTATTACTCTTTTAATAGTATTTTATTTAATTGGCAAAAAATATAATGTGTCGGAATTATTAATAAAAAATAAATTGAAAAGGGTGTTATTTATTTATACATGAAATATTACTACTGACTACACAATATTACTAATTGAAAAAAATGAATAAATACATTTGATTACTTTTTTTTTTTTTTTTTAAATATAGGTATATCTACAGCTTACCGATGACTCATGCAGTGAAATAAAACAAATTCATTATTGGAAATTTGTTCGATCATCAAATAGGAAGAATTCGTTTGAACAAATTCACAGAAATGAGATTCAAATTAATATCGTCAAATTCAAGGTAGATGCCAGTTAATAAACAATATATATTCACGATCATAGGAAAGTTTGTTCATATGGGAATTCTGGAACGATGGGAAGAGATGTGTGCAGCAACACATGGCATTAAAACTCGAAAATTTATTTCGATTTCAATTTTACCATCCGTACGGGATTCTCGTTGGAAAAGTAGAACAATCATTCAAAAAAGTTCTCTTGGATTACAAAGTAAAAAAGTGCTTCGAACGATTGCTACTCGAGACGAGAGAGAATAAAACAAAGAAAAAGAAAGAGAAAACGGAAGAGAGAAAATCAAAGAAAGTTCTTTTGCACATTGCACTATTTTTTGCAATAATTTTTATTTATTTCTAAGTATTTCTTCAATCGTCTCAGAAAAAGATATTATTCATTCAATATTTGGTTTTTGTTTGAAATCTCTTTATGATGTTATAAAACTTTAAAGTTACACGCACCTGCATATGCAATATCTTATAGATTTTATTGTAATTTTTTTCATCGTCATAAAACTAATTATTAATTTAGATTCGATCAAAAATTTATTACTGTGATTATTCAAAGAGTATTACTAACACACAATTCCAATTCCATTGTGATCAAAGAAAATGAGAGTTTTCCCTAATATATATATAAGTATAAGTTATAATAATATAACTTACTATATAATATGTATTAAATAATAATATTTTTTTTCAACAAAATTGAATTGTAAAGAATTAACAATATTACAAATTTTCTTATGATATACTTATATACATATATCTATATTTTATCTTACATTTGCATGAGCAATTTCGTATTTTATTTACATCATACAATAAATATATAAATAATCAATTATACATGATAATACTTCTTTAACCCGTAATATAAAAATGAACAGAGAGAGAGAGAGAGAGAGAGAGATAGTTAACATATTAACAGAACTAAAATTTCAAAGTGTTTTTCTCGTATAATCTGTTTTTCCTCATTTTTTTTTTTTTCTATCTTTCAAGGACCAGATGCACGTGCTTTAACATGATTCTCTTTCTAACCGATTACACGACGCTTGCTTCTGACAACAGGCTCGTAATATATAAAGATATTTATATGTTGAAAGCGGTTTACCGATGGCAGCTGAGATAGGGGGTGGAAAAAAGGAACAAAAAAATAAATAAAACAAAAATAAAAAAGAACTCTCGGTTAGAACAAAAGCAATTGAACGAAATACCGTGAGTGTTAACGACAGATCAAAGCTAACGGCTGAGGTTTTTTAAAGTTACGTCACTAATGAATGATACGCCAACTCGTAATCCAATTTGCTTGTTGATTTATATACCAGACGATTAATGGCTCGTACAGTTGTGAAATGTTTCCCTAAACCCATCATCGATTACGTGGATTAACGTGTATTTTTACGCATATATATATATATATATATATATATATATATATATATATATATATATATGTTACTAATGTTTTATTATTAATTATGCTTTGTTTGTTTCTTCTTTCTATTTCATTTTTATATTTTTAATAAGGAACAAGTCACATTATAAATTAAAGATACACCATTCGAAATACTTTATCTTCAATGTCTTTTCATTCAAACGAAACCTTTTGGGATGTTTACAAAATTGCTTTCAATATAAAAGAAAAGTGTAATCTCTACTAAAAGCTTTATTCGACAGATTTCATTGTTATGATTTTGTTAAAAATAAATCTTAACAGAAATATATATATATATATATATTCTATACATATAAAAACAAACGTTAAAACGATAACACGACGAAAGCATTCTCGTGTTTAAAAACACTCTTTCGAAAGGTGAAACCGATGAAATAGAAGAAATGTCCCGAGGTAATAAGTAAAACAAATATCTTATTAATTTTTAAACGAAAATTCACGATAAGCTGTAATAATCCATATTTCTTAAATGAATATTAACGAATTATAGAAATTGTTCAAAGTATCTTTTTAAAATAGCATCAATGATAATTATTATTTAATCATATAATCAATTAATTCTATTAAGAAAGATATTATCTTATTACGAGAATATTATTGTAATTCTGTTTGAAATTAATTCGATGAAAGCTACGATATAATCATTCGTTTATACAAGATAATTGGAACCTTAAGATTCAATTGCGATCAATCAGCACAATTTGTTTCTCATCCATTGGTCCTTAAAAATGATTATAAACGATTTATCTAGTTGGTATCATTACGAACATTTTTCAAAGTTATCTAAAAGTCCTCTCAATATCGTTATATTTTTTAATCAAGTAATATACATCCCTAATCCGTAATACCTTTTGTAAGTACACATTATGTATACTCCACATATTGCATCTAATCTATATTGGCTTCGCATACTTGTAAATGATCTTGTGGGTCTTCAAGTTACTAACCGATTTTTTATAATCTTTCTTATACCATCTTGTCATAGAAAAAAAAGTAAATAAAGAAAAGAAAACAATTAGTTTCACTTGAAAATATATGTATATACATATACATATATATATATATATTTTTTTTAAATTCGATTGTCCTAAGTAATGATAAATTTAAACAAATTTTAATTGAACTTATGTATATCTTTAATAACGACTGTACAAAGAAAATATCATACCATAAAGTAAGACAGGGTCAAGTGTATTTGTGCGTGTGTGTGTGTGTGTGTGTGTCTGAATTATGTATATGTAATAGTTAATAAATGAAGAGACTGTGACTTTACAAGAAAAAAAATGAGATATTGCACGTACGTTTTATAGAAAACGTGTTAATCACGTTTTATTCTAACAAGAGAAGTAGTTACATACATTTTTGTCACTGGTCAAACAATAGTTCGTCTCTAAATGAAGAAATAAGAAAAATAATATATGGTGAGTTAATAATAATCAAATAATTATGAATAACGAAATTAATTAATTTTTAAAAATATTAATATAATTCCGATAGTATCAATAAAATGATAAACTACATGTATTTTCACAACTCTAATGTATTATAATGATAAAATTTACATAGATTAGGAATTTATCAGTAATTACCTAATGAAAATAATTCAAATTGATTTTGTTTTAATTTCATATAATTATCATATGGATACACGTTCATTAATGTTAAATTTTTATTTAAAAAAAAAAAAGAAAAACTTAAATTTTTATAGAAAATATAAAAATTATTTCGTTAAACTTACATATTGTATACAATAATATAAAATAAGAAGACAATGAATGCATATACAAGAAATTTTTTCAATCCGATGGGAACAATTTTTTGAAACAAATTATTTGGAGTAAAAAAATAGAAAAGAAAAGAAAAAATATGATAATCTTCTTATAAAATCGAATTCATGTTGATATTCTCTAGTCATGCGAGCAGTTCCTGGAAGATATTTAGAAAACTGTCCATAAAAA
Organism: Polistes dominula; assembly: GCF_049000335.1. Lineage (NCBI taxonomy): Eukaryota > Metazoa > Arthropoda > Insecta > Hymenoptera > Vespidae > Polistes > Polistes dominula. Next base: position 3,525,926 of record NW_028301152.1, on the reverse strand, counting down.
TTGATTTGCTCGAAAGAATACTGAGTTCATGAAAGACGAGTAAACGTTTTCACGATTCGCACCATTTAAATGGAAATTTCGTGCAAGCATTGACCGAGAATCCGATGCATCTCATGTATGAAATATTACCAAGAATTTTCGTAGAAATTTTTGATCATCTACGTTCAGTATCCACGCGAAGTTAAAAATATTTTGACCATTATCGACATATTTATTTGTCCATATTCCATTCGAATGAAATAAAGAAATAATTATTAGCGATTAGTAGTAATCAGTTTTTTTTTCATCGAATATAATTTGCAAAAGATGTTCTTGTAAAATATTTCTTGTGAATCTACCCAACTTCCATTAAACGTTTGAGTGACATTCAATGCGATCATGCTGTTTATATTAAAAACTATTAAAGTATCGGATCGTGTTACATGATTGGATCTATCAACGTGAATTGGAACAAGTGTTATAACACGGGCTGTCATTGTTTTTGACAAGGTTTTTTACAAAAATTCTTTATTCTAACTAAAACGGTTCATTTAAACTTCAATCACAAGTAACTACATTTTACTCTTGATTTAATGAAACCTTCGATTTATTTAGCACCTTAAGAGATCCAAGATTTTTCTGTGGACAAAATAGAAGAAGAAAATAATAAAAGTTGATATAGTACATAATTATATGCCTGATTAATGAAAAATATAATTCGTAGATTAAATATGAAGCTGTTTAACTTCGTTACTTTTAAAAATAACACGCAATTAAGATTTCATTCAAATCCATTGAAGGCTTCATTAAAAACTTTTATATATTAATAAAACAAGGATATATGCAGAAGCATGATTAAAGTAGAATGAAGTTGCTCACGAAACTAGACGAAGTTATTTGAGTCTCTACTTCCTATCTCGTAAATTGAAACCTCATAAAAATGTAAAATACTAAAAACAACATACGAAATTACATGAGAAAATATATATGTATGTATATATGTTACGGTCAATGTACATACAGATCGTATAGACTGCCAGGATATTTTATAAAATATCCACTAAGATTAGCCAATCTATATTTTCAACCTGTTTTTCAATATTTAGAATGTACAAAAGGTTTTGGTCAATCCAGATTATAATACGCTTTAGTTGGCTGTGTTTAGTGCACGGGGGAGCAGAAATATTTTTAAACTTGTACAAGTGAAACAATTTACAATGTACTTATAATTAGATTCGATCAATCAATTGTGTTTTTAGAACGCAAGTAAAAAAAAAAGAATTTCAAAGTTATTGTAAGTGAAATAAACTATGAAAGGTATATTATGTTCGTACAGTCACGAAATGATCTTCACTTTCCCGTACTATGCACACACTTGTGTACCTGCTTTCTCAATTTCCTGATTAAAAGAACTAAATCTTATAAATTTCAACGTTATAAGGACTGAAGAAAGTATACTTTATACGTTCTGGAAAGGGAAATGACGTTATTCATTCTTCCCTTAAATCTCTTGCAACTAACCATGGCTGCTATGAGCTAAATACTCGTTTCAATCTGAAATATCCTAACGCAACCTTTAGGAAAATCCTTAAAAAATCCTGACAAAACATGAGGAGTGAAATGTTTACTGAAACACATTTTAAAGATTAAATTGAGACTTGTTAAGGACATTGTGAACAAATTTGTTAAATTTGCTTTGTTTCACTTATACGAGCTTGAAAACACTCTCCCACTTCTCGTGCATTAAACACAGCCAATTGAATCATAAATGTTAAATTGACCAAAACCTTCTAAATATTCTAAAGATTGAAGAATATACTCAAAATATACATTGCCAAATATTAGTGGACATTTTATAGAATTCTCTGGCAATACACAATCTGTACATTGACCGTAATAATATACATATATACATATATGTATGTTCAGTGTATTTACATATGTATGTATAAATACTTGTATATATTTGTCATGTTCCATGTATTCAAATTTATAGATATGTATTCGTATACACGAAGTATTTATAAATTATTAGGAACAAGCCTAAGTCGTTCCGGACTATAAGGATGGGAAGGTCGTTTCCAGGTATATATAATTCTGTTATTTAACAAACGGTTGTTATAGACCGGATGTTGAGAAGTGGGGACGTGTTTTGCAGGGGTGTACATGTATCGAAATTATTATAATATTCGTGACCGAAATGTTACTATTGCTTATATTATATTTGATTCTTTGTTATCTCAGTTTTCTTCGTTATAAATAAACATTTTTGGTTACGTTAATATGCATATAATTGTAGGATTAAGTTTATTAAAATATGAAATATATGAATGCAAAAATGAATCATAAGTCTCACTAATTTTATTCTGGCAATAATTCTCACAACTCATTATAATCTTCCGAGAATTATATTAAAATATTCTCTAATACATAAAACTCGATGTTCTTTCTATAATTGCACACAATTCACTATACTCTCTAAAAAAATTGCTCTCCCGTTAAATCACTCTTCGATATATACTTTTCTTTCTTTCTGGAACGCACACTTAGATAAGCAACATACACAAGCATACACACACGCATACGATAATTCTAATCGATACCGCACTGAAGTATAAACTTGATAATCGCTGCTTTGATTAACAACCGCTCGTTCACAGATGACATATACTTCATACAACACTATTTCAAGAGACTGTCAATCTTTTTTTTCTTTCTTTCAGTCGACATATCTAGTTTTGTCTCAAACTCTATTCCCAGCCCACATAATTAAGTATCTATGATACAAGTTTTTAATTTTTCTATATCAGATAAATTTGATTTTAGAAATGTATCAAAAATATTACAAATATATGTATATGTATTAGAGATAACTTAGACGTGACCCACTGGCAATATTTTTTCCGTGAAGAAGGAAATTTACATAGTGAACGTTAGAAGAGCAATCGAGAATTTGGATGGGGAGGAGAGAGGAGGGGTGGAAACGATTTATGTGATCGAGCAAAGGTGCAGCTTCTTCCGCGAAATCGAAACCAGCCACGTTCGCTTTTCCTAGAATTTGCATAATCGATTGTCAAACCCTGCCCAAGTCTCTTCAGGTAATACCAAGAGGTATTTGTTACGATACGATCTGTTACTTCGACCTCTTTTCTAGATCGAAATAGATGCGAGTCTAATCGTCTCGATTTGTCTACACACGCAGAAAGTATTTTGCATCTTCTCTTTCTCTCGCTTTCTCTCCCTTTCTCTCCCTCATCCTTCCTCCCCATCTCCTTTTCCTATCAGAAAACGTTTACGTTTATTTATTGCATTTGATCGAAGAAAAGATGAAAAAGGTAATTCCTTTGGACCGAATATTTTATGAAAAGATCTGAGAATATAAACAAACATTTAAACATTCCTCTAGCACGATGAATAATCCAACAATAATTTTCTTTTTCTTTCATTTTATTTATTTTTCTTTTGAATATTTTTTTTTTTCATCAGTAATCCGAATTTAAACAATGCATATGTAAAAGTAATTAATTTATATCATTTATTATTAAATTCTTATGACTTCGTCCGACCTTTCACGTATGAGAAAGAAAAAGCGAGAATAAAAGAAGAATTTCCATTATAGATAGTTAATAGAAAAGTTGTATAAAAAAAGAAACTATGATAATAAGATTTATGATAGGAAATAGATGAATGGAACTAAATTAGATATGTACATAAAGGAGAACAAATAGAAAGAAAATGGAATATTCAGTATGAAAAAAAATTGTTTCGATTATCCCGACAAAAGGTTCGATCGACAAGAGAGACGAAACAAAAACAGTTGTAAAATAATCATGACCTCTCCGTGCTGATCTACGAAAGGAATCCCTTCCCTTACGATCGACTGGGTGTTATTTCTGGAAAATTTCCCGCACGGCTAAACGTTTACACAAGTATGGGAGTTTAAACGAGTTCGATGTCAAGATAAATATTATCAACACGTGGCGCGCTCCCTAAATCACGCCGCGAGACGTCAATTTCGATCGTCAAACGAGAAACTTCACTTCAATTTACTCGGCCTGATTTTCACGAAAGATTTGCATATCAAAACGACTGTCGAACTCTACCCAGTACACTTTCTAAACTCGACAATAATTCCATCCTTCTATGGTTTTTATATAAATCATTTTTATTATAGAAGCATTTCGAGTACCCTTTTAATGTTCTTTTATTTACGCGAGATTTTATCTATCACAAAAGGTGACTACCACCTTTCGTGATAATGTTCCAATCTCACGATCTTATTCAAATGAAATATAAACCTCTCCATTAGTTGAACCCAATGTTTTTGTGTGATTTTAATCTTGGTTGGATGTATGAATAAATTATAGTTCTAAATCGTGCATTATCGATCGTATTCCATGTAAATTATATTATTTTTTGGTTTTATATATATATATATATATATATATATATATATATATATATATATATATATATATAAACTGAAAAACAGATAAAGAATATACATATATATGTATATATTAAAAAATTCTAATAATTTTTATATTTCGTCATATCAGTTTTAACTCATTCTCATCGCCTAATTGGTAACTTCTTCACAGTTGAGTATTCTGATATTTCCACTGACATCTTTATTTAGGATCTCGTACATTATACTACGGAGGACTGTTTATACGCAGGAGACGTTGTAAAAGATGGTCGTTAAACGCTCGAATCTGTCGGCTATAAAATTTCTCCCTGTGTCTTGTTTAAAGTTTCACGTTCAGTCCAAGTGCTCGCTAAGAAAGTTTTATCCTGCGTTTTGTGTCTCGCATTATTATGCGAAAAATCATTCTCGCATAATGTTATCGTGCAAAAAAAAACATTTATTTAAAAAAAAAGAAGAAAAAAAGAATATCTCTTGAACATTTTACGTTGCTACAATTAGTTATGTTAACAACAACAATAACAACAAAATAAATGAAAATATTTAAAAATTATTTTCAATGTTGTTTCATAAAATCATTGATAAGTCTATATTGTTCTATTTGTTCGCGAATTACGACAAGAAGAATGTTATATAACGAAAGGATCTAAAAGTACAGACATCTAACTAACCTCATGGTATTTTCTGACCAACAGGCACGAAAATGCACTTGTCGCAAATGGACCGCATAAGAGGACTTACCAGTTAAAGCTCTACTACACTTTTCATAGAACCATTCCATTTCCAGAGAAAAGCTTATAACGCTTTCAAGAAGAATTCATAGAATAAGATAATACTATCGCAAGGTCGATTCAATTAAATCCGATCGCCAGAGGTGAAACTCAAACTGATTGGATAATCGAATAAAAATACGACGTTATAAAATTAAATTTTTTCTCTTTCTCTCTCTCTCTCTCTCTCTCTCTCTCAAAAGAATTCACGTAGAATATTTTTCAAATTAATAATAAAAACATATATCTATTTATAAATTGATATATCTTTATAAATCAACATCTGTATAAGCATTTTTATATTTTATTTCAATTTTTTTAATCATAAATATATAATAAATTTATTGCTCTAGTAATTTAAAAAAAAAAAAAAAAAAATCAATATCAACATTTAGATAAATAATAAAGCGAAAATATTGGAAAAGAAAAACTATATTAAATATTAATATATGGTATTTTCTGCGCTTGCATTTAAAGATTTATAAATCGTGAGTGACTAGTGTATAAAAATCGATAGGTAAATATTAACATTGAAAAAAATTAAAACTAAAACCAATAGGATTTCGTTATAAATTACTCGTTATATAAACGCTTGTTTAGCTAATTAATTATAAGGGACATCGTTGCATACACACAATACGTTTACATTGAGCACGATATGTTACGTGTGTTGCGTTGCGTTGCGTTGCGTTGCTAAGTAAACAATGGATAGTAAACCTACACGTAGTAGTAAATTTCTAACATACACCCTTCTCGTTAATGATGTTCAATTACGGGAAAGGGTATATCATTCATACGTGTTCTTGTAATTTAATATATTTTTTTCAAATAAAAGTAATCAAGAATCATTCGAAATATAACAAAAAAAAAAATAATAATAATAATAACAGTAATAATAATGACTCAGAAAATCTCTCAAAGACACAAACTAAATAATATACCTGCAGGAGATGTAAGTTAATTAATTATACAAGCTTATAATTTGTTTTATCTTTTTGAAAGACTCAAGCTTAATAAAGCTTTCCTTTCTACCTTTTAATATATTCTTTTTAAATAAAGACTCTGACGAGTCTATATCTTCGATCCAGTTACAATGCCAAATCAAATTCTGAATTTACATCGTAACTTGAATTTATATGTTTAAACGACAATTTTCTTTGGTCTTATTTATCTTTTTTATAAACGCGAATCGCGTATGAGTAAATATATAAAAGACTATTACTCCCTTTCTTTAATACTTTTTGTTTTCTCCTTGAAATCGTTTTACTCAGTCACGAAAAGCAGATGCAAATCGGAACCATTAAAGTTATTCGACGAAAAGCTTTCATTTTGTTTTCTTTGTTTTTTTTTTTTTTTTTTTTTTTTTATCAAATCATACAAAATCGTCGAACAATTCACGAAGAAATTAAACACTTTCCAATGTAATTTGTCTGTATTTATATTGTATTCTATATTTATTAAAATCTACAATTATTAAAGTTAATAGTCCGAAAGTAGTTTCGTAAAGTTTTCAACTAATCCTTAAGAGGTGCGAGCGCTTGTTAAATTCTTTTATTAACGATCAAAAAGTTCTTCGAATTTATTCGAAGGTCGGAAATAAGTAAAAAAATACTGAAAAAAAAAAAATATTAATATTTGCGTTATAAAACGTCGAAATGAATGTAATTGTTAGAAACAAAATAATTAATTACTGGAATAGCAAAATATATTATAGTCTAGAAATATTAAAATATTAGACATCATTAAAGTTTGTTATCAGTTATTAAGAAATATCAGAAAAAGTACGAGAAGAGAATAAACAAAATAAGCTCGTGGCATATCACGGACGTGTTAATTAATTAAAAGAAAAAGTACATTTTAGAAGAGAATGTTAATTTTGTTTGCGTGACTTCATCGTGAAAATTTTCCAGTGGGGAAACGATTTATCGGTAATTAATTATTTTTTTTTTTTGTTTAACCATTGTAATTTAAATGTTTTATCCACTTTTCTGATATATATTATTTGTTATATTATTATTATTATTATTATTTTAAATTATGTTATTTGATATATAATCAACTTTATAATCAGATTACAATAATACAGTTATCTAACAACAAGACACTTTGTAAAGTTTTCAACGATGCTGACATTCACGTTGTCTTTTTTCAAAATCTTTTTATGCTGATCTACTGTAACGTATTTTTAACAAAAGATTTTTGTCTACGTCTATAATATAGAAATAGTCATTGAATCTTTCAGCATGATTGAGCATCTGCAGATGGAGCAAAATAATCACAACGATATGTTTCAAAGAATTGTTTCTTGAAATTTTCCATAAAAATGTTTCGTCTTCAAACTTTCCTGATTTAAATTTTATGAATTTTATGATCAATTCTAGAGTAAAAAATCTTCCATTCAAAATATATTGTAATGCAACAATATGAAAGTCTTTAAAAAAAAGAACAAAAACAAATAATTATGACAGAGTGAACGGACATCGTCAAAAATTAAAAAAATAATCCTCTTGACCCTTGTATTAAATATAAAGGTAATGATTTTAGAAATGTTTAGTATAAAATAGTTTTCTATTACCCTTATTAATTAATAATAAAAAAAAGTAAATGGTAAAAAGTTACAAGCTTCGAAGTTATAAGTAAAAGTAAAAATAAAAGTAAAATGGTACAAGCTTCGAAGTTATTATCAGTTATTTATGATTACCTTATAGATTACGTATTTAATTATTATATATATCAAAATATAATGAAACTATATTGTTATCTAATATATCATTAAATTATCAGATTACAATATATAATTGTTCTATATAATAATAATAATAATAATAATAATAATAATAATAATAATAATAATAATATATCAAAATATATGATAAAAATATCTTTCATACATATAAAATAATATTATTTTTTAAATAAATATAAACCTTCTCTATTTTCACTTTCAATTTCGATGTTTCCGTTTAAGGAGTTTTTATTATTTATTTGTACGAGTCTTATTATAAATGTCACGTGAATTGTTATTATAAAATGTAGTATTATTAAAGGCAACATTTCGAGCTCGTTAAAGAAGAGCCGGAAGTATGAGAGCAAGGTCGAGACTAAAATCTCTTAAAATGTCTCTTCGAGACGTGGCACCTGACACGATCTAACCTAGTGCTAGAAAACTCGCCGGCACTCGAGATTGCGTCAGGTCCTGGCAAACGTGCCGAAAGAGATAAAGCGATGGCTGGGTGCTCGTACCGATATCTCTTCGTTCTCGCTTCTTTCTACGAGATAAAGACACTTAACTCCTGGCTCAATTTTTTCAACTTCAATCGCTTTTAGACGCCATACTCTTCCAATCGACGACTACTTCGATTTAACCCTTTAATGTACATTTAACCACGATTGGAAACCTTAAATCTATGTATTACCAAAATTAGAACATATTCATGTATTTTTCTATTTATCAATTTTATTTACATTTTATTTTGTATGAAATATTCAAAATTTTATAACAATGAATATAAATTATATTTTCATTGAATTTAGTAGTATAATTTTAACGTATATTTTGTTATCAATGTTTTTTTTTTTTTTTTTTTTTTTTGTATAAATATGAAAAGGTTATGACAATGCATCTAATTATATTCGTTTTATTTATTTCATAAAATTAGTATATATTTCTTTTTGAAAAATGTCTACGATTATGAGTTAAAGGATTAATTGATTCTAGATTTTTAATTTTGGACGAATATAGAGAATTTAGTGGAATTAAATACAAGGTGTTTTTTAAATTGAAAAATTATAAATTTATAATATACTAGTATTCGTGTGAATGATGTTTTTGTTTTGTAGGGTTGCGTCAGGGTTGCTTTATTTGCTCGGTTAACCCTTTGAGTATCAAAATTGATAGGAACCTCTGTGAGCGGTTGTGGGAGTTCAGCCAATAAAATTGAAGTTTGTCATTAATTAATGTAATGGTATACTGTTAGTTTGCCGCCCTTTTTTATTATCGCTTTGTCAGAACCCAATGCGTTATGCCAATAAAGCCGACCATACGAGAATGTATTATTATTTGAAATTATACTGAATAATAGATAAAAATATTAGTTATAGGAATTATTTGAAGAAAAGAAAGAAGAAAAGATGAAATAGAAGAGAACAAAATATTGAGTTTATTTTTTTTGTCACCCTATTTTTGGTACGCTCATGTTCTCCCTAGGCTTAGGAACGCCCACATTTGGTTATTACCAGAATTAGAAATTTTTGTTATACTCAAAGGGTTAAGCGACTTTTCGAAACAATCAGTATTTTAATTGGGTAAATGAAGAAAATATTGAACGCAATGAATAATTGAAAATATTTTATTATTCGAGAATTTCTCTAGTATATGATATAATCGTAAATATACTTATATAATAGACGCTATTTGTGGATACATAGTAGGTACGTGATAATGGAAGTTTGGTAGTCTTGACTAGACTTAACTAGATTGGTCCTTCGAGGTAACGACATTGGAGTTGGAAAGGCATATAGGATATAGGAAAAGAAGAAACGATCGGGATTAGGGTCAGATTAGACCTTTTAAACGAACGACTTTTATGTAATTATCCTTTCTGTTACTAAAGGGCTTGCTTGATCTATACAAACTTTCTTTACCTTTCGTTCAAACAATCATTTTCTTTTACGACTAACGCACATTCTCATACATTAGAAGAACATTTTTCCTTTACTTCGTGAAATAAATCAATAAGAAAAACATTTATCTCAAAATTCATTCTCTTACATTATTTACACGATTTAATCTTAACAACTAGAATAGGAATAAGTTGACTCCAACATTGTTCGCATTAGAATTAAATATGATAATTGTTTTGTTATACGAATATTGAAATAAGAAATTGTTCATATGATGTAATACATTTTTAACATTTTTAATGATAAAATATTACTGTTTATTACCATTTGCGATCAATTTCTTAATATATATATATATATTTTTTTTTCTTTAGTTTTTCATAATAATCGATAAAGTAAATACGATTAATAATAATAACAAGATTAGAGAGAACTTTACGCATATGAAACTTGCATTATATAATTTGTTGTATTAAGTAAGCAATTTGCATATTAAAACTCGTAGTAGTAATCGAATATGTATATTGTATTCTTCTTCGATATATTATCTATCGATTATTTCTATAAATACTAGATGCTAAAAATTTATATAAATTTTTCGCATTATGAAAGTTTGAAAAATTTTAAAGGAGACTCTTCGTAAGAGCTTTGGACCCTTAATCATTTCAAACGACACTAAATTATTTTTCTTCTCTTACAAAAACTGATAACAGATAATACAAATGTCTTTCAACATTATTTAAATAAATATATTCTAAAGGGAAATAAACTATTCATTCACTCATACAAATGAAAAACAATTTTTAAGGCGTATAATAAAATGATAAAGAAAAAAAAATCACAATTATAATTCATTTAAATAGAATTGAATGTATAGAACATAGAATTACAATCAAAACAATATATATAACGAATCATAGTGCATATAAATACATTCAATAAATATGTTTATATATAGGATATTCCAAATTAAAGCCGACAAACTTTTTTAATATGTTTGGAATTAATTTTGAATAGAAAATGTTATATAATATCATGAGTCGATTTGTCTTCATTTTCGAGATAAAACAGAAAATGTATTATAAACCACAAGTAATCAGCTCCATTAAAGGTAGTTAACCTTTAATGATAATCATTTATTTCAAACAATTTGTCTACATTGATTTACACAAGTTGTTCAAAATGATCATCTCTTGCCTGTTTGTTTGAGCAAATAAGTGAGTACGTATTCACGAACCGTATCCGCTAAATATTAGCAAGATTATTATTGAAAGTAAACCACAATTATCCTATAATTTCTGCTATCAATTAATAACGTTCATTCGATGGTACGTAGAATTTTTTTCTATGAAATTACATCCTCGATTTCATTCTCATTCATTAAAAAAAGAAAAAAGAAAATAAGCTTTATCTTAAATACTTGTCCGTTATTTTTATTTATATCTCGAAAATAAAGACGAATAAAGTTCCACATGGTGAATGCGACAAAATATTTTGAACTCACAATTATCTCCCCAACATATTTGCAAAGTCCGTCGGTTTAGATCTGAAGTATCCTCTATGTAGAAATCGTGACGTTCACGATATTATGTCAAGTAAAATGGAGGAATATATTTCGTCGAGTTTGATCGATGTTGGATCGCGATGGGGTCGACTTATCGCGTCTGGCCACTACTCGGTATCTGGCATTTTTTTTCTCTCCCCTATTTTCTCTATCATTATTCATTGTCGCAACAACGTTATTACAACGTTGTTTTGTTGGTTAACGACAGTAGTCAGAGTCACCGTTGTGTTGTTCGCGGTTATGGTCTTTCGAATCTTATTCGTTCGAGCGTGAAAGAAGCTACTGTGATTTCTTAATTCGATTCTCGATCCCTCGAACTTCGAATTGATCAAAAAGATAAACAAAAAATCGATGTATTTCTTTTTCTTTTGATTTTTTTTATTTAGTTCATTCGCTTCTTCAAAAAAAAAAAAAAAAAAAGGGGGATGGATAATCGAATGAAAAGCATAAAAGGGAAGAAGAACTCGATCGATCCTCTACGAAAGTATTCTCGTTGATATTTATTTTCAGCACACGGGGCCGTCAAACCGCATCCGAACATTTCTTTTATTTCTTTCATCGACACAACGTTGATCTTTTCTATCGAAAATGGCAAACGAGCAATCTCGGTTATAGTCGACAAAACGATACAATATACACGGATGTGTCGTTGAATTTTTTTCGAAAATTCTTCAGACAAAAGCTTAAAGATAAAAAGAGAGGAGTGTAAGTGAGAGAGAATAAGCTTATCCGATCATCGTCCACATTGTCAACGGAGAGTGACTTCGTATAAGGGTGGTTAAAGAACTCTCTTCCCTTTTCTCCCGTTTTTTTTTCTCTTTTGTAAAAACTCGCTTTCAAAGACTCTTGATCAGTGAGCAGACACGCGTTACTCCGTAATCGTGCAGAAAAAACAAGGGGAGACTATGTTGAAACTTGAATAACCGCGATCCAGGTGAACCCTCGACTTATTATTTCCTCGATTCAATGACATCGTTTCTTAAATCAATCTTTTAATAACGAAACATACTTAATGAGAAATTTTATATATTCTAAGAAAAAAAAAAAAAATCACAAAAATTAGAAACAACAAGTTTTCTACAAATATTCTTTTCTTTTTTTAGTGTTTTATAACCTTTAAATAAATTCCAACATTGATAAAAATTAAAAAAAAATTAAAACTTTTATATTTTTTTATCCCCGTTCAATATATCGATGCCCAAAATTTCAAACATATATTCAAATTGTTTGTAAGAAACAACTTGGAAATTTTTCAGCACACATACACATACACACACATACAATTATATCATACAATGAGATATCGGAACACTGACTTTTTCGTTCTATGAAAAATCAGGTACGAATTGAATACGACTCTCTTAAATAGTCTCCTAAACTCTTTAAACAATGGAAAACAATCAATTTAAAAAGCTAAATAATCTTTCCTTTTCTTCTTTGTTTTTCTTTTTTTTATATTGACTACCGTTTTTTTATTCTTAATTTGTAAGATTTAAACATCTTTTTCATCGTATAAATATTATACTTAGAATGCACGTGCACGCTCGTACACAACGAGATGCATTTTCGAGCATAATGAAAACGGTCTTTAATAAGTAACTTAGAGAGAGAGAGAGAGATAGAGAGAGAGAGAGAGAGAGAGAGAGAGAGAGAGAAAGAAAGAAATAAAGAGATAGAGAGAAAGAGAGACAGAAAGATAGAGAATAGTATTCCAAGAACATATTCAACGTCGTCTAAGTCTTAAGATGATGTTAGGAAGCCGATGGAGCATCGTCAATTTGGCTGACACGTTATTAACGCTGAACAACGATGCCATTCGGTTTTACGCGTTACACTGTGCTACGATAACTTGCTCTTAAAGTTTTCGATTCGAAAATTCAAACGACACGACAAAATACTCTCTTCCAGGATCATTTTTAACAATCATCATTGAACCTTGAACTCTTGAACATATCCTCATAATTCATCATTTTTCTTACGTTGTCATAAAATATAAACAACGTTCATTTATCTCCAATGTTCTTCCTAATTCAGAAACAACTTTACAGAATACAAAGAAAGAGAGAGAGAGAGAGAGAGAGAGAATATCACGTTAAGGTTTGTTCAAAGAGTAAAAAAATATATTTCATTCGGTGAAACTCTCGTCAAGGTCATAATCGTCATCCTCGATGGATCTCGATCATCCCGGTGGTGTCTTTTTCTGCTTGCAAAGTTCCAGGAGTACAGGATAATGCAGATCGGCTGAATATTCCTGGCTCTGATCCAAAAGTTCCAGATGTCTCGACCAGACTTCGCTGTCGTATCGTTCAGTTTGCCTGGCTATGAAACCACGTTTGATCGCAGCTTCGGCGAATTTCTGAAACGTCGTTCCACGTCTAGGTGCTATCACCAGAGCCACACCGTCGTCAGCAAGCCAACCATAAATCGTTTCGACTAGGTCAAGCCTGGCATCGTCGAAGAAGAGACAATCTGCGCACAGGATCACCTCGTACAATCCTTTCTTGCTTGGTAAGCCATCATCCTCCTCGCCAATGATGCGTGTCATCTGATGAAATTCGATCAAAAAAAAGAAAAAAAAAAATATAACAAAATTTCGAAAAATTCTTATACACCAGATAAACGTTATTGGTCGATATTTGGTATTTACGATCAAACGAAGTGGAAAAAAAAGGTGATAATTATTTTTAAAAACGTTTGAGAGATTATGCTTGCATGTATTCAGAACGATTCAATAAAAAAGTTAGAGCTTTTCGATCTAATCTCTATGTGTACATACGTAATATTGACGAAACATTTATGAGCGAACTGGGTAAACGTTAACTTGTATATATCCGAAACTTGATACCCTAGTGGAATCATACTGAATGGTAAACTTTGAGATTTCTCCGAGGAAATTTTCAAGGTAAAAAGAAATAAATAAACAGAAAAATAATATTTTATATATTCGTGTTGAAAATGAAATATTTGAAATTGTAAATGAAATTTATTAATTGTTTTATTTGAAAATAAGGTCTCGATATGCAATTTTATTCAAAAATATATTCTGTTTGTTTTTTTTTTTTAAATAAAAAATACAAATACAAATTGGAAATAGCAGGCGTAGAAAAAAGAACAACCACCGGTTTGCCAAATTGAGAGACAATACTCGACCGTTATAACGAATATGTTACTTGAAAAAATAGAAAAGAAAAAAAGACATTAAAACATTAAGTAGAAGCGGAAATACGAGGGGAGAGAGAGAGAGAGAGAGAAAAAAAAAGAAAAGAGAGAGAAAGAAAAGAGAGAGAAAGAAAGAGCTCGATACGATATACACAGGAAGTCGAGCTAAAGTCTAGCCGGAAACGTTCGAATGGTGCATCATCCACATAGCTATTCGCGCGTTCCGTTTGGTCTGTAATAGAGAAAACTACCCGGAAGTTCTGCACAAGATTTACTACCCACGAATGGACCGAACTTATAAAAGCTTACTAAATTATCGATTCGCATAATAGAACAAACGATATTCGATTTGTTCGTTAACGAAATGACATTAGTATTAATTCAAATTTGAAATATCTTTCCACGACATTGAATTAATCATATTATTAAATAAAATATGTAACCTACCAATGGAAACTTTACAAATTATATAAATACAAATATAAAATGTTTCTGAGCGCGTTGATTAGCTTGATTTTAAATACACATTAAATGTAATTTAATTATAAATTTTGTCACAGAGAATAAATACGTCGTATTTATACAAATATTATATTTTACTGATGTTTGTAAATAGGAAAAAACTCTATACGTTTTTCATTATGATACTTGCGCGTATTTTCATTTTTATTCGACAATTTATTCGTTTTGTTCCTCAGAAGTCTTTGTTATTTTTTTTTTTTTTTTTTCATCGAACAAGGCACGATGTTCGAAGTGATTCATCGAACGTGACGCGAAATGCATTACGTCGGGTCTCGTACGAAATTGGTATGCGCGTTGTCGAAGACAAGGGTGCACTTGACATTGTCGATGCCGATCACGTTAACATCGGTCAGAATGGCACACGACGAATCGCGTTATTCGGCCACGAGAGCATCGACCATGCGTTTCGAAATTTGTATGCTCTTTAACACCACGATTCGTGTTGGAACGATTATCGTAGGATGTTCGATTAAAAGTCAACCAAAAATATTTATTAAAAAAAAAAAAAAAAAAAAGCATAAAGAAAAAGAATTCACAAAAAAACAAGAAAAACAGATGAACAAAATATTGTTTACAAATAATATCAATAAATGGATGGAAAAGCATGAAAATTGAGAAAATAAAAAAACGAATATAAGTACATCGTGTTACCGATACGATGTCGAGATCAATTTTACGATCGACATTTACGATCGATCGAAATCAATATAATCGTTCTTTATATAGTAAAAAAAAAAAAAAAATTGATTCAATCAAGATCAATAAAGCCGAAGTATGATAGATCGTTTTAAAATTTCAGGTAGCTTGATCGAAATATCCTTCAGGAAATGCATACTACCCTTTCGAGAGAAGATAATCACCTTTCGATTGCAATTTTTCGCAGCAGCTTGCCTAAGGGCTCGTGCAGCCCTAGCCCATTGTAGAACTCCACACTCGACGAAATCAGCCATGTCGTTTCTAAGGACGATACAACGAACGTTATCGACGCTGGTAACGTTGCCGTCGGTGAGCGTGACCGCACTCGGATTGCAGTATTTCGCAACGAGGACACCAGCAAGACAACTCATACCACCACCAAGTTCGAGAACGCTTCTGTTTCGGCAAATAGCACGATTCTTTAGCAAATAATAAGCTAAACACTCCTCGGAAGGCCAGACGCAAACATTTCCGGTGTTATTGAATCCAATGAGTTCGTTAGCAGTAAAATTCTTGTTTATTCTTCGTATCTGAACTTCAAAGAGTTCGTTCTCCAACATGGCGGAATACTCGTACCAACAAGAGTCAGAATCGGTTATAGTATTTTCCAAGAGAATCGGTTTAAGTAACCCAAAACTTGTGAAACGTCGTACGGAAATCTCCTCGTCTGATTCTGCTTGATAATCCGAAGAGCCTGTTAAAGCTTTTGCTAAGATACGCCATCTTCTTTGAGCCGTATTTGACTTGTTATTCCTTCTGGTGATTGTAGATTCTCGACAAGATAATAATTCTTCCGACATTATGTTACTACGTTGACTTATAAAAAGGATTACTAAAGACTATTTTTTTGTTTTTGTAAAGATTCGACATCAAAGCTCTCCCCTAATCAACTTTTTTAAATTATATACCAAGATATCCAATTTAATAGTTTAGTAATTAAAGTTTTTTCTTCGATAGAATGAGGAGGAGAACAGGCACTTCGGTAACAAAATCATTTTAAATTCAGATTAAAGATAATGATATTTTTGTTTTATAAATGAGAGTTGATTCTTTTTTCAGGCACGAGTAGCACGCGTTCTTGATGCACGAGGGTGAATTTCCCGCGTGAACGAGAAGTAAGGGTGGTGGTTAGAGGGCTGATCGTAGCAAGTAAGCAGACGGGCAAGGACGAGGATGGACGAAGGGACGGGGCAAGACTAAAAGCACGAAGCCAAGTTCTAACTCGCGCCACGCGGATGGCAAGCGTTCTCCACGCCGCAAAATCGGCGCTTGCGCGTCACTACGAACTTCTATCTAGCTCCCACTTACCATCACTGGTATATTCTGTCTCTTTTCCGTTACCACGACCCTATTATTCGCTATCTTTTTCTTTTTAACTTCTCTTCGTGAGCTGAAACTGTCACTTTGTTTCTCGTTTCACACTTCTCCTTTTTTGTCTCTTTTTCTCATTTTCTTTCCTTCTTTCTTTCTTTCTTTCTTTCTTTCTTTCTTTCTCTCTCTCTCTCTCCCTCTCCCACTGTAGATTTTCTTCCTTCTTTCTTTTTCCTTTAATTTATGCCAAAATCCGCACACCTATAGAAATTCCTGATTCCTCTCATTAAAATGTGAAATAATTGCTTATTAAAAGTTTGATAAACTCGTGAGTAATTCCTTCTATTATTTCGACTGTTAATGTCCTAACCGACGAATAATTAGTTATTCGTTAGTAGTTTGAACGAACTAATTTCTTCTTTTCCTCTTTTATCGTCCTTTTCCTTTGTAATCGAAAATTTCGACAAAAATGTTTTGCGTATAGCGTGAAGTTTCGTAAATTAGACTGATCGATAACTCGCATCAACTTTGTTATCCTTTCTTAAGGATACATATATAATATATTTAATATTTATGTATACTTATATATATATATACATATGTGTCGTTGTAGGAACTCGTTGATGTATGGTTACTTCTAGTTCAATGAGGCGGACATATTTAGAGAAATCTCGTAGTAGGAAAGTAAAGTTGAAAGCAGAAGAATTATACGCGTGTAGTGAAAAATATTTTTCGAAGGAAAATCTTTTGATGTCTCTGTTAAATTCAAACAGATTTTCTAATGTAAGTTCTGAAAAAAAATAATCCCATATATATATCGCATTCCCTTTGAGCACATTCCGTCGAATTTGTTTAAGAAGAAGAAAAAAAAAAAGAATTTGATTAATAAAAGCATAAGTAAAATTAAAATACAGAATATAATTAACCGTTTGAATTCCAAGCAACTCGATCACGCTTTTCAGATTTAGTGTCGAAAAATCAAAGTACATTCACGCTGCTTGGGATTTTTTGCATTTAATTAAAATATAAACGCTATGGTGATGTTCGGCTTTTTCGATCGTTTTCATTTAAAAGCTTCTGAGACTCAAACGATTAAAAAAATAAATAAATAAAAATAAAAATCAATTTTCTTGTTATTTTTTTTTTTCCGACAGTAGGTGTCAAAAGTTCTAGCATGCTTTTGGAAAAGAGCAAAGAGTAATATCGTTCGTTTACCAATGTCTCTAACAGTCGTGTCACGCGTCTGCTTTTACCACTGGCACTGAAAATCTAAGCCGTAGTTCGAATATCGTGCCAGCCGTGTTCGTGGACATTAAACTGTCGCCGAAGCGACGTTTAAATCTTGGCCAAAGTCTTCGATAAAACGTGCCGGCGACCTGAAATTAATACGTTGCCTCGAACTAACTTCTCCACAAGAGAAAGAGAGAGAAAAGTACGCGTCTAATAATTAGTCGAATTCAAAAGGATTTCAAATGCTCTTATAACCTTTATATATGACTTATTCTAATTTCACATATATATGTTTATATATATATTTTTTTTTAAACTTTATTTACTTTTTATATCTTACGAAATTCATAAATTATGTATTAATATACATAAATTAATGTTTTAAATCTATAAATATTTATAACGCGAAATCAAAAAATAGGGTTGAAGATAAATTATTATTATTATTATTATTATTTTTATTTGTCAGATTTATACGTTAGAATTTTCTTTTTTTTTATCCATATAGTATACTTGCATGACGTATGAAAGACGAGGAATAAAATAGAACTCCATTATGAATTCATTCGCTATCTTATTATGATTGTGACGATGATGATTATTATTGTTATTATTATTGTTATTATTCTTATTATTATTATGCTTTCTACCCTTGTTTATCATATAACGTAACACATTCTACATTTAGTTGTCATTGTCAAATAAGAAAAAGTGTGAAATTTTTAATCAAAAAATGTACTATTTCGTGGGACGCATAATAAAGCAAACCATGACAGAATTTCTTTTTATTCAGAAGCTTATACCTACTCTCATCGGAAACTGTATTACGCTAATCGATAATCTCATCTTCTACTTCTTCATCTTCCATTTTTGTCCCTTCGTTCATTCCCCAGAAACGATGAATCGTACTTTGTGCTGCTCCTCCCACCCCCATTAATTGAATTTTTTTTTCAACGTTCGATACTCACTTTTCTATCTATTTTTCATACAAAATCTATCTTTATTATATGTATATATATATACTATATAGATATATATGATATGTAGAAATTAATTCGATGCTTCGAATTAATTTGTTTTAAATTATGCATTCATTTCTACATTTATATAGACGTATTTTTATTTTTTATTTTTCGTAATGTCATTTGTAATTCTTTCTTTATTTTATATATCTACCTATATCATATTTTATATATCATATAAAAATATTGTTAAGTCGATATAAAATTTCATATTTATAGTATTCACGTATCGTAACGTTTACGTTAATTCAATTTCCTCTTTTCATGTGCATACATTTGCGTAGGACGTAATATTACGTATATACGTTCGATAGCTTTCTCTATATTTCTCACCACAAATCCATAGTTCTACGATGCTTTTCACGTTATATTTACGCTGTAAATGATTCCAATTAAAGCTCAAATGTTTAGAAGTGATAGATAGATCAATAGAGAAAAATATATATACAAAGCTTCATCGTAAAGGATTATTTATAGACATTAATATGAAATTCGTGTAGAATTAACGTTATTTGATAAAATAATTTTTCCAATTTAATCACTGATTGATCGTTAAACGTTATAAAGGAAAGAAATATGATGATAAAACGAGGTAAAACCTATCGGCAGGCTCGAAAATCGTCGTTCATCTCATTCGAGGCAAAGTAACTGACGATTAATCGCTACGTGATCGGAAAATGTAGAGAGCAACGAGCAAATACTGATGACGAAGCAGAATGTGCATTTACGCGTAGCCGAGAAACGCTGGCTGGGGTGGTTCCATGTTTAATCAGAGAATGTAGAGAGAAACACATTTCAATGGAATCAAAACTATTCGCAAAATTACAACGACGATGTTATCGGAAACTCAGTGAATTTGTTTAAAATTCTTATTTGTCGTTCTATAAAAATTGAGAATAATTTTTTTTATATTATATTTGCTCAAGTTTATATATTCGAAATTACGAATATGTAAATATTGGCTAGAATTCATAAATAAGTATTATTATTATTAAAAGAGAAGAGAATAAATTATTATATAAAATTTAATTATAATTCATTAAAATAATAACACTTATTATTTATAGATATTATAACATTTGCATAGCTTTTTTTTCTCTTCTCTTTTTCCGACAGTTTATTCTCCTTGAAACCTAGAAACGAACAATTATTTGCACTGATACGTATTGAGATGCACACGTAAGACTGACAATGCAAATTGATAACCGAGTTCCATTACGGTTACGAACGTATAAGATAAGACTGGTCAAGAAACTAGTGCAATGAAATCCAATTTTCTTCGAATGCGTATCTTTTGATAATTACACAACTTTTGCATTTCTACGACGTAAGCATGTAAGCTTTCGTGTCTCCTAAATTCAATTAAATACAAATTATAACTTGAATCTTAAACGGTTCATTAAACAGGAACATAAATCCTAGTGAGATTATTTCTTTATTATATTTGTTTGTATAACAATATGTATTTTTAATTCGTTAAATTTTTATTATCCTATAGTGTTTCCTTTATACTTAAATGTAATTACGTTTAAAATGAAACAAAGAACTGAATAGAAGATGACATGTTTGTTAAAAAAAAAAAAAAAAGATCCAAGAAAATTAAAGAACGTTGGGAAGAAAAATGTGAGACGTGCTTTTATTATACCATACTTACTGCAGAAACTTCTGCAGTTTCATTATAGTATAGCAAGTGTTGGATTTCTAGTTCCATTAACGATTTATCGACTGACAGATGCGTCAAAATATCACCGACCCTCTTCTATTCCTACTTGACCCACGTCGAGGCTTATGTCATATTTACACATCTCCCGAATGAAATTCTAATCGTTTTCCCATCAAATGAGATAAGATCATACGACATCGCCTAAATTGGTACTTCATGATATTTCATTAACAATAAGACTAATAAATAAAAAATTTAATTTATAAAAAAACAACTGGATGATATAAAATAAATTTATATTTATCATCGTATTCGTTTCAATCGTTCTATGTGCAAGTAATAAAATAAGCAAACAACAAATTTGTAGAAATTGATATTGTATGATTTATATTATGATTTATATTATGATCACATTTATATTATAGAATCAATCATAAAATCAAATTTATTCAAATTTTTTTGTTTAGATATAAATGTTTCCTATGTATTTCTCATTATATTCAAATGTAGAATAAACAAATCTGTATTCATCGATACTGGAAAAAAACATTATAAAGAAAAAAGAAGAGAATTAAAGTGAATTAAAGTGACACGATGTTAAAGTGACACTTATGCAAGCTGCGATTGATTTGTGAGTCTCTACATATATCTCTTAGTAAGTGTGTGTCTTTTTCGTATTATTTGACACGAATAGAATTTAGTGTCAGTAATACACACCCAGTTTCATTCAGTCGTGAAACCAATGGGTTATGCTCGGTCACGACAAATATAGTCCTCGTTAGAACATAATAGAACCTATATTTATTTATACTATCTCGATAAAAGTTACGTGCATTTCAATATATCCTTTTTATTATATAGTTTTATATACTATGTATATGTAATTATAGTTAATCAAAAAAATTGTTGAAGTCAGATTAAAATCATTGAAATTTCTCAATAATGTGTATTAATTCTTTTGTGTAAAAATATTAAATAATTTCACACAGATTTTTATCAAATGAAATGATTTATTTTATTTTTCAATTGGAATCATTTAAATTAGTCATTATGTATTTATACATATATCGGTTATACATGAATGAGTCAAAATGAAAATGTTTATAATTTTATATGTGTATACTTTTTCGTATACTTCTGTTAAAACGGCTTGCATTTCGTCAGCATCTTCAAAATACAGTGGAGCGTATATACATCGTTCTCGTCTCGATGCTTCATTTTCTAGGGAACGAACAGTCGGTCGTTTAAAACGTGGAATAACAAGTTCGAAATATTCAACTCGTACAACGGGTCTTTCCTTGTGAAGAAGATGTAAACATTTCTCCACTGACGTTCCACGTCTTCGAACATGTTCGCTGGACCAAAGAATCGTTTCCCATCGAGTATTTGCTACCGTCATTTCTTCTTCTCTTTTCTTTTCCGATATTCGTAGTTAGCTTCCGAAATAGCGACAACGTTCTGCTAGGTCGCATTAAATATCTGCATCTGTAGTATATATCTTTTGACATATTTAAATATACCATATAGCAAATTGAACGTTTAGAATTCATTCATTCATTAGTCAATATATTTTTTAATCGACTGTTCTTAAATTGTCATATTAGTGATAATATTTGTACGAAAATATCTTGTAAATTATATTTATTTGTAATATTTGTAAATCATTTAAAATCATAATTCATAAAAATATTTCTTCATTTTAATTTAGATTTATTTTTACATGTTAATGTCCAATTTTTCACTACATCGTTTATATTTATACATGATAAAAAGTCAAACATTTGAAATAAAATAATTAATTTATTTTTGTAATTATCTTTCCTTTCATTTGTAAGAATATATTTTATTTTTACAATGTATATTTACTTTTACTGCAAATCAATATTTTTTATTATTCTTTTGTGTATTTTCTTGAAAAGTAATGGGTATGAGTACTCGTTGACATAAGGTCGTTTGAAATGTAATTTCTATCTTTTATCAAAGAAAATTCAAAGAACAAATTTTTCTTTTAAAGTCATTTTAAAATGGACTGTATAATCTGATCAATTAAAAATCGATCATTTCTTGATGAAACTTGACAATTTTCCTATATATTTAAGCGAAGCATTCCTAAAATTGTATCAAAGTGATAAAGAACAAGAAAGCATTGTGTCAAGAGAACCTTGAAAGTGTTGGCACCGGACTGCGTTAAGTGATTGCGTTGAAGGTATTCTCGCCAAAGTCTTTGCCACCAAAGAAACTTTGCATAATCAGAAAACAAAAGTGGTTTTTTTTCTTTTCTTTGCAAATTCAGGATTGTTTTTTACAAATATATATATATATCCAAATGATAAATTCGATGAATCGTTCGTACGTTTAACAAATAAAAACATTACAGTTAAAAATATTTGAAGTTCTTTTAGAAAAAATATATTATATTATTGTTAATAATTATTTATTTCGTTTTATTTTGATCTAGACCAGATAACATCATTGGCCATTAACAAATATGTATAAAATTAGAGACAAAAAAATAAAAAAAAAGGAAAAAAAAGCTACATGATGAGAGGGTTCAATTCGTGACGTAACCACTATGCCAAAAGCAGCAGTGCGGTTCGCGTCAGTCAAAAAGGCCGCATTTCTCTCCGCATCCATGAGACTGAGTCAGCAAAAGCAGTTCTTTGAACAGTCCAAACGAAGAGTCAGTATCTCTCTCACCGAGATAAATAGAAAATGATAGAAAGAAAAAGAGAAAAACTAGTAGAGACAAAGAAATATAAAGAAGAAAAGAAAAGAATTGTCATCTTTCTTTCTTTCTTTCATTTTTTTCTCTCTCTCTATCTACTTATCTATATATTTATCTATCTACCTATCTATCTATCTATCTGTCTGTCTCTGTCTTTCTCACAACACGACGATACGATACTGCGGTCTTTCTGGCAAAGCGTCCCGACGCATTGCGTCTAAGTCCTCGCATGAAACTGGCCAAACCTTAAAACCATGACGTTGTTCGTGAAGACGTAGACAGCAAATACGAAGTAAAGGCTCCTTTTAGCACTTGGCCAATACACATCTGTAGTTACTTTTGGTAAGTGAAAATTCTCGCATATATACATACATATACACACGAATACACGTACGAATGGATAACGCAAACTCTACGTGGAACGAATAGAAAATATGAAAGAGAAATATTGAAAAGTGTTTGCCAATAATTCGTAAATGTCGATGTGGTCAGATTTGTTCAGATGCGGACAAAAAATGTAAAATTAAAATATCTTTTTTTATTATTAATGTTTTTAACATTAATATGTTTTCCATAAATTAAAAAACAAAAAAATATCCAACAACAACCAAGTATAATGTGTAAGCTTTTATAAAAAAGAAAAAAGAAAGGATTAGCGTATACACAATCACTGAAACGCACCCATTTCGCATCCAGGAAACGGATTAAAGTAGGATTATAGATGAATTCGATCCTGCTCGCGAAATCGAAGCAGGGATTAAAATGCGAATGAAAAAATACGAGAAGAAATTTAACCAGCGTGTAATAAATTTTTTAATTGATTTTGTTTATCTGAATTTTTTGGCATTGGTTTTATCGTTACGATGTTTAAATTCGATTTTTTAATCGTTAAAAGCCAAAACCCAGTCTGAATTTAAAATACATCCTTTCTTAAATAGAGAAGAATTATTATGTAAAAAAAAATTGGTTATATCATTTATGTAAACATTCCATCCTGATGGAGAACAGCTTTTTTCTCTCAACAAAAATGCTTTTCATTTTTCATCGCAGCAAATGAAACATTAAAAATTAATTAATGAAACACGGTCGAGCTCGTAAAATATTTTTTCATTTTTTCGTTTTCAATATACATGCATTTAATTTTTACTTTGTTTTGTATGCGTTTCTTTTCCAATACACTGTTCGTATTAATCTATTTTTTTTTTTAATATCACAGATTATACATATAAATATCATTGATTTAAATAACAACATTTAAATGATTACATTAAACATGTTAATATCATATATTTTAATTGATAGATTATTTTTTATTATTGGTATTTGGAAAATAATTGTAAAATAAATGTAAAATGTGGTTGAACAATGATAGGACGAATGGAACAGTGCTATCCAGGTTACGAAGTTGTCAAGGAATAACAGTTCACCCTACGGGGGAAATTAATCGGCACGACTGGATCCCGAAATTCAGAACAGGCTGATCGATGAGTGGACTCGAGACAAAGAGTCTTGTTAACAAGAGATACTAGCGTCTCGAACGAACCGGAACGTGAATTGCTGTGAATGATGACTGACATATATGTGTGTTAGTGAATGAACAACGTTTTCGAGAATATAAACGACAAAATCCATTTCTTGAACGTTGCTAACGAATCTAGTTTACTTTTCAAACGAGTTACAAAAAGTTCGGTAATTAATAAAACAAAAAATGTGAAAGAAACAAATCGCCAGGTTTCTATTCAAAACAAAAATTTTCAAAAAATAAAACGGAGTAAGAAAAATGAATAAAAATTTAGAAAATATATACAATTAATATTATTTCTTTCTTTATAAGTATTAAATATATGTGATACTCTTATCAGAAGCCTAAGTTATTATATTTAAAAGTTATTTTTTGTTGATCATTGTTTGTTGTTACATTGATTAATGTTCTATGCGAACATTAAGAGTAAACGATCTGACTGATGACTAACCCAGTTTTAATAAAAAGCTATCATGATGAAATTAATTAATAAGTACTTTTCAGAGTAATGGTTTTACTAGAACACGTTTGTAATGTATTAATCAAATGTAATAATAACATGATATTTCGAATTAACACATTTCATCGATTCGCTGCACTTCAAATATAAAAACACGCATATAAATTTTGCTGAAATGTTATAATTTTATACAATTCATATGTTGCATTATCACTGTCTACCAGTAACTCCACATTCTTACTGATATCTATGTGTAATAGTAATATTCGATTTCTGTCAAGTATATAAAGCTATTAATACCTAAATAATAAATTATTTGTTACTAAATTTATAAAAAATATTTCAATAGAGTTGCATATAAACATATTATATTAATAATTATTAAAACTAATTGTTAGTTGAAATGTAATAAAAAAAAAATTAATAAGCGATCAATATATTCTTAATAATATGGAAGGTTAACAGACTTACATGTTTCGTTGTTAATTAGTAAACTTAATCGTTGATTAAGGTTGACCGTCTTACATGGGTTCTTCAATAATACTTGAGAAAAAATACGTAACTTATTTATTATTACTAGTAACTTTAACCTCAAACTTATTCAGTGACAGTCAAAATTAACGAAACCACTTTAACTATATCGATGCATTAATTAAATATAATCAACTAACAATATAAAGGATCGTTTAAAACTTCTGTCCACATAACAAATTAATTGTTTGTGTTCCTTTTTTATAAATACAATTTCATCATATGTATAAACACAATTTTAATATAACGCGTGTCACGGTATACACTTTACGATCAGCTGATTTCTATTGAGCGAGAGTAGAGACATCTCTTAGTCATTTAAGAAAATTTATCATTACTTTTTATCTTCAGAGCAACATGAATTTAGAAACAATATTTAGTTCTATTTCGTGCTATTATTTTCAATATTAGTAACTATTTATATTTGCTGATATTGTTGTCAAAAAATTGAGAAATTGTAAAATGATTTTTCTACATAGATTTGTGAACAGATAGATTTATATTTTTTACATTCGAGATTAGATTTTAAATATTATATAAAAGATTGATTAGATAAGAGCTTATCTGGACAAGTATATACGTCATTATCTAACTTTTCATTTGAATTAATAAATCTTCGAAAATTAAATGAAAGATAATCTTAAATTGAATTTTAAAATTGTTTTATTTACAATTTTGTAAATATATATGCGCAACAGTTACAAAAATTTGTTGTTTTTTTAAAAACGTGTTTATTTTTATATATTAGTTTGTATACAGAATAATCGTCGTTTTATTTGTTTCTTAAGTATTTTTATGCTGTCGCTCTAGTTCGCGATAAGATTTTTGTTGTTGGCAACAGATGTTTCATTTCCAATATGGCTGCTTCTGTGTATTAATGCAGTTATTATGATTTTTTACGTACCAAAGAATAATTATCATTTTTTTAGACCGATTACAATTAAAAAATGTACATTACAATATCTTTGCTATCAATTAAGATGTTTTATTGAACATCTATTTTAGGAAAAAATGAACAAAATGTTTTTGAGACAGTGGTACGATATTAAGAATTGAATAACCTTTCAGCAAGATATATAATCTTATTTGATACTACTTCCGTGACGTAAAAAGACTAACCAGTACTGTGATTATGAGTAAATTAAGGATAGGATCAGATTATATTCCTCTAACCGAAGAAGACATGTTGAAAGTACGAGCAATTATTTCTTTTCCGAGATTAGCTTGGGTCACTGTATCCTTGCCACTGTTTGCTTTTATTTTCTGTGTTATTTGGTCTGTTCTTTATAATTTTGAACATGCCACTGCCACACATTGCAAGGTAATTAAATTTATTTAAGGAAAGAAAACATTAATAGAATATTCGTTCAAAATTTGAAAATTCTGAGTTAATGTTATTATTTTAAGATATATTCTTTATTTGTTTAGAAATATGAATTCAATTGGAATAATATATATTTATGATTAAAATTTCCATATTTTCATTTATATAGGTTTATAATTTCCTTCCATCCGTCTCTGCAACTATTGGTCATTATAGACCTCAAAAAGATGTTTGGAAAATGGCAATCGCTATGCAAGCTGTAACTAGAACATTAGTTTTAATCATGTACTTCCGTTATTATAAAGAACATGTATATAAGTGGGCACGGTATATCAGTAATATTGCTTTAGTCACATATATCATTGAAAATGTATCTCTAGTGACTTTAAGCTTCTGGACTTCGGACTCGAACTATGGTATATATTAGGATATAAGTATACATTTATTTGTATTTGTTTAGGATAATAGTAATAATTGTTAATTTTTTTCAGCATTTCATAAATTATCTTTTATAACATTCTTGTTGATGTCTTCTATTCACATGCCATTATCATACTTCGTTATGAAGAATTGTTGTAATGTAACAAGAGATTTTTATGAGACTGCATCTATAAGATGGAAATGGAGAGCGATGATGTCAAATGTATTCTCCATATTATTAGCATGTTATTTTTTTTATAGGCATAATAAATATTGCGAACCATTTGGTGAGTAGAAGAATTATAAAATAATAAATTTTGCAATATCATATTTAGTAGTTAGTATACTTTGAATTTTAAACGTAAAAGGGGAAAATTACTAATAATTTTCTATAATTTCAGTATATTCCATGTTCGCTATGAGTGAATACGGTGTTATTCTTTCAAATATGATGTTTCATTCGACAGCTGCATGGGATTTTCCAACGTCTCGAGTTTTGGTATCAGGGAATGGTATTAGACTGATTTAAATTATCATAGATCATTTTACAATATACATATATAATTACTATCTAGATATTTGAAATATTTTCTTTAATATGATATTCATATATTTTAATTCAATATGTACCTGGTAATGGTTAATATTTTTATTGTATTAGCCATGATATCAGTTATTCGAATCAATCAAAATGATAAATATTTAGAGAAAGTATATATTATATGTGTGATATCAAAATATACTGATTTATTACAAATTTTTAGAAACGAAATATTTATATAAATATATATGTATATGTATATATACAAGAAAATAGAATGTAGATAGGTATTTATCATCAATTGCTGTTATACAAAAATTTTAATAGAAGAATATAAAAATATTAATCCCTTTTTATTTCTTTTCAATAAAAAGGGTTTCATAAACGAATACGATGTAATATGTGGTATATGTACCAAATACAAACATCAGATACACAGAAACAACATAGTAAATTATATTATAAACTTATGATATATTTTTTGGACAGTGACAGTTTCTATTATGAACTGTATAATAGCTGTATACAAAAGAATGGAATTTCCTCCCAATGCTAGGCGACTTTATCACATTCTTCAATCATATTGAAAAATATTAAAACTTGAAATCATTTTGAAGTTTATCGGCAATGTACTTTGCTATAGCCATGCTACTCGTTGCAGCAGGTGAAGGAGCATTACGACAGTGAAGAACCCTGCATCCAATATTACCAGTTCCATTATCAAAAACAAAATCATCTACTAGTCTGCCATCACTGTCCAATGCTTGTGCTCTGACACCAGCAGGCCCTCTGAAACAATGAAGTTATTCAAAATATTAGAAAATTTGAAATTGATAGCATGAGATACAAGTTACATATACACAATCATATATACCTTTTTATATCTTTATATGTAATATCTGGTATAAATTTCTGAAGATCCTTTATTGCTAATGGATAAAATATCGATTTAATAATTTCAGTAACTCCAGGAATAAAGTACCTGAAGGACAACTTATATAATCCAGGAAACTTAGCCATTTCTATACAATCTTTTATGTTAATATCGGTCCATCTAAATGCACAAAATTACAGAATTCTTATGAGTAACTTTTACTCTTATGTTTTTTTTTTTGATAAACTGTTTTGCTAATTCTTACTTGTAACCTTCTCTAGCTAAGGCCAAAATAGCATTCGGACCGAGCCAAATTTCACCATTTATTCTAGGGGTAAAGTGAACACCCAAGAACGGTAGTTTTGTATTAGGCACTGGATATATGTTCGTTGTACATAAATGCTTTTTATTTTCATTCAGAAGAAGATATTCGCCTCGGAAAGGAACTATTCGTGGACTGCGGTCGCATCCTGTCATAACGGCTAAACGATCCGAATGTAAACCAGCACATGTTAATACGTATTTCGCTGAAATACACTGGAATAAGTTATAGAATGGTTATTGATAAAAATTCGCAAAACTTTCGTTAGATTAAAGGAGAAATAAATTTACCTTATCTTTAGATTGAACGACTATAGGTGCCAATTGTCCACCAGTTTGTGATTCTATCATTTCTGCAAATCCAGTAACTTCGTAATTAAGAAATATTTCACCGCCCATTTTTTGAAAATCCGCAGCGAAGTGTTTACAAACTAAAGCCCAATCCACGATTCCTGTCCATGGCGACCAAATGGCTTTTTCACCTAAAAATAATTCTGTTTTATTTGTTTATATCTCGTTACGAATCTTGACTTAACAAATACTCCATTTTTTTATTAATATTCTAGCATATAATATTTACTAATTATACTATAGTAATATTTTAATATAATAATATTGTAGTAAAAATATATGGTATATAAGTAATAGTTTCTTTACCTTACATTTTGGTTCGTAATTTGTAATACAGTCCTTATCAACTAATTGAAGATCAGGTACGTTATTCTTCATTCCTCGTTCAAACAGGTTGTTTAACACTTTAACCTGTTGCTGATTCTGAGCTACTATTAATTTGCCAACCTTTTTATGAGGTATATCATTCTTGCAAAAATATTCATAGGATAGTTTTAAACCCTCGACGCACAGTTTCGCCTGTAATCATTGGCTACCGGATCAAACATTTCTTAAGGGAGTGTTGCTCAATCGTTTGAAATCGATCGAGATTAAAATTGTTTATACTTAAAAAGGGACTAGATTTTTTCAAAATTGTCATAAATTTTATATTTCTTCCAAAAATTGTAATTTTCTTTATTATTATTACCTTTATACTACCAGGCATATAGTAAATGCCAGCGTGAACGACACCACTATTGTGGCCTGTTTGGTGTTTCGCAAGGGTATTTTCTTTTTCTACAATGGCTATTTTTAAGTTAGGATGTCTCATTAACATTTCACGTGCTGTGGCACATCCTACAATTCCACCACCAACCACAACGAGATCGTATATGTTGCAGGTATCTCTGTTAATAAGTATAAAAATTAATCACAGTGAAACTATATATATATAATTACTTCTTAAGTTTAATACTTACTTTGAAGTGGACGCATAACGACGTATTAAATAACTTAAATTCGACGATACCGTCGGTCTCGTCAATAAACTCAAAATACTGCTTGTCATTTTGATTTTTTCCTTCCTATGAATTTGATGTTATGTCCAATCTGAAAAGACACGCGCGAAGATCACACATCTCGATTGTTTGGATAAAAAATTTTTATTTTTATTTTTTTCCTACGAGATTATTAATTACATCATACTTTCCTAATCACCGTTTAACCATTCTGCGACTAAATTCATTTCAATAAACGCTTCTTTCGCGTTATTTCAAATTATTTTCAAATATATTTGTTGTTGTTTTTTTTTTTTTATTTTTTTTTTAATATCAATAGCTTCATTCGTAACAATTCTCCAATGAGAAATAATAATTCATTTTCTAGATTAATAAACTAAATAATTTGTGAATTAATTTATTATTATTAAAAGCTTTCTAATTGTTAATTTTCGTACAAAAAAAAAAAAAATTGGAAGAAAAAAAAATAATTATACTTGTTTCAAAATCGCTAATATTTTTCAAATTGTAAATACATGCATTTTCCGAAATACTGTTTTACAAAAAAAATCTAATTCAACAATGACTTATTCAAATGATCTGATAATTAAGGTGGTTTCTTTCAGATAGAACTTGTTTACTCTTTTCCATACTAGTTTCAGAGTTTTGAACACGTGGTTTCGGTTACACAACACAATAAATATATCTGATTTTGATTTCTTTAATGAATTATGAAAGCAATTCTATTTATATGCACTACTCGATCGTAAAAAAGTTATCGTTGTTAGAGATACAACTCTATTTCCGTTTCCCATAAAACACGTGTTTACGACTAGCTTCTCGATTACAGAAAAAAAATCAATAGATATCGAACGACAGTCACGCGTATCGAACATAAGTCGTTTATGTTTCTACTACTTTGCAGTTAGAATAATCTAATAATCTATTTGTAGATTTTCCCCAAAATTTCTTGCTTTTATTTACTTGTTAGTAAATTTTACATGTACAATATTTATTATTTTATGTTATTGTATTGTATTATATATAACTTATTATTTTTCTCTATGTCAGTAAAATAATATAAACTGTAATATAAATAAAATAAAATAAAAATATAATTAATATAAACTAAAAAATATTGTGCAACATTTATTACGAAAAAATAAGAAACTTTCGAAATGATCTAATATAATCTGTTGCTGTCTTCGTTTATATTTAACGCGACCTTGATCAATGTTTACTGTATATGTATATCACTTAACATGATTCGTTTTTTATTACATATTGCACAAGACTTAAGTCATTTTTATTTATCGTAGTCATATATATATATATATGAGATATAAAGATCTCGAGTTTCTTGGAAAAGTTAGAAGAATTTCCTTGTGTAAAAAAGAGAGAAGGAGACAGATAAATTAATTGATAAAAGAGAGAGAGAGAGAGAGAGAGACAGAGTAAATGATAAAAATTCATTGTAAGATAGAATATAGATGAGATATTTTATTAACAAAATTCAATCAATACCAACCAGCAAGAAATTTTATATATATATTTTTAAATCTAATTTAGAATTTCACATAGTTTCGCATGGTTATATAGCATGACTCAATTTAACGATGACACATGCACGCGCATCAGAAACTTCTTTCCTCTTATATTTCGCAAAGAAGACTGACGAGCAAATTTTTTTTCCAATGATTCGTATAGAAAGGAGCTCTCTACCTCATAATTTTCGTGTTTCAAACTCGACGTTGTTCCATTGATAAAGAAGCTTGTTCGCTCATATCAAGCATGTGGCGCCTCCATATTATATCGTGTTCGCATATCCTCACTAATCAGAAATTTTTCTTTGATTTTCTATTCTAATGTATGTTGATTGAAAGAATTTATTGCGCGATTAATAAGATTTTCGGATAAATTATAATATTTGAAATTTGTAGAAAATATTTTAATCCTTAATGTTAAACATTTATTAGATTTTCTTTCGAAATGATTCATTATGTTGATTACAAATATAATATTATCTAATTCATGATTTACAACCTGTCGAATAGTAAATAATTGCTATTTCATTGTAATTAATCTGTTACTTATAATGACATTTATAAATTAATTACATTGTACATTAAAATATAATTATAGATCTTCATCCTAAAAGAGTAAAGAAAAATCTAATTTACATCGAAATATCATAAATATGACTGAAATATTGAATAATAGGCTACAATTTGAGCAACAATTATCGTTTATAATAATTAAAAACGTTTATCCCAAAAGTATGAAGATACACATGAAATTACATTCAAAAAATTATAAATTAAGATATAGAAAACTTTGTTATAAAATAAAATAAAAAATATCATTTATAATAATTAAAAGCCTTCACGCGACACAAATATAAAACCAAAAGACACTTTTATAATATTATACAAATACATATACAAAATATACAAATATAATAAATATCAATCATAGTTTATAATAATAATTGTTCAAATTTCGTGCATCAGTCGTTCTTAACTTGTATCGATCTGGATATATATTGCTGGATACAAAGAGTAATATATTTCACTTATTGTCCTGGAATTTGGAACTAATGCGCAGAAGTGCGTTATTGCAATCCCAAAGGCGACTCTTGTCATTATTTTCAAAAGTATTGTCTTCGGACAGTGGTCGTTCGGACCATACGGTGTTTACGATCGTTTCGAATGGGAATGGTGTTCTTGGTTGGTTCACGATAGCCGTTTGCAATAAATACGAGACAATATACGCTCTCCTCTGATATATGTATCTTATACGTGGACGAGTATATAACTATCGAGGACAGTTTCGAAACGCTTTAAAATACTCTTTCACGTTCGTTTTATTCCATACACCATACATGTTTGTACCGGTTATGGAGTCCTTAGCTTACATCTAATTCAACATTGATGTATCTATAAATTTGTCATATATGTATAGGCATATAGGATTTATATGAAATTCTACTGTATTAAACATATAAGATTTATAGGATATGTATAGAATGTGTAAAATATACAGGGTTAAACAGAATATGTGAGAAATACTTCGGGAGTTGATTGTACACGTAAGAATAATGAAAAAAATGTATATAAACATATGTTTTATCTATCTTCGTTCATGAGATCTTGTTATTATCTAATTACCTTTATATAAGATGCTCAATATGATCGGATTGCATTTTAATGCAAACTTGTAAACGTTTTGTTATATATCTAATTACATTTACGTTTGTTTTGTATATAAAGTTGGTTATATCTCATTAGCGAAGACAAGTAGATCATATGTCTATAGGAATTTTTTTCATTATTTTTAGATGTACAATTATGTCTTGAATTATGTTTAATATGTTTTGTTATACCCTGTATATGAAAAACATGTGATACATAAATTTTACGTTCACGAATGAACTACAGTAAGTAGTACAAATTATTTGATACATATTTTCACAAATATACGATTACATGTAGGAAACTAACATTTCTTTGATAAAATTATTCTGACTAGTAGATTTCATATAAATTGTGTGTGTGTATTTGTTGGCTTTCTCTCTTTATTTAATTCAAACGAAGCATTCGTATTAGTTGAGAAAGTTTATTATACGTTACTACACTCTGCAATAGTTCGTACAAAATTTTGAAGACGAATCTCACAGATCGATTAAACTTGAATGCATACGTATATGTACATATATACGTATAGATATACATATATAGAAAGTTCAGTATTTAAAATTCAAACTTACAGTACAATCTACTTCTCCCTTCTATTTTATTTTTCCCTCTTTCTCTCTCATGTTCATTCACTCATTTTATTCGTGCAACATAGACGAAACCCACCTGGCCAGAACGTGTTGGTATTCGAACCCCTGCATGAGTTTTCCTACCCTCTTTTTTCTCGTCCTTTCGTTCTTAGCCATTGTCCTCTTTTTTTATCCTCTCTTTCTTTCATCTCACTTCATCTCATTCTCCTGTCTCTCAAATGAAACTCTATTTATGTCTCTTATTACACGATCGAATTTTTCTCTCATTTCTTCTTATTTCTTTTTTAAGACAATTGGTCATCGAAAGAAAAAATGCGAATATCATTTATTTTTAATAAATAAAATATAAATGATAATAATAATAATAATTATAATAATAATTATTATAATAGTAATAATATTAATAATAATAATTTACTCAGAAAGTTCATGCAAATGAAAGAAACTAACCACACTCCATACATCCTAATAACAATAGCAGATAGACAGATGGAATATCCATATACACGTCAACCATATGATACTCACATTATGACATTAACTTAATTACGGCCCGTAAGTACTATAAAAAGAACCACCGGCAGAAGTTGAGAAAATTTAATAATAATAATATAATATTTTGTCAATAATAAGATAATTTATTTATTAGAATTAATGAATTATTATGATTTGTGAAAGAAACGATGGTTTTTAAAATAGAGTATAGTAATGTATATATGTTACAAAATACTTTGTTATTGACAAAGAGTCTGGATTTTACACGTGAAAGGTTCTGGAGAAACGACTCGTTCGTTCGACTCACAATCAGTGTAGCTTATCATATGGGATAAACGTGGCAGACAATTTTCATCGTTGATCGTATCGCTGAGCATAGGAAGTACATTTTAAAAGCAATGTATCTCCGATCGAGAATTTTAAATCTATTGAACGAAGAACGCCGCCATTAGACGATACATTTCGCGATATCCATTAGTAACATTTTTGTCTCTACTGAGTTTATTTTCTTTTTCTTCTTTTTTCCGCATCTCTTTCAGCGATTACTATTACAGAATAAAAGCTCAAATATATTACTCGTTCTACCAAGCTCCAAAAAATGATAGTTTAATTTATTTATATCAAATTTGTTTGATGACATAAGTTGATTTTTGTTACAAAAGAAAAAGAAAAATTTAACAATAAGTCTATCCAAAACAATAATTAAAATACAGAAAATGAAAGAGAAAATATATATAATTCTATAAATAAACACTGTTTGCTGTTTATTCCGATGATCGTAAAGAAATAAAGAAATAAATAATTTTACCGTAACTGATTAATTTCTATTACAAAATATAATTGAAGAAAACAAACTGTTACTTTTATTATTATAAATTTAATATAAAATAATTGAAGAGAAATACATTATATATAGTTATACTATACTTATGAAGAGTAAATAAGAAAGTAAATAAGAATAAAAAATAAAGAGAAAGAATGAAGATAGAATAAGGTACCGAGTCAGTACAATACGGTACTGGGATGCGCGTCTTGCGCGGACGCGGCTGCGCGTCGGTTCTTTGACTCGGTGCACGGAGTCAGTCAACCCGCCGCCGGCGTTCAGGCAAGACGGTCTTTTCATTTTGAATATTCTTATCTTGCTTGTTCATTTATCTTCGTGATAAGGATATAAAAAAGGACGAGTATAAAATAAAAGATAAAAATAATCACTCGAGTTTTATTACAATTTATTTACCCATATAAAATAAAAAATCCACAAATAGAATTTCATCTCTTGTATATTACTTTTATTCGCGCGCGTAGATCGCGAGTGAATTATCTCAAAGAGTAAGAAGGAAAGTAAATCTGTAGTCTGATGCGCCATACCGTAACCTTCGACCTTTCCTACGGCGATCCGTGGAATTCGTGGAGATTCGAGTGCCGTGCAAGTGCGTCGTCGTAACGATGACGATGACGCGAACGGACGCGCGTTTCCGCGTGTAGCCGAGCGGCACGCCGTTCATAACACAGAGAACAAAAAAAGAAAACAAACTAAAAAACAAAAACAAAATCTTTATTCTCCGTCATTGAAATTTACCCTTGGAACTCATTTTTTAAATCGATTATCTAACGACAAACTGTCATAAGCTGACAATTAATAAGTTTGTAAAATTGAAGAAAAAGAGAACGTTGAAAAAAAATTTATTACATACAAACATACTCTTTGAAAGAGAAAATAATAAAAAAAATAAGAAAAATATAAAAACAGAAGAAAATGGAGGACGAACTGAGATGTCCTTGTTGCAAAGAACTATTCACGGAGCCTGTTTTGTTGCCCTGCTGGCACGCTTTGTGTCTCTCGTGTGCTGTTAATCTTCAAGCACCACCCGATTCACCACCCGAATCTACGACAGACTCCTCAAATGCTCCCTGTTCTGATCAAGAAGCCGACAAATTGTCGATACTTTCGGAAACAGACTCGGGCGTCGTCTGCGGTAGTACATCGACTAGTTCACGACCTGGAAGTTACGTTGGTACACCCGGGAACGGTGGTTTCCCACCATCCGGAGGAACCCTTTGTCTATCTTGTCCTGTATGTCGCAAAACCGTATATTTCGACGAGGGTGGTGCTCATAATTTGCCAAAGTATAGGGCTATGCAACGTATTGTTGAAAAGTATCAAGAATCTAAGAATGCAAGAATGCAATGCCAGATGTGCGAAGGTGAACCTCGTGAAGCTACCGTCGCTTGCGAGCAATGCGAGGTGATTTAAATTTTTTTCTTATCTCCATCGATTTATCATTCTTTTCTCTTTGAGTAAATGTTTTCTTGTTTACTGTCTCTCTTTTTCTCTCTTTCTCTATTTTCCATCTATCACGTTTTTATTATTAATTTTTTTCGGCATATTATTAATTGTTTATATCCGAAGATTGATATTTGTTAAATGTAGTTAGATTTATTGGAATACACATGTTTATATAATATATTACCAAACTATTATTAATACTTATAGAGTTAGTTAGAGTGTGTTGCCTAGTTTTATTGATTGCTTTGACTAGTTCAATTGAACGCTTACATTAGTACGAATTAGATTTGATTTAAGATTTTTTTTAGATTAATCTGTATCGTTATTGTAGTAATCAAAATTTATGTATGATCAGAGAAATCGTATATTACATTTCTTGTTGTTTCATTATTTACTGAATAAGACTCTAATTACTCCAATTTATCTTGTATTTTATATTTTTTTTATTTGAGAATATTTAGAACAACAGTAATGTAATCTGACGTTTGAAAGTTAGGATAGAAACATCCTCAATGTAAAAGTAGCAATCAATTTCAAAGAATTGTTCGTATAATAAACACTAATCATTTACTATTATTTTTTACGGTACATACTCGTGTCCTCGATCACGTACCGATTGCTATAATAAACTCGTTCAAAACAAGGACGACCTTGTTATATCCAATCATTTCAAAGCAATTGATTCATTGTTATATTATTGTTTCTTATATGACCTGAAAAAGAAGAATTCTTGTCATTTATCTGTTCTAAAACATATATAAATATATTTCGATTTCATGCAAATGTCTTAAACCACAAGTCACAAGTTTGAATTTGTGATAGATTGATAGACAGGTTTACAGTTTAGACGTCAGTATCGAAAAGTTTTGACGTAAGTCGATTCGTTTAAATCATCCAGTTTTACGATGAAAGTAACATTTTATAATTATCGAATTATTTTAACATTGATTTTAATCGACACGTAATCTAACCTACATACTTTTTATATATATCTAATCATCTTTTTAGACTAGAATAAACTTTTGTATTCTTTATCTAAAACAAATTCACAGAAAGGGTTTTTGATAAAAGTTTCAAGTAATCTTTCTTGGTTGTTCGAAAAAGTGCAGTACTTGATTTATTTGCATTGCACTTGGATCGTAAGTTTATTATTTTATCGAATTATGTATAAATAAGAATATAATTAGAAAATTACATATGTTAAATACATCGAACATGACAGTTTTAACAATTAATTGATCAAGTAAATGTAACAGTTCATAAAAGTGTCGTACATATATACTAGATTTATTTATGTTTATTTTATTTCGATGCGTTTGATGTTTGTCGTCTTTCTAAAACGCGTTAGTAACGTTTAAAATTATCCTAGTAAATGAGGAAAGAAAGCAAATAGAGGAGTGTTAGATGATAAGGTGAAAAATAGATCTTTTGAATAGTCACGATCAACTTTTGATCTCACCGATGTCTGGCGAAATTTATGGAGCAATTTCGTAACCGTGAGAAATCCTAAGACGAGGAAATATCTTTTGATATCGGATCGATGTCAGTACATTTATCAATCATATTTTTTATTCCTTTCGTTGTTTATTATTTTTTTAATTGATCAACAATATTATAGTTTCAAATTATATTAATGTATATTACATATATAGATTTTTTAAATATATTTTGTAATATTGTTAATGTGATGTGTATTTTTGCGGGTGGGTAATTATTATGACAGTGGATTAGGTCAACAAATTGTTAAAGTCAATTTTATAGTTTATTTTATATTTTTTATAATTATTTATATTATAAAATATATTTAAACAATTTTATAATAAACAAAATAGCTGACTTTATTTTTGTTTATGGTAACAAAAACCTTATTTTTGTTAATGGTAACAACATTTGATTCTTAAAACTATATGATAATTAATTAGTCGTATTTTATCAATTAAGAAAAAACAATTAGATCGATTTTTAATTATTAATTAATTTTTTTTTTATAAATATTATTGCTTATAAAATAATTTATCGGATAAATTTTGTTTTATTAATCAATAATTTATAATAATCATGTGCAGGTGATAAAAGTTCTTTTAATATTTTGTAAGATCTCATCGAAGTGAAATGAATCAATTCGTTGAACTTTTCGATACAAACTTGGACGATCGATCAGCACAGTCTCGAAAGATTTTTCTAGCGTTCGTAAATACTCGTAAGAGGGTTCGTAAATAGAAGTTCGCGATCTTGTGCTGAACTCAAGTGAGAAAGAAAGAGAGAAAAAGAAAAGCAACGAATTGCAATAAACCCGAGAACGAAATCGTGTTAGAATCCGATGAAAAGCGCGACGAGTACTTGTCGTCCTTTTCAACGATTTTACGCTGTATTTTCCAAAGAATACGTAGGAAAAACTTTCCTTTTTTTTGCTACACGATCGAACAAACGTATCACTAATCGCATCGTATATATATATATATATATATCGTGCACCTTTGTCACGTTGTGTGTGTGTGTGTATGTGCTTATGTACCTCCGATGATACTAAACCCTCTATAATCTTCCTTTCCTTTACAAGAAATTTACCAGAAAATTGACAGTATAACTTATACTTAACCTTCCATAAATATTTTTTCTCAAGTTTAAAATAAAATGTTTCGGACGACAATGTGGTATGTGTAACCATTATAAAAAAAAGTAGATTCTGGTTTAATAAAGAATAAAATTAATCTTGAAAGTTTCCAATTTAGTAATAAAAAATAAAAAAATAAAAACATTAAAGTGAGTAATATTTCTTTTATTAAGTCCTAATTCTTGTCCAAATAATTGGTTTACGCAAAGCCGTGTTTTTAAGATAAGCATTTGTAACATTATATCTTACATATATATTTTATTATTATATACTATTATTATATTATATTAAATACAGTTTAGATTGAAAAATTGTTAAAACTTCGTATACATGCATACATTAAGCAATAATTTTATAATTATGAAATAAATAAGTTTAGAATAATATATATAAATATGAATATATAATTTATAATTATATAGCATTATTGAAGGTTAACAAATTTATTGTACGTATGTGTACTAGTATATCTAATCGGATATTAAGTTTGTAGTTTACATACCGTTCCTCTTAACCCTTTGTACCTCTATTCCCGTCCATCTGAACTAATACAGAAGTAATAAACCATGTTATATGTAATATACAAAGCAAAGTTATTATGGTTATGATGTAGGCTAGTTTACCAAAACTCCGACGTATGAAACTATCCCACCTTACTTGTCTTGTCTTACTTTTCTAACTTGAAACGAAGTACTCTAGTCTGGCTTTTAGTTGCATTCGTAATTTTCATATTAAAAGATCGGGTGTATTAAATACTTTTAATCATCTTTATTTTAATAATTAAATATTTCATCTTTATAGATTACCCTAATAAAATATTATTTTTATGTTAAATCTGTTTTTCATTATGTCACGCAAATACAATTTTGCAAACGTTTTTAATGCTATTTTATATTAATATTTAGGATAATAAAACTTCGTTAAAATCAATTGGAGAATAAAATAATTACACAGATAAGAACATTTTTGATATAGCAGCATCCGAGAGAAGGAAACACAGGTGGTGTTAAAGAAGGTTTTCATCTCGTTATTTTCTTCGCAGTTTCTTCGTATTTTCGTGTAGGGGAAGTGACCGTAGGATTAGAGAAAGGAAAAAGTTATTACAAGAGTCTGCCCACTTGCGACGTAAGATGTACATTTTTTCGTTTACTTTCTTCTTCCGTAGATATACAGACACATACACACACACACTCGCATACATACAAATGAACGGAGAGGACAGTAACGTGTCTCATCCTTATTCCCATCTCGTTTCTTCCTATGAAGAAGACTTACTTCCTAACTTCTTATAAATGAGTGAACGAGAGAAAGAGAGAGAAAGAGAAATATAGTTCAAGCGGAGGAATAATAAAAAGGGTAACAACGTCTCATACCATTTTTTCTCTCTTTTTCTCTCGTTAAGATTCATGTCTCTCGTATCGCGGTCATCTTCTCGACGCTCGGAATATGGAATTGTTCCGAGCAACTATCTCTAACTTGCTAAGTGAGAGAGAAAGAGAGGTTTCTTTTAAATTCACTAATGTTTGTGTTTCTTTACTAATCTCGCATCACTCTCGTAGAAGTTACAATTTTTTTGTTCCAATTATTAAATTATTTCGAACTTTAAAAAACAAATTTATTCCAAGTTAAAAGTAACGTTAATTGAAATTTATAAGAAGTGATTGATTTAAGTAATGATAGAAATTATTGAATCCAAATTTTCTGTGTTTAGTTAATTGATTTAAATAGAAATTTATTTGTTGAAAATTTTTTTTAATATTATTTAACGTAATAATACGTTAGATGTTTTTGTAAAAGCTACTATGTTTTCTGGAGTACTCTGCGATTTTTTTATTTTTTGTAAACATGATGTCTTGTCTCGATTGTTGAAGAAGAACCTGACCTACCTCTTTAGGTATTCTCTTTTTCGTGAGTATCTTTTGTGATTTCGCAGAGTTTCTTTTGCAAACTTGTATAGACGAACGTTTTAAATACAGAAATTCTCTCTGAATGTACCCTGGATAGGATGTTTCAAACCGAAAGACAATTTTTGTATACTCGTTGAAAAGTTTTCTAAGAAATTATGTAGGTTAGCAATTTAAATTCTCTGTGGAAACTATCGCAACGTTCACTACGTTTATTTTTTAAATTAAAGATACTTTGTTTCAAAAATATTCTTACGTTTATTATTTATTTGTTCTTCTTAAGTTATTCTATGAATTTTAAGAAATATATATATATTAACAACTTATTGTAATCAATTTTATAAACATTTTGCATATAATTTTTATCAAATGAATATTTGTCTATTTTATACAATTATAATTTTTATACCGTGTGTATTGAGATCGATATATTGTAAAAGATTATGTTAGACATAAAACGTGTTATAAAGAATTTTCATTTTCATTATTTCCATATCTTCTTTTTTATTCCGTGACGTCTATCACACCTTCCCTCGCAAACGTATAATATTTAGTAAGTGCATCCGTTGTAGAAATGTAGAGAAATTAATCCTATGATTTAACGCGATGACTGTGCAGGCGTTCATATTTTTTGTACTTGCCCTCAAAAGAGTCGGTTGTATTTCCTGAATGACTTAGGAAAATAATGTTGATTAAAAGTCTACGAGATTTATAAAGATAAATATCTTTTATTTTTCCTAGCTGTATATCAAACAGAGAAGAAGATAAATTGATCCATATGTATCTTTGAATAATAAATCGTGATAAACGTTGTGGTGTAAGACTTTAAAAAATAAGAAGAAAAAAAAACAGTAAAAATCATGATGTGAAGTCTCCAATAAAGGATTTTAATTATAATTTGAATATTATCTTAGTTGTTGTTAGCTCATCGAGATTTTGTTTTAATTTATATCACAATTTTTTGTTATGAAATAGAATTGTTTTTTAGACACACAAATCCAAGTTGAAAGTGTTAATTTAAATAAGTAAAAGAAAGAAATAATTAAAATGTGTTGAATGAAACAAGACTGCGATAAAAGTTAAATTTTTGTTTC
This sequence comes from Polistes dominula, assembly GCF_049000335.1. Taxonomy (NCBI): domain Eukaryota; kingdom Metazoa; phylum Arthropoda; class Insecta; order Hymenoptera; family Vespidae; genus Polistes; species Polistes dominula. The sequence goes on along the minus strand of NW_028301152.1, from coordinate 3,482,737 downwards.
GTTCTAGGTGCTGTACTGCGATGCCTGCAGAGAATCTTGTCATCCAAAACGTGGTCCCTTGGCAACTCACAATCTTGGACCACCGCGAGGCAGCTGGCAATCTAGCAGTGGTAAAGGTTCTCGTGCATCTGAAGGTACGCCAGTTTGTAACGATCATAACGGCGAAGCTGTTTCTCTCTATTGTGCACTCTGCAAGATCGCGATTTGCGGACTTTGCCTTCGAGATCGACACGCTGCTCATCCACACGATGTTCTGCCATTGGCAGCCGCGTGCAAGGCTCAAAAGGTAAGTTTAAACGAATCTAATAATATTGTTTATTTTTTTGTTTCTTCATTAGGAAACGAGATACATTTCTTGGTCTTCGAGTAATTATATATTACAACTCTCGTAATTTATTGATAACGAAAGTTGTAAATTATTTTTCAAGTGTTACATTAAAAAATGCAAAACTTAGTATACATTAGATAAATGAACGTTTTCTTATCAAAGAGTAAATGATTCTTAGACTTGTTCAATGAAATATTATCGAATATTTATTATTGTTTATTCGAGAACGAATTTTTATATGACGTAATGTATTTTCAGTTTTCCTTTAATATCAAATTTTATAATACAATTTGGACTTCATTTGTTTTCAATATTTTCTACTTATTTAAACAGTTAATTACATATTAACTTATTAAACAGTTCATTAACATATCAAAATTTTAATTTATAATCGAACAAAAATTCTTATTAATATATACATATGAAATTTGAAAAGGAGGGTAATTTTAAAATAAGCATATAGGGTTCGTATGTATATACAAATACTTGGAAGGTAATTTATCTGCATCGACGAACAAGCAACATTCGAAGATAATCGATGACGCGTCGCCACAATGGACCGAGCCAATAATCCACGCTCATACAGAAACATATATACATACCATGGCATATTTGCTACCACAGCAATGTACATTGTATGAAATATTTTTCTACGAGCGTGTGAGCGAGCTTCGCTCTTGCCATTGAATTTTACGCATCATATAACCTAACGATCCATCGACGAGCACCAAGATTCGCCCGTTCGTTTTTGAGAGATTACAACCACAATTTTAAAATATCGACGTGTTAAGTAATCTTCTCGGAAATAATTCGAATACAGTTATTTCCGATTAGAAAATAATTCCTCATTAAAGTACGATAAAATGTATATGATTTTTTGTTTTCATTTTATCTCCTAATTAATTTATTATATTACAAACCAAAAATACTTCCTTTAATGAAATTGTTAAAAATATATTTAGTACATCTTATTCATCAATAAATAAATTGTATTTTTTTTTTGTTTTACTAAAATTTTCTTTCATTATATGAAATCTTTAATTTATTTGAATCGTTAACAATGAAATTATTTATTTATTAGATACCTTGATCCATCCAATCGTCAATCTTGTGATGTAAAACAGAAAGTTTAATCTTAAGCCGCACTTTCATAATTCGTTACTTTATCTATTCAATGAAATAAAGTAAAATGTTTAATATGCGGATTAAATGGATGCATTTAAATCAATGTTATTGAACAATCGTGTTCAGTAGGTACCTAATCTTCCTAGAATCCTCGCACACATAGATGTATATATCGAGTTTATATCAAACAAAGCCAAGTAGGCTAAGACAACGAGGCTGGATTGCCGAGACGGTCAGTTGTTCGGCAATCAATTTATCAAATTACTAGAGCTAGCAGGCGGTTTTGACGATGCGCAGCGGCAATTTATCAGATTAGTCGAGGAAGTGATTCCCATAGGACGATGGGATCGCGGCCCCATATGTCAGGAAGCGACCAGGTGTTGGCGTCGACTGAAAGCCGCTTCGACATTTTCGAAGCGTACATGTACGTATCTACACCCACACATCAAGGTAAGATACGTGATATTGTAACCAGCTGTCGATCGAACTATTCCGAACATTGTTACTTCGATTAGAATATTGTCCGTTTATTAACGTAAATTAGTAGAAACATTTTATATTTATTTTTGACAAAAAGTTAATACAGAAGATTAGAACAAATATGGAAAAATTTAGATATTCTTAGAGGAAACAAAATTCCATACATAATAAGTAAATTATTAATTAAAAAGAAAAAAAAACCATAATTATAAATAACATTAGATTAATAGTTAGTATTATAAATATACAATTTTAATTAGAAATCATTTCAATAAAAATTGATATGTTAAATTTCCACGATAACTTTGTTCACGAGATAGATAATTTGTTTGCAGGATAGATTAATTAAATGACATTGATTTTAGTTTATTATAAAAGAACGAGGATCACGTTAAAAACATGTATTCTTATAAGCTTAGATTCTTTGTCAACTCGTTTCATCGAGTATATGGGTTTCGCGTAATCCTTGGTGTACTATCACATATTAATGTTGGTATACTAGAGAGTATGGTAACATATATATATACACATATGCTTCCGATAGTTCCTGGTAATTACTTGGAGCCGAGGCTAATCACGAGAAGGCCGTCGTTGTTTTCGAGCGACGCTTGTGCGATAATTCCTGTTTAAGCCTTCGAGCTGGGCCATACACGAAGGACGCGATGACGCACCTATACCTAATATTCTATACTACTCTCTCACTCGTCGAAGATGAATAAGGTTTGCAAGTGTTCGCTTGTCTGCTGCGTACAGGTTTCGTACACGCGCGTGTCGTGATTTACGACAATTTACGTCTTTTGGGACTTTATCTCGACGTTCGCCTTACACCCGACAGCGAGATCGATGTAAAACGCTCATTAAAATACCATCCGTCCTTGTCTAACTTATATATTTCAAGTTACTTTTAAATCGTTCATCATTTATGCGAGAACCTTTTGAGATACAATCGTTCCTGTACATATACATTTTAATTATGTCTTAATGAATTTTAATAATAATTAGTATACAGAGATGGTGATTCTGGTAACTGGAATGAACTGTTGTTCTTTTTTTGTGAATAAAAATATAGAATGATAGGGAAAAAAATTATATGTCATAATACATCCTTACTTCCTATGACCTTATTTTTTTTCTTTGTATGACTACACCGGTGGCACACGCCAGGTGCAATTGTAGTTTATTTTTTAATGCAATCCAATTTCACGATTCATTAATTTATCCATTGCCTTTTGTTGTCATTCAATCTATGTTGTTATACTTGTATTATATTATATGTTTTAACCGTTTTAACGTCACGCAATGCGATCGCGCTGTTCGTGTACTGTGGTGAAATGTGCAACGATGTTTTTTGGTCACGATTGTCAATTCACAACGTTGTTTGATTTCAAATGTAGCGAATAAGCAATGGGATCGCGACAGATAAATTCTTGCTGAGATAAATGAAGGAAGCACTATCGCGCTGCATGGCACAATTCGACATGGATTTTTAAAAACCCTTGGCACTAAAACGGTTAATCTATTGGAAATATTATCGTTTAATAAGTTCGTATGCATTCATTATTTTTCTACAATCTGATAAATGTTAATGATTCAAACATTTTTGTCTTTATTTCTTCATTCGTGATTTGTATATGTGAAAGTTTGACAAACTAATTGTTTGTTACATATTGTTGGAATAGTAGAATAAAAAAGTAGCTTATTTTTACAGATAATAAGACGAAAGGTACACACACACATACGGCTATATGCAAACACAAAACAGATCTGATCCAAGTATTTTCTTGTTCGCGCATAAAACTCACTCAAGCATCCTTTTCCCGTTCTATTGTACGATTTTGATAGGGAGATGGATTAATAATCTAATGCAAACGAGCGTATATCCGTGGCCCGTATAAAATGCCACTATCGTCCAACGTTAATCCGCGAACGGATCGCGTGCAAACTATACGTATGTATATTGTATATTCATATATACATTCGTATATTCGCACACAAATACAATTCTAGAAACGTCAACGTTAAACGTACATATATGCATAACGTAGTTCGACAGACGTATGAAAAATTTATTACTTTCTACATATGTACTATATATATATATATATATATATATATAGGATACTACGTATATTTTTATTTTTTTTAAAACGAACGAACCCGAACGTAGCTAAGCGTTTATCTTCAGGATTTTAGCGCTTTGCTCGGACACGTTGTTCCATGATCGTTATCGTTGTCGTTCGTACATTTCTCTTCTACCGAATAATAAAACGAGAAACGAGATTACATTGAGCGCTGTTCGAAATGTTAGTGCCGATAACCGATAGCCTTCATTGCTTTTAAGAGAATGCGAGCGACATAACGCATGCGTGGAACGCGGAAGATTCTATTAATCGATTTGTCAGGCAAATATATCTGCAGAAATGTGTGCGTGTGTATATGTGTGTCTACGCTTTTACGTAGTTTTTTTTTTTTCAACGGTGTGTTAATTGATCGTAAATCGTTTAAACTCGTAATACAAAGTCCACGACTAGACACGAGTACCGATATCTGCCGATGACGTATCTCTAATTTGGAGCTAATTAATTAGGGAGAAACGCGTGGGATGGCATTTGTAAGTTAATTGAAGATGTCCGGTTTGTGAGTGGACATTTTACAGACTACGTTCTTCTCCTTCTTTAGTTCCGTTTTGTCCTATTGGAAATTGAATACGTCCGTCTGAATTGCATTTTCATTCTTTTATCATAAGAATATTTGATTTCAATTTAAATAATTTTTCGCTTAGGTTTTATTTTAGTTTCGCTATTCGAATCGTTACATGGTTAATTCAAAATTATATGTATAATTTTCTATGTAAAAGTCATAATGCGTTTTAGATCGAATACGTATAACAAAAATAGATATCAGTTATTAATTAAAAAAATATTAATAAAATATTAAAAAAAAATAATGAATATAGGAATCACTCATTTCTCAAATCGATTAATTCTGCACATAAAATTTTTTAAAACAATTGATTAAATTCTATACATCGTCGTACTATTTATCATTTAATGACATTATTTAATGAGTTAAATCTAATTATTAAAAGAAATTTATTTTTAATTTAAAAAGTTAGTTTAATTTAAATTCTAAAAGTAGAATTAATCGTTTTGATTTACGAACGATCACAATTCATGTAATGAAAAGATAAATAGTTTTTTCGACATTGTACGTGCAGATAAGTAATCAATTTAAATCTTTAGATGAGTTGAAAAGTTTTGAGCCTAACAATTTTTCTTTTCCATCAAAACCGACTTATATTTTTAAACGTAGTCACAAAACTTTTCTCAACTCGCTCTCTTATATTTAGATAAGAAACTAAATTTCTCTAACATAAGAAAAATTTTCAAATAACCGAACATCACTTTAAAATGAATTTACGTACCATGAGATTTCGTTATAGACGGAAGACTTTTCTAAAGCGATAAACTACATAGAGACGTAGATAAGAAGTTTTCAGGATAGTAAGAAAAGAAAGAAAGAAAGCAAGCAAGTAAGCAAGTAAGCAAGGAAGGAAGGAAGGAAGGAAGGAAAGGGCGGAAAGAAAGACGGAAGGAAGGAAGGTAGGAAGGAAGGAAGGAAGGAAGGAAGGATGGATAGATAGATATAGGAATAGTAAGAGGAAAGGAAAGGGCATCAAGTAGAGAAGTTGAAAGTTCGTAGAGGGCAGGTCATATCCGAGTTCTCGTCGTTTCTCTTGGTGGCTCTCGAAAGCGACAGCAAACGTCGCGACGTTCGTAATTTCCTGGTAGAAACGCCGACACTCCTGGCTTTGCCTTGAGGACTGCCACGCCTCAAATCTACCGCATGTATATTACAAAGAAAAGGCGCGAATACATTCAAACCATCAAACATGTAGACACACACATAGATAACATATAACGTATATACGACGGGTCGTGTAGTATGACGTGTATTATACGTAAATCGTACAACTCGACCTCGAGGCGTAAACGTAAAAAGCTGAGACCCCCTGTGGACTTACTTCCCTTCTGATATCCCCTCTCGTGACGTCGAGAATCATATGTATATGTCCACAACACATATGTACCTCCTACCTATACTTACTTGATCGTCGTGTGTTACTTGTCGTGACTTGGAATATCGCGTGGCGCAAAGAAAGCTTTCTTTTAAGAGTAAGAGAGAAGAAAGTAGCCAACTGCTTGTGTCCAGTCTGAAAGAAAAGAGAGAGAGTAATACGAGGAGAGAAAGATAGGAAAGTTCTATACGTTATAGTGGGTGTATAAAGAAAGAGAAAGAGAAAATGAGTTAAAAAGAGACGAGAAACTAAAACCGGCCAGGACTTGTGATTCTCCGATATCTCATATTATATATCAAGTATATATACATAGATACATATACACATACAAAGGTGAATCAAGCTATATATATGTATGTATGTATATATATTTACGTATATGCGAATGCACTCTTGTGTGCATACACATGCTTCTACTATGTATACGCATGTGTATGCGTATAGTGCTATGAACTTAGGTAAAGATGTCTGAGTACTCGTTCTCGGGTCATTATGTTATGTCGTCTTTCCTCTTTCTCCCTTCGTCCTTATTTCCTTTCTCGCATATACACATGCACATATATACATACACACATATAAATTATACGTATCAAGTTTTTTCCTTTCTTTTCTTTTTTTACGGATCTTCTCTTTTCCCGCTAAGCATAGAACTCGAAATTTTACGCAAGAATAGGGTTCTAAAGACAGGAATATCACGAGTGAGTGAGAGAGAGAAAGAGAGAATGGGTGTACTTAAATTACGACGCGTGCTTAAATACAGACACATGTAGGGGATACACTTCGACGAACTTTGTGCACAGCAGCGAATTTTAAGGGGTAGCGAGACTGTCTGACGTACGGTAACGATGGCTTTTCCTCCTTCTCTCTAGTTTCGTGAAATTTTCAAACATCGCATCTGTGATATCGGAACAAGTTTGATCTGATTCGTACTATTCTCGATAGGTAGAACTTTGGGAATCAACGTATGATAATCTCAATTGTCTTATTATGAAATTGAAGTTTCATATTCGAGGCCAAATTTTGCATGAGAAATATAATATTGAGAACATCTGTTGCATAACTCTAGAAAATCTTTTCAAATTGTTCCTTTTTACGTCCTGTCTTGTAATATTAGATGGTCCAGTTTTTAATAAGGGTATTAAGCTTTTATCAAAAACTCATATTAAAGAACGAGAATTCGATCCTAAACGATGGGACAGAAGATATTAATCGATAGGATATAATAGGAAATGATTTGACTAAAAAAACATGTTGAAATTCAAACGAAGAAATAAGAAGAATATTAAAAATACACATTTCAAATCGCTTATTTTTTCTTGAAACTTTTTGTTGATTGAATACCGATTTCAACTAAATCGTAAACAAACTATATTCGTTTATAATTATGATAAAAAACAAAGCACTTTGAATTTAATCATTTTCATAATCTAGATTTATTCATTAACTACCATTTTAACAGTATTCAAAGTATAGACTTCATTACAGACTTATTAACTAATTAACTACCAGATAACGAATACATTATTTTCGTGACTGTTTGACAGGTTTTGATTAAGTATTCCTTCTTGAAGCGCACTTAATTTATCACGTAAGAATTTTGCCGAGAAGATGAGAGATTTATTCCTTATTGGATACGAATGTTAACGTATATAATTTTAATTTATTTAGAGTTTGATAAGGGGTCTACTGTATATTAGCTGACGCCAAACTCGAATAATTTGACAGAATTTATTATGTTTCCGAAATGTTAAGTGAGCTCATAGATGAGCCTAGATTTCAAGAAGTATAAAATATCAACAATAGTAGGATAGTACAGCAAACGTTCGAGAAGTACTGAAAACTATTCAGTACTAAAGGTTTCATATATCTCTCTTTTATATATAAGCAAGTTTTTAAGTTATATACTTCAAATTTCTAGTGAGAAAAATTTTGACTATAACATGAAGCAAATGAATGTAGGATGTAACATAGTGTTGATTAAAATATTGCTTATTTTTCGACTTCTATTTATCTCTATTATTATGTAGATATATAGGTACTTATGTTAGTGATTTAGTACACTCTTATTTTAAAGATAAATTTATTATTATTGAAACATATTGTTTTAGTCATAACGAGGTATTTTTCACGTTGAATTGATCATAAATTTGATTGAAGGATTTTCGAGATTTGAAAAGAAATCATTTATAATGTTTAATTTGATGTAAGAAATGTATTATTGTCACATTTCAAGCTAAAATGACTTTTGACTATATATATACACGGATTTGTATGTAGACTATACGTTGTCTTTTATGATGCTTTTCACTCGTAACTCTTTATTCCGAGTCTCTTCGCGAAATGGCTACTTATGTTAGATACAGTACTTTACCCTTGCTAAGCCGTACATTAAATTCCCTCCATTTGACATTTAAAAGCTTAGCTCGCCTTGCGTGATTTACATCTCACTATTTCGCATTTCTTTCTTTCACGATGTTATTTCTTCCTTCTAAAGAATAGGATAAGCAGAAAATATTGAAATAAAAGAACAAAGAAAACTAACGAAATATTCCGTCGATGTGTCTCCAATAAATTTTCAACGAATAGAAGATACGTGTTTGTTCGTAACCCGGTCATATTCTTGGCCTTATTACAACACGATTTCGTAATATGGAACGTAATTCGATGTATAATCTACAATAAGGAAAGTAGAAAGGACGAATATTGGTAACATCTGCCACATATGAGGGAATCTTTCTCGGGGTCGTGTTGCTCGAAATTACTTTCTATTTTTTTTACTTTTATTTTTTTTTTGCATAGTTATAATCTAATAGTAGATTTATTAATCCATATGAAATAATTATTTTTTCTACCCTAAAAATTTTAATAAATAATTTTATTAAATTACTTATATTTTTTTTATCCTAAAACTGCTAATAAGTAAAAAATAATTTTATTTAGTATCAGTTATAGAAATATTTAATATTTTGAATTAATATGCGTATATATAATATGTATTTATTTATACATATATTTATTTACTTTGATGAAATAATATTCTCTTTCACTTTCTAGAAGAAAAAAAGTGTCTTTAGGTCGTGGTTTCCTCGCCTTACGAGTAAAATGTCGTCAACCTCGGTCGATACTCTAAACCTTCGTTAGACTCAAAGTGATGGTTCTTTAAGGAAAAAAATGAACACTATGTGGATTGGCTTGTTATGGGGAAATCGAAGAACGTAATATGCCTCGAGGTTACTTTGTAACGGCCTTGAGGTTCACCGTATCGAATACGTGGTCTCGACGTAAAAGGCAATTCATGTTGTCTACCTCTTTACTAGTAGTAATAGTGGTATTTGTATTATGTATGTATATGTATATACTGTGTGTGTATTTAAGAATACACGAATGTAGGAAATACACGCAAGAAAGTAAACCACAGAATTTTGTGAAGACAGGTCAGTGATAATTTTTCTCTAGTCGCTTCGTAAGAAGACCTTGCAGATATTTACTCTTATGGATTTTTAAAAGAGATGGAAAAAAAAACGGAAAAAAGAACGTGAACGTTAATTTTCTTCTCGCTTCGTATGTCGCCAATAAATTTTGTTCTTCCTTCGTAGTGCTTAACGATTTATCTCTATCAGACCGTTTAAAACGTTTCTCGCTTCGTTGCGTCGGTTCAGAGTCGAAGGGCATTCTAGAAATAGGTACATATACGTATGTATTTAGTATCTTTTATTTTTCACGACAAAGTTTCAGTTCATTTCCTTTTAATATACTTGCACTTTTTTTTTTAATTGCTCAACGTTGTCCAATAAACATGCTAAATACAGTGATTACGTTACGGTGATTAATCGAAATGTCCTGACAGTAATTTTATATTTCTTGTTAAAATAAACGACCAAGAAATATAATTATTAAAAATTATTATAAAATAATGATAAACATTTTAATAGTTCAATTAGTCTCAAAGATATACTTCTTGATTAACGATAAATCTCATTTCGAATTACGAAATTTAATCGTTTTATATTTAGTTGTGTAACGAACATTTATCATGACGAGATCTTATGTATTATTATTACGGTATTTAGAAAGTTTACTTTGGAAAATCGTACTGACGATTGGATATGGATTGACACGAGAATCCTTTAAATTCGTTTAATAGGATTAACTTTGTATTGATGCTGATAAAATCAATATGTACATGTATATATATTGTATATACATATATAAACTATGGTTGTTCGAATCTATGAAACGAGAAACATCTATATCCGCGGCATTTAATCGTTAACTTTGTCCGTTCTATTACTCCGATAAAAGAGTCAATAGGAAAAGAGAGAGTTAACTGGTGTTGCATTCGATACGGAAGCTAATCGATCGTTCGTTTCTACATCAGGATATCCTCGATCATTAACCTCTGTTCGACCTATAGTATCGATCAATAGTTTATTCCTATATTTTTTGTAATCTTATTTTTTTTTTTTTAACATTAACATCTTTATGGTAATTTTAATTCAATATTGCGTTGGTAATAACAATGATGGTTTTAATGAAAAACAATTTAGAAAATTCGTTTTATGATTTTGTTTTGTAATGTAAATAATTGTAATCTACAAAAGAAATTATAATATTTTTTGTTTATTTAGTTCACTATTATAATTAACGGCGCAATTAATCTTTGTTCGTTTAATTTTGTATTAATTATTATATATGTTTTAAAGTATTCGTGTTAATAATTTTCATAGTTTAGTGATCTAATAAATGACACAAAAAGAATTTATTATTATGTAATATTTTTTAATAATTATTGCCCTGATTACATAGTAAGTAACATCGTAATCGTAATATAATTAGAATTTATATTAATAAAACATTACAAGATCAAAAGTTTAACATTTTTTAACTAAAAAATTAACTATGATTTTATTTTAATTGTTTGTCTTTCCTTGTCAATAAACATAAGAATAGAATAAAAAAAAATCCTTGAGCTTTTTTATGCTGAACAATATTATAATTCTATTAGGCAAGCAATTAAATTAGACTCTTCTCTAATTCAAAAACGTAATTTTACTCCTCTCTAATTATTAAAAATAAGATCTTTTTAATTAAATCTTTTAAAAATATTTTTAATTAAATAAATAAAACTGAATTGTAGTTATAGATAACCTATATCTACATAGACAATATATTAACCATTTGTATATTACAATGTTTAATCATCATTTGGATCTAAAAGTCAACACATTAAAAAATCAATTGTGAAGTTTGGGAAACATGTAATGCTTGTCATCATATAAAAGAATTTACTCGACCGGTTTACCTTTTACCTTCTCCCTGTATCTTTTTTTCTTCGTTTACGTCCCTAGAGAGAAAAAAAAGAAAGAGAAAGAAAGAGAGAGAGAGAGAGAGAAAAAAGAAGTGTCAGTCGTCCTTTATGATTTAGTTTAGCTTTTCTTGAGTGCACTCACGGATAGTTTGGTTTACCAGCTATGCTTTTTCGTTATTCTTTTGCTTACAAAGGATGAGTAGAACTTCTTCATAGGCAGTACAGTGAAAAAGAAAGAGAAAGAAAGAATATGAGAGAGAAAGAGAGAAAACATGTTAAGGCCGCTCCTTCTTGAAGAGCTGGCTTTCAGATTGATGAGGTTCTTCAACGAATGGTGAGGAACCACCATAGCCGCTCGATTAGATCTTCGAGTCTTTCTTTATCCCGATCTTCTTTGCTGACCACAATGTTGTTCTTTTACGGAAGCCATACCTTCGTGGAAAATCGATCGATCTTTAATGGTTTAATCGGCCTTTTTTTTTCCTTCTTTCTTTTACGGCATTACGATAGATCGAGATTAAAAAATAATTTATATTTATTATTATATTACCATTCGAACATTCTTATTTTAAATTTTGTTAATTAAATTATTATTCATTATTGTATTTAAGTATGCTATTGAAATTTTAGTCCTTGTTAAAATTAAATAATCAAATTTATGTTTACCTTTATGTATTATTGTTAATACCGTAACCGATCAAATAATTGGTCTTTAATATTATAATAATTAAATTATTATCTTAATTATAATTGAATACAAATAACCATGAATTTGTGATATTTGCTTTTAAATAATAAATAAGAATTTTTGAATAATAATGAAACAGTATTTATAATCATAAAAGAAAAGCAATAATATCGTATGCAAAGTTTTCATCGATAAATTTATAATTAATCATTTTACTCTTCTTTGATACGTTTAGTATTATATAAGAAAACATTTTTATTACCATTGAAAAACAAGATACACGATATATTAAACGTATCAAATTAGGAAATAAAATTAACTAGAAATTCCATTTCTAAGAGGAGTATATTATATGGTACGTTCATCGTCGGCATTCTGAAGTACCTAACGATGGCGTTGTCGTAAGAAATTTTATATGGCATTCCTGAAATTATTGCTCGTTTCCGAGTTCATTGAACCGGCAGGCGTTCGATTTGAACTCCATGAATGTCCTTTTAAATATAATAATAGTATAGTAGATAACACGATATTATCTTAGAGACCGCGATACTGAAATTGTGTCGATTAAATGATAATTATTATTATTTCAAACAACGATCATCTATACTTTTTTCTTCTTTTTTTTTTTTACACTTAATAGTCTTTCGCAGTATCGTAAAAAAGAAGAAGAGAAAAACAAGAGTTTATCTACCTGTTTTTTTTATTTCTTTTTTTTTTTTTTCATTCACTCCTACACGCTGATATTCCCATTATCAACGTTATACGCTTTCTCATCGTTCGCGCGTGAATTACTTTTCGCGGTTTTCGCAGAGGGCACAGTGCACCCTGGTGAATGGAAAATAAACACCAGTTTATGAAGCATTAGCGGTCGTTCCTAAGCGGTAAGGTAATTTACCGAGTTTGATCGACCTCGGGAAATGATAATAGCCACTTTATTTTGAGACTCATAATTGTTATGATTTTTCGTTCAGATCACTCAAGACGTACTCTTAATTATTTACTTACGTTAAATATAAGCATGTTATTCATATTTAGTTGAAAAGTTTTTATACGCATAAAATAATTATTTTCATTTTATATAATCCAATTTTAGATGTATTTAAAATAATAATATTAGGGTAGTTATATATTATAATTAACAATTAATTTTATGTTGAAAAATAAAATGACATTTATGTTAATCAAATAGACATATATAAATGTTTGTGAGTTTAAAGTGGCATTACGTTGCAAAGTGTTAATTGTTATATATCAGATGAGACATTAATAAAGCCACCCAGTTAATTTGATTATTATTGGTAATGGAAAAAAATGTATTATATAAAACTTATTTGATTTTAAAGGTGGAATAATCCCATGTTAAGTATGTGTAACATATTTATTATGTTAACGTGATGTTTCTATTCTTATTTTTCACTGTATTTTATGTTTCACTGTATACGTCTTAAAATAACGTATTAAATATTACATAGAAAAATATATCATTTTATTAAAAAAAAAACATTGACTTGACCTTCATATGTTGTTCACGCACTCAATAACAAACAAAATATTAACATTGGATTATGTCACCTTTGAAATGCAAATATAAGTTTCGTCTAATACATTTTTCCATTATCAACAGTAATAGAATTATTCAGAAAGTCTATTTTAAATACCTCATCCTGTATACTTTTTTTGTATAACTATTGTAATAAAATAGTTAAAAATTGGATTATTTTCTTCGAAAATATTGTATATTTAATACGTCGAGTACTACAACATGAACGAAATGTTGTACAACGTTACTTAATAATTTGTTATTACAAAACTCCTCTTGATATATGCAGAGAAGAGAAATATATCATCGGTGACATTTTGGGTATTTAATCGCAAGTCCTCTCGCGTTATGAGACAAAAGCTCGGTGGAAAGCTCATCTGAAATTCTGCTCGATCCTCTTACACGGCTCTACGAGGACGACTTCGTTGGATCTCCTTGAACGAGCTTTTCCTCTGTTTCGTCGTCGTTGGCATGACTATCACGAGCCACAGAGTTTAGGACCTTCTTCTGTCTATATCTTTCCTTTATTTTCTCTCTCTTTTCCCTTTTCAACATTTGTTACAACTTAACGTTTTGTATAAATGACATTTTTACCAAATACTTTTGGGAATTTTCTTCAATTTGTTTAAATATAAATATGAAAAGAAAAAAAAAACTATGCCCGTGTAGTTTGGCTAACGTTTGTTTTCTCAACAAAATTGATTTTTGATGGAAAAAATTAAATCGATACAATGTTTGATCGATATTTTTTTATATTGTTGCAAGCAAATCAAATATAAATATAAGAGAGAGAGAGAGAGAGAGAGAGAGAGAGAGAGAGAGAGAGAGAGAGATAAAGATAGAGGTAGAAAAAAATAGGAAAATAAATTTGTATGTAACACTTTAAAATCGAATCTGTCTCTTCTTCTCGAACATCTCCTCTTCGTAGTTTTTTCTTTCTGTTATTTTCAAGAAAGAAACGTCTAGCCGAGAAAATAGATCGTTCCTTTCGTAATCTAATCTTTCTCTCTTTTCATTTCTTTTCTTTTATTTTTTTCCTTTATCTCTTTATTTTCTCTCTTTGCAAAAATCTCATGGAATTCTCAAATCGTTCTCACCCATCCTCCTTCAATTTACTTTGATGCCGGAGAAAAAATAAGTTTTGTAATTCTGAATCTTCGTATATACATTTCTAGTTGAGTTGTATATTTGTTTCTGAAGATAGATTCATAACGCATCAAAGAGATTTTCTGTCTGATTATTTGAAGACCTTAATTGCGAAAGAAAGAAATCATTGGCAATCCACGTAAAGATAGAAAGTTGAAAGTAAAGTTCTTCGAGATTAAACGTTCTTTTAAACGTCGTTTTTTTTTTTTATAAGATTTTTAAATTTATCTCAAAGGTTGCGTTGTTTTTTTTTTTTTAACACTACACCAACCGGCTGTTTATGTGTTATATCTATTTATACTGTAATTGGACGAATATAATTCGTTTTTAATATAACAAGAGTTATATATTTTACAATTGAATTTAATTGAATGCAAATTATAATGGTCAATTTGTCACTGTCTTATATAATAAAAATAATATAATATTTATAATATTATTAGTGTCGTAAAGTTAAATGAATAAAAGCTTATATAATACTGAATTTTAACACTTTGCGTGTACACCTCCGTAGCGAATCATTAAATGCATATGAGTTCAATTAGATTCCAGATAATAATCGGCTTTGAATGTCTCGACAAGTATGCATTTGTCGGGAAAAAAAAGGTAGGATACTTTTTATGGTAAATTGATTAAACCTTAAGCCTGGTGTAGTCAGATTTGCAATAAGATAAAATGAAACCGTCGGATAACGTGTTTGGAGTTGACATTGTATATTAAAGTACAAAGATAAATTTAGGATCAAATTGATGCTTGATGCACGCTCAAAGAATTACATAAAGAAAAAGCATGGTTAACTTGTCAATGGATCTGACGTGATATGTTTTGAATTAATTTTTAAAATGATTGTTCATCATTAGGCTTTGTCTATGGTGTTGTATGAAGATTTTTATTGTTTTTTTTTGTCTAGACATTATATATGTACATATGTGACTGAAAGATTCGATCAATTTTTGACATGTGTCAGATCCAAACGGACAAGCTCGATTATTCGATCAATGCCCGTCTGGCGGAAGCTTTCCAGAGTCTGCCTCTTCAAATCGAATCATCTCGTTCGCGCCACACCGGCCGATGGAGATTTCCGTGATCAACGCTGACGAACGGACGGATGCCGTGTTTCGGAACTTTCTAATCTAATCAGTGAGTCCTCGCGAATTGCCTTAGAGGTGGTATTATGAAAGTTTCAACTTCATTCGAGTATTTTTGTCGTTGCATTTCTCTTTCAACTTTCGAAAATGTTAATAGTTCATTTTTAAGACAAACTAAAGGGATAATAAATATGATAAAAACCATAATTTTTATTTTCACAG
The DNA here is from genome assembly GCF_049000335.1 of Polistes dominula. NCBI lineage: Eukaryota > Metazoa > Arthropoda > Insecta > Hymenoptera > Vespidae > Polistes > Polistes dominula. The sequence continues at coordinate 3,466,734 of NW_028301152.1, read as the reverse complement.
TAAAAAATTATGATATTTTTAAAAGTTTAATAATATAAATTGTTAATTTTATAATATACATTTTCTTAATGCAAAATGTTAATCGTTAATTTGTGAACAAAATCACAAAAATAAATACGGGCAATCATTTTTTTTTTATTCAGATTAAATTTTATCCAACTCGTTGGGTTATAAGAGAAATATATTTTCTATGTTAGAGTGATGATATTAATTGAAATTTTGTTATTCTTGCTTCATTTATTCAACTTTCTCATTAATCGTTCAATTACGCTTCAGATGTAATTGGAACTGGTAATTTGTTGTTAGAACAGTTTTATTTTTATTGTATTAAAATATTAATGTCATACTGGATACGACGTTTGAAAACATCGTTTGTTGACATCATTCTGCAGTTACGTTTGTTATCTAAAAAACTTATCACAAAGGGTCTCCGCCTTCTCAAAATAAGGCAATCATTAGTTTGTCAGCGGCAGCAAACTATGAACTCATATTTAAGTACATACTAGTTTCTTTTCATAAAGTAAAGCTTTAACGAGTATATTAAAGTTCTTTAGAAAGATACAGAGACGTACGTATTTACGCTGAAAGGTAAAGAAAAAGAAAGATAGGAAAATAGAAAGGGAGAAGTTAATATTTATATGAAGTACAAAGAGGTATTATGTATATAGTAAGATGTTACATTTCGCGTATGCTTACATCTTTTAGCAATTTGATATCATTATAAGTCCCCTTTAATAATTTATATGTCTAATTAATTTTTCATTCATATGTATAATTAACATTTGGACTAGTTTTTATTTTATTTCTGTTATTATTACATACATTTGCAATCGTTTATATATTTATTTCAATTTAACATATTTCTGCTATAATATCATTAAAAATCCATAAAAATTACTAGCATCAGATTTGACATTGTAAGTCACTTCATATGTAGTGTTGCGAATTATAGTGTACTATCCCACATTTTCTCATTTCTTCCCAAAATACATATTTAGAATTTGGTAATAAAACTAATATATTTTAAAAATCTGTCTTATGGAACTTACAAAGGTATACATTTAAAGGATCCACTTTTGAAACTGGTTAAAAGAAAATTAACAAAAATTTGTGCAATGTTCCAAAACGTTTATCTTAAAATCACAGATAATGGGTTAATCCATTCTGGTTTTCAATAGTTCAAATATAAATATATAATAATAATCAATAATGTAATCATTGTTAGTCTCATTGTCAGATTCTCGGATGGGACGTAATTCAAAGACTCACTCAATAAAGAAATAACGTTGATCATCATTGTCAAAAATCGCGATGGACGCAAAGAGAAGAGATTATTTTCTTTAGCAAAGGTATAGAAGAAGAGCTTGGGCGCAACGATCAAATCGTTTTACCATTCAGCGAGCTCGGTCCAATCGTTGCGTATTGTTCTGCGTCTACGAGGTGGAAAAAAGGTTCTATGGACTGAGAAAGAGAGAAAAAGAAAGAGAGAGATAGTGAGAACGTATATATACGTGGCCTACTCATCCCTCTATCCCTTCTCCGTTCCTTTCTTTCTCTGTCACTTACTATACACCCTTCATAGAATTGTTAAACGAAGGAAGAACATTAGTCGAGAATAGGGCGTGCGTTCTTCTTGACAAGTGTCCTTATTACACGAATATACCTTTTTGGCATACTACTCACTTCAATCCTTTTTCTTGGGTGCTCTTCGTTCCCACGTTCTAATTTAGAAAGAAGAAAGAGAGAATGAGAGAGAGAACGATTGAGTGAGTGTGTGTGTGATAAAGAAGAAAGAAAAAGATGCAGAGGAAGAAAAAAGGTAAGCTAAGGATCGATTATCCTTTTCTATCTTACAGAGCACAGCAAGATATTACATCTTTCTTTCTCTTTTTCAATGAAGGTTCTTCCCTTTATCATTCCTTCCTCGTCCTTTGGCTCGCACTTCCCTCTTATTTTTCTTCCTTGTTCTTCTTCCGTTTTTTTACTTCGTCGTCGACACAGCTTTTCTTTTTTTACCTTCTTGTTTTTTTTTGTTCGTCTTTTACGTCCTTGAATCTCATTCCTCTTTCCTAGTTCACCTCAAACGAAATCTTCGAAACGAGATCTTTCTTTCTCTTTCTCTCTCTCTGTCTCTCTCTTTTTTCTCTTTCGATTTTGTTTTTTTTCGTCTTCTTTTTTCGTCCCTTTTTTAATACGCCTTCCCTTAATTTTTCATCGAGACTCGGCAGCAGCTTGTCAAACTGCTCGCCCTCGCGATATTACTCTCTCGAGGACGTACACTGTGAGATAATTTAACGCTTTCGGTGCTCTCGTCATCCGACAGCTATATCGATGTTATCTTTTAATTTTCGAATTTAATTTCGTTCCTAGCTTTACGCTCAACTTCTATGGGCGACGTCTTCTTAGCGTCGTTGGGCTTAAAAGATGAATCTTCGAAAGAAATACGTATTTTCAAATTTGTTATTCTCGTTTCTGGTATACACTTTAATCATATTTGAAAAATGCGTCTTTACATTCTAATCACGATAATATATTTATCCTGTACAAAATAATTTATTAAAACGAATATCCTTAAGGAAACAAAAATAAATATATAAACATAAATAAATACAAACATTTGTATTAAATAATTTATATTTAATAATTAAATTATATACTATTAGATTGAAATACTCTATATAGATATAAATTAATATATAAAACATTTTAAAATTTCTTAAAACAAAAATTATTAATATCTAAAAACATATTTATTATATAGAATAAAACTTTTTAATCTACTTGTATGTTAATATATATATACATTTTTGCTTATTATTTAAGAGAAACCAAATATTGGATTATTCGGGAAAAGTTTGTGCCAATTTTTATGTATAGGCATATAGTGCATATTTTTTATTTTTAATATTTGATTTATTTATTTATAACTAGTTTTGTCCAGAAGCTTAAGATTTAATGTAATGGAGAACACATTTCGCATATAAAATATAACACTAAAACTAAGTTCACGTACTTGTATAGAATAAATAATCCCTTTGGATTCTTGATTTCACTAATATAAATATTATATATATATCAATTAAATTTATATATTTAAAATATATATTGTATGTGATTATTTACCTATTTATAAATCATACTTTTTATTGGAGAAAAATATTTTGAAAAAATATTTCTTGGAATCGCTTAACCATAAATATTTCAAAACTTTTCAACTTAGAAGTAACAAGTTTGAATCATTATCTACATGATAAAATGTAACACCAAAATTAGATTTGATTCTCTTGGCTTCCACTGATATAGATCTCTCGCGTACTTCGAAGAGTATGAATGCCAGAGGGATGCTCGCATCGCGTTTGCCAGTCGAACTTGGTGAGGCGTATCATTTCGTGAGAATACCTTGAATTTCTCAGTAAGGCAGTTTAATTAATACCGCAGGTGTTCCTAACAAGCAGATTTACGCTCGCTCAAATATATTTCTAAGTATAGACCATACCTACTATTTGCGATAGATACTACATGTGTATCTGTGCAGAAAATCTTTTGATATTACAACATTGAAATAATTATACGAATTAATCGAGATCACGCATTTGGGCACACCCTAATCAAATTTCTTCATTTTGGGTTGAGGGAGGCTCTTTCATTCAGGAATCTTCCGTTCCGGTTAGATTAGAAGATGCTATTTTCCTGGTATATACGGAATTTATCATATAGTAAATATCTTCTCTTCAATCTTCGATGAGTTATTCACAAAGGAACGTGGAAAATGAGCGATTATATTCAACTGACTGTTATTCATTATTATATCAATGATTTTAATAATAACAACATATTCGTGAATAAATTGATAAGATAGAATATTAACATTATTTTTATTTTATATATATATATATATATGTTGAATGTTTATTCTATGTAGAATTTATGGCTATAAAAAAAAGAAAAATAAAGTTAGTATGTACATTTGTAACACAAGAAGGAGAAAATGGTTCGATTTTCAAGACCGTAAAAAACAATAGTTTATCTCGAAATGGGTGAGAGACGTTCAGAAGCGGTCAAACAAGGCGCCAGGTCATCGTAGTTTTTCAGATTAGAGGGAGGAAAAGAGGGTAAAATCGTCGGCTGGGGAATCGATGTTTTCTACAGCACCAAGCGAAGAGAAATCGAGAGAAAGAAAAAGAGAGAGAGAGAGAGAGAGAGAGAGGAGTGGTATTTGGAGAAACAAGAACAAAGAATAGCATAACAACAACAACAAAAAACAGTCTCCCTCTATGGACCATTATTTCTCGTTGATCCAACAAAGGGACTCAGCGGGATTTGCTTCGACGATATAGTCGATGCGAACGGAAATATCGAGAAAATAAAGAGAAAGAGAAAGAGAGAGAGAGAGAGAGAGAAAGAAAGGGGTAAAATGTAAGTCGAATGAAAAGATAGAAAATAATATAGAAGAAGATGTAGAAAGGAAAATATTAGAAATACAAGGGAAAAACGTATATATAAATCATTTCTCATAATATCGAAAGAAATGGCAAAATACTTTTCTTATTTAGAAAAGAAAATATTATATGAAGAAGAAGAAGAAGAAGAAGATGAGAATGTTTTTACAAAAATTTGTCAAGTTTTCTTCTTACTTCTTTCGGATAAAACTTTGAAAATTTTCACGGAGATCCTAGTTGAAGGATTTTCAGTTTATCGATTTGTCGATAATAGTCGACGAATGGTCCTTATCGAGTTCGTTGCGAATCGAACACGATAATTGGTTCGTCGGACGTAACCAATAAGGTCTTTCTCGCTTCGAAGGACTCTCCTAGGATCGAGACTTTAATGAGAGTTGACTCGTGCTCTTAACCCATAGGATGTTCTAATTGAAGGATACTCGTTTGAAGGTTCTACCCTTACCGCGATTATGTTGCTCTTTCTCTTTCTCTCTCTCTCTCTTCTAGTCCTTCTCATTCTCATGTTCTCTGTCTTGCTTTCCTTCTCTTGTTAGTTCCGTTAGGTTTCAGCCGATATCCTGTTAAAGGGTACCGGAAGCTTAATATCATTCCAGTAAATACCTTCTCTTTGTTTATCATTCGATTGAAATCCTGTGGAGATCTTGTTCAATGTAATATTATAAAGTGACATAATTCATTTTTTTTTTTATTTATTTATTTTTTTTTTCGTTTTAATCAATATTCCTCCTTTCTCTTATTTCATTTGTAAAAAAGAAAGAGAAAATATTTTAGTACAAGTTTCCACAGAGCTTTTTGATACGTACACGTCGATTTGCTCGTATGGTAATAAGATACGTTTCAATGTTGATACGAAAGTCGGCACATTGATGTTTGGAAGTTCCTTGGTAATCCGCTTAATCCTGTATGAATATGGATGACACGTGGCACACATGGTATGTACCTATATATCTGTATTCGCGTATACGTTGGTATATACATACCCAAAGTCCTTGAATTTATGCCCGATACTTTGTTGAAACGTTAATTGTGAGCTCGTGTTTGTAAATTTCATGTTGATTTGCATAAATCTACCTAATATTATCGCTGAAAAGAAATTCTTTAATTATATTATATATATATATATTTTTTTTTTTTTTTTTTCAAGGATATTATTTATTGTCATTGTAGATACTTTTGTTACTTGACAATAAAAGAATCTTTAAAGATAAACAGGAACATCCTTCAGGAGAATCTCTTATAGTTAGACTAAGAAAATATGGTTCCACTTGTGTTGGTCGTTGGCGTCTGGGCCACATCAGATACGGTTCTCAAGTGCTACGATCACTTGACCCAACTTAACCCGAGTTGGCAAATTTACAATAGAAATAAAGAACTTAAATCGCCCTCGATTTGGCTCGAGTTTTAGATAAGGAACACTTGTCACCGTAACGCATTGATCGAAAGTACGTCAAAATTGAATATTTTCGTTATTCCTCTCTCTCTCTCTCTCTCTCTCTTTCTTTTTTCTTTTTCTTTATATACAAAATAAACGTATGTTATATGGATTTTAAAGTGGTATAAATTTTTATGTTATATATCATTGATTCAGAAGAGACTAGTATATTGATAAAAAAAGTGCGACTTTTACTGTAACACTCTCACCCACCCCACCCCACCCCCTTTCTCCCATTCGTGGGATTCGAATGAAATGAAATGGTTTACACCACTTCGTATTCCACAAATAGAAACCTGTCGGTAAACGGCGTGGAACGCAACGTAAAAGGCTTTTCACGCATTTCACGTTAAATCTCATACGAAGTACGACGTATCGTAGAATAATGTGTTTTAGCGATGTTTTCTTCGAGATAGGAATTGAATACATTCTTTTTTATTGCAACTTCGTACACTTTGGAAAAAGTGCATTGACAATGGATTGATAAAAAATATACTAGACTGTAGAAATGTTATAAAATCGATAAAAATATTTTTGAAAATTATTGAAACTAAAATTTTCGCATCGTGATCGTATTTATTATTTTTATATCATATTAATATAATTAGAATGATTATAAATTGTAATAAAATAAATTAATTAATTAAGAAATAAATCCTTATTTAAACATTATAAATATGTAAACGGATATAAAAGTTTCGAGCCAAACATTAGAACAATTTATTTATTTTGGTTAAATTCAATTTTATTTTTCGACATAGGTTCAAAACTTTTCAATTCAACCATTCATTTATCTATCCATCCATATAATGCAACATAATTGTTTTGTATAACATTTAAATGTTTACAACAATTTAATTTTTTCTTTAATGTATGTAAGAAAATAGATTTTTCTAACATTAATTCGCATTTCTCTTTTTCTTTTTATTTCATTATTATCATCAATAATTGAAACACGTTGAAAGATACCGCAGAACAATGGAAATTCGCAATGGTAACCGTGAAACATTTCGTTCTCCGTCTCGGTAAGGAATTATGTTTAAAAATTCACGAGCAAGATGAAGTTTGACGGCAAACGCAACACCTTGGCTTATTTCCGGACTCGCGCGTAGAACCGCAGAGAAAATACAGCCCGTCGTGATGCTAGCCTATATAGTCCTTTACAAGTCACCCCTTAGAAACATAAGAGATAGAGAGAAAGAGAGAAAGAGAGAGGGAGAGAGACAAAAAGAGGCAAGAGAAAGCTATGTGGTTAGCAGCCTACGATCCTCGGTAAAATTGCACGAGCAAAAGTTTTACTAGCGGCGATTAGCGTAAACTTTATCATCTCAAGGACACGATATATCGTACGAGTGTTTCGTTACTTTTCTTATTGTTATTTCATTTTTATTTGTTGTTGTTTGTAGTAGTTCTCACGATAACAATGTATACGTGGCTTAGGTTGAAAAGTTTCGAGCCTAATATAGAAATCAATTCTTTTTTTCGGTTAAACTTACTTTTATTTAAAAAGAAGATAAAACTTTTTTTTTTTTTTTATATTGAGGTTCAAAACTTTTTAACCCTTTCTCGTATGTGTAATAATAATAACAGTTAGAGTTATATACATTAACACAGAAAGATTTACTTTAAAAATCACATAGTTAAATATTTTATTTTATTTTATTTTATTATTCCAAAATCAAATTCTTACTTTATATTGGAAGTTTGATATTTAATAATGTAAGCATAAATTATACTTAATATAGTTATAATCAATTATTAATATAAGAATGCATGAATGGAATTTATTTATTGTTTTAATCATTCTATTGCGTTTTTCAATGTTCTATAACAACTTCGTTATTTACTGTTGTTAATCTACTTCTTTTGCATTTATTTCTTTCTCTCATTTCCTTATCTTTTTTCTTACACTCTGTTTCTTTATACCACCGAAACTAAATATACTTATCCTCGATTCGACTAAATTATCATTACTTTCTATCATCTTCTTTTTCTGCATCGTTTAAAAGTATTCAGTCGAATCGACGTGTTCATTTGTAATCGGTTTAAAGAAAAAGTCTAAGTTGAATGAAAAAAGAAAAAGAAGAATCGCGGAAAGTTTGAAGTTTGCTGTGAATTAATTTCTCGTTTCCGTCTGCGAAGAGCGAGATAAAAGGGGCGTTTAAATGGGGTCAAAAGCCATGAGGTCGAGCATTGCGAGACGTCTTGGAAAAAAAAAAGAAGAAGAAAACGTAGAACAAGAAATAGAAGAAGAAGAAGAAGAAGAAGAAGGGAAGGAAAGACAAAAATATATAAAATAGAATCATTTGGTTCTCGAGTACTGTGATGGTTATTTTATATTGATAAAAAAATACTAAGCGTTTCTTTTGAACTCTAACTTATATATTTTCTTTTATTTCTTTTTCTGGTTTCATTTTAATTTATTCCATTTATTTATTTACAATTCACGAAATTTAATATTTCTACGAAAATTGAATTTTTCTCTTTGCCATCATGTCAGGGGACGAACTTTAAACGAATTTTCTCAAATAAGTTCAACGATAACAAACGTCTACAAAAGAAAGTCTAAAGAAGAAAGATGAAGAAGAAGAAGAAAAGAAAAGAAAAGAAAGAAGGAGAGAAAGAGAGAGGGAGAGAAAGATTTTAATTAGTTGCAGCACTAATTTTTTGATCCTCCTCAACTAGATTGCCATGAAAAGTTCGAAAGTTCAAGCGGCCTAGAAAAGTAGAAATTTTCGTTTCATAGAATAGCCACTTTTTATTCCTTCTTTTCTTTCGTCCTCTATTATTTTCATCATTTTCATTTAAAAATCATGCTGCAGCATCGGTAGTCTATTTATTTGTTTTGTAAACAGTATGAAATATCTGATTTCGAATTGAAAGTATTCGAAGTAATTGGAAATTTCATACTTAATGATCTAATATATACAAATCATTGATATTCGATTCATCTTTTTTCCATTTAAATGCAATTCTGACATTTACAGATGACTTTCAAATATTCCTATACAATTTTGATATCTAGCGGTTTTGTTGTTTTCGAGACAAATAAATTCGTAAAATTTTGTCGAGACTAGTAATTAGTCACAGACTCGTATGAACAAATTTTATTCTACATTATTTACTTTGTTTTTCATATAGAATTATTCCCTGTTCGTTATATTAATATTATTATTATTATTATTATAATTAAATATATTAGGTCGTTCCCCGAAAATTTCTTCCTTTTTCTTGATGATAAAATGCACAATATTGTAAGATTCGTGGAAAAAAACTGAACCGCTGGACTGACTGGACCGGGACTCGAACCACGGATCTTTCGCTTTCCGGGCGACTGCTCTTTAACCAATTGAGCTATATCCAGGGCCCACCGACCAGTTCCCTTCCAAGAATGCTTATCAAGTTTGGCATGGAGGCGTTCGTCCCACATTCCACCCCCCTACAACAACAACATTCGACCCCGAATGTTCCCGTCATAACCACACCTCCTTGGTGGCACCTTCGTTACTCGTTACGTCTTTACTCGTTCCGAACACGTTGCCGAGGCTCCGTAAGACCGTCTTGTCTAGTTCCTCGGCCAACCGTTCGCGTCGCCACTATCGGCCAAACTCTTTAACTCTTTTGAAATTATTTATAAACAATTTCTTCTCGTGGCGTTGTAAGACTGTGGAACATGCTACGAAACAGACCTCCCCATCCCGGCTGAGCCCCCAAATATAAGATTCGTGGAAAAAAACTGAACCGCTGGGACTGACTGGACCGGGACTCGAACCACGGATCTTTCGCTTTCCGGGCGACTGCTCTTTAACCAATTGAGCTATATCCAGGGCCCACCGACCAGTTCCCTTCCACGAATGCTTATCAAGTTTGGCATGAAGGCGTTCGTCCCGCAATATTGTATGCGTAAAATTTTTTATGTTATTTTACTAAATAATATCGATTCTACTCTATATTACCTTTTTCTTTACTGTATATTATTCAACATCAAAAATATTGTGCAAGTAAAATTATTTAAAAAAAAGAAAAAAGAAGAAACTTCTTTTATTTCTTATTCAGATATTCTTTCTATTGGTTTTTATTTCATATTTGAAAAAGATGGAATAATGAATGTCGAAGAAGGATTAAAATTGAACAAAAACAAAAACAAAAGCAAAAACAAAAAAAAGATGAAAAAACTTTCTAACGGAGATGACTTTCGATCTTACGATTTACTTTGACTTTCGATCAAAGGCGACCTTCATATATGCGCGCGTGTTGAAGCGAACACACAAAAACGCGTCAGCATAGAGGGTAGAAAATGTTTATCGACCTATGGCAAGGTAAGCGCAAGTTTACTGAGGGCTGGAAACTGGAAAGGATATGCCGACGCTTTTCGCTGTCGTCGTCGTCGTCGTTATGGTTGTCGTCATGGTCGTCGCCGTCGCTTGATCAAGGTTGATTCGACGAGGTAAATTTGTTAGATTAAAGTAAATCATGGGAAATTGAGAGCATTTTCGTAAGACGGGAGGGTGAGTGGGGGGGGGGTGAGATGTGGTCGGGTGTCAAAGGAAACGAACCTCCAAAAAAAAAAATTGAAAATTATTTAAGGCCGTAGTTAGAAAATTGTTTTACCAAAAAACAATATTCAAAATTTCATTAATTAATTTTTGTTTTTGTAGAAATACATATTTAAACTCTTCCCGTATTTTAACGAGCCCGATGAAGATTTTGGCCAAACATGAATATCACAAACAAATAGTCGGATTTGGTCAGCAGACCCTGACGTAACCTCGTCGTAACACTGGCGCAAAAAAGTAAAAAGAAAACCTGAGGCAATCTTACCGCTTGGGACCGAGTTTTATCGAGCTAAATGGCACGGGAAGGGGTTAATGTACTTTGTGGAATGAAAATAATTTTTCATAGAAAAAAACTTTATATATTCCAATATTTATTTCTTTTTTTTTTCAGTAAAATAATTGCATTTATTATTATTTAGATGTCTCTTATGAAATACTACAATTATTTGTAAGATCGAGTATCATTAAAAAAGAAAATAAAAATAAGAAGTAAAAGTGCTTTTAAAATGGATATCATTACACTAATGATGCGATTTCATTAATTAAAAATATTCAGCCGATAAGATCGTCTTTCTAAAACGGTTATATCCCATTTCAAAATGTACGAATTCGTCGAAATGATAATTCAACGTGTTATGAAAAAGTTTCGAATCTTATTTGAATTTTCATAGACGTATACATATACGATACAATATAGATATTTTCTATACTGATATGCATGCATAGGTAATTGAAGAAAAAGCTCGTAATCGCAAAAGGTTAAATCATGCTCGGACATCGACGAGAGTGGGGAACTCCGATCGATATACCAACAGGACGAAGGGTACGAAGGAAGAAAGGACAGGGAGAGAGAGTCACGAAGCAGCTTTGAAATATATCGTCAAGCGGCTTCCGTCAAAGGACAAGAAGATAAGAAAAATGTATATATGAAAGAGAGAAAGAGAGAGAAAAGTGGATCCGTCACGATAAAATGTGCCAGCAAAGAGAGAGAGGGGTGTCAAAGTTGGCACGAAGGCCACCAGAAAAAATGTGAATTGGACTAGTAGAGGGTGAACAAGTAACAGAGAGGGAAAGACGGGAAGAGGAAGAAGGGATGAGGAAAAGAGAGAGAGAGAGAGAAGAGGGTAGAAGTCACGGGAAAAGGGTGGCTTCGAAATTGCACCTTAAAGAGCTGGAAAATCGTTACGGATGCGCGGCAACCGGTTGAAGGGAGAGAAAGAGAGACAGAAATAAGTGAAGCGAGCAACTTGATCTCTCGACAATTTGTCTCTCCACTATTCCATCACGAATTTCTACCGAAAAACGACGAACTAACTTATACCAAGAGTGCAAATGAAAAAATTTCTTCAATTAGATCAAATCTTGTCTGTCTTTTCAAAAAGGTTCTTCGATGTAATTATTAAATTTTCATATGATTCTATTGAAAATATACGATTATCATTCTATGAATATGAAATATTTAAATATTTATAAATATTAATATTATTAATTAAATTATTAATTATTATATATATATATTACAATTATATTATATATTTATTATATAATTATATTATATTATATGTATTATATTATTAATTAATAATTAAAATATTTATTTATAAATTATTTCATAAATAATTTCGTATTTCTTTTCTGTTACTTTAACTGTTTTCTTTTTTTTTTCTCATTATCTTCGTACATTTTTTCAAATAATGACATAAATATATTATAATATATTATAATTAGAAAGTCCTAAGTAGAATTTTTGTTACATCAGTTACACGAAAGGAAATCTAAGATGAGAAGTGTATGAAATGGATAAATTTGCTTTCGAACGAAAGCAAATCGCCGTATGAAATGGTAATTCCTAGCTTCATCAGACAGAAAGAGAAACAAACAAACAAAGGGAGAGAGAGGGAAAGAAGAGAGAAAAAAGAGAGAGAGAGAATGGGTATTGTCGGTGGCTGATAAATCGTGACAGTTTCGCCCTACGATTAAGACGGATAGTGATGAAGATCATCAGGTAAATCGTTGACCTCTCTCTCTTTCTCTTTCTCTCTGTCTGTCTGTCTATTTCTCTCTCTATCTGTTTCTCTTTGTATATCGAAACTCACGGATTAGATACTCCTGTGCGCCTGTCGATGTTATCGATCTGCTAGAATACCAAAGGAACAGTTCTACGTGTATACCCCATGCATATATACGTGGAAAAAGAGGGGAAAAACATAAAATAAAAAAAGTTATAATATTTTTTGTCTAGCTGAAACAAAACTTGAAAAAAATATTTGATAGCTACGTCATTTTTTAAAAACACAAAAGTCTGCTTTTAAAAAAGATTTTAAGGGGTCCATTAACAATAAAAAAAAAAAAAAAAAAAAAAAAAAAAAACTATTGTTGATGCCGTGAATAATATCCTTAGTTTTTGACAAAAGGCAAATCGCCGTATAAAATGATAATTTAAAATCCGTATATCCTGACGATGGTTAATAAATCATTTAAAGTAAGATATACGAGGATGAAGATTGTGTCAGGTGAAATGAGTTACTGTCGTGCATCAACCCCACCTCGAATCTTTTCACTGTCTCCTATATTATCATTTCAAATGTTCGTATGACCTACGGTTCAATTTAAAATATAAAATCATAATCTAGTGACCCGGTATTGTGTTTGTGGTAAGAACAATTGGAATTTTGTATTTAATCGTAGAAATCTTTATCGATATTTATAGTGATTTGAATGTTTCAACGTAAATCCTTTTGAAAATAATACAAATCTATAATAAAATGTTTAACATTACCTAATTTAACGAAAATGCGATAATTGAATTATAATACTCTTATTACCATGTAAATCATATGTTGAAGTGAATATAGTATAGAAATAAATTTTGTATATATGTTAGAGCATATAAAATATACATAAAGGTGATGAAATTTATTCACACGGAATTTCCTTCAACAGAGCACAAAATCTAGATTAATTTTCGCACGTGGCACGTTTCTAGTGAGAAAATTCGTATGCAAAACACAGTATCGACACAGGGCACAAGGGGCACCCTAAAAACGAAAATAGCACGCTGAAACATTGCCAACGTTTGATACTACGATCTCCCGTGCGTACGCAAGTTCATAAATAAACGGGAGCGTGCGAAGAGTACGTGTGTTTTTGTCAATCGTCGCATAAATAAAAGAAAACGTTAAATCGCGAAATAATTAATCATTTATAATTTATTATTTATATTAATTTAAGTATTTTGTTATATAATATATAAGAGATAAACGTAAATAAAATATCTAAATAATATTGTTTAACAACATTTTATTTAAATAAGACGCATTTGATCAAAATTCGTTGCAACAGTATGTGTGTGCCAGCTTTATATTATTATTGTTATTTAAAGTGAAATAAATTCAATTGTACGAATTTTTTAATTTTTGTCTCCCTTTTTATAGCAGAATATTTTTCCTACATTTTCGTTTATAACAAGTATATGAAAAGTTATTGTAAATGTGGATCATCAGACCGTCTGTAAATGGTCTTAAAAGTAAAGCTTCATAAAATAATGATATATCGAAGCGTCGTTAACGTTATTTTTTATCATATCTCTTTTATTTTAAATTGATTATTATTCGATGGACCGAGAATACTCGAAGCGAATAATTAAATCGTTTTGAAAGCTTCGAGCTTCATTCAAATACGTACACGAATGGATTTGAAATTGCTTGAAATCACACAAATGTCTGTATTTTTCGAATTTAAATTCGTTACAAACGATATCTGTCTACCTTGGAAGAGAAACGATAACGAATATTGAAAATATTCCCCATACAAACATATATTATATAGCATGTATACATATATATGTAATATCAAGAGAAAATTTCTATTTCGTGTCGTGTGTAATTAAATTTCGGGCTTAATTAAATTTATCGATATCTTTTTTGAACGAGAAAGCATTTTCCAATTTATTTTCCAAAGAGATGAAAGCAGCAAAACTTGGTGGTATGTTCGTTTGCATCCACGAATCTCATTTCATCGTAGTATTCGGCAGAAAACAAACTTTTGTTATTCCTTTTTTGTTTCGTATAGAATGTTAATTTTGTTACAAGACATTTAGTAAACTTCTTTTAGCATATATTATATAGGTCTCAAAAAATTTGATGGAAAAATGAAAATTAGCGTTAGTTAAAGCGAGATTATTGTTTACAAAGAGGGGATCGGTTAGAAGGTATTCTGCGGGATCCCTTATAATATTACCATTTCTCCCATACGAGTTTTGTTTGCACACGTGCACTACAATTACACGGTGTATTCTTGAATATTTGTAATTGGGTAAAATTGGAACCTCTCTCTATTTGTTCTTTCTACGATATCTTCGATGTTATAATACAACAAAAATGTCTAGTCGTAAAAAGAAATGTGTTTGAGAACGTAGCGTAATTTCAAAGAAAATCCTATACATTATTTCTTTTTCATTGAACAATGTTAAATTGTAACGTTAAGTAATCACATAATTATCGGTAAAGAAAAAGTCGATCAATTTTTCATTTCACTCTCTCTCTCTCTCTCTCTTCTTTTAATTTACTTTTTTTTCGTTGAGCAAACACACATATTGTTATTAAAGAATTATTCGTAATAGAACAGAGACAAAGTAAATTAACGAGTAATTAAGAAGAAATAAATGTCTTTTACTTAATATCTTAATAGTACGAAATTATAACCTTTTAAGATTACACAACGAGATAAAAAAAGGTATAACTAATATTTCATATTACTTGCTTTTAATTTACTTATCGTTGATATTTTGCATTCATCATATTTATACGTTATCGAGAATAATTAATCGTATTTGATTGATCGTGTATAACTTTTATCTACATAAGTCATATTCGCGCGCGTTTATGTCGAGATCGATAGATGATAAGGCTCGGTCATATTCGTGAAAATACACTCGACTTTATCGGTTAGGCTGGATACATATATCAGCTTGGTATCTTAGATATTTATGGTTTTGCATTGCACGAAGTTAGGGTGGTAGCAGGATACATAAGGAGGAGAAACGCGTTACATAGTGCTACCACGCACGACATATGTCGTGACGATTCTACCTCACAACCACTATCAAAATCAACACCATCATACCCATCTCACACCATTCTGACTACCATTTACATCGACGATGACGACATACCCAACCCCCTATCCTTTTCTTTCTCTCTTTCATTTCGAATTTAATGGCGGAAAATGCAGCCAGCCAAAGTCAATAAGTTCTTCCCCCTGTGTCTGTCTATGGGGCACCATCCGGCAATGTGCCTACCCACTACTATGTCGTCCTTCCAGCATCAGTGGCGTGCTCTCGACGATTCTCGATCGAGAGGACTCTTCCTGTTTAATGCAAATTGCCTTGTCTGGAATGAAAAGACACCGAACGCTTTGCAAATACTTTACTTCTCTTAGGGTGTTGTATTGTTTTAGGTATATTTCCTTTGATCTATTTTACACTTTAATTCGTGTTTATTGTGTAAAGTAAAGGTGACGATCTATTTTGTCAATTGATTTTATATAATTAAGTTTATATTGTTAACTTATATTATCTTTTCTTTTAAAAGGGGTAAGTGGTCGTCTCATTATTTTTCTCTAATATTTAACGTTTTAATGTGAAACCTAAAATTGTGATATGATATTTTTCATGTTTAAAAGTAACAAAATGTATAAATGTAGAGAGAATTTTTGAAAATTTCTCTTCTATGAAAATAATACCATTGCGAAGTAGTAATCGTGTGATATGTCGCGTTTATTCGCGACAGATCCTATGTTGGTTTCTACGCCAGTGAGTTTGAGGGATGTTGGAGGGAAGAATGAGGGTTTGTGCGCGCGCGCGCACGCGACCGAAAGCAATTTGTACTCCTATGCAGGCTTTACGTTTCGTTTTAGACGTTTATATTGTGCAATATATCGAGCCCAGGGTGGCTCCCGTGTCGTTGGATTTTCGAATTCGGTAAATGGACTTTCTCTCACATTCGAGGATCAACTTTCACCGTATAAGCGGATAGCGATTCATCGAAAACGATTCGCATGTAAAAGGAAAAATTATAAGTATTAATATTCTCATTGAAGTATACATGTTATACTACTTGAAATTGTTTTTCATGTAATTATTAAACTATGTAAACATATGTAAAAATTGTACCGCATAAAATAGTAATATTGTATGTAATACATAGAAATATAAATTAATATACAAAATAATAATTGTTACGTGTATTTTGAATATGTATATATATACATGTGTTACGATAAAAATTGTTCATAAATTAATGTAATTTATATTTTATTGTAATTATTAAATGGTTTTAGTCCTTTCCGAGTGGTTTACAATGATGTGCACTTAAGCAACAGCACTTCGAGGAGAGTAGAAACCGTGTCCCTTGCGTCCCTTTTTCTCTTTCATGTTCCAAAAATAGCGCGTGGTGTAGCTTGCAAATCTTTTGCTCTTGCACTTTCGAAAATTCCGCTGCGGCAGCTGTTCTCTTCGAAATGTTTCTCCTTGTCCGGTGACGATTTGTTTTGTTTATCGCGAGATCTTCTTCTTCGATTTCTTCTCATTCTTTTTCCCCCTTCGCCAAGCTTTCGTTGTACAACGAAAGAAACTAAAGTGGTACTGCCATTTCCACGTACTACTTTACTCGAACGATCACAAGTTGGTTTCAAACGCTACAAAGAAAAATAGAAGAGCAATATTTTCTCCAGTTGATATTTTCTAAGTTATTTAATATGAATTTTATTTTTTTCGTTAAATAAACAATATCTTTATGATTACAAAATTACAAATATGTCAATATTTTATCGTACCAATTAATTAAACTATACTAATTAGATAAAACGAATTATATTATGTCAAGTAAAAAAAAATAATTACAAATAATATTATGATCATTGTTATACTATATATATATATATATATATATATATATATTAAAATGATTTTTAATGAATGCATTCTGCTAGATAGAAAATGTTTTTTATTGTTCACGGTATGCTTATTATGTTACCTAGTCGAAGACATGAAAAAAGAGAAGCTAACGAAGCAGACGTTTTGAGAAAATATTATTTTCGCGATTTCTCTCTTATGTTAGCATCGTACAGGAGTAGTAGGATAATTTGCGTATAGATAAATGGATCTTATTACACGCAAGCAGTGCTGCACCCTTTGAAATTTTCCTTTATACTGGGTTCTCCTCGTTAACTTATTAGTCGGAGCACCGTTCGTAAAGCTACGCGAGCGTAGATCTTCTCTTATACTAAAACCCAGACTATATAAACCCTTAGACTTAGAAATCCGTTCGAAGTAGTCCCCCTTTTCATTTTCGAATAAACGTTGAATATATGTACGTGTGCGCTTATATAAAAGGGAGAACATTTCTACTTATATAGAATATCCATGAAAGTAGTCTCATTTCATATTTGCCTAACTTTCTGTTTCTATGTGAGATTTCACTAATCGAAATATCCTTTGGACCTGCCAAACGAACGAAATTCATTTAATTTGTTAAGTTCTGTTCGATAAACTAAATGTTTTATCGTTTCTGTATATTTTGTATCAAGTTACGTAAAGACAAAAATTTCCTTATCAGAATAATCATGTTAATGGTACAAAAAAAAAGACAAATATCTAAAAAGTACATATAAAATTGTGTTGTATGGTTTTTTTTCTATATTCTATTAATTCTATAATAAAAGTCATGAAATTATTGTAAAATAAAAAATTTAATTATAATAAAATCGTATAATTAGATAATACGAGGGATATTTGAGACAATAGATAAAAAAACGTTATTATTTGAATTCTATAGGAATACTGAAGTATTTCATAAAATAAATTGTAATTAGTTTTGAACACGTTTCATATTCTAAAAATAGTAGCAAGATATGTAAAGCATGTAGAGTTTAATGAATAACCATCTTACTTCCTTCTAAAAATTTTTATTAGAGAACAAGGAAAGTACTGTTACTCGTGAGTTCATCATTACTCGTGTTAGTAAAAGTTCGAAGGATATAAAATCATTTCATTATGAGTATTACTTATACGCGTCTAACTTTATTATTATATATATCGTATTAATTTCATTGCCAACATTCATCTTAACGTAAACCGGAAGAAAATAAACGGATATCACTACGACAAACGTATTAAGATTTAAAGGGAAGCTATACTATACCTGATAGGGTTGTTTCATTTTCTAAGAGGGGAACTTGTCCCGAGTATCCGGTTTTCGAGTCTCTTTGAGGTATATCCGGTTCTCGTATATCATCTCGAAACAATGCTACTTACTTCGTTCGCTTTTCGTATCATCCATTGTGAATTTTTAAATGTTTTAGAAATTCGAGAACGCT
Source organism: Polistes dominula (assembly GCF_049000335.1). Taxonomy (NCBI): domain Eukaryota; kingdom Metazoa; phylum Arthropoda; class Insecta; order Hymenoptera; family Vespidae; genus Polistes; species Polistes dominula. Next base: position 3,447,910 of record NW_028301152.1, on the reverse strand, counting down.
ATTCATTAAAAGAAATGAAATGTATACTAACATACATATATATGTATATTGTACATACATAAATTCTTTACATTGACTACCACAGTAAATAATAAAAATTATAAATCATTTTTTTTTTTCATAAAAATTCTGATTAGTATTACAGAAAACATGAAGGATAAGTGTGATTATGAATGAAATCATCGAACGGGGTCAACGACTTACTTTCTTCTCGTATGTTGTGCCATCTTCGAATTTATATATAATACTGTAGATATATATATATTTATATATTATATATGTATATATGTATATGCAGGCCGAGGTTTTAGATTCTCTTCTTAACTAAAACACGTGCGAGAGAACGAAAAGCTTATACATCACTTTGCTTTCTAAATTTAGCAAAGAGCCCGTTGGCTGTCAAGCTATGCATGCTACTGTCAGCTGCCAGAGAGCCATGAGGAAGGAAACAGTTAGAATAAGAAAGAGAAAGAGGAAGAAGACGAATAAGAGGAATAATAATAATAATATCACTGAATCAAAATAAAAGAAAAAACAAGTGCATCTTTACAGCTCTTATCACGATTTCGTAAATCACTTACGAAGTTAGATAACGGGAGTCTTAGGAAAAAGGGATGGAAGGGAAAAAGAGAAAGGGTACCTACAAATATACGTTTATTTTATTTTCATAGTGTAGTCTATTCCGTTGTATTATTATTAAGATTATCTACACGTGATAAATTTGTTTTATTAAAAATTATATTACCAATTTTTTTTCATATAATTTTTTGATTATTTTTTTTATTATAAATTATTCTTATCACATTTTAATATCTTATAATGTTATAATAATAATATTTTAAGATGTTCATTACGTTTAAAGTTAATTATATATAATTATATGTTTCGTATAATGAAATATTACGAAACCTTGTTAAATGTTATTAAAGGTTATATTAATCTTCTCAATATCAATTTCTTTATAGAGTTGTCTTTTTCTTACAAAAATGAAAAGAAAGAACAGATGGCCTTCGAGATAAAATTAGAAGCTAATATTCGTAGCTATATACAGAAGGAGAGAGAGAAAGAGTGTGTGTGTGTATGTGTGTGTGTACCTGGGGTCGAGCGTAAATCATTTTTTTTTTCTTTTTCCTTTGATTAAGTTTGCCTTTAACTTAGCATCGACTCTTAAGTAGACACGCCCGTGCGTGGGAGTAACGTTACATGTAAAAACACACAAATATGAATTGTATGTGTGTGTGTGTTTTTGTATTTACTATTTATTACGTATTTTAGCTAGAGAGTCTTCCAGAATTTTTCAATTAATAATAAATGCTTTTTCTGAGTCCTCTGTCGGAACTGAAAGAATAAAAACAGAAAAGAGAAAGACAGAGAGAAAAAGAGAGAAAGAGAGAGAGCAAGAGCAAGGGAAAGAGACAGAAAGAGAAAGGATGAACAAAGCTATAAACATATATACATATACATATATGTATAAAGCCGAATATCGAGCAGGATAATTGAAATGAAACGTGGATCCGCCTATATGAGAGACTAAAGAACAAAGAGAACACACACACACACATTCATTTATGTATATTACATAGTATATATGTACATTTATATTTGCATAAATTTTCAGATTGTTGCCGCGATGCATCAAAATTTTTTTTTTCTATTTTTTAATTTTTATTTTTATTTTATTTTGTTTTTCTTTCTATTTTTTTTTTTTTTTTTTATACAGATACCTCCAGTCCGTATATTTCTTTTTTGCAATGCCACGTTTAGAATTCCAACGTCACTTTATCGATGGAATATCGATCGGGAATCCTATTGAAATTGATTCGCCTCGTTTGTCGTCCATCGACGAGTTGCTGCCTTTGAATACTCCTCTCTCTCTCTCTCTCTCTCTCTTTGAAATTTGATCTTCACCATTTCACGCTAGATTCGATTTCCTTATATTTTAAATGAACAACACGATAAAACTATCAATTGTAATATATATATATATGGTTCTACGAATCAAATTTCAAGTTGCAATATAACGACTATTCGTCACGGATTCGAAAATTGTGTGGCAATAAACGGAAAGGAAGAAGTAGAAAGAGAAGAGGGACAGGTGGGAGTGGGGATAGACAAGATCTCGTTTTCCCGAGAAGAATCAAATTTAACTCCCGAGGAAGAGGACTCCCTTGAACTCGAAGTAGACGACCCGTTTATCTCGTGTGGCAGCCCTTTTTATATATCATATCCTCTCTCTTTTTCTTAGTTGACAATAATAATGGTCTTGTTTATTTTTTTTTTTTCGAGATACAAGTTTATCTAGTATGTCAAAATTAAATTCTTCGAAAAACAAATTCTACGTTTGTATTTCGTGTTATGTATTTCGAAAGTTGTAAAATTGAAAATTATCGATAACAGCTTATACTCTCGAAATATCTAGTACAGTAGCGTAGAAAGCAGAGAAGATTAATGAGAAACTCATGGGTTACGCATTAACATTCATATATTCGGCCCTGAATCCACACCCCTTCCGGAAAATCAATACTTAATGAAATCAATGTTATCGTGCTATGTCGGTATAAAGGACAGGCTATTCATGGGACACTTAACTCCTGAAACAGTCGTATGGGATGTCGAAAGGTCGACGTACTTTTCTATTCCGGTATAAAGTTTACCTTGCAACCCTTTACTTGTCTTTTTTTTTTATTTCTATTCTTTTTGTCCTTTTTCAAGCAAGAACGATTAATTAAACGTACGTCGGGCTAACTAATTAGTCGAATTTCATGGAGTTTTCTCGTTCAAATAACACGTAGCATTTATCTAAATGTCCAGAATTTTTTTTTCTTTTTTTTTTTAATCTCTTTTCAAAAATAGAAATGATGCCTTTGTGTATATACATATATACATACATTGTGCATGGCATTTACGAGTTTATGAACTCGAACGTTTTAATGGAATCACTTAAACATGTTTGATAAAGAAAAACAAACAACAAAGTATGTACAATTCTCTTATAAGTAGTGTATTTTGGAAAGATAAATAATTGTCTTTAATTGAAATTATTATGTAAATTTTCAAAAATATTTATTCTAACTTTTTTTTTTCAAATTATTTATCATTGTGGATTTTGTATTGAAGTTTATCGTTAGTACCAATTGCACAAATTTTGTGGATATTTATTATTCTCTCGTTCATCATCATCATTGTGTATGCATGCACGTGTCCACGCATATATAATACTTATACACTTGAACTACTTGTCTTAATATAATTTGAAAATAGGTTGTACAATATTGTAATAGCACGTTTATGGAGCGCTAGATCATGGCCCATACCTTCGGTGTTTCTCACTTCCATTTATTTTCGAGCCAGCCCCTGGCCCATTCTTTGGCGACCGAGTATTATAAGAGAAAGTTAGTTCGAAGCATGGCGCTATTTCGGCACGAAATTTTCGTCCCGAGCCAGGACCGGTACAGCTGCGTCCTAATTCGTATCACATCCACGAAACGTCCCCTTTACGAGTTGAGCATTTACGAGACACGAGTAAAAGCGTGTATTCGCATTTCAATTGATTCTACTATTTTCTTAAGATGGTACTCCATATCTCGTATCTAAAAAAAAATTTTCAATAAATCTCTTAAACATCGTTTCTATTTTCTTAATAATGATCTTACGAATTTATATGAATCGCACGTGTTTTCTTTTTTGTTTTTGTTTGATTGTTCATTTGTTACGATTACGTATTACAATTTTCCATTCAATTTTTACGGTTTTCGTATAACTAGTCTTATGTTTAAATACAACGAAATTCTCCTTTTAATAAAAATAGTTTATATAGGAAACGATATGAAATGAAGTTAACCATTTGATGGTTAAACCACGTGTGCCAAAAAACCTCTCAATTTTGGACAAAGTTTACTGTTCCATGAGGGCACAAATGGAAATAAAAAAAAAAAAGAAAATCTGGTACCTTGTTTCTCACGTATTCAACAACCTCGACTTGTAAAGCTTAACTAAAATTTTTCGAATGGACTTTTGTCTGGCTTTTTTTCACAGAGTAAATATTATACAACCAACGTTAAACGTTCAAAACGAGAAATAAACAATTTTATGTATTGTTATTTTTTTTAATTTTTTGCAAATTTTTATAAATTGTTTCGATTTGTTATTCGATATATCGTTATTTTACATACAAAATGATTCGATTTCAATTTGATGAACTGAAATAAAAAATAATATATATGCTAGAATCTTTTATTTAATACAATGGATATTGTTTTCTTTTATTAATAATACCACAAGTTGGAACTTATACGATATTAGAAATAGAAGTGAATTTTTCGTCTGGCGTTGAAAATAAAAAAGGATAAAAAATATCTAAAAAATTCGTTGTCGGTTTTCGAGAGGAATGTCGGAAATATCTCTTCCTTTTTCGTCGCGTCCATTGAATAATTTAAAAAAAAAAAAAAAAAAAAAAGTAGTGAAAAAAGATGAAATATATATGAGAAAAAGTTAGAAACTTGCATGCATCGGAGGAAGTTCTTTTTGAGCGTACCTTGCATTTTTTTTTCAGACTCCAGCTCTTTTTTTTATTTTTTTGTTATCTCTTTTTGTTATTTTTCCTTTTTTTCTTCTTCTTCTTTTTTTTTTTATTTTTTTGAATTTTTCTCTTTATATCCACAGTCCCTCCCAACAATTATTATTCGCGAGACGATTTTTCGCAAACAATGCTGCGCATACTTTTTTTCCACGAGTGAGTCGCCGCGAATCTTTCTTTCCCTCCGAATGTGAATCTTTTCTCGTAATCTTTTCTCTCTTCCTCTCTCTCTCTCTCTCTTCCTCTCTCTCCTCCTCTCTCTCTCTCTCTCTCTTTTCTCTTTGCTTTTGTCTCTTTTTTCTTCTTATTATTTCTGACTTTTTATGACTGACTTCATTTTCATATTTCTTTCTTTTCCTCTCTCTTTCTCTCTTTCTCTGTCTCTCCCTCTTCTTGTTTTTCCTTTCTTTCGTTCTCTCAATTTTAATTTTAATACTTAAATTCATTTTTCATTTATTTTCAATATTATTTATTGCTCTATCTCCGACGATAGTAAAAATCTTTATTCAAATGAATCGTATTTCGTTTGTCTCTCTTTCTCTCTTTAATAAATATTAATAAATAATCTCTATCTATGTCGGTCTCTATTTTTCTTCTTTATTCATCTTTATATATATATATTTGTTCTTTTTCTCATTCTTTTAAAACTTCATATAAATGAGCACGTTCACAAGCAACCGCGCTCGGATGGAAAAAGAATTAGTTCTCCTCCTCGTTTAAATATTCGTAACCAACACCTGCAACCCGGTGGGTTATGGTAGCTTTCTAGACCGGAAATGCTCGGCTGCTGCCGACGTGTTCCGGTCCGTTAAGAGGAAAAAGAAAAAAATGGAGGGAAATGTAAGGAGGAAGAAGAAGAAGAAGAAAAAGGAAAGAGGAGGAAAAGGAGGAGGTGGAGGAGGGAGGGTAAGCCATCACCATGAAAATCGTGCTCTCGGAATTTCATTTGCACTGCCTACAACGTACTCCCGTCCCTTTTTCCGTCTTTCTCCTCCCCTTCCTACCCTTCCATTCCCTCATCTTTCCACTTCCTACTCATAGACGTACCTCAGACGTTTCAGGGTGAGAGAAAACCCGAAGGAAAGGATACTCAAAGAGAGGAGACGTCTTCTTTGATCTGTTTCGTCATAGTTGCCCGAAAAATCATCAGAGAGATGACACTTAAACAATCTAATGTCATGTTGATATTTTTTAGTTACATCATTTTTAGGTTTATCTTTATTCATCCGTGACTTCTGTATATATACAAAACATATATATGTAATACACAAGTTAACATTTGTTATGCATTTTTATATAATATTTTTATATTTATATTATATTATATTTAGTTACGGTAAAGGATCTAACCCCACGTTGGTTTACTGAAATCAAATCACATGGGCACGGTTAGGACATGGATGAGTGATTCGCTCAAAGAAACTGAAGACAAAAACCGTGCGTTGGTTGACCCCATGGAAGATGGAAAAAAACGTAGTAGTAATGAAATAAGTGTGAGAGAAGGTGTTAATAGGAGAAATCCCTTAAACCCGTAAAAGGGAGAGTAAAAAGACAAGAAGTATTGATTTATGATATTTTTTTGTGTCAGAGTTTAATTTTTAGCTGTTTTATATACTGACGTGAGTAAAACACATAACATGATAAACTTAAATTAGATTATTTTGTATTTAGTAAATCAATTATAAAGTTTTAAGATAATTACAATTGATTTTTTTCTTAATTTTTTGTTCATTTCTTTTTTTATAATTAGAATCAGCAATTACATTAAAAAAGTTCGAATTTTCTACATTTTTTATATATGTATATATCTGTATATTTAAATTACATACACCATATATCTACATTAACATATGGATAAAAACATATAAACACGATGAAGTAAATTCGAGTGATTAATGCGATTAATTACTAGGAGAGCACGAGTATCCAAACCTCGGATGAGGTCGGGTCGGGTTGAGTTGGGATCCCGAAAGTTTATCGATACATAAACATATTCCGTTATCCGATATTTCGAGACCCAATTTGCGATCCCGAGACCCGATTAACGATTTGTAATCCGATTTTCGATTTGGACTCCGAAAAACATTCGGAACATCAATTTTTTCATCTAGTCTTATACATAAATATTTACTTTCTAAAAGTGCTGTATAATTAAATGTCAGAATTTTTTTTTTTGTACAAATACCTTATAATCGAAAATTGATTCGAATAGAAAATCGTAATCGTCGTGGTTACTCGTGTAACCCTACTAACTAACAAAAATAAATCATTATTTATTAAATAATACAAAATATTTATAATAATTTAAACTTTATTTCGACAAAAGTATTCAGTAATTCTATTTTCAATATACCAAAACATTTAAAATTGTAGATTCTGTATTTTGATGAATTTATTTTCTTCATAACTATTGAATTTCATGGAACAACAAAATTTGAATGTTCTTATCGATAAAAATTGTTTACTGAACGATTGAACCACAGAAGAAAAGTAGTAAATGTTTCATATAGAGCCATGACGTGTACCTTTTTTCACGGATCCTTTTTAAATGGAAAAAGGTCGTGACGTGTCCGGCACACGATCGGCGACGTGATCGATGCTTTCGTGGTTGAAACGATGTCACGTTTCTTTCCTTGGTTTTACGTCCGTGTTACTTCGCTTACAACGATCTTTAACGTCGCAAACGAAGAGGCTTACTCTTTACGATAGTTTCTTCTTTCTGTTTACGACATTTCATCGGTTCTCGATGAGTCAGAAATCGAACGACTTTTTCTTATTCTTTTTCCTTTTTCTTCTTTCGCGAATTGTTACAAAGGGTTAATGTCTAACGGATCTGTGTAAACTTTTAACCAATATGGAAGCTATCGACTTGTACGCTTCTTTTTTCATTTCTTGGATCGATCTTTTTTCTTTTTTTTTTTTTTAATCCATCACGTAATTCAAGATAAAATATGTCTTGAAAGTTACAGCCTAATCGATTAATATGTATAAGAAAAATTCTAATCAATGTTTTATCTTTCCTACTTTAACGCTTAACTGAATCATAAACTATTTTTATTCATTGATAAATATTCATACTACTTAATATCTCTATCTAATTTAAATACATATGTGCTAATAATATTAAGAAAATATCGTTCGCTAACTCAATGAGAATTGCATTAACGTATCGCAGGAATTTTTCTCTCTTATTTCCAATCTAGGCAATATTAAATTTCTCTAAGTAAATCTAGCGTGTATATCTTTGACGATAACTAGTAATAGAACTTAGTTGAGAGAGATAAACGATGAAATCGTGTGACAAGTTCGATGAATAGAAAGTTGAAAATGATTATCACCTTCCCGGTTCATAGATTTTCTTCTTAATTCGATATCTGCCTTGTAACAGACTCAAGAAATGATCTTTTCTATTCTCTCTCTTTCTTTCTGTCTTTTTCGTCGAACTTAACGAGTTTCCTGGAAGGGTAAGCATCACGTTATCCGTAAATCGTAACTACGTCCTTTGTCTCGGGATCGGATCGAATTCCTTGTTCGTCCAGTAAAGTCGATTCTACTTGGAAGCTATTTCGTTGATTCGATTAAAAGTTTGATGAGTTTGCTCGGCTAAGCAAGCATTTTACGATTCTCCAATCGTTATGGAAATCGGCATTAAGGTTCTCGCAAACGGTCTGTCTACCCTTTTCTACTTATGTACTCGTCGCACGTTTCTAACTATTTTCACTCATTAAACGACCAGTTTATTTGATAAGATGAAACAATAATAAGATATCGAAATTGGATAAACAGGAATTAATGATTACAATTTTTCCTTCCTTATTAGATCAAATTAAAAATATATATATATAGGTATGTGGTGTATCTAAGAACTATATGTTTATAAATTGTACTTTTAAATGTATGAATAACAAAAAATTGATTGTATGAAATTATTGTATTCATTGTGTGAATAAGTATTATTAATAAAAAAAATAAAAATTAAAAAGAAATTCGATAGTTACAATCAAATAAATTAATCCAAATAAAGAATCTACAATTGTTAATGTAGTTTCATAATTCTTATAAATTTGGCATATTGAAAATAAAAATTTTAATTTCACATAAGCACATGTGTGAATTGAAAAGTTTTGTGTCTAACGTAGAAGCAATATTTTTTTTCTAGTCAAATTTACTTTTATTTTTCGATATAATTTCGAAACTTTTAGAAAAGAATAGGCTGAAAACTTTTCAACTCATCCCCGTATATGAAGTGTTTACATATGTTGTAAATCATAATTAGTGTGTAACATGTCATATAATACGATTTCATTATTTTTATCGTCGATGAAATTGTAAGAATATATTACACGATATGTAAAACGATAAAAAGGATGAAAAGTAAGAATAGCTGTTCTTTAACTCAATCACGTATGTGTGCGTCGTATATATGTATATATACATAGGATTTTTCCATTGTATCGTATACACATTTACGACATCAAATAGCGAATTTAGTTGACTATCAGGTACATTTCTTTCAGAATCCATAGAAGTACAAAGATAACGAAACTGCCGAAACAGTATCATCCACGACGGCTCGTTTGCTAAGTGCAGATAAAATCTCACGACTTTTCCGTCTCTATTTCTATCTTTTTTCCTCTGATAGGGAGTGTATAAAACCAAGCGAGTATCGCGTTTCCTCTCGAACGATTGCCGATGTGCGTAACCGTGAAATGTGCGTCTCGTACGGCAATGTTGGCGCGACTAGTAGAAGGAGGGTTAGAAACGAAGAAAGAGAAAAAGAAAGAAAAAAAAACAAGAGAAAGAAGAGAAAGATAAACATATAGAAGGTGTTCCACAAAAAATTTGAAATTATTACTAATAACATATAAATATGAAATAAATAAAATAAAAGAAAGAAAATAACGAAAAATTTTAAATTAAAATTTTAATGTCCAATTTTTATCGCAATATTTAAATATTATTAATTATTAAATTAAACAATAAACGTATAAAAGCTGTTGGCGAGTAAATAGGGTGTACACATTTTTCGGGACACCCTGTACATATATAAATAGAGAAAGGGGACGAGTTCGAAGGGCCGACGAGCTTTCGAACAAGGGGTGCGTTTCCCTTTCGTATCAACGTGAAACACGAGTACACTCCACGTACATTTCTACAATTACGCGTATATCTGTTCGTAGCGATAAGGGTGTAGTATCTGCACACAACTTCCATACGTGGAACAGCATCCATGAGTGGTGGGTACGCAGGTATGTGTACATACGTATGGTGATGGGGCTTTAAACGAACGAAAGCTGCCCACGACGTTAGTTTACTATTACTTTCGCTCTGAGCTCTATCGTAAATTGCTATGCATGTATGGATGTGTATGTGCATATGTATATATATATTTTACACGTGTACGTAACGGTTACGTTCATGATAAATGAAAATGCTCAGCGATCTAGGAGTACATTCGTCTGATCGTTTAAAAGAATTCATCGTATTATTTTTACAAATTTATATGAATCTATAACAAAATAAAGAGAATTTTTTCGTTATTTAAGAAAATATGTTAATAATTTATTTTTACACCTCAAGCCAGATAATTTATATTTTTTGTTACAATTTTAATATAGATTGAATATTCAATTTGTTAATGGTACCTAAATAACATATAATAAAATTTGTGATTTCATTCTAAGCACATTTGATTATTCGTCGGTGATCAATCAATACTTCAGCAATACATCTGACATTAGAAAATAACGATTTTCGTGTTTCAATTCGTATCGAATTAAAATCACTTACACGTGTGATCGATACTGCTGTGTTTTACTTTTTTCCTACATAAAGAGAAGAAAATAAAGTTTGTAATTACAATCACGAAAGGTGCATAATGAAATTTATTGGTATTAAATTGATTTTACTGACGTATCTGCCAATCGATGAAAAGTAAAAAAGAAGAATTGTTCGGAACAAAAATGAAAAAATATATCGATGCCAGAACGTTAATTTCCGAACGTGCGCAACGAAACGTGAGAACCGATGATCGAGGCAATGGCGAGCGTTGATTAGTGGATCGGGAGTACAAAAATACGCGGAGGAAAAGCCATTTATCGTTAATCACTGGCAAATAGAGTTATGGGACTAGAGCCATATAGTCGATGCGCTTTTGGTGACAGGTGCGATGCACGTAAATCGTATCGATATGACTCGCATTGAAGTACGAACAATAAAGTCTGAACTTTAAGGATCAAAACGTTCAATTATTATGTTCAGAAAATTGTTGTATCTTCAATATAATGCACCTTTAAATACAATAATTGATAATTATCGTTTGACAATTATTGTCTAATCAGAATAAATGAATTATTTTCTATAAATAACGTTTATATAAAAAAATATATTTAAATATTCTATGGAATTTTATATTTATTATTCTTAGACTTATAACACTCATCATTATCTAAATTTATTAGTAACGTAATACGAATGAATAAATAATTATATTTACTTATTTATATATAAAGTTAAGTTTCGAGATAAACGCGTTTAAAGTTTTTTTCTACTCAAAATCGTTAAAAATTCTTACCTAAACTTAATCTGCGATGCCTGGACCGTACAATAGACTTTCTTCTTGTTCATATTCTTCAATTTCTTCCAGTCTTGCCTTCTTCCACTTTGATCTGGCATCTTTTGAGCACTCAGAGCTTCGACGGTTCGCAGATTCGATACGTCGGTCGTCGCGTATTTTAGCAAAGTCGATCGCTCCTGGCCCAAGTTTCATGCCCATCGTTTCCATTATCTTCATCACTGTTTGAAATCCTTCGTTAAAGATACATGCTGAAACTTTGCACGCAATTTCAACAACTTTTTTGCCGTTAAACAGGTGTTTAGGTGCCATGTTCCATACGCAGTTATTAAAGCTTTCATTATTATTCTGCGTATGTCCACCTAAACATCTTTCCAGCAGTTCTGTCTTAGTCAGATCCTCATAAATAGGCTTTAGCACTTTCTGTACATCTTTAGAAAGTGCCGGAGGATGCTTGTATTTTTGCTTCAGTGCCTTAGTTTTGAGGTACTTACACCAGTCGATGGAACACGTATGGTAATTATTATTATCTTTTTTTTTTTTTATGAATCGTGAGATATTATGATCCCTTTCTATTTGTAAGGAAAGATACAGTCTCCGTCGAAAGTGTACGAACAAGTTGAAATGAAAATAAATTAAAATGCAAACAAACTTTAAAAAGGGTTGAGAACATGGGAATCTGTTATTTTATAAAATTCAACTTCAATGATCAATTAAACATTTCTCATTTCTTTTTCGGCATTTATTATCGGCCCATTACCGGCATTTATTATCGGCCCATTACCGGCATTTATTATCGGCCCATTACCGGCATTTATTATCGGCCCATTACCGGCATTTATTATCGGCCCATTACCGGCATTTATTATCGGCCCATTACCGGCATTTATTATCGGCACATTACCGGCATTTATTATCGGCCCATTACCGGCATTTATTATCGGCCCATTACCGGCATTTAATATCGGCCCATTACCGGCATTTATTATCGGCCCATTACCGGCATTTATTATCGGCCCATTACCGGCATTTATTATCGGCCCATTACCGGCATTTATTATCGGCCCATTACCGGCATTTATTATCGGCCCATTAATGGCAGTTATTATCGGCCCATTACCGGCATTTATTATCGGCCCATTACCGGCATTTATTATCGACCCATTACCGGCATTTATTATCGGCCCATTACCGGCATTTATTATCGGCCTATTACCGGCATTTATTATCGGCCCATTTATGGCAGTTATTATCGGCCCATTACCGGCATTTATTATCGGCCCATTACCGGCATTTATTATCGGCCCATTACCGGCATTTATTATCGGCCCATTACCGGCATTTATTATCGACCCATTACCGGCATTTATTATCGGCCCATTACCGGCATTTATTATCGGCCCATTACCGGCATTTATTATCGGCCCATTTATGGCAGTTATTATCGGCCCATTAATGGCAGTTATTATCGGCCCATTAATAGTAGTTATCATCGGCCCATTAATGGTAGTTGATCATTGGCCGATTAATGGGCCCAGCAATGGGCCACGTATTATTCAAATTATTAGCCCATTAACATCATCATAATTTAATAATCTATATATTATCATCTTCAGACAGTTATATATTTCTCTATGTCTGATCCCCCGAAAAATATACCTGACAATACGAAGAATTATACAGATTACAATAAAAAAAACTGCTTGAATAAACAATGAAAGAGAAAGGGATTGAACAAGATAAGAGTCGTCCGTGCGCGCTGAACGCTCAGGAAAGCGGTCCAAGGTAGTTACGTTCAGGCAGCAAAAAAATGTAGTTAGAGACATCGGATCTTTTTGAAATTTTAACACAATATTTCTACATATATATACATTCGAAAAATGTAAAAAAAAAAAAAAAAAATATTTTTTTAAATTGCAGAGTAGAAGGTCCCCTTAAAAAAAACAATTGTCCCTTCAGATTTTGTCAGGGTTGTATTAGATTGTTGTAAGAGTTCTCTCAGGAAAGCATATAAAAAGAATTTTATTAAGTATGACAACTCTAAGTAATTGAAATAACAAGTTTATTATGAATTCTTAAGGGATGATTAGTTACAATATGAGATTAAAAGTTATAATTCATTTTTAAAGATTGTTTTCTTTTTCTAGAACAATGCTCGTAGTTATCCGTTCCTTTATCTTCCGTTACGTTGAAAACTAATATTCTGTTAGTCATGGCTGTTCTATTGGATCTAATTTATAGATCAAATTTCAATTTTATACCTTAACTACTCGTCTCTCGTAAATTCATTTTACTAATGAAATTATGTAATTTTGCCTTATTTCATAATGAAGTAGATTAGTAGAATTATTTTAGGTTTTAGTTAATCAGTTCACGAATTAACAAATTTCATAAAGTAATGTTAAACTAACGTACAACAATTTCTTCTATTATTAGACGAATACATACGAAACAATATAATGTAAATTACGACTAAATAAATTTCAATGAGAACCAAAGATAATGTAAATGCATCGAAAGATATATCGATGTTCAAACGAAATGAAATATAATACCCTTGGAGCATTACATTTCATAGTCTATCTTTCATCAAACAAACAGACATTCGATTTAAAAGGATATTCTTCCTGTGTTGAATGATATTCGATGCATTAGCAGATTCATTCTCAATAGTGTTCGTGACTTTAGCTTTAACAATAAGATCATTACCGGTTCTTTGAGTCTAACGAAGTAAAAATCTAATCTTTGGCTTCTTCTTTATTTCTTATTTTCTTTCACACGAGTTGAAAGATCAAAGAATCCATATAGTGTCGAAAGAACAATGTAATAGGACGATGCAAATCGCCGTAGCAATCTCGTTTAGATAGGATAATGGAATAATATAGTCAATGAGAGAGAGAGAGAGAGAGAGAGAGAGGGTGTGATTTTCATGTCCTGTATCATTTGCATGACCTCGAGGCATTTGCGTGTCGAATTCTATGAGCTTTCGATCGACTTACGACCTTTGAACGGTGCTCCATGCATGTATCTATCTATCAAAGAGAATTATTTCGTGTGTTGGCCTTATAAAAGGACCTTGTCACGTGATTTAACTTCCGACGATCAAGAGTCATTATCGATTATCTTAGAAATCTATTATTATCAGTTCTAATCTAAATTCGAAGTTATTTAAAAAAGAAATATATCTTTTCATTCACGATTACTATACACGTGGAGAAATGTTTTAACTTCCTCAAAATCCAATTATTTTATACTCGCTTACTATTCATACTAGATTCTCCTAAAGTAATATATTTTCTAATATAATATTCTATCGTAATATGCCACGTTAGAATATTCTAGCTTGAATAGCAAGTGGTATATTATTAAGAGAACCTAACATGAATAGTAAGTACATATATGTTATATAATATAATCTAACTGTATATTGTATATATTTTCTAATCTAATATATCTATCTATAGATAATTCTTTAACAATTTCACAATAGTGAAAATATGCTTTTAAATGATTACATGGTTCTCATTGAAATAACATGACAACACAAGATTACAAATCTACTTACATATAATTGAAACAAACAATCAAAGTTCTAAGTAATATAAATTATTGGAAGTCAAAAATGACTATAATTCATAAATAAGGTAATATCAGGCATACGATTATATGAAATTATGTTCATATATTTTGAAACATCTTATTGTTTGACGATAAAGAATTATAAAAAACACATATTTTTTTTCATAAATAAATATCAATTTTAATCAAAAAATCAAGTTATACAGTAACAAGTATCATCCATCTTTTGTATAATTCAACAAAATAATTTGTAGTCTCATAATTTAGTAAATTTTTCTTTTCCTAGAAGAAGGACTAAATCTCTTTCTCTTCACGTTCGACCGGTGTTCGGGCACTAACGAGACTTTACATAGCCTCGAGTACGTGCCAGACAAACGTTCAGGTTGTCATAGTACGCCTCCTGGGCGTACCTTTTCTAAGGTGAAACGATGAAAACGAGGGAAACGAGGCACGAAAAAGAAAAGGAAAAGAAGAAGGAGAAGAAGAAGAAGAAGAAAAAAAAGGAGAAGAAGAAGAAAAATAACGGGCAACACTCGACGTTGTTACAGTAGCAGTAGCAGTAGTAGCAACTAGTGTGTCGAGTGTGAGAAAAAAAGATGAATTAAGGATGGTACATGGATGATAAAGTAGGCGTCTTTTACGGAATATTTAATTTTTGTTTTTTTCTTTAAAAGACTGTAAGAGAGAAGAAAGATATTTACTTCCTTAAGATTTGTTTATATATTTTGTAGTAATACATACGTGTGTGTGTGAGAGAGAGAGAGAGAGTGAGAGAGTGACACGTTGTTTTTCTATTTTATATATTTGATATCTTATTAATCAGCTTGATTGATTAATACTCAATAATTTCTGATAATTTAAAAATGTTAGAAATTATTTTATGCTTCATGAGTTAATTATCCCTTTTATTATACGAACGCCCACCATAAGTCGCATTCACGTGACTTGTTTTCATTTAAATTTATTTAGACAATACTTTTACAATATTTCCTTGATCAATTGCAATTGAAACTTTTCCATTGATATGGGCTTTTTCATTTTATATTTGTAAAAAAGCAATAAGCATTCTCCATGCGCATATGACTAGCAAATGAAAAAAATATTTGCGGTACCACTTCAATAATTTGCGTTTATATATGAAATATAAAAATTTGATTGGTGCACTTTTGTATATGAGTACAGGCACTAGACAAGATATTACTTTCAGCGTAAATTATTTGTTGTTTCCAAAATTTATATGATCAAAATATTACGAATATTTTTTCAAAGTTTTACAATACTTATATCACACCAAGAGGGTGAAATTAAAATACAAAATGTAAAAGAAGCTTTTAACGTATTTAATAAATATATTATTTTCTTTTCAAAACAAATAATCGCCTATTTTTACTTTTACTGTTATAATAATAATAACAAACATTAACCATTGAATATATTTTGTTTCTATTTAAAAATTGATGCGATATATTCGGTCGGTGTTGTTTCAGATGGGATTCACTATATATATATATATATATATATATATATATATAAATAGATAGAAATTAGTTTTTCTTCTTCTTTTTTTTCTTCTGTTTTTCTTTTTTACAAGTAAAATAGCTGGATCTACGTATACTTAATTTTATCTCTGTTCGAGGAATATGCATTTATCGGTTTCTTGGTAACGTCGTTAAGAATATCGCTGTGCAAGCTCCCACTTGAGTTTCGCTGTATTTTTTCATTCCCTTCTTTCGAACAGTTAAGTTCCCCGAGAGGTACTTTACTCGGATGCGCGCGCTTCTTCTACTATAAACAGTAAACACGGTAACGATGTAGCGCGAAGTAAAGTTTGTTCTCAGAACTAACTACGAACGAGAAGGTGGATGATAAGTGAGCTTTAAGAAGGAAGAGTGAAAGGGGCTCGAGAAATCTTTATTTTACAACTTTATTGCGTTCGTGGAAAAAAAAATTCCAATATTTAAAAAAACTTCCATCCTGATGATTAACAGATAGAAATTTGAAACTTCTTAATTCCGTTATTCTTTCATCAATCGAATTAATTATTCGATGTTGATTTTTAATTATATGTCTTATATACTTGTATATATATATTGCAATATGTGCATTATGGATATATGTGCCAGTAATTTTAAAAATCGACTAAATATTTGTAATAAAATTGAATAATTTTATAATATAAATCATTTCAATTCAAAATAAATAATAAAATTAATTATTTTTGGACCGAGTCAGTACAATTTTATACTTGTGGCGACATGTATATCAAGATATAGAAATATACATAAACAAAAAATAGAATATAATACTATAAATCAACGGTTACAAAAAATATTTTAATTATTGTATATTCTCAATCATATTTTGTTTTCATATAACACAATGAAAAGAAAATATTTAATTTTGAAATGAAGATTTTTGTATAATATAATCCAAACGAAATTTCATTTCGTAGGGCTGTAGAATGGAAGAGAAAAAATCGAATGTGTTGGTTGGTTTCTCGGAAGGGCTTGCTATATCATCATTTTACGGTATACGAAGAGAGGGTAAAAACGCGATCGGAACGTGCGTGAACAAGCGCACGCGCGTGAGTTGAACTTTGCCAGTGGTTGTTGTTGACGCTCGTTCTGGGGTTCGGTTATCTCTACGACGAGGGTTCAAGTATTTAATGGGCTCTTTATAAAAATAAATTGGCAACTCGAACCCCAAGGGATGTGCTCTTGACGGGACGCTTGGTATCGTGCCTATGATACGTTATCGTATATAATTCGCGATATCACGTGCGAGTGCGCACTTTCATCTTTTGGAATGTTTGCGTCCTTAAAATTTTTCCGCGCTCGTTACTCGTTATTTTTATTCCTCGTTTATGACATGGGCATTCGGATTATGTCCTATTATTTAAATTTTCTTTTTATCTCGATCAAATCACGTAGAATATATTGATATATATATATATATATGTATATATAAAATGATACGAAAACTTTCTATGCAAATATTTTTATTAATGTAAAGGATTAATTATTTTTTATATTTAGAAATAGAATGTTCAAAGTTGTTTTTATTATTTTGGCAGATCTAATGAGTGAGAAAATTTAGCTGTATTTTAAAATAATTTTTTAGAAAAAAATAAACTAAGGTTTTTTTTTTTTTTAAATTATATATATGAATATTCTTGAAATGCATATACCTTTAAAGTTTTCATTCTTTGGTTATGAAATAAAAATATAATTATATTCCAATATATTTTATTTTTATCTTGATTGAATTACAAACAATTCAGTTATATGAATTATACGAAAATGTGTATTACATTGTTCTTAATTATTAAAAAAAGAATGAATTATTTAGTAATAAAATATGGTTTGATTTACAATAAGTATGAATGTATATTATATTGATTTTTACCTTTTTATACGAGACATACTAACTTAGAAAGATTATTATACGATGATAAAAATACTTTTTCATTTGACGATTAAGAGGAGTATGACATCGACTTAAAAACGTGATCTAAGTTCATATGATCAAAGTTCACGTGATCGATCACTTTCACGTGAACATGCTACTCGATAGTATTCCTTTTATAGCATGCAATGACGACGGTAATGCAATGACCTCGAGAACTTTAAAATTTTAATCGATAAAAGGGAAGAGAAAAAGTTTGTGAGAAATAACCGTGCAATCTTATATCGAATAATATCTCTTTTTTTTGTTTTTTTCATCCATTGTGGTGTACGTATCAAGAATAAAATATAAAATAAAATTGTTCTCGTGGATGATGATAAAAAGATCTCTTTACGTAAAAGCCAATAACCACTACTATATATATATAGCGTGTCTATTGTTTTCTTCCCTTTCCCCATATAATCCATCTTCTCAAAATGTTTTTCTTCGATGGTGTTTAAAACTTTACAAGAAGATAATGCTCGATTGCATCTTGAAAAGTTCTTTACGAAAACGATATTGCTTTTTAATATTAACTTTCATAGATAGTGTTATGATTTCTACAAAATTGACTTTTCAATATCAAAGTTCCGCTAGTCGTTGTTTTCAATCGTTTTTCGTTCTTATAAATATATAATTTACAAATATCGTCGAGTTTTATTCTGAATAAGATCTTCGATAAATAAAAAAGAAGGAGAGAGAGAGAGAGAGAGAGAGAGAGAGAGAGAGAGAGTGAGGGCGATGGGGAATACCGAGGAAAACATGAAAAAGTTTCAACAATGGAATTTCCTTCGTTTTATTTTTTTCATTAAACGAAGAAGTATTACCATTGAAAGAATAAGAAACAATTTTTAAAGAAAAGATAATCAACCAGCTGCTTATTCTCACTACTCCGTAACGGAGATATTAGTTTACGTAAGAATTTTCAGCATAAAAGGAATGCAAAACGCCGGAATGGTGTATCTTTTTTTCTTACCTATAACAATGCATATTTTCAGAGCTTAAAGAAAATACTTTTCTTATTATTCGTTATACGAGAAAGTTTTGGCTATTTTAACATTTTTTTTTTTTACAAAGAACGGATGTTATTAAAAAGTTAAACTTATAAATACTAATGTTTTTATTTTTTTTTTAAATAGTTTGAATTATTTTATACGCTTGAAAAAATATAATTGTGATTATTACACCAATGTCGTAATATTTAATAACATACCGGGTCATAATATTGTTCTATTGCATGTAGAAATAATATTTCTTCTGCAATTTAGTTATTATATGAAATTTTTTTAAATGTCCAATATAAAAACCTCAATTCTTAAGAATAATATTAATCAGTTGAATACTAAGGGAGAATATTTATTTGTATCATAGAACTTTTAATTTAATTTCAAGTATATGGAATTAAAACGATTTGTTCCGTTGCAATCACTTCTAAGCATTTAACTATACTACAACCATGCTACCATACAAATCCATTTCATAATACCCAATCTTAATGCAACAACGTTGTTCGTATAATATCACGACTCGTCCTTCTCTGCATGAGGCGGCAAGATATTTCCGAACAATTTAGAAAACGAGCTGCGATAAAGGACACCTGCCACCTGTCCAAGTTAACGCCCTTTAATAATTACCGCGAGAGCCGTATACTCCGTTAGAGTTAGTCGGTCCTGGAATTCCCTTGTAGCTTCTATCGCAAGCATTTTAACGAAGTATGCGCATGCGTCCTAATTTGATATTCTTTATCAAAGCTTAGTAGGTATATAGGAAAATGTAATTTTCGATATGGGAAATGGAATGATTATAATATTATTTCATTGAGATTCAAAACACTTAAAGTAATATTTAATATAATTATTGGATATTATAATTTTTATTCGTGATATTAATCTTTTTATTATTAATATAAAAAAATATAAAAAATAAATATTATATTATAATATCTAATAATTATTTAATTTTATATATAATTATTATTATATATATATATTATTTATATAATATTATTATATAATTATATATTAAAATATATTATAAATATTATATTTTATAGTATAAAAAAAACATTTGTTATAAGATTTACGTCAATTATCCGTTTCATATAGTTTTCTTTTTTTATGTAAAAGAAAATTGCGCAAATAGAGACCAAAAAAACAGAACAAAAAAGTACTAAAAAAAAAAAAAAAAAATAGATAAAAGTTATTTCAAATATTCATTTCAAATATTTGGATGAAAAAATTTAAAAAGAATCAAAGTAAATTTGATTAATGGGTCGATTAAATGATATTGTAATCTTTTCTTTTTAATTTTTGAATAATAGTATTTAAATCTTCTCTATACAAGACTAATGTATAAAATAAATTTATTGATCAAATAAATTAAGAACGCGTATAAAAAGTTGTATGCGAACTAAGAGACGGATTGATAATAAACAAACAATTAAATATATTTTAATCATTCCAACTTAAATCAAACGGTCCACATTTCACGGAGTATGTTCTAATCAATTAAATAGATCGTATAAGAGTAGATCGTTGAGCTTTGATCTTCTCGGAAGAAGAAGAGGAGAATGAGGAGAAAGAAGAGGAAATGAAAGGGAGTCAAAGATTCATTGTTCGTATCAATCGCAAAGCAATTTGTCATTCACCCAAGTGGCCACTTGGACAACATAAATGAAAAAGGATCATTCCAGTCACAAGACATTCGATCTTTATTTGTTCCTATCCTTACTTAAAACTTTCTGCCGATATTGATTTGAAACTGCTACATGTGATGACATCGGTAGAGTCATTTGAATAATAAATAATAAACGATCGTGTTAAGAGATTACGAACTATCATTCTGTTGATTCTCTTCATTTTGTACACCCTGTATTTGTAGCTCTCATATATATGTACATATCTTTAATCGATAATGAGAAAGAGAAAAAAAGAGAGATAGGGAAAATGAAATACGTGGACAAATATATTTCAATAGTATCTAAAATGACAATCTCTTGTTATCCGTTTTTATATTTTGGTTTTGAAAAATATATTAAAGTCTCAATTATTCTTGGTTGACAAGAAGGATGATAAATTTGTGTATTAAAAAATGATAAGTAGCATATATATCATTTATACCACGAGACAAGATAGAAAATTCATGAAAATTCATGAAAATGTATATACATATTTTATTAATGACCACTCGCTCTGGTAATAATAATTATATCTATTTGAATAATACACTCGCGAGATAATATAATATTAAACTGCAAATATTATAATTGCCGATTGGCTTTCGCCCATTTTGATTAAATATTTTATTCGAAATAAAAATGTTTGTTTTTGTTTTTTTTTTTTTCATAATCAGTGAATTACACAAATAATTTTAACGTATAAATAAAATTATTTGTATTGATCGGAGAACGTAGAATATTGGAATAAAGAGACGAGAAAGAAACAAAGGCGTACAGGAATGTAGACTACCTATGAGCGTAAGGTTATTCGTTGTAGAAGATACTACGAAAAAAAAAAAAAATAAATAAATAAAAAAGAGAAAGAGAGAGGAGAAAGAGAGAGAAAGATAGACGAAGACAGACATAAAGCAAAAGAGGGAAAGAGGAAAGAGAAAACAAAGCGAACCGCGTAAGGTTACGAAAAACGCTCGAGAGAATTTATACTCTCCACGTTATATATACGCAGAAAAAGAGAAAGAGGCGGGGGAGGGGAGTAGTTGGGGGAGGGAGTAGGAGGGCACGGTAACCGTTCAGAAAACATTTTCCCTGTGTGCACATAACTCAACATCCTCGTAGACGTCGACCTGAAATAATGCCGCTAGTCGAGCAATTTTCTGCACTGACGTAGAAATTGTCAGAATTATTTCTTATCTGCAAAAGGTGGAAAACTAAATAGAGAGAAGACGAAACTAAGAAAAGAGTAATTGGCTTGAGTACTTTTAATCAACAGAAATATAATAACACGAATTGTTCTTATCATTTACTCTGTTTATATCTTACGATTGATGATTGTCTTTATGGTTAAAATGATCTTTCGTGAGACACGAAACGTATATTATGTGTTCAAACATTAAAAATGTTACATATTATATAAGTACATTAAATAAAAATATATTTCTAACTTTATTTTTTTTTTTTTTTACGTATAAAAATAATTGATTACATCGAATGTCATATAATCGTGCCATAAAATTCAATTATTTCGCAACTCGAGAACGTTTTAATACTTTGTGGTTAAACATCGTTAAACATTTGACTTTACTCATGAATTATTAAAATTAGATCTTTTTAAATTTTTATAAATTGGAAAAAACGAATTATTATTATTGTTAATTAATAAAATCATGAGTTAAATGGAACAAATTATTTGTCACTAAACATTTTATAAAGATTTAAAACATTATTACGTAATTAATCTGGTTTTATGCTAATATATATTGCGCTCAGCAAGGAATATTATTGAAAAAGGATTAATATTATAAAATTTAATTCATCTATTAATTATTATAAGTATAATATGTTTTTATATAATTATATAAATATAATTATCATTAATTAAACATAATATATGTAATATTATAAAATGTTTATTTTTCGTTTATAAAAATAATTAGATACATTAAACGATATAAAAATTTATTAATTTATAACTTGATAATGGTAACTAAGTTCAAGTATTACAATGCATATACATATACATACTTATATGTATACGTAGTATAATGTTTAGTATAAATTTATAAAAAGTATTTTTTAAGAGCGAAATTAAAAACGACTCAGATTTGACTTTAATATTGGCGCTGGACGTGTAACAGCGAAGCGGATTAAGTCTCGCTTACACTGTCCACGTAACGAATCTGGATTTCATTAGGTGTTCGCAATTAGCGGAACAGTGCTAGCACGTCGCAGGTGAACCGCATTTTTTCCTGCTAATTTACATGTCGGTTTTATAACAGCTTGATTTTTTACACACGAAGCTTTCATTTTCTTTCTTTCTTTCTTTCTTTTTCACTTTCTTCTCCTGATATCCCTTTTTTTCTTTTTCATTCTCTTTTCTTTTCTTTTCATTCTTTTTTCTTTTCATTCTTTCTTCTTTTCTTTCTTTTTTGCCTAATTCTTCCATGGTTCGCTTCGCCACACTTAACGCGCCATGAAACGTAATGGCGAGGCTCGAGGTGTAGGAGGAAGTGATAGAGAAGGAAAAGAAGAAGAAGGAAATAAAAAGAGAAAGAGAGAGAAAGAAAGAGAGAGAAAAAAAAGTTTAACATAAGTACCGCTCGTCCTTTTCACTATGACCACTACAAAAGCACCCCAGTGGAGTATCAAGCGAGTTTCTAATGAACTTCGAGAACCCTTCGAACTATTTCACGTTGGACATTGTAAAACTAGTTTGAAACCATGCTAAAATTTTCCTATGCCAAGGTAAGTTCTAATCGATTCTACGTTGCTTGCTGAACATTTTTTTAAATCATTTTTTTCTTGTTTTTCTTTCTAGAACTTCATATTTTTTCAAAGTATATATATATATATATATATATATATATATATATATATATGACAAATCAGAAATTGAGATAAATAAAAGAAGAATCTTCATGAGAACTCCATCTTTTTCAATATAAATGCTCATTAATTATTCGTCGTTCGAAGGTACAATTAATATCAACCCTGAATAACAGATAATTAATATCAACGTGATTTATCACGTTTAACGAACATGCCAAAGTACATATTTCTCACGTGAAACGAAAGATTAGCTCTTCGCATCGCTAGAACGATTAAAACAAATCGGTCCTGGATTTATCATCAATCACTGCAGAACGTAATAAGTAACTAACTTACACACGCAATTGGAAATGTTCTCTCGTGTGAAATACTCATGGTAAATTGTAGGAATTATATCAAGGAGTTTCTATGTTTTCGATAAGTCTCGCGTAATAGAATTCCTTTCATTTCGAAAGACGTCATGTGTGGATGATCGTAAAATTATGGTTTAGCATAAATCGATCATGACAATTCCCTTTCTCTCTCTCTCTCTCTCTCCTTCTCTCTCTCACAAACACTCTGTTTAATAGAAACCTATTTGCGAATTCTATTTGCCAGGTGTTAATTGAGCAGCGTTTCTACGACATTCCAGCCAGATGAGGATCCTCGTAATAGCAAATATACGAAAGAGAGAGAGATAGTGGGATACAGAGAGAGATAGAGATAGAGATAGAGATAGGAATGCTCAAACGTGGTTTCAGCATATTATCACGATTATCTTCAAGGAAATCGTATTCCTACTCGACGTTATTCGGGTCGAAAGAGCGAACGATATCACGGCTAAAACGGATAGTCCTCGGGAAGAAACCATCTTCGCAATAACCACACCCTTGGCAGTATAGTTAATTTGTATGCGTAGTCGTGAGGAGGTAAGAGGGCACCCTCGTTTGCAGTGGATTATATGTAAATTGAGTGACTTCCTACCTATACGTCTATCTCTCTTTCTCTTTTACGTGTATTTAGGTATATACTTTGTACTTGCAGTAAAGGAATACGTATATACACCGTATAATATTTGTGCATGGCAGCGCAATATTGTGTGTGTGTGTGTGTGTATCTGTCTGTGCGTGTGTGTATTGCAATTTTTTCTTTTCTAATTTTTTTTTTTTTCGTATTTTAAAATGCGACCACTCGGTAATTACCTACGCGTTATGATAATTTGAATCCACGAATTAACATCCTGTATGCTTCCACGATATAAATTTCTACGTTATATTCCAAAGCGTAATTACGAGTCACAGGAAAGAGCTTGTGCTGTTTAGCATGATTAAAAGGACATATATATATATATAAAATAAAAATAATTTCATAAGTTTTGTCGCAACAGTCGAAAATTGATCAAGATTGATAGACAACATTTCACACGAATATGTACACACATATATGTTTTATCAACATAGATACAGATATGTAACGTAAAAGCTAGCAGCATATTCGCGTGTTCATGTTTTACGAACTTTCGATCGAACGTTGCGGCTAAATACGGAAACGTAAATAACGAAAAGCTGATAAAAATTGCAGATACGTTTGTCTGCTCTGCGTGAGTCGACTCGAATCGAGTTCTCTTTTTCTTCTTTTCTTTCTCCCTTTTCTCTATATCCCTATCTTTCTCTCTCTTGCTTGTATTCGTCCATTCGCCCAGCAAACAAAGTTCGTTTTATAAAACACGACTCGTACCCATCGGCTCATCGAATGCGGTTTTTTGGTTCGTATTCGTGATCGAACGGAGATAGTGCGTTGAAAGAGAGAGACAGAAAGAGAGAAAGAAGGTGTGAGAGTACAAACGGCGTGATTTAGCGAAGCCCATATCCGAAGAGAAAGAGAAAGAGAGAGAAAGAGATATGTGTAACTCTCGAACGATGGGTTTCTACGACAGCATCGTCGAACGTCGAAGCTCGTTGGATTTATAAGTCGAAAATGCAATGCTTCCCACCTATCACCCATGCTTGATACTCCCTCGCGCCGATATTCGAGATTTATCGATTCCCCTGAGGGAAAGAGAGAGATGGTAGAATCGAAAGAACGCAGTATGCAACGATAAAAATATCACCTGATATGTTGTATATATTCTATGTACATATACAGTATGGCAGTTCTTTTTAACCGAAAGCTTTTCGAACTCTTACATTTTTTTTCTGATACGTAAATTTAAAAATAGTGTTAAGTATAATACATAATATATTGTTATACTATATACTATACGATTTAACACTGAATGAAATAATATCAAAGATTTTTTTAATCGTATGACTGAGCTTTTATTTTGCAATATTTTGGAATTTTCTAATTCACTTTATTATACGGGGTATTCTTCGAGTTGCTTTTGACCAAACTGTAAAATTATAAATATTGTTTATGACAGTTACGGCTTACTTTTTTTTATACTATAATGGAAAGCTTATAACTGAAAATAAAAACAAAATACATTAATATTTATTCTTTCGTTTAATTTTTCTATTTTGATAAAAACGACTTTTGGGAGAGCCTCTGCATTTGAATTTTTGAAAGTGAAATTGTAATGTCAGCTCATGTGTATATTCATGTGCGTGTATTATTGTATGAGAAAAATTTAAATGTCCAGATGCACGTCTCTTTGAAATACGAGATATATTCCTTTTCTTTTTCTGTAACTCAACGAATCGTATGAATGAAGGAAGAAAGAAAAACGAGTGGGAGGGACGTTGACCCACATCGATTATCTCGGAGTTCTGGAAGCAGGAGAACAAGTCTAAGACCAAGTTGCTTATAAAAACAGTAGACCGCAGGTGTCTTCGTTTTGTTTCCAAGAAACCGGTCAAGGAGCGTGAGGTAGGACAGATGTCTCCCGATTGAGAAACAACATGGGAAGATCAGATTTCAACCTCTACAGAGAAATCTGAAAGAGATATTGTATAAAGTGTTATTTTATTAAACAGCTTCTAACGGTATGTTTTATACGTAAAAAAACTACATCTTACCTATTATATTTCATATTTATCTAAAAATAATATATGTGCATGTGTAACATAATAGAAATATGTTTCAAGTAAAAGATAACTTCTTGAAATAACATTATTTGAACTATTGTTACTAAAACGTTATTCAGATATATCAATAATTTAAGATTATATCTCATAACGATATAAAGATAATGCATTACGTATCAAAAGCCGATTAAGAAGTTTTAAATTGTCTGCATTTCTTGACTGGTCACCAAAAAATAAGCTTTTCATTGATTTTGGTTTTTGACCGATCAATTAAAAAATGGATTTCAAACCGATTGATATTTACATCTTCTCACTTAATTCATTTCTGATAGACAATGCGTTTATAACAACAATAATTACTTTTATAATTTTATTATTAACCCCTTAAGTTGCACGCTCGAGTTAACTCGAGCGGCGTTGTATTCTATGCTGCTATACAAATTTTGATTCATTTTGTATTTTTTTAATTTTTTGCTAAGACAATGTTCTAAATTTTGTTTTTTTACATACAAAAAAATTAATTTTTTTTGGCCGGTTTTTTCAAAAAAACTGTCCGGTAAGGGGTTAATGCAAAGAAATTTTATTGTAGTTGTAGTTTATTATTCTTTGTCTTTTTTGCATTACAATGAGTATAAAATATTACAAAAATAAATAAATAAAATAATTTTACTGATATATTATAAAAGAATTTATTTCCTAAGAAATCATATTTAAAGATTCAATGATGTGTATACAAAATGTTTTTGGATGTGAAAATATCGTCATTCATAATTTGTCTGTATACATGTTCGTAGTAATAGTAACCAAAAGAATTGTTTAGATCGAATCAGTTATGCAGGTTGTATAAATTTCAAGAACTTATGCAGGTTATCGTGTCAATGTATCTTTTAATGAAATTAAGTCAGTGGGTCAATGTAAACACCTTTTATTTACATATATGAGAACATCTCTGAGACTAAAAAATTATAAACATTTCCAATGTACATCGTTTTAAAGAGCAGATCCCCTTCTATTTGGTTTTTTAATTATTTGTAATCATTTACTCTAAATAATTTTTAAAAATAATTATTACTTGAATCTACATAATCAGTGCGTTATCTTACAAGTAAAAAATGTATAATTCGAATTATTTTCATTGTTTTTAATACATTATTTGGTAAATAATTTTCCATTTTTTTTTTAATTGTACGATTTGTATAATATAAAATATTATACAAAAATCTTTCTCACTTTTCAACGAGTTTTTGTTTAATTCTCTGTATTATTTTTTCATTTTTTCTTTAATTTTATTAATTATATTATAGGATTATTAATAATATTATTTATTATACTATAAGATACAATATAATATAAAAAATAATTATATATACGTATATTATAAATTAAATCTTTACACTTTTCTAGTTTACGAATATGAAAAATGTAAGAAGTAAACAGAAAGAAACTTGCTGGGTTCTATTAAAAAGAAAAAAAGGAAAGAAGAAGCGTCGTCATTTGTGGTTGATTAAAGGAAACCCAAATGTGTCTTCACACACATCTCGCAAGTACTAGTAGTATCACGATATTTCTCACCAACACAAAATGGTGGTCACGAGGTAAAAATTGGAAGGGTTCTTTCGTTCGTACAGCTAGAGGGTGCAATGGGTGCCGACGACGACGGCACTCGTTGCAACGAGGGAGAACAACGTTTTCGATGTGGTTCGTAGAAATATGGAAAAGAGAGAGAACGAGAGAAAGAGAAGATATAGAAAGAGAGAGAACGATGTTACACTCGACGCGATATGCTTTATGATTCTTTACAAGTCTGTTCACAGGCTGAAGCCGGCAGACGAGACAAAATGTCTGACGATTCTATGGATTCAAGGAAAAAGGATAAAAAGAAAAAGAAAGAGAAAGAGAGAGAGAGAGAGAGAGAGGGAAAGACTTATCGTTTCTTCATGTTTTTTTCTTTTCGTCTTATATAGTCGCACACCAGGATCAGCAAACTTTTCTCACTTTTATACAAGTACCTAGTAGCAGAAAGAGAAACGTTGAATTTTACTAAAATAATGACTATCTTGTAATTTAGTTTCTTTTTCTTTTCTTTTTAATAAGAAAAGGCAAAGTTTGTTGATGAGATTTATATCTGATGAAAATCTAATGTCAAAGTTTGATACCTCGTCACGTTCCAAATAAATCATAACAAATCACGTTCGGATGTAGAAAATTGAACAATTTAAAATGTTTTTCCCTTAATTTACAGAATAATGTCATTATACGGTATACGAAACTGCATAAAAAGATTGTAAACAACTGTGGGTATATTTGATTCTCTAACAAACCAAGGAAATTGCAATAAACTATTATACATAAGTAAATATGTTTGCACAAAATTATGACCAATTTTGAGAATTTCTTGAAATTACATGAAAATAATGTTATTATAAAGTACGGGCAATAATATTAATGTGAAAAGTACTTTTCATATTACGAAAGTAAAACTTGTAAAGATTTAATGAAAAATTGAACGAAACAAAATGATTTCTCTTACAACTTGAAATTTTATTTTCTCGATTCCTTTCAAAGCGAATTTTAAAAGAGACGAGAGGGCTGTTGTCTAATTCGAAACGAGGTCTAGATTAAATCTTAAATACCTCCTTTTGTAATCTTCTCTAACGCCACCCCCTCTTTTCTCTCGTAAGGATAATTCACGTGAATCTTGAATTTAAATTAGGCACCATAAATATTGCTTTATCTGCAACATGGCCGTTGCTTCGAATATAGCCGTAGGCGGGGTACCATTCAAGAAGCAACGAGCTTTCTCTCTCTTTCTCTCTCTTTCTCTTATGCGCCGGAAAGCATAATGGTTTTAAGCGAGAGTGTGTACGATTTAAAGGGGTGCCGCAAACATGTCAAGGTGATGTTTAGTCGAATTTTCACGTTAAAACTGTTAAGTACTCTCACTTGCAAAGAGAATCTGGAAATTTCCGTATACACCAAAGTTTGATAATTATTTAAATTATTAATAATACCTAATTAATAATGTGTACTAATAATGTGTATTAATAATAATACCTAAATTTCATTAGGTTTTTTTTTATATATTATTTTTATTGTCTTATACACGTTTGTTAAAATTATTTTTGTATAGTTTACTTTCAAACATAATACGTACGTAAGTGTTATATTGTATACGACACGATGAATCAAAATAATTTTACAATATAATAAACTTAAGTACATTTCTATCCCTTTTGAATAATTTATTGCGTTTGTAATAATACAGATATGCCTGAAAAAAAAATAATCGATAAGAACAAATCGGAAGAAACTTGTCGTGTTTGTGAAAGAAACAGATCTATCTCATAGGATATGCGTGTAATTCGCTCGTAGCGTGCAGATCGTCTGCGGTGTGTATTCATTGGTTAGTGTATAGTACAACGACGATGCAACAACGATGCAACGACGATGCAACTGTAAGGGCTGCTAGCTAGGGTTGAGACGACATCGTATTTACGTAGGGTCGTATCCATCGAGCCACCGCCCTTCGCGTGTGCCGTCGTAAAGGGGCTGAACGGGAGACGCCGAATACGAAGAGAATGCGAAAGAAAGAGATGAAGAGAGAGAGAGAAAGAGAAAGGGAAGGAAAGGGTGATTTTACTCTCACTGCACGAACGAAGGGTGAATCGCACTGGCTGCGACTTCACGATAACAACGACGAGGAGAATGGTCTTACGTTGCGTGTCTCTCGCACTTTTCCTACGACGTCTCATGAATTTCTTCTATCTTTCTTTATCTCTTTTTCTAATTGTCTTTCTATCCTTATCTTACTTATTTTACGGACGATCAATTACGTATTTCATCATATAAAAAGCTTCACACATACACACACACACACACTTGTTATTGTTCATAATCTATTCGGTTAATTTTTCATCGATTTTTACCTACATAAGAAAACATCGAATTACATAAAATACGATCATAAAAGATTATAAATAATATTTCATCTATTACTAACATTTAATTGGGATTACATTTTTAACTTATCCTGGTACTTTGAACTCCGCTCGAGTAAATTTAAACTCGATGCATCATTTACTTCTTTTCATTGAAGAATATATATTTAGAATTCTTATTCTTTAGTAATTGCGTAAAGCACATAGATTATTACTTTAAAGTATTATATTTTTGATAAATTAGCTCACCATTTAAAAGATTTAGCAATATTTTATTCGACGATCATACCTATATAAAAAATAAATCATCTTTCGATTATAAATCGTGTAGATTATAGAGAGCATTAATTGGAAATCAAAATTCGATAAAAACCAATTAGTTAGGGAATGTAAACGCGATGAATCCAATTTATGTTTTTCTATATTACTTTATATGTAATTGATCATTTGTTTTCGTTGACAGAACAGCAAACAGATATTTTGCAGAGGATTCTAGATAATTATTTATCTTTATTGACTCTTTGTTATCTATTAACAATATTTGTATTGATTTATTCGTATTCCTGTTATTAATTGCATGCATTAGTAATTACTGATCACGTTCTCTTATTTCAAGCCATTGCACTTTCAAACCTGTTATGACAAATACATGAAATTGTTTTTATGATTGTTTTTAATTTACATATAAATATAATATATAAATATGTATACTGCTTATTAAAATATAATTGAAACTTGCGCTGTTTCAAATAAAGTCGAAGTCAATCATCAAACGTAACTCTTAAGCATTACGAAGGAAATGACGTATACGAATGGTGTATGTGTGTGTGTGTGCAAATCAACTAACATAAGAGATAAAAAAAGGAACAAAGGGAGGATCTATGAGAAAGGCGATCGTTATCGTGAATGTCGAATTAAAAATAATATAACGTAGTGCATAATAAGATGATTATTATACTTGGCATCGTTATATTCTATCTTCTTACTTCGAGCAATAGTACATTTCAAGGACGAAGATTCTACAGTTAGACCTTCATGGTGACTTCTTCTCTTTAATAATAATGAATAATTACCTGAAAGTAGAAGATAACGAGGTCGTAGTTTCGCATTTTTTAAATCCCCCCTTTCCCCTGTGGAAGTAGCTAGGACACGGATGAATAAATCTTGCTTATAAAACGGCATGACGGTTGCTTTATAAGGTTGATTTATTTACGACATAAAATTATGAATATATAATGTAATATATATATATATATATATATATATATATATATATATATATATATATATATATATATATCTAGAAAGAAGATGGCCTTTATCATAACAACTTTATAAAATGAGACATTATTTTCACAATTATAAAATTTCAAAATAATTGACTCACGTCCTCGCGCACTTAATAAATTTCCTTTCAAATTATCCGTCGAAGATTCAAAGTGACGACGTATGATTATGCGTTTAACTTTAGGAAAATTAGTACAAAGAAGAAGAAAAAAAACGATAGACAAGAAAAGAGATTTTGATTTGCCGTTTATTTTCTCGATATTTGTAGAATCCCTCATTCTCTCGTTACAGTCACGAATAATAGAATATTATTGAGGATCGTTCGTTCACAAGAAAAAATCAATAGCCAAACAACTGTGTATATATTATATTGGCATCGTGCTTTTTACAAAAGCATCGTATAAGTTTAATGGTTTCCTTCTTCACAATTTTATATGCAAGTTTTTCTATTTGGTCTTCTCATTTTGAGGAGTCATCCTTATTGCGATTCATCGACAAGGAAAAGGCCAGTAAGCATATTGATCTAATTGTAAGCGCTCTCGACTTCCGTAATTATACCAGCCACCAACTGGCTTGAGGATTCGATTCGGTACGTTGTGCTTAATTAACAGACGTAACAATGAGCGTGTTTCGTTGTAATTGTATCGCTACGTAGTCTGTGTTTGTTGAAGTTTCCAAGAGAAAGAGAGAGAGAGAGAGAGAAAGAGAGGGAGAGATAGTGAGGAAGTGGAATAGAAAGAGGAAGAGGAAACCATCGAGTTTATTCATGGCCGTTTGAACTACTCGACTGGCAAAAAATACAAATCAAAACTTTTCTACCCTTGTCCTAAGAGATTGAGGCTAAAAAGCAAGACAAACTCTTGACTTTCAACCCTTTTCTCTGTAATTTCTTTTTTTTTATTTTCCTTACTTTCGCATTTTTCGTTTCTTCGAACAGTGATATCCAAAGAACCACCACCGTTTCTTTTATTTATTTATTTTTTTTTTTAATAATAAATTTAAATCTTTGCTATTTCATTTCACTCAAGTAACGATTGTACGAATTGTAATATATAAATCATTTATGTGCATTGATATATGCATTCTTTTGTTTATATTTTCTTTTTCTTATCATTAGTTAAAGTGGTAGTTTAATTGCTAATATTAGATGGTATAGAACCGCCGTTAAATGTGCCGTAAATCAACGCCAATTTCGTTAGCATACAGGAATATTCCCCGAGCTACAGAACTCGAAGTAATTAATAATATAGTATTAAGAGAATGACTCGATAAGAAAGAAGCAACGTCAGGAACAATTTTGCTGCGAAGCTAATAATCAATAACGAACGATTTGTTTTCAAATATTCTCTCTCCTTTCTCTTTCTTTATCTCTCTTTTAAATTCCAAATCTTTTCGAAGAGGTAAAACGCATTGCATGAATTATTGCATGGATAACTTTTTTTTTTCCAAGCATTACGATCATTATCGACATGAAGTATAACCGGCAATTTATCGATTCCTCATCGACTATTCTTATTAACTTCATACAGAAAGTATAATTTGTCAGATTTCTTCAGATCATGATACTTAATTTAGCTTATATTTTTATCACACAATTTTACAATAGTTTATATAATTGGAAACTCGCGTTAAGCAAAGATTACCTGAAAGATTTATGCTTAATGTCAATGATACGAATACGTATCGAATATATACCACGTATATAAATATGCATTTGTATATTTACATATTGCACGGTGTACGTTCAATTTGACAAAAAGTTTTCTTGACCAATTTACGAGCTAGCGAGTCTTAAAAGAAGCTTGAGTTAAATTAACGAGCATTATTTTACTTTGGTCGGTTGGTCGTAAAATTTATCGATCGTTTCGCTTAAGAGGAGATTACTTCTAGGAAAGAAATGAAATAAGTCGTTGGAGAGGAACAAAGAGAGAAATAGAAATAGAAATAGAAATAGAAATAGAAAGAAGGCAAGAGAGTGAGAAGAGGAAGAAGAGGAGGAAGGGGGGTTTTAGGGGGAGTGAAATAGATAAAAGACTACTCGTGAAACAAGGCAACAAGAATGTCTCTACGAGAGAGAGAGAGTGCCATTTCGATGTGATAGAACGACCAGAGTAATTAATAACAATGGCCAGTACGTTTAAAGGGAATGGAAGTAGGGAGGGAGGAGCCACACCGCGTCGAGAACAATTCCGTGGCATTCTATTAACCGGCCTCGTGATTCGACTTCAGAAACTTAGGAGGAAAGCTGCGGAAATTACGGTGCGCAGAGGGGCCGGCGTTAACTCGAAAGGAGTAACTTAATTACCCTCCAGCACGAATGCCTGCCTAGCACGAAGTTTCCGTTTTACGTGTGTGTGCAAAACCTATGTATATATATACTATATATAGTATATATAGTATATAGTATAGTACGTATATGTACATATATACATAGTATAGTACATATATGCTACTAATTATAAAAGTAGTTGATCAAATAATAAGATCATAAGTCAAAAAATAGACAAAAATTGATTTTACTATTTACTTTTTATTAACATTCATTGAATTATAAAAGAAATCATAAGATAAATTTATCCAATTGTTTAATTTATATATATACATATATATAATTATACTCTTATATTTTTAAACGTATATATTATCTTGAAAACAAGTTTATAGAACCTGTGTCCACTTCATGATATAAATTGAAATAGGTTTGTCATTAATCCTAGATGTATTATCAACGATATCTTACCTCATTTAGTTGATGGAAATCTCGTCGTTGAAATTAATATTCCTGTCAAACAAATTTTTCTATCGTTAAATGAACACTCAATCATTTCAATCTTTATCTTCTTTTTCTCTGTTTTAAATTCTTATTTCGTATCATGAATGACAGTATTAGAATAAATTAAATATAACATTTGTTTATATTAACATTTTACGTGACAGATATAAGTGTATATGAATCATTCATAGGGTAAAATTTGTTTAAATTTTATTATCGAAGTACTTGATTAATATTTATTTATTGTAATCATTAAATGAAAACAACGTTTATCGTTGTTCAATAATAAATGATACAATAGTTTATTATATATTATTTTATGAATTTTCTCTATCATTTGTTTCGTAGAATTAATCGATTTAGCAAGTAAATAAATCGTATAATCGATTGAATCAATCTCGAGGAAAACTATACATTTCATTGATAGTACAAAATAATAGAAAAGAGTGGAACTTTCAAGATATTCTAGTAGAGGGAGAAAAAGAAGGTAATCAATCGAGACTTATATTCAGCAAGGACTTTCAAATGATTCTTTTTCATTCACTCGAAATCCCCAGGAGCTCTTTTCATGCTAATAAGATTTCGTCAGCCGTCGACGAGTGAAGAGGGCTCGCTTAAAACGAGAAAGAGAGTGATAAATAAAGATAGATAGATAGATAGAAACAGAGAGAAATAGTAGAAGAGAAAGAGGGAAGCATGTTAGGTTGCAACGCAGAATCCAAACGGACATAAAAGTAGTACGTGCTATAGGATATTTTTGTTCCCGTACATACACACACATATATATATTATGTATATGTATAAACACATACATGCACGTACGTCCGCACACACATATATAAGTACATACGTGTCCTTCCATGGGACTTTAATTTAATATTTTACTTTGTGCTTGAATGCGAGAAGACACGTGAGAAAATCAAACTCGACAATGTCACCAGAATTTATAGTTTATTTCTAAATTGGCTAATGGATAATATTAGTTTGGTACGATTTTAAAATTCTTCTAATTAGTATAATATTTAAATAAATGTATCAGATGATTTGATAAGTAATCTATTTGTTTCGTAAAGTGGAATAATTTATTTTTACTAATTTACTAATTTTTTAAATTAAATTTTTTGTTGAAAGTTTAAATATTAAAATAAAAAGAACAAAATAAATCTTATTTAAATATGATTTAAAAGTTGATATATATATATATACAAGTGTATTTTTAAAACAATTTAATATCACCGGAAATTTATTTTATTACCTTTCATATTCAGTTGCGAATTCTCACAATTACCTGAAACTTTAATTCGTACTTTTGGCATAAGGGTAAATTATATAGTATATATCATGCAAAGTTATAAATTACTGTTTTTTTTTTTAGAAAAGACATTAACGAATAAGTTTGATAAATGATAACTAACAGATGTGTTTTACTTCTAAATTAGCGGTATGACGTGGCCCTTTGTTGTAAATATAACATTTGATAATAATCAGTAAAGATAATAAGTTATCGACCATATTTGATAACCATCGAGTCAGGAGTGTTTTCAAAAGGATAACGTTTTGTATGGATTTATCAGTATACCCTCTTGGAGCACCGTTCAGTGAACCGTGCGATCACAATTATATAATGCAATATGCACGAGGGGAAGTGCGTAATGACGCACGCACGTGCGAACGCTCGCACGTGCTGTGATCGTGTCTTTCTATGTGTTCGTTTATGAATGCACGAGTCCCATAGTTCGAACCTCGGTACTCGCCAGGTGTGACTATTTATTCGCTAAATTTTAACTCGTTGAAAATTAGCCAGATTATTTGTTAACAGCTTTGGAAAAGCATTAACGTAACGATCATTTTCCTAATCACGTTATACGTTACATATAAAATTATCTTACACTAATAAATATATCCTTGGAATTGTTCTTGTTTTTTTTTTTTATTTACTATCATTATTATAATTTAATTCTAATATTTCTTAGAAAATATTGAACTATTAATCACATGTATTATATTATTTTTAAAGCTAATTTTAGTTAGGTGAATGTCAGCATTGCTAATTAGCTAATTTAATATTCTATTTTTATAGTATGCTATTATATTTTATAAAGAACGTATTTACAAATGTACATTTTTTCTTAATAAATGGTTTCTTTTTGTCTATCGTATGATTGTTCTCTTTTGGAGCTTTCATAAATCGCGAGAACCGTCCGATTTGAAAGAGTTTCTTTACTACAAAGACTGAAATCTTGAGGCTCGCCCAGATTTTTCAATACGTGTTTCGAGTACAAAGTATATACGATGGGAAAATCAAGTAACATGTCCATCCTATCGAGAAATTTAAATTGACGATTCTGGGCAAGCATTGAACGTGACGTATACGTGAATGGCTTGAAGAAAAATTTCGTATTTTCTCTGAATATTTATGTATATAGAACGCTCGTTTTATTAATTTTTCATAAAGTATCCTTAGATAAACTACCTTACCTTTGTTTTGAAAAGTTTGAACTTATCGAGTAACACAGCTTTCGTTCTTTGTTTAAGCTTATTTCGAAGGACAATGTTCTTTCTTTGTTTTAAGCTTGTCTCGAGGAACAAAAGCGTTTTCATCGATTCTTCTTTCTCTCCCTTTTACCTTCGTCTCATTTATGACACACGTTCGTTGTGTGTTATCGCACCATGTGAATAAAATGCGAATAAAAGAGAACAAATATTTTTGACATAATAAGAACTGCTGCTATTACCATCGAGAGTCTCTATAATAATAAATTGATCGATGAAAAAATTCGTAATAAAAATTCTATTCCAATTTATGATTCAGTTTGAAAAACCACTTTATTCGTTTAGCGTAACCTTAAAGTAATTTTCCTTTCCTTTTCCTTTTCCCTTTTAGTAACGATAAGATTGCAAATTTTCAAGACGGCTTGCTATTTTCTTTTTCTTTTCCTTAATTTTTTCTTTCTTTCTTTATTTCTTTCACTCACACTCCTATCATTTAACGTCGTTTTTAAGTAAAAGCATACTCCGTCAGGGAGAGGGCAACCGCTTGAAACGAATTAAATACTTTGCCAATGCAATTAGATTTTCTTTGAGCGTACTTAAAAAGCAACTTAGGAAGATATATCATTAAAAGTTTCGCTTTAAGAATACGCTAATTTTATTTCTTAACGTTACGCGTATCATATAGGAAGCAGGTGACTGGTTCGGATATGTCACAAGGACCTTTTTCTTAATTTTTATATTCGCCCATTAATATGGTCTTGTTTAATTAATTCTTCATAATGGCCTCGATGAATTATGCATTGAGAGGAAAACACGAATAATTTCTGTATTTTCCGTTCCGGACGTTCCGTTTTGTTTGACGCAATTTCATTAGCGAAATTAATATGATATATGTACAAACTCCGATTTTATTGAATTTGTTATGTATAAATATAAATCTCATTTATTTCAAAATCATACCATTATAGGGGGAATGCGAACCGTCAAATTTTTAATTTGTTAATTTGATTTTAACTTTATTCATTATAGAGAAAGAAAGAGATATTTATATAATATTAAAATAATATTTATATTATATGTAAATATTTTTATGAACAATATTTATGATCTTTTATTTCTTTTTTTTGTAAATTATAATTTTTCATCAATTCAGACAATAAGAATGTTATAACGATCACGAAAGATTCATACGTCGAAATTATTCACCTAAGCTAGAAGCAATCTTTCTATGCGCTTTAAATCACATAATTATATGCACGTCGCGCCTGTATAATGGAACGAACGTGAAAAGCATTAAGCAGAATATTGGAGTAGAATACATATACATACATATATACGTATTTATGAATATATATATATATATATATATATATATATATATATATATATATGAAATTTTTCACACTCGTGTGATGTGTTTTTCACGATAAAATCGTTCCACCGTATAAAGTATTTAAAATCAGTTCGTCGTTGCGTTCTGTTAAAAATCTCGTTTCTTTTTGTTTGTAATAAATAATAAACAATAGAAAATAAAAAATAAAGAATAAAAAAAAAGTACGTGTTCTCGTTTATTAATGCGTTTTTCGTCATTCTCGTTGATGTTTCAGACGGAATTATCGCAGAATTTACAGCAGTTATCGGAGCGTGCTCGTTCCACGACGGAATTCATTCAGAGGCTCAAAGGAATGACGGACAAAGTACACGTGAGTACATCTTTCTATATCATTTTAGATTTAACACGAATACTTCAGAGAAACACATATTTACATTTATTTATGTAGGCATACAGTATATTACATCTGAAGAAAGGGGAGAAAAGATAACATTGGAAGATAAGAGGATAGCAAACTCTTTTACTATTATTATTATTATTATTATTATTATTTTATTATTATAATATCTAATCTTTCTACATCAGAAAGTTTACTACTTACTTGTACAAGAAAATCTGTAACTTATTCAGAAAGTTAGTCTCGATCTTGTAACTTATCATTTATTATTGACAATGAATCACAGAAATTGTTTCATTGATTTCTTACAAATGAATATGAAAGAGTTTTCGTATGTTTGTTTTGCGATTGGATTATTTTATAATAAAAACAAAGATAAAAACAATGTTGTTATTGTTTCATATATAATTCAATTTAATAAATAATCGGTTATGATTGAATAATAAATTAATTGCATTAAATATTATCTCGAATGAAAAACAGACAGATCGAATTTTATTTTTACCTTTTAAGATAAAAAAAAGTTATAATTTTTATCGCAAAGCATCGATTCGCATTTTATTAGAGGTTAGTGTACCGTGGAAAAAAAAAAAAGAAAAGTAAAATTGAGAATACCGAGCGACTTGAATCCGGATTGTAGAGTCGCTCGATGGGCAGGCAGACTGGGAAGTGTGGAGAAAGAAGGAAGAGGAAAACGGAAAATTTAGTTTGCGCAAATGGAGTCGGCGTACTTTTCTCTTATCGAGTAAACACAGCCACCCGTTCGATTTTCCACCGTCCCTACGGTATTTTAGAAGAATCGCCTTATAAGTTTATACCGCTTTCAATCGTTCTACAATTCCTATGGATAAGGATAAACGTTCTAAAGCGAGTAAAATCGTTTCATCGTTTCTTTCTTCAGTAAGCAATCGCGAATTAAATGAACAAAAAAAAGAAGAACAAAGAGAATTAATTTATACTATTAAAGGTATATATCCCAAAAAAAAAAAAAAAAAAAAAACCAATGCGAAGAGCAATTTCTTTTTCAAGTTTTATGCGATGCAAAAAATAATTCATTAAAATCCTTTGACGTTACGTAAAAGGTTAATATTTCCTATAGCTTTTAATTTTTCGCCACGTCCAATTATTTTACTATACAAGTCGGTAATGTAGAAAATACCATAGGGATTATTAAATAATATTTAATTAGCCAATATTATAGAAATATTGTACATTATTAATTAAGGGCTATTACAATTTATAATTTATCTTCATTAACGATAGATATCGTTCACTTTTCAAATATACATAAAATGACATACAAACTAAGTAGACACGTCAATTTTTTGCATAATAAAATTATAATATATCACACACTGATTAAAATCAATTTAAGAAAGACTAATAAAAAAAAATAAATTTATTAGGAAGAATGCGTAGCACTGGAAGAAGAAGTAGAAGATCGTGTTGCAAGTTTGGTGAGCCTTCTCCAAGCAAGAAAATCACGACTGATCGAAGCTGCGCGACAAACCCGTGAAGCTAGGGTTCGTTCATTGAGGGATCAGGTCACAAGATGTGCGACTCACCTTCAAGCAACGACAGCACTTCTCACATTTTGCATAGAGGCTTTGAAGGAGACAGACAGCGCAGCTTTTCTCCAGATAGGTGGAATGTTATCCGTTAGGGCTGCCAATGCTGCAGGCTCTTGGGGTGGTGCTGAGGGTGTCCAAGAGATCGCTCGTCTTCCTCTTCTTGATCTCACTTTAGACGATAAACCTTTGAGGCGAGCTATCGATCAACTCACCTTCGTTCAACTTAAACGTAAGTATTTGATTTTTATTTCTTCAATTTTTTTCTCTTATTTTTTAATTTAAAAAAATATCAGTCGTTTTATTATCTTTATTAATGATTATCATAAAATGAGATCTATTATTATAAATTGCAAGTAATTGTGTTTTTTTTTAGAAATAAACATTTTCTTGTTTATTAATCATAATGCTTATCAATTTTTTGTTTCTTACTATTATCTGATCGACGATGTTAATGAAAATTTTCAATGATTTATTTGCTTTTGATAAAGCTATGTAATATTCTAAAATACAGTTTCAGATAGTACACAAAAATGATCGTATCCTATTATGATAGGAGCTTGTAAGTTAAGGAAATTTAGTAATTAATGAGGAGTTAACAATGCTTGATTTATGGAGGAGCCACGAGATTTTTGCAACGTCACATCGATCGAACGTTATTAGAATACACGTTCTATTTACTCTTTTAATGATTAATTACGGTATCAAGGGCTCTGTAGAGTTATTTAGAAAATTCTTATTCATATTTTATTACGTGTTGATTTTCTTAATCTCGTTTTATCAATTATTACGATGTTGTATGTGTTAAATAATTTGAAAAAAATGTTCTCAAATGAAATTTGTATCGAATTTATATCTAAAACCTTATAGATATGTATTATTATTCATAATTTTCTCAGTTAGGATACGAACCGACAATCATCATCATTAACATTGCTCGTTAGTTCTCTGT
This sequence comes from Polistes dominula, assembly GCF_049000335.1. NCBI lineage: Eukaryota > Metazoa > Arthropoda > Insecta > Hymenoptera > Vespidae > Polistes > Polistes dominula. The sequence continues at coordinate 3,406,488 of NW_028301152.1, read as the reverse complement.
ACACGTGTAACTGTATTACCCACCAACGTAGAAACTTGGTCTGGTATCAATGACAGATTATTGGTGGATCCGTTTAATGAAATAGCTCGAATAATTCATGCACACCGCACGTACGGCTTTGACAAACGCTTTGTCCATAATTCCGCCTAATAGGAATATATTTTCCAACTTGGTTGATGCATCCGCTTGGATAATTAAACGGCTACTTTATTAAAGCGGTCGCACATAAATTCATCGTATCTACGACGAATCGTGCGTATTTGTAAATAATCATTTAGGCGACCAGGGGTGAGAGGGGGGTTGAGGTGGGTGCACAACGAATTCGGTGAGATTAATGAAATCGTCGGTTGAAATTTGAACAGGGATAGGTAATCATCAATTAATATTACGTTTTGCTGTCTATCAACTATCTCTTCGTTATCTTTTTTTCTAGTTTTATTTTCCCCAAACTTTTGTATAGATTAAATAGAAGAAGAATATTTTTCATCGGATGAGTTGACGTCTCATTAAAATTGACGTACATTCCGATAACAATGAACTCTCGTTGGCTCCTCAAAGTCTCTATAAGTTGTCTCGAGTCTTTAACATTATTTGTTAGACGTGTACACATGCCTGACGACGCAAAGTCGAAAACTAAGAACTTCCCAACTTGAATCACTATGCGATCGTAATTCCGTGTCTTCGTTGAATCGTAAATTTACTATAAAGCTGATCTTAGCTCATTTCTTCTTATCGAATTATACAAATTTCAACTATTTATTCATCCGAGTAGAAATTTTATAGACACGTAAATACGTTTTATATGTATTTTTCACATGATATACTTTTTATTAATAAAATTTCTTGTGCAATGTTGGACGCAGCTTCCGAAGGAGAAGAACGATATCCTACGACAGGTAAAGATATTATCATAAATTAATTATGAGTCTAATCTGTTATTTTATGTGAAACTATAAAATAATTACTTATATAAATTAAATGCAAAGGTTTATTTATAGAGAAAAAAAAGAAATGGAATACACAAGAAAAAACGACAATTATTCATACGAAAATTCGATATCAATTTGATACGAGTGATAAATACAGTTTTACTCCAGAGTAGGGAGATGTAATTGTCATAATTAACTTATCATGGTATCGTATTAACGTTCAAATACACATGATTTCAGAAATATTAAATTAAATTAATCAAAATGTTCGTAAATTTAATTAAAAATTAAAATTATAATAAAGTATCGTTTAGATTATTTTCATTTATATATATATATATATAGTATCTACTTAATAATTCTGATATAATATAATCTTGTTGTTTAATATATTTAAAAAAAAAAACAAAGTTAAATATTAAAAAACTAACTAACTATTCGATTGTTCATCTCAGTTTTTATCTCAGACTTTATTGATAAATAAAAATGATTCAACAACAACAAAATGAAACTTCCTTAGAAGCCCTAGCCTAGTACTTATATAATAATCTTTTAGGAAAATGTATTGGTGACATCGCCTCGACGTTCGATAGTTCCTTCGGTCGATTTCGTCGAAGGAGAAGAGACTCCTTTAATAATTTGGCGTCGCCTCGGGGATACGATAGGCCCCAACCAAAACGAACGAACCGTTCTCTAAAACGTTTGAAAAGCGGATTAATTAGGCACCGGGGCTTCGACGACAACGACAACGACAACGACAACGACAACTACAACGACACGACGACAACGACGACGACGGTAGCTACAGGCTTAACGATCTTAGGGCCTTAAATCGTTACGAAGACACCCTTCTTCAAAGATGTCTTTTTACTCTTTTCAACAATCTATCTTCTATTCTTGTCTCTCGTATTATCTACCAACCTTATCATCATCAGCTTCCTTTCCTCCTACTACAAGTCTTATATCGAAGAAGGTTTCGTTTGGTACTTCATCGACGTCGATCGGCTCTAATTAACGAAGCACTACTACGTGCGTGGGTCTGTCTCGCCTAATTATAATCGAGACTTTCTGGGCTGATTATTTTTTTACTTCTTTTCTCTTCTCTCCTTTTTTTTCTTACTTTTGTATCAAATCATTAGGTGTCGCGCCTAACGTGTAATTAAAATAATTAGATTATAATTAATATTACCGATCGAGTGTAACGAAGCATGAATATATATATATATTTTTTTTAGCATGTAGAAAGTTTCGTTAATATTAGATAAAGATAATATTTTTGAGAAGGGTAAGGGTATGGAAGCATTCGATCGAAATTCTTTAATAAACGAATACTTTGTAATATTTAATATTTGTCCGATTATTTTCAAAAATTAATTTTTACAATTCCACGTTTCTCGTACCACTCGTTTTCCTTTTTCTCATATTTAAATGGGGAAACATATAAATCGAGGTTTTTAAATATGTATTTATAATTAAGAGGATTTCATTTTTAGTAAAATGCGTGCCGAGAGTATGCATTTTGTTTCGTTGGGAAAGCGGATAATAACCGATTTCACTGAATACGCATAACACAATCGGATCGAAAAATGAAGGGGAAATGGGGATTTGATTAAAAACGATTTAAAATCTTTACAAATTTCTATCGCGTTGTACTTTCTTCTATATATATATATATTTTTTTTTTACAAATATTACTTTTTTGTTTATATTATTTTTAAAAAGATTAAAGAGAAACGATTTCATTAAGTTTTTTTCTTTCTTTTTTCCAACCTGTATTCTACTACTTTTTACGTTTTATTTATCTTCTACATCAAAGTGTTCTCGACGAAGTCCTCCATCCACTCAAAATCGTTAAGTGTTATTCAAAAGTTTATCCATCGAGAGTAGTTTATTCATTAAGGAAAGTCGAAACGAATTCTCCGTTAGATTCCCAATTCCACGTTAGACTTCGAGAGAGTTTTGTTTACGTTGTCTGTGCTAATTTTCAAATTCATTTTATGCAATTAAAAAAAAAAGAAACAGACTAACCGAGAAATGAAGTTCATTCTCGATCGTAAATCTACTCGAAGTTTATCCATTTAACCGAGAAAATAATTCCTACTCTCTATCTCTCTTTCTTGTCGGAGAAGTATCGATTAGACGAATGAACAAAAAAAAAAAAAGAAGAGAGAGGGTAGCAAAACGAGGGATGGAATACGTGGTGCGTATGGTACGTGGTTATCGCACGATCTCGAATACGAGTGCACATTTACCGAAATTGTGAACGACGTGACTCTAACGGATGTATACGCAATATTAAAAATTAAATTATCGTGAAACAATGAGTGAAAGAGAGAAAAAGAGAGAGAGAGAGAGAGAGAGAAGATACGAACAAGACCATTTTCGCAATATTCATTTTGCTAGCTTATAACGATGATCGTATGGTAACATTTATGGTTGCAAATACGAACCGATCCTATATATACGCATAATGAAAACAAACCATTTTATCATTACGTTCATTTGTTTGCTATCTAATTGCTAACTCCAAGGATACTTTGCATTTCGGTTTCTTTTGTTCAAAAAATAGATCACAATTTAACGTACCTAACGTGTTTACTTATTGATCATCAATTTCTATTAATTTTTTTTTTTAATACTTCTTTTTTTTTTGTAGAAATCTCTTTACGATTTTATTCGTTCATTTATATCGATTATTATTATTATTATTATTTTTTATTTAACACGTTGCCGCACACTTTTAATTTGACGATCGTGCTTAGAAATACGAAGATCGGACGGCTATAGCCGTCATTTGCGGCAACGTGTTAAAATGAATTTTATTTCTCACAACTACTGTTAATTGAAATCATATTTACTTACGCGTATAATTTTCAAAAATATTAATTCTAATGAGAATGTTTATTAACAGGTTCCATGCCAAACCCTTTTTACTTGACTTGTCATTCAGACCATTTAATTTTGCTTTAACAAAATCAATCATTACATGTAATTATTAATTACTGTAAATATAACAATTAAACAAACTTGTGTGCTTTGTTCTATACTGCATTTTGTATAATGCATCAATATTTTAATAGAAATATTCTATTACAGAATTAAATTTGTTATACACATATATTTTTAGTTCATTAAATAAATGTCTAATGATAAGTGTATCACCGGTGGTACACGTGACACAGAACGTGTTAATAAATGAAATTAGTTGTTTTTACATTAATAAAAAGAAAATATGTTAAATTGTTATCTTTGCAATCATTAAATATAAAATTATTTCAGATAGCAATAATTATTGATTTACTTCATATATTTTAATATTATATTTATATATTTATATTTTCTTTTCCTTCCATTCACATTTGCAGATATTTATTTAATATTTTGATCAATCTGTAAAACAATAACGGCGTGGTTTGATTTCAAAAGATTAAAGAACAAGAAATAATAAAACAGTGAAAGATGAAAAAAATTGAATCGTACAATCTGACTATCGAGATTTCGTTTTTTCCCCGTCGCTTTCGCGTGAATCCACTTTAATACTCGTTTGTAGGTAGAAAATAGGATTATCACGACTGGTCAGTAACAGTAACGATGAGAACAGAATACCGTAGTTACGAGTAAAAGGGGTAGAAAGGAAAGAAAGAAAGAGGGGATTTGATAGGAGGATGAAAAGAAAACGCATGTATTATTAAACGTCTGACTAACTACCACGTTGTAGAATTTTATTTCCTTTATTACATTTTTAGCTACCGATGGATTCATTTAAAAAGATTCAAAAAAAAAACAAACAAAGACGTATTATTCAATTTGCTTCATAAATCTTTCGATTATTTATTTATAATCTTTAGTAAACCAAAATCTTAATATGTCTAAATTTTATGTGTTTTATTTAATTCATTTATGTTGTATTACTTTTATTTATATTATAATGCCATAAAATGGCATTTATCGAAAAACCACGAATAAAATGTATATAAATATTTTATTATACATTTTATAATACTATATATAATTTCTTTTAATTAATCACGAAAAACATAAGATTAGGTTATAGAAAGATCTTACAAATAAAGAAAAGCATAACCCTTATGTAAGGTTATATTTATCGAAAATAGGAGAAAAAATTTTTAACGCTACCATCGTTTTTTTTCTCAATGCCTGTACTTTTTCTTTTTTGTCAATTCTTATTTTTTGTGTGTTCTTTTATTCTCTGCTTTGCCCTCTTTCCTCTTTCCCTTTTTCTCGTTTACCTTTTTCATTCTCTTAAATTTTCTCTCCCTTTCTATCTCTCTCTTTCTCTTTATTTTGTACTTTCTTCTTTTTCTTGTTTTTTTAAGAAGAAACATTGATCTTCTCTCGCTAGGTATCGGTTATCGATATAGTATCACTAGTAGGGTTCGCGATAAATTACGTTGATACGGGCGTAAAACTTTTGCCGTTTCGATTCTTCGACATTTCGACTTACTTTCTTTGGGTATACTAGCATAGTAAATATTCCTACCTTTGAAAAGAAATACCTGTCGTGTTGTTGTAGAACCGTTCCATTAAAACCTATCCTTTGTTCTCAGCGTTTTTCGTTTTCATTTCTCTAACATTTCTTTGAACCTTAACTATGTGCATGATACGATACCGTAAACCAATTACGAGATTGTTCTTTGTTTCGTAATGTATCATGAAGTAGAAAATGAAATAAATTTTCATTTTAATTGTAGATTTACATTCTTTGTTAAGTAAAAAAAGAATCTAAACAAATGATTTATCTTTTTAAAAAAAAAAAAAATTTCACGAATATTTTACAACAAACATAAAAATCTTAGGTATTTGGTTAGCATGAATAAACTATATTTAAAATAAAAACAAAAAATTAAAAAATAACTGTAAAATATTTTCCAACAGGATTTTTCTCTGAACATTCCTCAATATTTCATGTGAAAATATTTACGAAAAAAAATGGTAAAAATTGTAGATAATATTTCTACGAAAATTGTTAATTTACTAACGTTGTAAATACATTATATGATTATTAAGAATTCGTATTGCATTTAATATTGGATACTATTCGAAGTGGCAGCATTATCGATAGGTTGACGAGTCGATTGTGAAAATCAGCTTTCCATTCATATTCCTGGCCCTTCTTCTCCCATGATTTCTCTTCTCTGAATTTTCGGTGGTTTCTGTGGCCGATTGTACACGATCGATTATCTCTGATTACCCCTTCCTCTTTCCAACATACCCTTTCGTTTCGACCTTCCTCCCCAAAACGAGTTTGTCCGTCGTAAAATCCGTACTACCGACAAAATCCGGGCTCAGTAGTAATACGGACGATATAGTCGGACAGCCGCAGCAGTGAAAAAAGAATTTACAATCCGAGTTTGGCGCTCAATCGAAAATCGACATCGGCTTACGAGCTTTTACGCTACGTGATAAGCCACCTCCACTAACACACGTTATTTCTCTATTTTTTCTACATTTTCCTAGATTATTTCCAATACTGGTCATTTTTAAGAAATTCATCGATTACTTTTAGAACAACAAAGCTATTTTTTCGCTTTATGTTTTGTACGTGTTCATGCATTCGGATATAGTGATGCATAATTAATATGTACATATAAATTATGTACTTTTATCATTTATTTTTTTCCTAGTATGGTATGATATTAACGAATATCCAAATTATGGCTTTTTACTGATATCATTATCACATTTAATATCAATTAAATATTTTTCATTGTTAAGTTCACTGGTACTATTCACATAATAAATCAACTAATTCCGTAGAATCGTTTTTATTAGATTATTTATTAATTAACAATCCTCAGATATTATCGTTTTATCTATTAAAGATTAAATTCGATTTTTTAGATTCTTCATTGAATATTTATTAGTTAAACAAAATTAAAGCTATTAGCATATATATTTATATATATATATATATATATAGAAACGTTGATTTACCCTATTCCTTTATAAAGCGAAACATATTAGTCTATGATGCGTGCTACACGCTAAGAACAACCTGTGTACGTGTGTGTACATACGTATAATCCACAACTGTTCCATTTGTCTGGTTTCATAACATAACGTAACAACAAGACCTTTACACTTGAAGTAGAACATAATAGTTTTTCTCATCAGGGATAGATTAACGTCATAGATTAATTCATTTTAGTAAGATTAATTTGCTGTTAATTGTAATCTCTAATCGATATTATCAAAGATTTTCCTTTAAATCTGTATATTGAATATATATGTACTAAAATTAAAAACCTACATCATTTTTTTTATCTAAGATAAATTGCTAATGATCATTATTAACAATATTCAAAAATCTAAGGAAACAAAATGCTTTTGGGTTTATTTGTTACAAAAATACGAATTATTAAAGAAATAAAACAATAAATGTTGACCAACAGTTTAGTCATTTAAATCAAAATCAATGAAATGTCTATTTTTAGACTATCAGTCAATAAACATTGACAATATAAAGCGTATTAATCGGTGGCTTTAAAGAATTTATTCAAATTACATTTCTTAATATTTAAAGTAAATTTTTATCTCATTTTTATATATACGTTCATTTTCCCTCAAATGTCGTCATATTTTATTCGAAACGAATTAAAAAATTTGAAAAATAATTTCATCTTTTAAATTACAAAAAAAAATTGTTAATATTAAAAATTCGTAGCGTCATTACGAATATACGTAATGCAAGTAGAACGAATGGAAATATAAATGAAATAAATGAAAAATTAAAAGGATAGACAGAGAGAAAGAGGGGAAAAAAGAGTGATAGAGAAAGAATGATACAGAGAAGATTGATCAAGAATTCATATAGCAAGTAAATGCATTTAAAACATTGAGTTAACTCTGAGAATCGCTTTAATCCGACAGACGTTCGCACGAACGTACTCGACGTCGTTTTCACGATGCAGAACGAATCCATTTTCTCTGTGGCAACGATTGTCGTTGACCACTGACCCGTTTCTACCTTTTATTTCGTCTCTCTCTTTTACTCATTCACGTATACAAGACCGGTATTTTACCTCCTTCTCTCTCTTCTTCCATTTGCTTCTCGATCGAATCGATACAACCCACAAATTCGAAACGGTCGAGCAAAAGCGAACACGAAGTCGGTTAGTGGCCAAACCTTTTCTCTCTCTCTCTCTCTCTCTCTCTCTTTTCTCTTTCTCTCTCTTCATTGAAGTTACCAAAACGGTATTGAAATAACTTTACGAGAAACCACGATACAGTACATGTCGAGAAAATAAATAGTTTCTGGACTTATTAATGACTATCAATCTTTACCTGTGAAAATATTCAGCAATGTTTTTTCTCTCCTACTTTTCGAAAACTTGAATAACTCTATTTTTATTAGAAATTAATTAACAGAATTGAAAATTTAACCACTGGTGTTCAACAATCCGTTTAATTTTAATCTTACATATATAAATATTTCATCTATCGAAAAAATAAAAGATTTAAACGTATTGACTGAATAAAAATAAAAGAAATAAAGAAATTAGAATGTTAGGATTGGCCTGCATTTGCTAATATTTTTCGGCGAGATTATTTTTATAAAATTTATTGTTAAACGAATTACCATATATTATCAGCATCCAAGAGTATTAATGATCGAAAATGTTCATTTTTAGCACCTGGAGCACCATTACTAATTCCGGAAGAATGCAGTGCCGAGAATAACAGCGTTACTGTTGCTTGGCAGCCACCTCCTGGACATGGGGTCATGGGTTGTGCTGGTCAAAGAGGTCCAGCCATCGAAGGTTACCTTCTCGAACTTGACGATGGCTGTGGAGGAGAGTTTAGGGTGAGTATACCACTATTACAGCTACTACCATTGCCATCATCTACTCTCTGATCCCCATGAGACGTCTTACTGTCTTCCTATCGTTTTCAAACTTCTCTCTCTCTCTCTCTCATTCTCTCTCACTTCGATCTCAAAGTTCTCCAGACGAGCCTTGAAGTAGCTACGTGACTAAAACTCATCGATCACGCTCTATCGAAAAAAAGTAAAAATAAAGGGAAGAAAAGTATCGTATTGAGATACATCTTTATATCGAACATCTCGGTTAGGATTTTATAGGAAAAAAAAAAAAGAAATACAGTTATTTTGAAATAAAAAATTATTAGAAGAAAGAATTCTAGTTTTTATTGGTTTTGATTAAATATATTTTTGAGTATATCTAGTTGTATTGAGTATTGATTGGAAATAAGTGGAATTAATATTCTATAAGACCATGAATTAAGTGAATTCGAAAGTTCGTGACCGATTTTTTTTACATATTGTTCATAGAATTATATATTGCATGCTATCAATCGAGGCGTAATATAAATTGCATGATATTAAATAAGGATAGATATTCGGTTGTCATTTTTGTACAAAAGATGTGTGTTTTATTTAAATTTTTTCATTGTAATAACAAAATTTTAAAACAAAATGAGCACAAGGTGTATTTATGACATGTCATGCATTATAAATTTTAAAAGAATTCTAAGTTGAAAAATTCTGAATGTTTATCAGGAGACCGTTCCAGTTTCAAACTGTCAAAATATGTTTTGTGAAGTTTAGATAAGGCGATTTCTATATCGACAACGAGCCATCTTTTGGTCGATTTTCTGCCATTGATGATGGCATTGTGAACAATATAAAACATTATGAATAAGAATGCCAACCAATGAGATTGCTGATAGACTCGGTATTGATAGATCGACCACATTTCGACATTTAAATAAAATTAAATTACAAATCTGACACAAACTTTTGCACTTAGGCTAATAAAATAACTGATTAATTCTAAGATTTTATCCATATATTTATTTTTTTTTTTGTTTTTTTTTTTTCAATTGTGTGCCACGAAATTAATAAACACAAAATTGATACGTGCTACATAAAAATTATATTTACATTTGTATGATATACAAAAGTGAGTTGAAAAGTTTGGAACCTTAATACAAAAAAAGAAAAACACTTACTTTTATTAATTAATAAAATAAAAGTAAGTTTTACCAAGAAAGAAATTGTTTTTGTAATGTATTAGACTCAAAGCTTTTCAGTCCACCCGCGTAATTACAGAAGTGAAAATTATAGTATTAATTTAACAAAGGAAAAAACTACGCTTATGAAAGAATAATTGTTAACAACCGAATGCTTATTATGTAATTAAATTAATAATTAATTATAATTAATCACACATTGCTTGTTACGAGTTAATCATAAATTATTTTCGATTGAAGTAATAGTCATAATTATCGATACATATGGTTTATTGTTTAATAATTATAATATATCACTATACTAACTGATAGATTGTTTATAAATTTTCTAGTGTAACATTTGGGGAATTCGGCGATAATAATAGGCGTCGCTTGTGCGATCGATCGGTCACGATCGTACTTCTATATTTCAATTCAAGTTCAATATTAACTCGTACATAATTGGAAGATAATTGAACAGCAGTTGGTGGCGAAGGCGAGAGAGGACACGGGCAGAATCGTTGTTTGTTTCGCTCGTATTTCGAATTTAACAGCGAAATTCATCGGAGGGCGTGCTCGTTTCGACGTAATAATTAACGTGTTCGACGTTAATTACAATATACCTCGTTATTTGCCTAACAAGATTTCTACCAACTTTGGCGTACCAGGGAAAAGTTACGAATTAAATTCTTAACTTTTCACGCGTGAATTATCAAAGAGGACGTTGGCGAGAGTACGGACGCGGAAAACTTTTACCTTCACCTGGACTAATTACAAAAAAAAAAAAAAAAAAGAAAAGAAATAGACAACACAAAAGAAAGAAAGAAAAGAAAATGATATAGATAAATCTAATATTAGAACAAGGGACGACAAGATATAAAACTAAAGAGAAAGATTGAGTGAAGAATGTGACGAAGAAAAGTGTAGATTTAAAATTTATCGATTACTTTCTCGTCTACTATTATTTAAATACCAATGCTATAATAGAAGAATAAAATGAAAAAAAAATAACAGATTAAGAAGAAAGGGAAAAAAATAAATGAAAATATTATGGTGAAGGAAGAGAAAAATTGGACAAATGAAAGTAAGCTTAAAATTGATCGATTGTTTTCGATTAATGTTATTAAATGATAAATCTAATACAAGCGTAGCGGAAGAAGGAAAGAAGAAGAAGAAGAAGAAGATAAAGATAAAGAATAAGAAAAATAAGGAAAGAAGGAAATAGATGTGGGAGGCTTTCCTACGAACTAACTTTTATTTACTACCCACTTAATGGCTTTTAATACTTCCTGATCTCACCGAGACTCTCTCGCGCATTAACCCGAAGTCGAGTCTTCCGGCCAATACTAAAAGTACGTGCCTGAACTATGTCGAGCACGACATCACTATCGATTTCAAGTACATACCTCTTTTCATCCTTTTCTTTCTCCTCTTATTCTCTTTTCTCCTTCCGCATTTGAGATTAATTATATCGCTCGTTTTATGTAATACATAAACTCAATTTAATCTCAATCTCACTTTAAGGAATCAATAATCCTCTTCCGTTTCTCGTAACAGTCATATTCCGGAAAAAAAGATCTTATTTATATTGCATTTCTTCGGTAAAATAATAATTATGAATATCAGATCGAGATATCGATCATAAACGAATATTACCTGTTTTTTTTGTTTCTTTTTCTCTCCCGATTCTTTTTGCTCGTTTATCTTGTGCTTTTTTTATTTTTCATTGTTGTGATTCTTTTAAGTAAAAAGCTCTTCTTAAGTAACCTGTTGCAAGATTCAGATGCTAATCGACAAAATTATCACGAAGGAAATTCTAGAAATTATTTGACGTCTTCCGTTTGGCAGACTTGAGTAATATTAAAGTCGAGACAAGAATTCGATAGTGTGATACTTCTTGCTCCAGAAGCCGGAATGAATATCGATGAAATGCTATCGATTACGAATTTTGCCCTTTACTTTTCCGTCCTTTGCCAATCTTTTAATTTATATTCCAAGAAATTTGAAAAAAAGAAATCTTTTTTAAATAGAAAGACGCATTACCAAAAAATTAGTTTCATTAATACGTATATCTTCTTGTATTTATTATTTAAATTATAAATTATATTATACTTAAATTATAATAAGTTAAAAAAATATAATTAAATATATGAATTATATTTAAATTATAATTATATACAATATTATATTATACATATCAAAGATAGATGGAATTATATAAAATAATTCTCGCGGACTTACCCGATTTTTTACTTTACCGTCAAACGTAAATATTTTGACTTAATTAAATTAAATCATTAAATATAAAATGTCTATTTTCAAATTTAAAATAAGTGAAATAATCAAACGTTTCATGCTTAAAGATCTAGTACAAGTCATATAAAAATGTGTATGTGCACAAGAGTATAAAATATCTGTATTTGAGATCAATTGAGTGACAGTTGGTCGAGAATATGGAAGATTCAAGCGTTATTTGGTTGTGTGGGTGTGTGCATGATGAAGATATATACATGGATCGATACTTAAAGTGAGATGCAAAGTTGTATCCCGATTTACGTGATTTTCGTCAGTTCCACCTATCGTGTAACTTCAAACTCGAAAAAAACCACCTAAATATTTTCTTCGTTTCCTACAATATAATAAATATTTTTTACTAATAATATTAACCCTTTGACATACAATGACGTCTAGGAGACGTAATATAACAATTTTAAAATAAAATATTGTGTATGTGTGTTTTTAAGCTTCCACATAATTGTTTAGTTAGGTTAAATTAAATACTATTTTTCGGACGCATCAAATACCGTTTTATTTGTATAAGAAGTTCATCCTTTGAAATGAGAAATAATCTTATTTTTAATGTAAAACAAATTCTAAACATTTAATGACATGTATGAAAATTTGATGAACGGTTGCAAATAGAAAAAAGAAAGAAGAAAATAAAACAACTTTTTCCTCAAGGTCTTATCTCAAGCTCCAGCCAAATTACAAAATATATAAATATATTCATAACTTGCAAAAGATAAAGAAAAACTATTGAAAAAAAAAGATAAAAGAGGCATCGATTGAAGGATAATAAGATTTAGGAGGTGGCCTTTTTCTCGAACGGTAACGTCTTCTTGCTCGAATGAATCAAAAGAACTTGTCAGAAAGCTCGTTTGTTCGTTGACACGGAAAAATAAATAGGTGTTCTTTTTCGTTTCACGAATCAGATAAGAAAGATAGAAAGAGAGAAAGAGAGATCCTTTTTACGGAACAGAACTTTCCTTTTACGATGCTTCCCGCGAATCCTAACGAAAAAGCAACAACGATCCGAAACTCAATTTCGTCGGCTTATCCGCCGATTCCACGACCTTCTTCCATCTTTCTTTCTCACATACTCGCTCACTCATTCACTCATACATATATACATGCATTCATATATATATATACACAGAGCAGAAAATTCAGAGTGTCGCGTAAAATTCTGTTGAAAATCTTCTCGTTCGAGACGTTGGAATTCTTTCTTAGCTTGACGACGAATATCTTCAAGATAAAGAAGAGAACGGGTTGGAAGAAACGAGAATAAAAAAAGGAAATGGGGTAAGAAGACTGGTCGTCGATGAAGAAAAAGAAAAAGAAAAGAAGAAAAAGCTAAAGAAATAGGAAAAGTAAGAGTAGAAATAGAAGTAGAAGAAGAAGAAGAAGAAGAAGAAAGTGGAAAGCGAGAAACCGTGAGAAAAGAGAGAGATCGTGACGAGAAACGAGCTTGATTTAAATATTAAAAGCGAGACGATCGCGATGCCGTAGACGCGAAGAAGTCTCGAAGGAAAAGGTATAAGAACGAAGAAAAGGGGTGGAAATGAGAGGGCAGGAAAGAAGTAGAGATGGGTGAGAAAAGAGAATTGAGAAGGTGAAGCTAGGAGAAAGATTTATACGCGCGATATTGCTTTGCTACGCTAACGAGCACCACGATATAATGGCCCAAGCGACGCGTTATTAATCAGAGCGCAAAAATGTAAGCTTTCTATCGTTTACAAACCATTCCAAGATCCGTCCTAATACGATACTGGAGGCGCTAATTATCTCACTCATATCAGTTATATCATCGAAAGCTATAGCTAGCTTACTAATCACGAGTAGGTGATTAGTGATCGACTTTTATTCTTCTCCCAAATCGAAATTTCTTTTGTGAAATCTTGATCAAACAAAAGAATCATTTTATTCCTTTTTTTATCTCGTGTACGTAATGTTCGTAAAATATATATTCAGGTTTTCAATAAGTATAATATATATTTAACCCTTTAAGTGCTATAGACGCATATATGCTTAAAAATTATCAGAGTGGTATATCGATCCATATACGTGTTTGTTAATATTAATATAGAATATAATGTAATGTTTATATTAATTAATTAAATTATATTTAGAAAGAAAAACTTTAATTTATTAAATATAATCTATTATTAGAATCTGGTTAATAATAAACTATTCCGTTCTTACAAAACATTTTAGGTAAAAGTATTCAGCACTCAAAGGGTTCAAATACCCTTTTATATATCTTCACATGCATATTATTCTTTATAATAAAAGAAAAAACTTAAATAAGTATTTTTGTTAAAAATTTCAATTATTTGCATTTAACGAATGAATAGGATTAATATTAAAATATTCTTTCATATATTTGTTATTTATATTAAGATAACAAAACTTTATTCACGTTTCCGGTAATCCTTTTATCTCTATTCTCATTTCCTTTTTTAGCGGAAATAGTAGAGATTTCCGTTTCTTGTTAATGCTAACCGCATGAATATTTCGAAATGCGCAGGAGGTGTATTGCGGACGAGAGACCATCTGTACCGTCGACGGGCTACACTTCAACTCGCTGTACAACGCCAGGGTTAGGGCATTCAACAGTGCCGGAGAGGGCGAATACTCTGAGCTGATCGGCCTTCAGACCGCGGAGGGTGAGCTCGTATAACCAACTTGTTCTTTCTATCTTTCTTTTTCTCGTTCTGTTCGACCACTTCCTACTACCTCCGCTATCCACCACCACCATCACCACCACCTCCCTTCTAGAATTTTTTTCATCTTTTTTACCTTCCTCTACGTGGCAAGGATTCGAGTGGAAAATCGACGTTGGTATCGAGTGGAAGATGAACGATTGAAACTGGCAGCTCGGACTGACGTATTTTCAACGAGTAGATCAAATGATCGGAGAGAGGCCACGCATTGCCGATGACAGATCCGATATTAATCTGTCGTTTATGTCTACGCTTCTACGCGCGAAAACGGAGTCATGTGTTTGTTTTTCTCATTTCCCCTCCTCTCTCTCTCTCTCTCTCTCTCTCTCTCTTTTTCATTATATCTTGCATCTTTTTGAAGAGAATTTTTGTTTATTGTTTCACAATGGCAAAGCTCTTTCTCATAGTACTCAGGATTAGAGTTATAATAATTTTTCTTCAGATTAGAATTGCTCTTTTAATTTATATTATTTATTATTACAGTGTATAGAATATTTATTTGTGGGGTTCAAACAGAGAGAAATAAAACTGAAAATGATAGAATATAATTTATTAAATTATGATGATGTTGAGCGGTATTTACAAAAGGTTTACAAAAAAGTGGCGTAGTTACAAAAATACAGAATACAAAAGAGTTATGAATATAAGACCGACTGACTGACTGACTGACTGACTGACTAATAAACTGATAAACTGGCCGATAAAATATGCAGAGACGAATGTAACAGATTTAATGTATAATTATTGAACTGAGAACTAAGGACTAAGGAACCGATACAGACAAACAGATATACAGACTGATACAGATTAAGAACTGATAGATTAAGGCATTCTGATTGACTTAAGACTCTCACATATTTATATCATAAAAGAGTTACACACCCCTTTGGAGAGGGAAGGAGATTATGAATATTATCGACCAATAGCAGAAGGATCCTCCCCTCATAGTCAACCGATGGATATAGCTTTTGTTTTTGATAAAGATCGTAGTGAAATCATGCATAAAGGAACTTCGTTTTTTTTTAAACAACGGAATATCGTTTCCTCCCAATCTCCGAGTGGAGTTTCCTTTCACTAAAGATCGATAGCGTAATCAAACAGGAAATAAAATAAATGAAGAACTAAATATCAATTTTATCGTCTACGATAACGTATTTAAACAGGAAATAAAATAAAGAAAGAACTACATATTAATTTTATCGTCTACTTATTGTTTAATTTTCGATTTGAAATTGAAATCGAATTTCTTATATTATGGATGTATAGTATTGAGAAAAGGAGAAAGAGAAAGAGTGTTAGAGAGGGAGAATGAGAGGGAGAATGAGAGAAAGGGTATTTGTGTGATTGGAATAATACCGCAAGAGCTACCCGTATGTGTAGTGCTCTTTATACTTAACAAACAGAAGTGTTAGCATAATGCTGCATGAGAATTACTAGCCCTCTTTAGAATAATAGATTTTAACGTGCTTAGAATATACCTGTATGCGGGTTTGTTGAAAACAAGCATTTAAGTATACGAGCTGATAATAACAACGGGTGTCTTTTAAATTTATCAAACGATTTATCGTTTAAATAAAACTTCAAAATTATTTTACATTTAATTAAAAATTTACTATTAAAAATTCAAGAAAAATTTAGATGAAATAAAATTTATTTCAAAATAGAAAGAATTTTATTTCAAAATATTATCTGTAAAAAAGAACTGTTAAAAAAAGAAATAATAGTAAGATCGAAGGATAATAAAAATTCATTGAAACAGTTGCGTGGTTCTCGTGGGCTACTGGTGCTACTGGGATACCGCAGGAAGTTTCTATTTCCGAGGACGCAATGAGTGCTTCCTGCGAAGGTTACGAACATCGTGTGGTCCTCTCTAGCGTTGGATTTTCTAGAGGCATACATTACTGGGAGTTGACCATCGATCGATATCACAGTGATACCGATCCTGCTTTTGGCATCGCTAGAGCTGACGTCGTACGTGATCAAATGCTCGGTAAGCTCATTTTTTCAACATTATTCCTAAGTATAGTATTCTTTTTTTATATGAAATCGAATTAATTCTGTAAATTGTTTTTTTGTTTTTCAAAGAAAACTATATTTTTGCAAACACTCGTAATAATTTATTTGTCTGACATCGTTTATATAGAAGTTTGATATTTTGCTACAGTATATTATTTACGTAATCAATAAAAATCATTATTATTTTTATTAGATTCCAAACATTAATCATTTAAAACCGACTAAATCATATTAAACGTTAACTACATTAAAAGTTCGCAATAAATAAAATTTTGTACTAATCTTCATCTTTAAACGTTTACATCTTTGTTCTATTGATCAGAACGTATGATCCTTGAATCACTCAAACTGTCCATTGGAATCGTTATATTTCGAATCTTCAATCAGACAGCAAACATTTAATCGAACTCACTGAGTATATATACATACATAAAACATGATCAACGATCGATACTACCTGATCAACAACTGATTTGAAATCCCACACACACAAGAGCATCGATTTGTGGTGTTCACAGGAAAAGACGACAAGGGCTGGAGCATGTACATAGACCGACAACGATCCTGGTTCATGCATGGTGGTGGTCACGCTCAGAGAACGGAGGGTGGTGTACAACAAGGCTCGACCGTAGGTGTTCTCTTGGACCTGGAGACTACACACACATTACGTTTCTTTGTGAACGATCAAGCCCAGGGCGGTGTGGCTTTCCGTGATCTCTATGGTGTCTTCTATCCAGCTGTCAGTCTCAATCGTGGGGTCACAGTCACTTTACATACTGCATTGGACGTACCTCGACACTTGCTTGCATCTCACGACGATTACCTTGGCGACATGGTTCAGAGATAGGGGTACCTAAACGTCCTGAAGAAAAGCTTGTTCCAAGAAATGGCTTCGACCGTTTCTTACAGCACCTTCGAGCGTGGCTCCAAGGATTCGGAGGGTTCTGCACAGGTCCAAATGCTCGAGAGTATCATCGAAGAAAGCTTTTGCGAGGCTAACTGTGGCTGATAAACCGACAGAATTCCTCAGAGGGTTCAACTTCACTCGCAATGTCATTTCTCTCAAAGTAGAGAAATCGATTTTTACGAAAAACTTTTTCGATGTGTTCTTACTAGATCGATGTTCTCTCATCTTTTCTCCCACCCTTTTTCTTCTTCTATCTTTTCTTCCTTCATTTTTTATACCGAGTACGTGCGCTAGATTTTCTTTCGATGAATCAAATATGGTAAGAGGGAGAAAGAAAAGAAAAGAAAAATAAAGCGCCGAACTTTTATCTTCTGGACCTGGGAGTACAGGCGAAATAACGGTATTGTTTCTTTTTTTTTGAGTTTTTTCTTTTTTTTTTTTGTTCGAGATTCTCGAATATACGAGTTGATTCGTCGTTTCGAATTTATTAATCGCGAAACGTTCGACGATTTTTTTTTCATCCGGGTCCTAACCTTATCCATATCGAGGCGATTTATAAATGTAATGGTATGTGTAGACGTTTAAGCTCCATAAAAATATATGATAGAACGTACTTCGAAAGAAAAGAGAAAGAGGAATAGCAAAAGCTTTCTCAGCTTACGAATAGAGACACGAGTTATACGTTTTCTAGTCTCCCTATAGGATTCACATCGTCCCTGCCTCATCGTTGCATTATTGTTGTCATTTTTAAAGAAACGATATATCGTTCATTTGTAAAATTGATGAAAGATCTACCATGATTCGCTAAGCCATGGAATTATCTGATAAAGAAACAAGAAAAAAAAAGGTTTCGACTCGACTTCAACCTTTTATCACTTTAAAGCTACCCTCTCGATTTCGAATAAAAATCAGGAACGAAGAGAATTACGTTTAGAGTATAAAACAATCGATCGTGCTTTTTTAACTCGTTTTTAATAATACGTTGAGTATCGTAAATGATGATTGTCTAATTGATTTTCAGACATTTTCAAAAAAAAAAAAAAAGTAATAGTAACAAGAACAAAATGCATTTAATATGAAAAAGACGAGAATGCATTTTTCCGTGTTTTTATTTTCGAACAGAAAATATAAAAAAAATATATAATTAGATGCAGATACATATCTATATATATATATATTTATATAAAATCAATACGGCATTCAACGTATTAATATTATTTATTAAATGTTTTTGATATAAAAAAAAAAAAACGTTTAAAATCGGTAATTAAAAAAAGATAACAAATATTCTACGAATCGAAGTATCAAGAAATTTGATAAAAAAAGGAAATCATATAAAAAATCCAAAACAAACTCTACATTTACTGAGATATCCTTTAATCTCAATCTCGTGTTATCTCCTCTTCCCGTATATCCTTTTTTTATCAATTTTGTATATCAATGTCTAGGGACATAGGTATAAGATTCGTATCGATCACGGAATTCGAACGTCGAGTGATTTTTCAAGAGAAGAATTCATCCGTGTTCCATGCGTCTTCGATAAGGGAGCATTGTATATAAAATGTATATAGAGAAACATCGATTGTATCACCGATGAAAATAAAAATAAATAAATAAATGAATAAATAAAAAATAATAATAAAAATAATTGCCAATTGTAACGTTTACGACTGTATTCGACCAATAAAATGCAGAAAAACAGGAAATAAAGAGAATAAAAATAAAATATAAATGTGAGAAACTGATGATAAAAAAAGAAAGAAAGAAAAAAAGAGAAAAATAGATAGATAGATGAAAAGCATTTCAGTGCGAACACGAACATTTGCTCGAATATATATGCATCATGTTTCCAACCTTATCTTACTTCTCAGATTCTTCTCTCTTTCTTTTTTCAACCCCTTTGCGAAGCCCTAAGTCGGTTCTCGAACCCTTCCTAAAAGTTCTTGCCATCGGTTTCAGCGACGACGGCTGTTACACTTGGTGGTCTGTACGGAGTGAGAAGGATAAAGAAACAGAGAGAAAGAGAGAGAGAGAGAAGTTTCCTTTTCGATGATATCACAGCTGCTCGCAAAATCCTATGCCTCGAAGTCTTCGTTCAAGAATGAAAGAAGGAGAAAGAGAAATAGAAAGAGAGAGAGAGAGAGAGATGATTTATGATGAACGGTCCGCTTTTACTGAGTGCAATTAGTCCAAACATGCCTCACTTTCTTAACGATACTGAATCTTTCTTTATTTTCTTTTTCTATCTATTTCTCTTCGTCTCTCTCTCTCTCTCTCTCTATTTTTCTTTATTTCTACGAACTTCTCTTTTATAGAAATATCAAGTTTATTGACTAAAGAATTTCATGTTAAAAAAGAGCGAAAGGCAGAATTTACATTATTTTGCATGCTTACGCAAAACAAGGATCTCAGAAATATTACAAAAGTTGCATAATTTTTGATAAATATGGACATTCACAGTGGAATAAGATACAATGTTTGAGGAATAAAAATAGAACATTAAAACGTAAGTATTACCATTAAGAAGTAATTAGAGCATTTTTATTAAATTCACCCTATTTATTGATTTAATCAATAAGCAATATCAGAATTTTCAATATTTATTGTTTAAATATAAACAATGTTAGTATTTTTTCTTAAATATTTTGACATTATTTCATAATTATAAAGTAATAAAAATTCTGATATTGATCAATGCAATAATTTATAATAAAAAAAGAATAATTTTCATTGATTCAATGCACTTATTCCATAAACAAATTATCGAAGAATGATTTTGAATTGCTATATAATCTCAACATAAATGATCAGTATATCTAAACATAGCAACAAACATTATATAAGTAGAAATATAAAAAAAAGAAACAAAAGAGAAAAATATTCAGAGTATATTCAAACGATAACAAAGTAAGTAGCAAGTCAGGTAGAACATTGGTTAGTTCCGATTCAAAACTGGCCTCGTCTACATCATAAATCGTTTTCCGATTGAAAGCACCAATTTTACTCTTCGGTAAACGTCACATTTTGCATTTTAAATCAATAAAAGTACTTATTTCTTCGTTTACAATATCGATGTCGTAGCAGAAACGTGTTGAAATCTACAAACATATGGAATTTTTGAGAAAAAACAAAAATCATTGCCAGATGAACGAATATGTCGCTTCAAACGGGTAACGTTATAGAACTTCGGAAAGAGTATGTATTCCTTTTTACGATCAATTATTTGATTTTTCAAACAAAACAATATTATTTGATCAAAACGTTAATTGATATCAACAACATATACGAGATAAATGATCTCGTTTACGGAAGATCGAAGATAATCGAACCTAACTGAAAGACGCGATTTGACGTAGGACAAGAGATTATTCTGCAGCAGGGGTAGCACATCGCATTATATACATAAGCCGTATGCATATACATATGCATGTATTTATGTATATACGTACGTATATATATATATATATACTAATAAATATATATGTACGTACTTCGTGCCATCTACTCTGTACATATAGGTGAATGTGTAATGACGCGTGGACGTCAAGCGACAATGTTACGCGCGTGATTTACGTCGAGAACGTTCGCTTGACTTGCCATATACGAGACCAGGCATGTTTAACTTAAAAGTGTGTTGATTAAACTCGATAGCCCGTATTAAAGAAAATATCAAATAATATCGTATTTAACAAAATTCGAATCTTTTAAATTATAGAATTATTTTATAGGATTTTAATAAATAATTAGAATACTAAAATGTTATCCAAAAGAAAGAAAACAAATAAAGTAGGGAAGAAAAAGAAAAAAAAATATCATGTGGGCAGATCACACGTGTTAGAAGTGAAACCTTCGAAAAACGAAGTTTCAAGAGATTGAAACGAATGCAGAATATCAGGTGTAGGATAATTGTAGGGTTGTTTTTTAAAAAATATTATTATTATAATATTGTTATCACTTTCAAAAATTATTTTACGTTTTATTAACATATAACACATAACATATTAGACAGTAAGCAAGTTCTCAATTCGAAGAAATGAGACAAGTTGCTTCTGGTAATTAAAAAATGTATGATAACTGAACACCTCTCGGCATGCAAGAAATGCACAAACGCCTTCCGTCGAACTCTTTAAAACTTCCCTAATATCTTCTTTCTGTAGATTTTCACGAAACTGGCGTTTCCGAAAAGTAGTCAGGTTTTTTCCGAAAAGTAGTGAGGTTTTTTCCGAAAAGTAGTGAAAAGTAGTCTTGAGTTGAATTTGTCAGCTGCTTCTAATGTATTCTATAGTGCTCTCTAGCTCTTTTTCTCTGATGTATCTGATAATCATTTTTTTTTTTAATGAAATATTGCAGCAAATAAAATACTATATTCTATCTATTTCCTAATTATTAATTTTAATATGTGCGAACTAAAGAACTTATATTCATTTTTCATTAAAAAAAAAATAGAAATATTTTTAAATAGAAAAGGAATGATACATTTGTTAAAAGAACAAATTTGACCACGCACCTTCTTTCTTTATTTCGACCTTCGGTTCGTTTGTACCTTATTTTTTTGTTATACCTTCGTTCTTATCTCTTTTTATTCTTCTACCCTTCTATCGCTCCTACCAACAAACAGTTTAAGTATCGTAATAATATGTGTCAATTCTTCGTAGTATGGAGATGCACACAAACACACACATATACAACCAGGAGCGATTACTACGAAGCAGATCATAAAGAGGAGACCGAGAATAGGTAAAACTGTATAGCTATATTCCGTCTCATTCTATCGCAGGCTAAATCCTATATGTTTGGCTCTTTTTCTCTCATTATTTAGTATAGCAGCCGTTTCATAGCTCTGTTTCCTGACCGACTGTGTTTCATTTTTTTTTTCAGATCACTCCCTATTCTAAAGAAGTTTTCACTTCAAAAAAAGACTTAAAAATTTTGTTTTATATCATCAAAGGAGATAATTAAGATATAGAAAATAAATTCTCGAGTAATGAATTTAATTCAACGATCATAGACAAGCTCGACTCGATATCGATTGAAAAACGTCATGAATCGAGAACAGCTATTCCATAGGGATATTCGTAAGATGAAATACGCTCTTGACGATGCTCCAAGTAGAATTTATGATCGTCGATATTGCCGAGAGCTTAAAAGCACTGGATCGGTGGTATAGGAACGTCGAGGATCCGTTGCGTTTCCGCTTCTTTGCCTTCGAAAGGAGTACCGAGAAAAAACGGCAAATAGAGATGGAAAGGGAGAAGGAGAGAAAAAAGAGGGGATTGGAAAGGGATGAGGAGGGAGGCGTAGAACATCTGTTAAAACGTCATAAATCGTTTCGTGGCTTCTTTCGCGATTTTCACGTAGTAATAGTTCGAATTGCGATGAGTGGTAAGTTGAAAGGCGGACAAGAAAAAGATGAGGATGAATTGAATAAAGATGGACGATGCGCTGGACGAGAAATTCAATCCTCACCAATACCATCGCGTCTTCCACCCATCGCGACTTCTTATTTACCCTTAGGGCATGAGATTAAGCGAATGGGCTTTTTCGGTACTCGCGAGTGCTTCTCGAAGCGTAAAGCAGCCTGCAGGAGGGTCGTCTGATCGTATCGTCGTACGTGCCACCCCAATTGACAAGTCCATTAAAAAGAAGGACGAAAAGCAGAGGAAATGAACGAAGAAAAAAAAAGATGCCAAGATGCCGGAGAAAGCACACGTTCTATTGCTTTCTCTTTCTTTCTTCCTGTTAAGAAAATGAGACTACCGTTTGCTTTTAGGGCAGTACGCTTGAATTCATTGCGGCTAAGTAAGCTAGAATAATGTTGTTTAACGTTCACTTTGATCAAGTTAAGATGAAAGTAATTGAAACTAGAAATTATAAAATGTTATCTGTATATTAATACTTTATTGTATAAATATAGGATTTTTTTTCTAATTAAAATACGATTCGATTTTTAAATCCATATTTTGATCAAAAGTTGTTTAGAAATTCCAATAATTTTTCATTACATGATATTCGAGCTTTATATATTGCTCTACGAAGTATACGTATTGATTAAAATTAGATACATATATTCCCTAACATACATACAGCTCTACCTTCTCTTTTAGTAGGAGATTCTAAAAATTTTAATTGAAGTATAACTCTATTTTTTAATCTATATTTAGATAAAAAGATGTTTTAAAAAAGCATAGATATTTTTTATTATGTGGATGAAGATTTATTGATGGTATATATTGATGAGAATTAAATAAAGATCTATATATATATATATATAATATATATCTTAAAGTCTCTACATTTTTATCCAGATAAGTTATTAAACATTTTATGAACAAAAAGTTCTTATTAGATGTTTTATAGGTCGTTCACTTTAAGCTTGCATGGAAGCTTTTATTAAAAGCATGCTGATATCATTTTGGTCGATGTTGAAAGAGAGTATATAACAAAAATGAGCGATTCCATCATCCGAGCAAGTTTATCGACGTTGATGACTTCGATATTCTGTGAGAATGTCAAGGCATTAAAAGTGGAACTATTACACGATCATAAAACCTGCTTTTTAACGAGCACAAGGAAACGATATTGATTTTCAAACATTAGAAAAAGACCAATAAATTGAATGGAATTTATTTTTATATATTAATTATTATTTACTTTGTATTATTTATCTACTAATAATTATCTAATGAAATGTATCCTACAGAATTATATTAATAATTAACACAAATTAAATAACATGTTTTAACAACTAATTCTATAAGAGATAAACATCAAACTAACATAATCTTTTTTAATTCAAGAAAGCAGTTTCTTTAGGTTCAAAATAAAAAAAACTTTATTTTCATTCCTTCGCATCAACAAAAATTCTCGAATGGTTTGCAATTTTTGAAAGGTTCGCTTAAACGTTTGCCTCATCGATAAAAAATTTTGGTTAAAAATTTTAATTTCAATATTACATCAAAGTTTCCTTAAATAATTTAGATCCTCGAATGCGGTGAAAGTTTCTCGAATGCATTGCATCCCTAAGGCTAGAAGTACGGATTTCAAGTTCGTCCGGGAAATCCTTCGCGTTAGAGCTAGCGACTAATTTGTTGGTAAACAATGTTCATTACGCGCAACGCTTAAAGCCAGGCTTAAGCATAGTTCCACAGGAATTAGCAAAGATGGCCGGCAGAGAGAGTGGATTGTATGCCGGCTTCCAATTTTACGACGACAGGGAATTAAAAGAACTAATTTATTTTTTTTACTTTCAACTTTTGTTTCGTAAGAAAAAAAAAAAAAAAAAAACAAAAAAAAAACATTTCCTTTATTCTTTTATAATTAAACACGTTCGACTTGGAAAATTATAAATAATATTTGAATGTTGTAGACAAATATAAAACACATTAATATATGTACATATATTTATATATGTACACAGTCAACAAGTATATCATTTATATAAGGATTAGTAAAAATTATTTTCTACCTTTAAAAGAGAAACGGTTTAAAGAGATTCACTCTTTACAATTTTAATACTATACCTGTTATATTATTATCGTGAATACGAAGCTATAGAATTTTTTTAATTGAGTACGTATTTAATGAATCCCGTCAACATATAAACAAATAAACTTCTTGAATTTGAATTATGTGTACAATTACGAATTGCAAAATGACGAAATGAATAAAATGAAAGGATAAAAATATTAAGATACTTTTTTCGTATAAAATAAATAGATTCTCGTGTCGTCAAAAAATGGTAGTCGTTTTGTTCGTAATAGAAATAAAAAAAAAAAAAGTATACTCTCGCGTTAATAATCTAATACATTATCCGAGCGAATAAAAAAGTTTTTAGTATCCTATACAGCAGGGGCTAGGATTCATAAAATTTCGAGTGGACTAGAACGAAGCATTTTTCTCTTTTTTTCTCTTTCTCTTTCTCTCTCTCTCCCTCTCTTTACTCTCTCTCTCTTTCACTCTCTTCGTCCAAAGTAGAACAGCATTAACTTTTGAAGCTCGTACAGTAGCCGTGGAGAATGCATGTCATGGTGTTAGATGTTCGCTCCACCCTATTAGGGGCACTTCGTTAGTGTTATTAGTACTCGACAGTGTTCGTAGTCTTCCTTTTTCATGCTTGACTTTATCCTCTTCAACCATATCAATTCTAAGTTAGTTTCATCGGAAGTATGTTCGTGAAGCACTCTCAAAACATAAGTTTATTAAAAATTTTACTATTAATAAGTAGACGTTCTTGTTAAATTATCAGCCTTGGCTTTCGTTCTTTTATAATAAATATAAAATATTAAAAAAAATATAATATAAATAGGATTGAAAAAACTAAAGAGTAAAATAAAATTCACCCTATCAAGATAGGTCAAAAGAATTAATCATAATTTTCAAAATTTCCATTAATTAAAATAAACATCTTGCAGGATTTTTTGTATCGTCTATGGTAAATATAAAAAATTAAAAAGTGTTTTTAACAGGTAAATTTCAAACGCGTGGTGCTACAGCGAAAGGATATTACTATTAGAATAGGCTAAAATTGTTCTCAGCAACTACCGTCGTTTGTATTTAAATCGTGAACATGCGGACCGATTACGATTACGTGCTCTCCGTTTGGATAAGCATTCGGAAGGCCAAACGATTAAACTAAACTCTCCTCTTCGTACAGTCTCGTCCGGTCGACCCCGAAACCCTTTTCACATGCATTCAGAATATCACGGTTAAATCGAAAGCGGCCCATTTTCGAAACGTTATTTCCTAATTAAACTCATCTCTTAATTAACTCAATTATTTTCGTTAAACGAAACTTTGTTGTAAGATTTCTTATATCTTGATCGTTCTGTCTTTCCTGATTAAGTCATGTGATTAATATTTTCAATGTTCACAATGACAACAAGAAAAAATATATGTATACGTTATTTACAGACATTACCGTAATGTTAATTATTATTTGTATTGTATTTTATATGTATGTAATTTTTTCGATTTTTTATTAGAGAAAATGAACTAGGGTAGTGCTTTTGGTCTCTCTGTAACTATTATATAATTGTAACTATAGAAATGATTAAAACAATAATATTGAACAATAACACATAATAATATAATGATTGTAATAGTGATAATGGTAGTAATAATAGTATAAAGGAAATTAAATAGAACGTAATACCAGGGAGAAACTCGTACGAGAATCAGAATGGAAGACCTCACGAAAATGCAATTTCCCTGCCAAGGAAATGTACGTAGAAGATCCAATAAGAAATTCCACGTGTCCTCTCATATAATTTCGAAATCTTTTTTTACAAAAAATATTTCTTTTACAATGAAAAACTGTTACTATTATTTTTATTAGTATTATTACTATTATTGCTAAGTATTGTTCATTAACGAGGATCACGTAAATAGGAAATGTTCAAATTCGATATTAGGATAAAACGTGTAAAATAATTATCGAGAATCGATGGCCCTAGTTATCACGTTAAAATCCCGTTTAAATCCTGTGGAAAAGTGGTAACACGCGCTTTCAATTAAATTTCCGAGAGCGACCT
Organism: Polistes dominula; assembly: GCF_049000335.1. Lineage (NCBI taxonomy): Eukaryota > Metazoa > Arthropoda > Insecta > Hymenoptera > Vespidae > Polistes > Polistes dominula. Next base: position 3,379,112 of record NW_028301152.1, on the reverse strand, counting down.
CCGGATCGTGCTCTTGTTACGCAGTAGATGGTATAATCAATGATTCCCAGTGTTACTGATCACGGTGATCTTTAAAATCATCAGATTAAAGCGTTGAGCATGCAATTTTACCGTGAATCAATCATCGACTGGTAATTTTTGACATGAAAATAGGTGTTTATAAAAAAAAACATATCTCTATACGTAAAGATCTAAACAATCAAATCAAAAATAAAATCATTCAATTTTATTTAACGTAAATTCGTATGATACCCATATTTGGCATAATAAAATATCATGTTTACATATAATACATAAATTCACATTTTTAATTAGTTACGAATATAATTTATTACAATCGTTTGTTCTTTCAATAATGAAAGATTAAATTACAACTTTATAAATGTTCAAATTTATACGTTATTTTATTTTAATGTTATCACAGAATCTTATTCTTTGATAGGAGTTCTTAGACACGTGATATTAATCGTATCGACGCAAAGTGGACGACGAGACGACACCGTGGGCTTAAAGTTTCTGCATTTGAAAGCCTCTTACGGTAGAACAAGAGAAACTTCCTTCACCCGCCGATAAAGTTCTCTCATGTACGTCGAAGAAAAAGAAGAAAAATCTTGAATATTCTTCCACGTATGTAGGTATGTATATATCTAACTCATACGTGTACTGTTGTGTACGTACGATCTCAAGCATGGTGGCATAAAATCGACATGGTACCCAAGTATATACCCTCATAAATGTATTTAACACCAAAATGGTTAAACCTATACCTACTCGTTCGTGCAGTCTTATTTAATGTCATATCAATAATTGTCATCATTTAAAAATTCAAAAAATAAATACATTCTTGAATATCAATCTGATAATATAATTTTTATACAAAATTTCATGAATTTACAAGGAACGTGAAGTTATGAGAAAAAAAAATATCTAAATGTTCAAACAAATTTCTAACAAACAAACTATTCTATAGTCTTTCCCAAGATATTGAGGCACAGTTTCTACGGTATCTCAAATAGTAATTATATATACCCAAAGGCAAACAGAAATAGAGAGACAGAGAGAAAGAGAAAAGAGATAGGTACAAAACGCTCTAGGCATGTTAGCTCGTAGGAAGGTCGCTGTCCTGTTTCAGTTAATCAACGTGTTTCCCTGTAAGTTCATTACTGAAATGGCATTCGATTGCACTGCACTCTATTCGAGCTATTTGTCTGCTTGCCAAACTAGTATTGTTTTGTAAATATATATATATATATATAGTACATATTGTCAAATGTATGTATATTTAACTCTAAGAATTAAAATTCGCTATTTTCCTAAATATCTACCCATTATGTCTGTATTTCTCTATATGTATTTGATGTAAGATAAACACGTGCACATTCGAGATAAAAGTAAGAATCATCATAACTAATGCACGAATATTGTGAACGTGTTCTATCTTTTGTCACTTTTGACACTACTTCTGTTATCGTTTCTATTCATTCCCATAGCCGAAAATTTATTGAGAGAAAAAGGGTGAGAGGGAGGAAGTGGGAAAGGAAAAGAGTGAAAGGGAGGAAGGAAGAAAGTGAGAAAGGGAGAGGAGAGAAAAGGGAAATGAAAACGGACACTCGTTTGTATGAAAGCGTAACAATATCCTGACATGAGGATAGAATTGTATCCGACGTCGAAGTTATGTAATTTGAAAACCATTCACTTGAAAATGTTCCGATGAATGTTTCTTTTTTAATGTTCGTCGAAATAGAATTCCTTTTTTTTTTCTTTTTCTTTTTCTTTTTTAAATTTCGTTGATATTTTCCATTTCAAATATCGTTCATATTACTTGTGAAAAATATTGTAACATGTGTCTTTATTAACTTCGTTATCGAAATAAAAAAAGAAACGGCATGCGAACATATGATACGTAACATGAAATATTAAATATCATATAATTTTTTTTTAAATATTAAATTATGATTACTGTGAAAAATATTTAGTACAGGAAATTCATTAGTTGTTTCATGATAAAATTGTCTTTTAAATGATTTTGATTCTACATATAATATAAAAGATAGAGGAAGAGAGAAAAGTAGATATAATTATTCGTTTAATTATTCGTTCGCTTGTTTGAGGAAAGCGCTCGTCAAAAGAGGAATTACGTGACCCAGCATGATGCCTCACTAATGAGGAACCGCGACATTATTTTACTACCCACCTAACTACGCGATGACTCGCGGCAAAGTCGGAAGCTTGGCAAAAAGGAAGTGCACGTGTTAAGGAGAGTATGGCCGATAAGAAAAAATCGATTTAATGTTTTCGAAGTTTTTTACTTGCAAAATTCAAGCCACACTTCTTTCTACCAACTAGACTCACAAATTCGAATTTTAAACACATTATTTTCAATTGTTTCAATGAATCAACTTAAAAAGTATGATTGAAATGGAAATAACAAATATCTTGAAAATTAAAATGTTATTATAAAAATGGCTATTAGCATTAAAAATGGCATATATAATACAATTTTCTTATGTGTAAATCTATTTATTATGTAGATTGGAGATTTATTATTAACGCTCTATGGGCTCGTGTAACTTTCAAGTAACATATTCATTTTTCAGCATTTTACTAAACAATTTTAGTTTTTTTAATGAAATGTCATATACACCTTAATTTTTCAAACTTTCCGAGACAGCTAATACCATATACATAACGGTTACCAGCATAATTAACATAAAATAACAAAATAAATGTTGTACCAACTGTCTGTAATAGAAGCAAGCGAAACCTTTTTTTGTTCATTGATATTATTTTTGTTTCTGTCGGTATTTACCGAATAAAAAATTATGTATATAGTAGTTCTAAGTTGGAAAATCCATAAAAACTAATTTTTTTGCATTTCAAATATCATTTTCTTAATTTTTTTTTTTTTATAATGAAGTTCTGTTACTTTGAAGTAACATTGGCCTATAAAGAAATCTTCTGTATATTTAGGATCACGCTTTTGTGTTCCATCGAATGTTGGAAATAGTTGAAGAATTCGTTGCAGCAAACAATTCTTGACCATTTTTATCAGTTTTATTTGAGGAAAAGATGCGAAGATTCTAAAAGGATAAATTTTTACGAAAAAAAAATAGATAATTTAGACCGGTGGTCAATGCTTAGCTGTTATATAAGCAAAACTGTTTATTGCATTCTGTAAGACCCAGGAATCAATTTAACTTACAATTTAACATTTAAAATTAAAATTGCATTCTGTCTATGTCAGGAGTACAAACGTCAAGTGAAAACTATATCGTAGAATTTCACGCTTAAGTTTTCATACACAGACGTTCGAATATTATAGACCGTTGTTACCTGAAAGTCACATATTGAATATACTGCAATAAAATTGTTTAAACAAAAAGTTTTTGGTTTATTTGCATATATATATTTATAATTGCTGATTTTTCGTTCCCCTAATATTTTTTGGATTGAAAAAAAAAAAATTTGGCCCATAGAGGGTTAATTTAAAATGATTTATAATGTTTATGAACTTGAATGTAACGTTAAAAATAAAAAAATAAAATTATAAATATAACATATTTCGTTTTTTCTCGATGAATCGATGAGAAGTAAAAGATAATAACTTTCACGTATAATGCGAATGTATAATATGCGAATAGGAAAATTTAACGAGACCCTCTCTGCTCTCCCTCTACAAGATCACAACATGGAAATTTTCGTTGTACTTTCTCCTACCCTCTAAACCTACTATCCGTACTTCCTTTCTTTTACTTCCCTCCCTTTCTACTCTTTCTATCTGAAAATCAGGAATGCCCTTGGGATAAGGAAAGCTGCGAGAGCTGTTTTGTCCTTTACAAAGCCTACGTGCCTCCTCTAAACGTCGTAATTGGAGTCGACCATCTCGACCCTTTTCTTCTTCTTTCTTCTGTCTCTCTTTCATACTTATTTTCTTTCCTATTTTTTCACCATACCACATTATCATATCTATCTCTCTTTTTCTTTCTATTCTCTCTCTTGTTACCTGATAATGGATATCAAATTAAAAGAGAAAAGAGAGATGTTTTTAATTTTAGTTCTAAACTTTATAAACATTTGTGAATCTTATACTATATATTCAATTTTATTATACATTATATATTACATTAAATCTATTATACAAATATATATGATAAGATAATAAAATAAAAGGGTTTGATATTTGGAAAGGTTATAGTACTTATCGAGACAAATAAAAAAATCTAATTAACGTGGATCCTAAAATCAATCCTTTCGATGTAATTAAACTTTTATTATTTATTAGCATTCGATATCGTAAGTGAGCCTCTTGGCAGCATATTCGATACGAAAAAGTTAAATTTAGGGCCCACGTTAATAAGATTTATTTTATTTGTCTCGATGAGTACTGTATACTATTCAAATATCGAACCTTTATTTATAGCACCCCTTATACATATACTTATACTTATTTTATATTAATTTTTCGTTATTCTTATTACAGAATCACAACTTACTTTATATCAATCATATCGAAATATGGATTTCATTATATTTCAAAGAGAGCTAATGTCAATCATTCTTTATACTTTTCAATCAGGTTCTTTTAACTTAATGAACGATTCGTCCCTCATTTGTCTCAATATTTCGTTCTTGTCGTCGTCGCATCGTCCGTTATTGTTTCGTGTGTTTCCTTTTCTTTCAATAACAAAGTTAACGAAGAAAAAGTATTCCGGTCGAGACGGCGAGTATCGACCTAGGAGAGAGTTTACCCAACTTCAACCACTCTTTTCATCTCCCTATCCCATACACCTCCACTCGTTTTGCTTCGCGAGAGTACTGGACAAATTCTTTCCATCTCTCTTTTACTTTCCAGAAATATAGGATAGAAGGATATTGTACTGTGAAAAAGGATGAGTCTCTCTCGATATCCACGTGCATCGAAACCCCTTATACGACTCGATATTACGCACATGTCGAAGAGGAGTAGAAAAAAAGAGACGAGAAGGAGAAATAAAAAGACAAAGAGAATGAAAGAAGAAAAAGAGAGATAGAAAGAAAAACAAAGGATATACATTGTTACAGGATATATAAATATGTTTTTTTACGTTACTATAAAAAAACAAAAAGAAATTGCAATTTTTGTCTATTTTAATAATAATATTAACAGTTAAAATGCAAATAGGATTAAAATAATAAAGATCGGAAAGAGTAATAAACAGGAAAGTTTATTCAATGCATCGGCGCATTATTGTGATAGCATTGTTATTTTTATTCCCGAAGGAAATTAGTTATAACGTAATAGACCCTTAAGGCACACTGTCGAGACTGGATAAAAAGGAATGAGAAAACTGATCGCTTGCCAAAGAAAAAGGAAGAGATATAACGTTGAATTTCAGTATTTATTTGAAGAAGCAATTTTTTCCGTGCATTTGATAACGTCATTGTAATCGACAGATATCATCTGCATTGAACTTAACATTTATGAATTTATGACAATTTAATCTAACGTGACAAGATTAAGAAAAGATTTTTCTATGATATACTCTTATTTATGATCTTCTTATACTATTATATATCTAACCTATGGAAAAGTATTTTTAATATGATATAATATTTTGTATAATTTAGAAAGGGAACACACACACAAAATTATAATTGCAAGGAGTTGCATTAGAACATAACGCTAAATTCAAGTCCCTTTGCTACATTAATGGATTATTAATGAAGGTATATTAGTGCATTATTGATTCATATGAGACAAACTCATTGGCCTAACGTCGGTATTGTTATCTTCATTAGGAACATTAAACGTTAATGAAATTTCTCCGTTGAGAGACAACTGTACGTCAGCCTTCCAATTGAAAATGTATGTATAATTAGATAATTAGATATATGGATATCATTTAAAAGAATAAGAAGTTAAAGATAATCATGATTATTGCTAGGATCTACGTATAAAAAATAGAATAGAATTATCCTGTCTAGACTAATTCTTAAATAATTGATGAAAATTCCACTTACGATTCGTTAAAGACGAAATACATAGATAAAACGTTTTATTAGAATCGACAAACGCGTTAACCCACATGCAACATTTTGGAAGATGCGAGTTCATCGAACCGCGAACTATCATATACGATCGATATTTAATTTACTCTCTAATCCAAATTTAACTCGTTGTCACTGTTCCACTGCTGAGAGAAGATATTAAGTTCGTATTAAATTATCTGCCACATGCAGAATTCCCACCGTGAGCGCGAGGACTCGGCCCCATCTTCGATATAATATTTCATACCGATGCCGAGATAAAATCAAGAGAATGCCCTCGACGCTTGGTTTAACACGAATATGATAACTATGTAAGAAAAGACGAAGGTACTAGATTTTTTACTTTTCATTTTGTTTTCTCTTACAGTTCTTCAAGCTTGAATAATACAGTGGATTATTATTCTAAGCATTATTTCGAACGTCTTGAACAAATCAAAGCTTTTTCTAATAATAAATAGTTTCCTTGCAATCAAATAGTTATCATGTCTGATTATATATTACTACTACTACTTACACGAGAACTACTTACGAATCATAAATTCAGAAAGTGAATATATAAGTATTAACTATATTACTTAATGATTCGTATAATTCGACACGTCGTAAAAATAATAAATAGTTATAAAAATAGATAAACATTGAAACTAATCGAAAAGAAACTCGTATACAAAAGAAAACGATATTAACGTCGAAGCAATACTATTTCGCAATTCTGTTTACATTTTTACGATGCAGTATTTTTTTCGTTAGTCACAATCATACCTACGTAAATATGTACTCGTACATACATACATTTCACAGTGCCTTCTGCAGGAACATTCAACTCGATCCGCGTACAGAACGTTTCGTATAATCTGATTTATCGTTCTTGCAGCCGGTGTTTTATGAAAACCGTGCTCGCTTTCGATGCACGTTTCTATAATCCCTATATTTTCCTTTCTTCCTTATCTTTCTCTCTCTCTTTCCTCTTTCTATCCATTTGTGTTTCCCCGTGAACTTGCTATGAGCAATTTGCTAAAATGTTTATATAAAAGCGATAATAAAAGTAACTACCTTAGTAATAAGAATGCACGATCATTATAAATACGAAGACAGTGATAATTCATCGTTAAATCGTTATAACCAAGCAGTGAAAATTGATCCCCGAACTTTTTCGTTTATATCGTCCACAGCTTATCTCTTGTTCTCTCTCATTTACTACATTTATGCATTTTCTACATTATTTTTTAGTATACAATTTTTTTGATTTTTAAATCTATAGCTGTTTGTGTACCTATTACAATATAATATATCATTAAAATTTGCTTAATTTAAAAACATATTTAAAACATATATATTCTTTTGTGTGTTATAACTATTTGTATAATAGACTAAAAGATGATATTATAGTCTTCTAAAAGTAATTCCTTCATTATTTTCACAATATAAGCAAAATATCTAAAGAATCGAATATATAGAAAGAAAGAAATTAATGAAGAATATTTTTCGTTTCATATTTATATACTTAAGTGTTTATATAAAAAAAATATATCTACAAGTACCACATAAATTTATACAGACTATAAAACATAGCTAATTCTTAATACCGGACATAATATATCTTCAAATAACATAGAATCGAATAACTCGGAAGCATAGACGAATTCCAACGTTGATCGTTCGATATCGCTGGAAGGAACGCAAGTCGTGTTCGCTTGATCTGATTTATCGTTAGTCGCTGTCCAAGCAGTTCATGAAAGTGGATTCGTGGCTTACCGAGGCAACCGATCACAGGATGGACAAAGAGAGGAAAAGAGAAGAATGACGAAGAGGAAGAGAAAAGAGAGGATAGAGGAGGAAGCAACTGGAGCTTTATAAACCGAACGAACGAACTAACCAACGAACGAACAAACGAACGAATGAGCACGTTGTACATAAACGTCGACCAGTTTGATTCTGCTTTCACGAATACAACCATCGTGTCGTTTACCAAACGTGAATTTCGAAAGAGAAGTCGATCGGCGCCATTCCATACGTGCCGTTCTCTTGGCGCCAGCCAATTAACAAGATAATACGAAACACGACCGAATAAATAACCGGCGTTATGCGTGTCTCGTGAACGCGTTTTCGTCCTTCTTCTTTACTCTGCTTGATTTAAAAGTCATGATCTATTTTCTTTCTCTCTTACTCTTTCTCTCTCTCTTGCTCTCTTTCTTTCTGTATTGCTTTTTGCTTTCCTTTTTCTTTCTTGTTTGACGTTGGTCAATCGATTTGCCGGATTGATTAAATACGTTGTTTAATTTATTATCTATTTATTCGAGCCAATAACATTACGATTTATATGTGTATGTTTTGTCCAATGTAAGTAGATTATGTAAATATGTGTATTTAAAAACGTTAAGTTTTTACTCGTTCGAGTGGTTTAACGAGCTGTTATTAATATATCTCGAATAGTTAATCGCCAATTAGGTATTGGTAATGTTTGATATGTAAACGTTTGGAAAATTTATTAGAAATATCGTAATTTAATATTATTTTATTTGAAAAAATAATTTGTACACACACACACACACACGCGTATATAAATTATTAAATTGTTATTAATTTATTTCCTTATTTCTCAAATAATTTCAGAAAAGTAATTTACTTATTATATTAATTCTATATCGACTCAAGTATTATGTTTTAAGGATAGTGTATGAATAAAAAATTTTTATACTTGAAATAGCCTCAGAGAAAATGCATCTTCGTGAGTATCTTCGTTCAGAACTTTCAACGACATTCTCGCAAAGAGACTAGGAAGGTCCAATAAAAGGTTTGCAAGAAAGTCTCGTATCGTAAGACCTCTTAGACGTTAAGTAAAAGCTCAATCCGACTACGGGAATGGACACACAACATCCCTTTTCTATTCTTTTTTAGAAATTTCTCCTTCTATCTTTATTTTCTTACACCATTTACCGCACCACACTAAAACCACATGACTTACGTAATTTTTCTTGCTACAAATGTAACTAGCAAAGCCATGAGTTTTACTCTAATCATTAATTTTGATAACTTTAAAAGGATTGATACTTGGCTAACATATTTTTATATTGATGCCAGTATAAATAATGTGTCTTTGAAAGAGAGAAAAAAAGAAAAGAAAAGTATAAGTATAAAACATATAACTTATACAAGATGGATTAATTTAATGATAACACGAAATACGTATGAATAAAAGAATAAGAGAAAACAATGATTAACAAAAAAATTAATATCAATTTTGATTATATTTTAGCATAATAATATATAATAATCTTATTTAATAACTAAAATTACATTATCGAATAAAATTTGTGGAAAGAAAATATTCCACAGAAACGATATCGTTACGCGATTAAATTTTTAGACGATCTATCGAGTATCCACTTAAATACCTATCTAGTCCAATCAATAATATGACTCAATTAACCTATAATTAGACTATCGCTCGTACTCGTATTGTTAGGATGACGTTAGCACGGTGCACGATATGACAAGAGGATGAGAATAAAAGAAGAAAAGAGAAGATGAAAATAAAGAAAGGAACAAAGTTTAAATTAATTCGGGACACGTGCAATTATTAAGGTGCTTTCGATGAGGAAAATAGAGAAAAAAAAGAGAGTAAGAGAAAGAAGAGAATATTTTATATATGTGCAAAAATCGAAGGTAAAAAAGAGAAAGAGAGAGAGAGAGAAAGTTTGTGAGAGAACCTTTATAGAGCTTGTTGTTCCGCAGTGCGAGGCGTTAAGTAAAAGCCATCAGGCTGATGAATATCGGGTTTTTGCTGTGCCAGAAAAATTCGTGTAGCCCATGGAACCCAAGTACGACTCTCAACTACTTTTTCAACGTTGAATTTTTCACGTTCTTAGGACATACAACACAAAAAGCCAAGTTTTAGTCCCTTCTATCTTTTTTCTCTTTCTACTACGTTTACTGATACGCTTATATATATATATATGAGTGTTTCTTCCTGAGTAAAAGTGTAAAGAGTATAGAGTATGAAGAGGATATAATTGATAGAGGATACATGGAAACTGGTTACAACACGAGTCAGTGAAGTATTAAGTAAAAGCCATCATGCTGATGAATATCGGCTTTTCGCATATCCGCACTACCAATTTTACTTTATTTTATTTTTATTTTTCCTTTTTCTTTTTTCTTTCTTTAACTATACTGACGATGACAACAAAACGAGTGTATCTAATTATTATATATGGATATCTACACGTAGAAATCATAGCAATCAAAGATTATCCAAGATTTGTAAGTATCTAACTTTCACCATACCGCAAAAAATGTAAGCAGCAAAATCGAAACTGGCAGCTCGTGAATGAAATAAAAAAAAATACCTTATACTGATCGGTGAAGATCATTTTAAACCTAGATTCACTCGAATAAACATTATACGAATATTCTTATGTTCTGATAAATTCTTAATCTCGTAAAATATTTGATATCGTCCTTTAAATATTTTAACAGAGACAGAAACTAAAAAAAAATAAGTTTCTTATCTTTAATTAGACTTTCTCGATAAACAAACTTATTAAAATGATTAGAAATGTAAATAAATATATCTAAGAAGCAATTAAAACTTTTGACTAAAAATATAATGTACATTGTATCAATGGATTATAAAAGTTCTGATTTTATTATTAAAACAATGTTAAAATAAGGATTCTATTGTATTAGTTTCCTGTTAGCAAGAGAATCCTACTAATCTATGCGCGACATCACGACTGACAATCGAAGGATCCTCGTGTTACTTCTTCTTGAGTGGGCGAGAAGCCAAGAGAGTGGTGCGATGGTAGACCGAGCTTGAAGTTTCGTCTTTCACCGCAAAACTGAATCTATAGGAAGTAAAGCCAGTTCTTCTACTTGTCGGAGCACCTTTAGAAACCGACCGAGTGGTTTCGCAATTAAATGAGGCGATGGTTCCATTTTTTTAACCAGGGCTTAGTTTTCTTCTTACTCTTTTTTCTCTTATTCATCGTTGTTCTCCTATATAACAGTACATCCAAAGATACTGTTAGGCGATAATATAGTAAATAGTAGAGACCAGAGAATATTTAAACAAAGCTTTACTTAACGTAGATACTTTTCGCAAAACATTTTTATTCAAGATATTTTAACAAGAATTCTAATTATAAATATCTTTTATTTTTGAAATAACTAGATTTGTTGATTTTTAAGCGTTTATTTAAATAGTATTAAACATTAAATAGAAATATATTCACTAATGAAATATAATCATGATATGTGGGTATTAACGTAATCGCTATACCATTCTACATGATACAATGAATAACTATCTAATTTCACATACGTAGATATAGATGAATTGACTAAACGATCCTTTCGCAAACCGCAAAATGTTCAAAATTCAGCAGATGTCTCTGGATAGCTTGAACGTATCGTTTCGTGTTCGCGCGGATAATGAAAGCTTTGGACGCACAGATACGACCATTACGATATAACATATTTGATTTCAAATAAATGATAGGTATTAGTCGGGCAATTAACGGTTCGCACGACGAGGCTGCGTTAATGAAAATTCGATTAGCGAATTTTAAGCGAGCCGTTGACACGTTCGTTTCCAAGTGAGGATGTAGAGGTGCTGGATGAATCTATGGGAGTGGTCCTGACGAGCTTTACGGAAGCAAACGGTTTTGGTATTCGATTTCACAATATATATAACTGACGAATACAAATCACCGACACAGATCAGTCTCGTCTATCTCGCAGATTGGATTCCACCTACATTTTTATAGAATTTTTCGGCTAGAACGAAGCTTTCATCAGCGTACTATTCTTTCTAACGATTAAATTTCGATTACCGACGATGGAACGATATCGGAACCGTCACCTTCCTTCCGCTCTTGTATGAGAGAAACAGAGAGAGAGAGAGAGAAAAAGATCAAAGATTGAACTATATTGGCATAGAAAAAGAGAAGAAACAAGTTCACTAAAGTGAAGTGAAAATTTCGATTAGATTTTTTGTTTATCCGATTTTTCCATCACAGGATACCGTTCGTTTATACAGTCAAGAGATATTTCGGGATGTTTCATGGAAAGAGTTCTAGACTGTAGATTTTGTTTTATTTGAATAGCTTGGATAGGTATACCCACTATAAAAGAAAAAGATTTAAATAAGTCGAAAATGTTAAAAGAAATTCTAGAATTATTTAAAACCTTGCAGATTATCGTTTGACAACGGATCTAATGAAAATAATAATAATAATAATAATGACAATAGTAACAATAATCAGTGTATGTATGATATTTACGAGAGAATGCATACGAGCTTCTAAATTTAGTCAAAAATTTGCATTCAAATAAAGGACAACTAAGCGTTGTCGTGTTAAAGGAAGGAAACATGACGACTTGGGCTCGTTTATCCTTCAAACGGCGTAAAATCGGTGCTAGCTTGGAGTTCCGACAAGCCACCTAAACCGCTGTGCTGCTTTCAACGTCGAATATGGCTTAGACACGGACGAGTAGTTGCCGCTATAAGGAGCTAACCACCAAACTTTGGGATGAAACTATATACCTTGGTACCTCTTCCCTTTCAGACCTTCCTTTCCTTCTCTCCGCATTTACCATCTGAATTATTTCCATCTCTCTCTCCATCGTTCTTCAACGCTATTTTCTTCCTCTTTTATCTTACTAACTCCCTTCCATCCTTGTCTCTTTCTCTTTCTCTCTATTAAGACCTCTGAATCTGCCCATCCTTCTCTCTTAAACGCAATACCAACTAAAGAACCCCTTCCCCCCACCAAAGACTCGACTCCTCTCGTCAGACTTCCACTTAATACTAATGTAAGCATCGGCCAATTAACGTAATTGTGTTATGGCCCGAGTAAAGCACGGACTTGAGCAGTCTCACGTTGACCCTTTACATTTCGGATCGATAGCCTGTGTACATTGAGAAAATACCTTTACGTAAGGTATACCTTTCTTAAGTTTTTTCTTGAAATCTAACACAACTAATACAAAAAACTGCTATATGGTAAAAAGATATAATAATTAACAAGACATAATTTATTATACATATTTCGTAACAAATAATGTAAACGTCTAGATTTTTGTCGTCGGTTGAAGATTGTTCATCATTCCGATATAAAAATGTCAACATTATAACTACCGCTGATCGTATCAGGAACAATTTTTAATCAATTTTAACGAACCGGGTCTCATTTGTAAAATTAAAAATACACTGGTTCTACAACTAATTTAAAAGCTGCTTTGCAAGCAATTAATCGAAGCAAACAAATTTCATACTTAAAAAAGTAGTAGACATAATACATTTTTTTTAAAAATAAGTAATACTTCTATTTATATCTTATAGGAAAAAAAAATTCTAGACGAAACCCTTAAGGGGACCTTCTACTCTGAGCACCTAAAAAAAAGGCTATTTTCGCGAATTTTTTCCAAGAAAACTATAAAAGATATCGATCTAAAAGTTGTTGGGTTTGTTAAATTGAGTCTTAAACTATATAAATGAATAATATAAATGAACCGGCATTTATTATCGGCCCATTACCGGCATTTATTATCGGCCCATTACCGGCATTTATTATCGGCCCATTACCGGCATTTATTATCGGCCCATTACCGGCATTTATTATCGGCCCATTACCGGCATCTATTATCGGCCCATTACCGGCATTTATTATCGGCCCATTACCGGCATTTATTATCGGCCCATTACCGGCATTTATTATCGGCCCATTACCGGCATTTATTATCGGCCCATTACCGGCATTTATTATCGGCCCATTACCGGCATTTATTATCGGCCCATTACCGGCAGTTATTATCGGCCCATTACCGGCATTTATTATCGGCCCATTACCGGCATCTATTATCGGCCCATTACCGGCATTTATTATCGGCCCAGTACCGGCAGTTATTATCGGCCCATTACCGGCATTTATTATCGGCCCATTACCGGCATCTATTATCGGCCCATTACCGGCATTTATTATCGGCCCATTACCGGCATTTATTATCGGCCCATTACCGGCATTTATTATCGGCCCATTACCGGCATCTATTATCGGCCCATTACCGGCATTTATTATCGGCCCATTACCGGCATTTATTATCGGCCCATTAATGGTAGTTGATCATTGGCCGATTAATGGGCCCAGCAATGGGCCACGTTTTATTCAAATTATTAGCCCATTAACATCATCATAATTTAATAATCTATATATCATCATCTTCAGACAGTTATATATTTCTCTATGTCTGATCCCCCGAAAAATATACCTGACAATACGAAGGATTATACAGATTACAATAAAAAAAACTGCTTGAATAAACAATGAAAGAGAAAGGGATTGAACAAGATAAGAGTCGTCCGTGCGCGCCGAACGCTCAGGAAAGCGGTCCGAGGTAGTTACGTTCAGGCACCAAAAATGTAGTTAGAGACATCGGATCTTTTTGAAATATTAACACAATATTTCTACATATATATACATTCGAAAAATGTAAAAAAAAAAAAATAAAATTTTTTTAAATTGCAGAGTAGAAGGTCCCCTTAATATTCTATTTTTATCTTTGGTACATATCTACAAATATTTCAATTTATATTTGTTATAGAATTTTAAATAATTATATTTAATATATAGTGTATGAACATGTGTGTACCTTCAGAAGGATTTTTTATGATGGTACTCTTATGGTGCGGCCTAAGAGTTAAGTTCTTTCCTCTCAATTATATTCGGATGTGGGCATTTTTAGGATGCACATCCCTCGTGGGTCTTCAGAAGCGGTTACCTCCTCGTGGTTAGACCCGGGCAATGGTATTTTATTTTCAGTATAATGTTTATCACATTTTTATATGATATACATTCCATTGCAAGTAAAATCTAGCAAAAGACCGCTTACCCCATAAACATTATAATTGTAATTAGTTTCTTTTAACTTCCTAATTAATATCATTTTTTTTTTATTCCTTTCTTTAGTTTCTTTCTTTAGTTCCATTCATCCATTTCATCTACAGAAACTAATTACTTTATAATGTTTTTTAATAAAGTTTGTATTTTTACAGTTACCGTATCGAGCAAACAAGAATTATTCGAATTTAATTTTTATTTTAATTTTGTTTACGAGATGATTGAACACATTGTACTTGCAAGGATCATTTTAAAATCATTTTTATACTTTTACAGGTTCGAGGAAGTAATCCAAATTTGTTGAGATTTAATTTTTCATTTATTTTGTTTTTAGGATATGATTAATATTCTAATATACATATAAAAATTGATTTTTCAAATAAATTTTACATGCTTACTATACTTTTTTAATCATTATAAAATCTCAGTCACACGGCTCGATTTATAAAAGAGCTTTTATTTGATGCATTCATCGAATAGTTTTTTCGGTTCTTTGTTGCTTTTATTCTTTATATATTAAAAACTTCGAGTGGAACTCTTGGGATAGAACCTAAGGGTGAGACCCTTGGGAAGGGCCTTTGAGTGGTTACAGTTTTGGACATTTTATTTAAGTAGTTATAATACTATTAACCCTTGAGCCTGTTTTACACAAAATAATCGTTAAATAATTTAAAAAATTTTGATTTCTTTTTATCGAAAAATTATGTTTTAATTACTTTATGTTAACAATGATATTAACCGTTTTAGCGCCACGCAGTGCGATCGTGCTGTTCACGTACTGTGGTGAAATGTACGATGTTTGAATACTATCGTCATCAATTTGCAACATACTCGGTTTCGAATGTAGCAAATGAACATTTTTGGCACTATAACTGTTAATTATTATTCTCTTTGCAGATTTGTCAACCCTGCATTCCATCTAACGCATGAATGAGATATTGAAAATTGTGAATATAACCTACTGATACTAATACTTTATTCTATATCAATGTAAGAAATACATAACGAATATAAGCTAAAATCTCATACGATTTGAATAAAAGTTAGTGAAGAATCTTTAGATGCTTTTCTATTAGAATAATTTCGTTGTTAAAAAACAAAAGAAAAATAACATAAAATGAGAAATACGTTTTCTCGCTGAGAAGTCACATAAAATATGTTACTTAGTTTTACATTTTCGAATTGGTCATCTTATTCGTGTGCATCTTTCGAAAGTGAGATATGTTGCGTTGTCACGGAATCTGGTCGAGCGTAAAACTTAATCTGAGATCAGACCGCAGATTAAAGGAGACTTAGCGTGTCCAGTGAGTGTGGTTGGCGATTTGTCGGCAAGAACAGGATTAACACCATTCGCGGAACATACAACGCATAAACGTTGATGAAGAACCCTCTTTTCTTTTCGTTTCTTTATGCCATGAATTCGGTCACTCAAGGGAAAAAGATGCCAGAAATGTTTCAAGGAACTCACGCTCACGTGAACTCGATTGCCAACTCCCTACAGACGCCATGTTCAATTTCGTGGTCTTCCATGACCTTCGTTTTTAAACGTTCGAATTTTGTTCATATATGTCAATCGTTTCTGACACGTTCGTAACGTAATAAAGAAATCAAATAAAAATTCTATGTTAAATTTATATTTTCATATTTTTTATTTTTTTTTTAACTTTACGTAGAATTATGATAGAGTATTTTTTAACGTAAGATTTTTCAAATATCTATTTTTATATCGATTAATCGTAAAAGATTCAAAAATACGAATTGATAGACATTGGAAATATTGTTAAGATCCAAGTAGAAAACTTTAGAAGAAAAATGATCAAGAGTCTCTTGGAGAAAGTGGTCATTTTACGATATCCCATATATACCGAAAGATACGAATAAGTGTAATACAAGCCACGTCAAGTACTATCAAATTTATTTTTCAAATACATATTTTTATATCGATTGATCGTAAAATTGAAGAATACAAATGGTTAGACGACGGAAATCTATATAGATAGTCGATATAGAAAAATTGAGAAGACAAATTATGAAAATTCGTTTGGAGGAAGCGGCTGTTTCGAACGATTTAACGATCGAGCAGGAGAGGAATGTAACAAGTTCGACAATGAGAAGCGTAGCGTGAGTGACGACAGGGGGTGGTGCAACGAATCCCTCTTCAACCCCTCAACCTCTCACTCTCTATCTTTTTCCTTTCTCTCTTCTTTCTCTCTCGCTTTCGACGCGCGTGGAATGCAAATTTACGAGTGTTTTATGCTCTCTGCGGCGAAAAGGACGAAGTGGGGCTGAGGAGGAATGAAATCCCGGTGCTCGACGTAAACGCAACGCGGTACAAAAGCGAATTGAATGCGCGAAACGAGTAAGGGAGAAGGGAAAGAAGAAACGAAAAAAAAAAAAGAGATTAGGGCTGGCCCTACGAATTTCCACACAACCGAGGGCAGTTCTACTAGCCAAAAATTTTAAATTCATATGGACCATGTAAAACTTCGGCATTCAAGAGAGAGATAGAGAAAAAATAAGAGGAAGTGAAAAGTAAACTGTTCATGCAACAACAACAACAACAACAACAACAGAACAAACGGTAAATAAAAACAAACAAATAGCATTACCAACAAAATAATTATTCTTTTATACTTTGAATACTTTTCTTATTTTTTTAATCAAATACTTCTTGTATTAATAATTTAATTCTAGATATTATAACTTGTATAAGTGACTTTTATTATTTTAATAATAATTTGAAATATGTACTCAAAATAATTATATCATATATTTGTATAAAAGCATACATTTGCAGAATTGAAATTTTTGGGGTAATTTTTTAATTACTATTGTTATTTCTTATATCTAATTTCCTCTGTTCGATTTTAGATAACTGAACAGCGAAGTATGATTTATCAGGTACAATCGAAATATAGAGTCAGAAGAGAATATAGACGATTAGGTTGAATCTGATCGAACATGAACAAATCAATATTCGTAACACCGATCTCATCTTGAATGCAACAGAAGTACGTCGATATTTCGTCGATTCTCGTTAACAATAACATTCGCTTCGATTGCAAATAGAGAGAGGAATAGAAATGGAGAGAAAGAATAAGAGAGAGAGAGAGAGAGAAAGAGAACAAACAGATAGAGAGAGAGAAAACATCTTCGAAACTCGGCATGTCACGTCGGTAATTAGTCAGCCACGAGCAGCCTACGTAATCCTTCCAATCCTCTCCCTCTCTTCTCTTCTATTTCCTCTTCGGAAACCTCTGAACAACTATTGA
This sequence comes from Polistes dominula, assembly GCF_049000335.1. Lineage (NCBI taxonomy): Eukaryota > Metazoa > Arthropoda > Insecta > Hymenoptera > Vespidae > Polistes > Polistes dominula. The sequence continues at coordinate 3,360,913 of NW_028301152.1, read as the reverse complement.
ACCGTAAAATATTGGCTACATTTCGTGTCCGCCAAAGAAAAGTTCATCGGCTCGAATACACTCGGCTTATGCATGACATGCGGCGAACATATCACGCGTAAGTGTATTTGTTTCATTCTTTTAGAAATTCTTATCAATAATAAAAAGGATAAAATGATATATATTGCTTAAAGTCCGGTGGTTTTTAAAAGGATTGGAATTTACAGACGACTCGATTCGATTTCATGCTCAAAAGAAAATTCCATAGCTTTTAATATTACTTTTAGCAGAAAGAAATTTCAATTTTCGAGATCAAGAAAGACGTTATACGTTAGATAAAAAGTAAAAAAAAAAAAAAGAGATTCACCTGATACTTAAAATATTTTATTCGTATGCAATAGTAATGTATAGGATTTGTTTGTTTCTTACTATAAAATATAATGTACATATCTTCATTGTTAGTTCTTTTTTATTTTTTTTTTTAAACAATTTCAGAATAGAAATTGACAATATTAATATTTATCATAAATATGGTAAAAAAATATACTATGCAACTGTTAACTTTATAAACATTACATTTCATATGCATAAATAATTTAAGAGAGTTTGCATTAGAAGAGCAGGATTATTCGTTGTCTTTTGAATGGAGATAAACGTTCGATAATTTTTATCACGATGAAAAGAGTGGAAGCGGAGGATTTAAAAGTTTAAGCTTAGGGGATCGTCCAACGTTAATCGTAGGACTTACTCTCGAGGAACTTTAAAGTAGGGTCGAGAAATAGTCGGACTCTCTGTATTTAAACTGGTCTACGTTCCCTTGTCTCCACTTAAATCGCGATGTTACTCTAATTTTATGTGTAACTACGAATCGAGCTACCATTAAGAGCAGTTCCGTCGCTGCATAAGAGCTCATAAATTTCCGAAACGGCATTTGAGAGTGTGATAGGTATAATACATACATATAAATATATACACCTTTCTCGAAGATACCAGACACTGTTTAACGAAGTACCAACTAAATATAATTCAATGACTGATTTAGTAAGGGCTTGGATGATAATTATTGTTAACGTAGCATTTTATGCCAGAAGATAGATATTGGTATATTTATATAATTGTATTTTTTAAATTATAATAATATTTTATATAATTTTAGAATTAACGTCTTTTTTTCTTTTAATTATTCCATAGTATTTGTCTCCTTTTATCAGAGAATAATGAATAAATTAATTTATCTGAAGAATGGAAAATGACTATTTTCTCTGGAACGCGAACTTATTTTATTACTCACTAAAAATGAATCAACTTACAAGGTGCTTTTCTCTTCTTTATTATCAAAGATATTTTAACAAATTTAATTTCCTATTATCAACAAATAAAAGAGATTATATTTACATAAGCATTGATTTGACGAATATAATAATTGTTTTGCATAAATTTTTAATGGAAAATATTTCGAAGTAGTTTCACTATATTACTCATGGTATTTTCTTTCGAATCTCTGAGATTTCTCGCATTTTGCGAGAGAAACAAAAACGGATTCGTTCTTTTGCTTTCTGCCCCTCCCTCCTCACTCTCTCTCTCTCTCTCTCGAATTCGAACGAAAGAAGAAAAGGAGATCTAGCAAATGTATTGTTCATGAAAGAACGACTAAATCGATACGACAGCTCTATCAGAAAAGAGGACGCATAGTCCTCCGTCAAGGTATATTCTACTCTCGTAATATCAAGTTACACAAAACTCGTTAAAATTTCGCAACTCTGCTTTCCTTCTTGAGTCTAGTACAATGTGGAAATAATTTGAAAAGCTTTTGCGTTACTCGCGTGCTTTTCTATTCTTTCATTTATATTACTTTTAACGTTTCTATAACATAGAAATTTATTTTCTCTTATGCACTGAATAATTTTATGAATTAATATATCGCATAAATTTTATAAGTCATTGTTACTTGTTAATAAAACACAAATGGTTATAATAATAATTTCTATTTGCTAACTCTACGAAAAGTCATTAATTGTGTGCAAGAGTATCTTACCAGGATTTATGTATAATGTATTTTTATATATACATTTGTATGTTTACGCATTTTTTTTAACACATACCTATGTATACTTTCACGTGCATTACCACATGTAAGTTTTAGGATTTAAACCGTTGAGCATAGTGGCTTGAAACGAATATCAAATTACACGCTACAAAGATTCATAAGTTATTTCGGTTCAACGTAATTATTTCCGGTTTTAAAATGGTAGTCATAACAAAAATTAACAAATTAATAAAAAATCACAAGCACAATGGAATAAAAGCGAAATATAAAAACAATTTGGAAGAATATTTAAAATAGTGTTTAGCCATTCATGTAAATTTTATCGACCGTACATTTTTTTTTCTAATACAAAAATGTTGAAATTAAATTATTATTATTATTAAAATTCCATGCTTTATTCTTTCATAAATGAGAAATATTTACGGAGAGAGTAATTAAAATTTTTCAAAATTAGAAATAAACAAGGAAAATTTAATAGAAGAGAACAAAGTCAAATGAGAATAGGCGCATACAAGTGTTCAAAATGAAAATATCATGATTCAATACGATCACCTTTTGCGATTGATACCAGACAGGAAGATTGAAATATCATTTGGGATTCGTGTATACAACGGCATGCGCCCAACGGAAATAATTACAAACGGACAATTTGGTCACAATTAGTTTCTCTACGTTGCACCGATCCTCCCATAGCGTGTGATCAGAATAAACACTCCTTTCACGAACGAACACAATAATTTTATAACCGCGAAATTAATTTCCGTATTTCACGATGTTTCATCTTATCTACAAAAAATCATTTTGCTGTCCTACGTTTTTCTAATAGAAATTAATAGAACACTTTTGATACAAGTTACCACATCCCTGAAGTTATGCAATAAGTGAGACCAATGAAAATCGTGTAAAAGTTGGGTTACAACTTTGTATCTCAAAATAACTATCGATCCACATACATATCTGCATCATGCACAAACCCACACAATCAACTAACGCTAGAACTTTCCATATTCTCGACTGATCTCACATACAGGTATTTTATACTCTTATACACTCACATTTCCACATGTATGGATTGTATTAGATCTTTAAGTATGCACCGTCCGTTTACTCCATTTAATTTAAGTTCGAAGAAGGACATTTCCTGCTTAACGATCTAATATATTAGTCTGATCATCAGTCAAAATATTTACGGTAAACGATAAAGTTAAGAACCGTGTAACTCTCAATTCACATAGTCGAGATAGTATAAGTCGGAGGACTACTGTACTTATACACACCTACATAAATACATACATATTATATATATGAAACGATCACACTGATTTGTATTATTTCAAACAAAATGGCATTCCATTAAATCGTATATTATTTAGTGCACGTAACTTTGACTACGCGAATTCAATAAGAGTTCAAAGCTCGTTTTGTGCTCGAAAGAATTCAATATTCCGTTCCCATCATTCTCAAAAATATCAAATTGCTCGTGATAGTGTTGAGCACGATACATGAATGGATAAACGAAGGAAAAAAGGAAAAGAAAAAGAAAAAAAAAAGATTCATTGAAAGAAACTAGTGAATAACAATCAGGAAAAACCGAAGGATTTTTCATACAAGCGAGCGAACAAACGAACGAAAGAACGAACGAACGAAAAATTGTGCATTCTCAATAAAATTCAACCTGTAAAAATGGCGCCGAAGGGAGACGACTACTAGGAAAGTTGAATTTTTCGAGTTAGATTCGTGATCTTTAGTGTGAGTGAATCTAAATTTTCAAAGTCGTGATTTCAGTGCCGTGAGGGAACTCTTTTGAAAGGACGTCACGTATAAAGGAATCGTAGAATCCTTGGATTCGTGTCGACTACTCTACAGATATCCTTTCCTCTTTTTCTGATTTCCTGCTGAGAATATTGACGTTATATTAAATTTCGTAGAGTCGGAAAAGTGATTTATCGCTCGATTCAACAAAAAAAATAAAAATAAAAGAGAGACACAGAGAACTAAAACGAAAAGAAAAAAAGGATAAAGCGTAAGAAAGCGAGAGCAAAAGAGAGAGAAGCCTGTAAATTCTTCCAATCACCGACAAATGTTACCAATTTACTGACGAACAGCTGCTGAGATTTCGTATGAACGTAACGATACGCTTTCGCGTGGCTCTCGATGCTTTTTATCTTTCCTTTTTTCTTCTTTTCTTTTTTTCATTTTTCTTTTTGTCGACTCGATAGATTTTTCCCTCGAACGATTTCAACATAGACTCGTTCGCCATGATGTTAACAATAAAATACTCGTTATCCTTTTCTTCTTACTTTTTAGTTTTACCGTCGATTACATTGCAGGATGGCTACTCTTTCGTCGTTGATGCTACAAACGTAAAAACAATTTTCAATAAGGATCCTTTTTCACCCGAATTTTGCTCGTTTCTTGATCCTGTTTTTTTTTTTTTTTTAACCTACATTGATATCGATTTCACTCGCATCGATTACAAAAATGCAATTTTCAGAAGGGAGGAAATTCTTTTTACAAATGTACGTTATTTGATCGAAACGCAATGTTTGACGAAGTTCCGGAAGTTCAAACAATATCGATCGGATAAGAAATTGAATGCGTCCATCAAATTCATATCCAGACACGGGCAGACCTGTGCTCACACGCTACAGACTCGTTCTTTCATTTTTCATAGCCGGATTCGAACGGATTTTATGTCGCGTCAGCCCCTTTGAACCATGCTCAAAATGCGAAAATTCAAACGATCAACGAACAACGCTGAGCGACGATGTTCGGTTGGGTTACACCTTCGACAAACGATCATACACGTCCTTCGTTTCTTCTATGACATTCGATCTATCGTTTAAATCGATCTCCCTGCATTTTTATGTATATATATTTTAACTTCTTAATTTAATCTTAAATTAGTTTGCAATATTTCTATCATTTAAATTTAACCACAGATATTGGATAAAAACAAATATATTTATTGTGCAATCTATATTTGATGTTTAAATATCGTAGTATTTAAATTAGTTTTCATTTAAAAATAAATTGTACATATTTTATAATAAAAATTCTTAGTTTTACTATTTTATAGTGGTTTATTGCATTGATTACTAAATAAATTCTAGGTTTTATTTATTTAGAAATTAACTCAATAATTGCAAGTTTTTCTTAATCTTTAATTGTGTATTTAATGTTTGAGAAATCTGTTTTTTTCCCTCTCTCTCCTTCTTTTTTTTTTTTGTTTGAACATCTATCTTTTATGCTGTTCCGTTTTGTGCATCACGATCGAATTCCATTCCGGTTGAACAAGGTTGAGTTTGAACCTAGGTAAATCGAGTCGCGGCTTTCCTCTTTCCCGTTGTGCGTTCTGGAATCGAAGACGTTCTTTTCTACAGATTACTGCACTCTAGGAGACCGATTTCTCTTCGTTCCCGCATTTATCGGAACGAAATTTCCTTCCTCGTTTCCATGCAAATTTATCCATGAAAAGAAGAAGAATAAGAAGAGAAAAGATTTGGTAGAATCGTTCGATCTTAGACGAGAGCTTCTAGTCGATTCTCTTTTATGATGAAAATCATTCCGATGAAAATTTCACACTTGATTTTTTGATCGAATCAATCGTACGCCAATAAAATAAAGTAATATCTTCTTAAAAAGATATTATTAAAATTTCAAGGAGAAAACTTTTTATTATCGAATAGATTACATAATGAAATTGTACTAACGTTTCATAATAAATCATTTCATAATGAGATAGAAATATTCACAAATGATTTCATCATTTTCAATACTTATTAATAAATTTATTATTTTCGATTGCCAATATAAATATCAGACAAAATAAAATATAAAAAACGAATTAAAACTTTTTGTCTTCGATCGTACATATTTATAATCAAAAAATACGTGATTTAAAATCATTTAAAAAATATAAATATTAGCATAAATTATATAATTCATGAGATTAAATTTTATTAATAAAAAATAATATCTATTGAAGATTAATCGAAAATGAATTTATTAATAAAATCATTTATTAGATATCATTTAATCTTATATATTAGCATTTTCATAAAATCATTATTCTCAGCACGTATGAATAAATCTCGTGAGAAAAATTTGCATTTGTCGCAAATTGACGATGTCATCGGTTTAAAAGGCATCTTTTCTGTGCAAAATTCTTTTATGCTCCTTAATATTCGGCATACGAGTGAGAACGGTTGCAAAACTACGACAATATTCTCATGTACCGTTATCGCGACGAAGACATAAAATTGTCGTCCGGTTTTTACGAGAAACTTTATCTCGAGAAAAGCGAGAGAAAAGCGGCAAGAAGATTTGCATACGGCACTTCGACTCTCGAAACAATTCGAAGAGAGTATGTTATGGCAAAGTCGATATCCTAGCTATTACATTTCTCTACCAAACGTGCTATTACGTTAAGATAAGAACCAAATTTTTATTTATACATTTATTCACCCAGAAAACATACAGCATGTCAAATTTGTCAAATGCTTCTTGATGTTACATACTCTTGAATAGAAAATAATATGAACAGTTAAATATTTCACAGCAGGTATAAATATTAGATCTATTAGATAAACCATTCGAATAAATGTGTGTTAATTAATTGATAGATTACATGAATTCATTGATCATCCATGGGTTACAGGTTTTTAAAGGTCACTATACGTATATAAAAATATTTTCAATTTCATAAATAATTAATAATTTACATAAGGAATATTCAAAAAACCAAACAAGAAGAAACTGTATGCAGAAGAGATTCTTATAAACTGTGACTCGAAAAGGCAACTAGCGACAAATTATTTTCAATGTTATAGAAAACAATTAATAGTCATCCAATTGTTTCCTTTCCTTTTACCACATAGTCGTTTTTGCTTGTCAGTATTTTACAATTTCTATTAAATATCACAGATTATTTCATTTATATGGCACCTATAAAAATACTTGTCAAAATGATCTTAAAGTTGCACAGATTATTCATTTGATTAGAGTAGACAACAATTGTTAATTCTATTTTTAAATATCTTTTTATTGCATTAAAATATCAATGGAATATAATAATTTTTATCCAAGTATTCGAATATTTAGAAACTTCTGTTCGTTCAGGCTAGTAAAAAATTTGTGACGTTTATAAAAGTGATACAGTATCAGTATGTGTGACACCAAGTTGGTTCAAACGTTTCGAATTCGATATTAAAAATGCATCTTGCTCTGATTGATCACTGAAAAAGTCGATGAAATCATGCATGGATTGCAGTAACGAAATAATGGGTTTACTTCAAAAATGGCAAAAAGTGGTCGAGCAAAGAATCAAATATTTAGTTTAATAGACTTTATTCAAAATATATAACAAAAACCTATTTCACTTTTGAATTGAAACATAAAAAAACTTTTTCCATAGTTCAATATTACCTGACTAATATTGTATATTTTTAATCTGATTTCATGTAGTTATAGAAGAATTAATATGGCCAATTTTAATTGTTTAAAATATATTGGTATTTAATATGAAATATAATTACAGACAATAATTGCATAAAATAAAAATGATAAAATTAGACACAATATAAGTAGTAGTAATATCGTCGTCAAGAAAAAATTGCTTTTCGTTAAATTCTTGGGTTAATCCTCAATGGAAGACGACTCATTTCGATTTTTCCCTAGAGCATCAAATTATCGATCGAACCAAATGTCCGAAAGCTATAGTAACGCCTGCGATTGTCGCCGAGCCTCAGGATACGCGAATGGCTCCCTTGTGGCATCCCTTAGAACACGATCTACCCCCATAAAACGAGCACGCACAGAAAGATCGTTAACGAATCGTATTTTTTCTCTTTCTTTTCCCACTTTCTCTCTCCCTCTTTCCTTCTCTTTCTTTTTTTCTCATTACGCCCACCGTAATCGCCGTGGCGGAATAAAAATCAAAGAATCGACATTTTCTTTGCCGAATGACAAATTTCATTTCTTTTCTCAATTTTATAGAGAAACTTTCTCTCACTTTGATTCGATTCTAATAAAAATAGATTCATTCGATAATCAATCTGAGAAAAAAAAACATTTTATAAAATTCCAAATCGTTTAAATAATAATAATAATAATAATAATAATAATAATTTTTCCTATTACGTACCATCACGTACTAATTATTTTTCTAATTATTGAGACATCTATGGACTTGTGAATCTTAATGTGGGGTCTACATCCCTTCTTCTTTCATTTTTCTCTTTCATCGATGCAATGTACTTTGAAAGCTTGTTTACACCAAGTTAAATAGTCTTTTAGATTTAATACGAGTTCATTTTTGAAGTAATAAGAATTATATGTCACAAGAAGAAGGAGAGAGTGAGAGAGATACCAGGCTTTTAAAAATGCTTAAATGTAACATAAGTCAAAACAAAAATGTTGAGTGCCACTGATGTACACGTTTTAATATAAATGAAAAAGTATAAAATAATTCTATTCAAATTCTAAATTAAGTAATTTTTTTTTTTTTGTATTTTAATGGAAAGAAGAAAGAGAAGGAAATGTGTCTTCACTTCATAGTTAATTTTTCGGACAAGGAGCACTTACCGAATTCGGACGTTATAATGGATGTTGCGATCAAATGGTTGAGAAGCTGACAGCATCAGCATAAAGTACGTCCCAGGGGACGGCTTCGTCAGAATGAAATACTGCGACGAGGAACTAATATCGTGCGTGCAACACGATCTCCGTAGTCCGGTACGATTTGTATGCGATTTCAGTAATCTCCGTCATCTTGGAAATTGCATGTCTCGTCGTGTCGCGAATGGATACCAAGAGATAACGAAGCTTTCAAAACGAATCCCTCCAGTAGATACTTAAAAAAGAAAAAGAAATATATATATATATAAATGGATCCTTTTTTATTATTAATTTCTTTCTTTTCTGTGTATATTAGTTTTTTTTATTTTTTTAACGAATCTGTGAAAGATCCAAGCTCTCTAATTTGTAAAAAAAGAAAAATCCATTTTTATTGAACCCCATCTCATACACAAATCTTGTCTACTACGTTTATAAAATATCCGACACGATAGGAATTTCTTTACAGATCAATTTTCGAAAGCCGGTTGCGTTATCCTCTCTCAGCTAACATATGTATATACGTTTTAAACCAGCAAAGATCGTCGAACTTGGCACAAGAAGAGTCTCTCGTTAGCTTATCTTTTAAACGAAAATTTTAAATCGGTACTTTGCTCAAGACACCGTGTACCCGAAAGAAGGTCTTTTTTAGATACGAACATCGTTGAGGGCAAGCTCGTATCTTCTTAAGGATATATTTCCATTTTGTTTTTTTTTTTAGACCTTGTTAAAGGTATCATTTTTCTTTATAAAAAGAAAAAAAAGAAAAATATTGATGAAAATAAATGCAAAATAAAAAATAAACAAATGGAGCAAAAATAAGAAAGAATAGAAAAATTTGAAAAAATGCTCGAAGTATACTCTCGTATAAGATAAATTATCGGAGAACGAATTTACGTCGTAGCTCTTTATCTTTTCTTCATTTTTCATCTATCAAGAAGTCGCATTTCTCGTTTCTCTTCGATAATCTCGCATCTCGTAGACCGTACTCGGACGAGCGTAAATCCGATTTCGCGAGGGATATCATCGTTCTTCGAAACACGTAAAAGAAGAGAAATATCGTTCGGATACTCAGGTGCTCAGAAGTTGAAAAAGAGTAGGCGAGAAAAGAAAAAAAAAGAGAGAGAGAGAAATAAAGAAAAAGATTCGGATATCGCTTCCTGTTCTCACGAAGCCACCCTTTTTCTTTCTACCCCTGCGCTGACGTATCAAGAACAATTTTTCAAAAGCGGCTCACGTAGCACAGATGCGATATGCTTTTTAAACGACAAAGCTACGCCGAAGTTGCGTGTGTTCGCACGAAATACCCCGCATTCGTTCGCTTGCGTGTCTGCCCATGACGTACATACCTATATTACTGTGCATACTTTTGTGTATGCGTGCAAATCTGTATGCATATATATATATATATATGTATATCGAGATTCTTGGTAAAGTTAGAAAGCACTCAATTTCAGCTACGTCGTTGGAATTTATAGCAATGAACAGATAATCGAGAAAAATCGTGCGGTAATACAAAACCCCGGAGAGACAACAGTCTGTTATACGATACGATTTCCACCGCGAGAAACTCCTTCAAATCTGGCCGATAGATTTTTATCCGTGATAGGAGAAAGAGAGAGAGAGAGAGAGAGAGAGAGAGAGAAACAGACAGACAGAAAAGCTTACGAATTGCTATAATTTACTATGGCACAGTCATAGAATTTTAATCGATTGTATAAGACAACTTTGATAAAATAAAATATATATTATATATATATATTACATATAAATTTATTGTAAAATTATGAACAAATTTATCTATAAGAATTAAAAATGATTCGGTATAATCTGTGAAATGAATGAAAAAAGTGAACGTCAGGAATAAGTCTAGCTTATTGATGAAAAATAGAATAATCGTACTTTTTACGGATTAACAAAAAATATTATAGGAAAATATAGTCTTTGTCAATACTTTTGTACACTGTACTTTATACTTTCATTCAAACTTTTTTTTTGAATACAATCAATTTCATTATCGACGATCTATAAAATCTCAACAGATGATTTCATTTTGAAGAAAAAGAATGAATTAAATCTTCATCATAAAAAAGAAATATTAATCTTTTATTTACATATCAATAAAATCATGGAATAATGGTCTGATATTGAAGTAACAAAAATTAGTATTCTTATAAAAGACAAAATTGCTAACATTAAATTATATTTCTATCTCATTTTTCTCTTTCATCCTTATGACTCTTTTACATTCGCATTGAAATATGTATATTCCTGACACTTAAAAGACATAAACATGTAGTCTAGACGTCAGGTCCACCCTTTCTATTCTCTGATTGCATCCAAAGAATGCAACCACGATCTCGTCAACGCAGACCCTCGTCGACTATCTTCACGCACGACAATCTAGAAGACAAGTGCCTCCTCTTCTTCCTTTTCTATTTTTCCTTTTCCTTTTTCTTGTTTTTTTTTTCCTCTTCTTCTTCATTTTCCTCCTATCTTTTTCTTTTGCTCATCGTGAATGATAGCATCCACAGTATACTATAAGAGACATTCTCTTTCTCTTTCTACATTTTTCTTTTTTACTTTAGTTTTTATTTGTAATCTTAAAACGAAACAGACTGACAGAAAAGAGAACAATAAGAATGTTCTCACCATTCTCGAGTAAAAGACAAAAATTATAGATTAACCCTTTGTACTATGTTGATTTTTTTTCGTTACTTATTAGAGATTAATTATAAAAAAAATCATTTTAGATTATTTTATTCAAAATATTATACATACTCATTAATGAACTATAAAAATATTCAAATAATTTTATCATTTTATTTTTAATCCCTTTGCAATATAATTATTTTCCTCGTTTACTCTAAATCAACTTACAAGGGGAGTGCAAAGTCTTGCCCTCACGGATTTTGTTCAAATTTTGTAGGAAAAAAGATTTTGCTTCCCTGTTCACGAATATATATGGTTATAGAAGCTACTACTCAATAATTTTTTAGATATTTGCAATTAAAGATGATAAATAAAGATGCCGTTTAATCCTTAAATTCATTTCTCAATTCTCAATGATCAAATTCAAAAATAATATAAATATAATATTAAAAAATGATATTTATATAATATTCAAAAATAATAGCTTCTATAACCATATATATTCGTAAACAGGGAAGCAAAATCTTTTTTCCTACAAAATTTGAACAAAATTCGTGAGGGCAAGACTTTACACTCCCCTTGTTAGATTTAAAATATTTTAAAGTTTTAATATTTCACATGTATTTACGTACATATACTAGGTGTTCTAAAATATGTCTAGGAAGTAACGTAAAGGGATAACTTATGAGTTTGTTCATAATTTTCATAAAAATTGTTCCAAATGATTACTTTCAGATTCAATGCAAACTTACAAAAGTCTTATCATAAATTTCACTCATTAAAAAATACCAAACGTTGTTTAAATTTGTCAACGTCTCAATTTTAAATAATTTTTTGTTAATTTTTAGTCATAAACTATTTTCGAAAAAATTGGATTTTTTTCAGTAATAGTTTTTTTTTTATAGGAAGAGGATAAGGTGAAATTAAATGTTACGTTAAAATTACATTAAGTAAAATAATGTGTTTTTCCATCAGTGTTGACCCCATAGCGTAAAAGATTAAAGATACGATGAAGATTAAAATAAAACGAAATAGTAGAAATTATGAGAGATGAAGTAGCAAAGTAAGAAGATGAAGGAGAAATAGGGAAAATAAGTCTTCCGAGCATATTTACTTGCGATTCGAGGGATTTAGATTGAAATAACATCGCGTAAGCGAGCGACAGGATGGATCGACGGATAAAGCTCATGAAACGAGGTCGAAAAGGGAAGAGGAAGGAAAAGCATCAGCTTCTCTTCGAAAATATATAAATATATACATATATATATAGTATATATATATATACGTGTATATTGACTTCCACCAAAAGACACCTTCAACATTTTCTTCAGTCACGATGAAATAGCTTTGAAATTGCCTTAAAAAGAAAGAAGATTTTCAACCAGACTCTATTGCAAAAAGATTGTCTTATATTCTATTTACATACGTGACAAATAATGCAAATATCGTGCAAGGCAATAAACGATATGAAAATATATCTCAATGATAAAAAAGAAATTTGTTAAAAACATAAAAATATAAATAAATAAATATATATATAGGTTTTAACGCATATGAAAAAATATCATAAATTTATATTATTCATGTATAATGTTATTTAAAAAATGAGTAAAATGATTAAAAATAATATTTATTACTTGTCCTCTCAAATCAATCGAGCATGAAAAAATGATATTGTTATTTCAAATTATTTTATGTACATTTAAAAAAAAAAATTATTAAATCAGTTATGTAAGACACAGATGTAACTGCCAAGATACAAAAATCCTTATAAGTTACGTTTGAGAAACACCATCTTCGAAGAGCTCTTATTTCGTACCTACTCGAGATCCTTCGGGTTTTACCCTTGTCTAAAAGAAGGATCAACTACTGACGTTGACGAGTATCCTTCGAATTGGCTGACAAAATGTCCAATACCGTTCTCCCTTTAATATGTCAAAATATCAAAAATGTTTCTTCGCGAAGATGAGACTACTTTGTTTTCTTTCTTTTTGCTTTGTTTTTATTTTGAATTTTTCAAATAAACATTAATTTACGTTTTTATTATTATTACATTTTTTTTTTCTATGTTAAAACGTGATTTGTTAGCTTTCTAAAAAATAAATTCGAAGATCGGTAAAGTTTTAAAGCTATTCGTTATAGTTCGTTTCATGGTTTTGAATAGTAATTTACGTAACTTCATTGATAAACAAGAACTGAATGAAAAGTCGATTCGTATGTATGAGAAAATTTGCAAAAATGGACGGTCTGTATATTCAGTGGAATAGAGACTTGATTTTCGGTTACATATTACGGAAGCTTCCGATGAATCGATCAGAAGTCAGCCAATGGGCGAGGTATATTTACACGAGATGATGATACGATATGAATCACTTATCGTCTACATGTAATAGAAATGCTCTGATGATCATCTCCGAACATTTTAATGTGAATTGAAAAATTCGAAATTTAAGAAAATAAAAACCAATCTATTCTTCTTCGTTTATAGTTCAATTTTTTATTTGACTTATTTATTTTTCTTTATAGATTTATATTATTTTATTCATAATTAATATTAAAAATGCTAATAAAATTATTAATGGATACACACGAGTTACCGTTTATTGACCATTTATTTAACGTTCAAATTTCACGTTAAAAAATAAAACTACAAGATTAATGAAGTAACAACGAATATGAACGAAAAGGGAAACAAGTTGATGGGATAGATTGTAGAGATTTGTATTATTAAAATGCTGACCATAATAACGAATCCATCTAAAAGGAACAACGTTGCAATGGCCAAATGCCAACGATCGAATATTCCATTACAAAAACAGCCAATGTCTAAATGTCTCCGTTTCAATGTCACCCTCTTCTGTCCTCGGGCATATGCAGAGGCTTTTATAAAAAAAATTCCCTCATTTCCTGGCTAAAGAAGGATACAGAAAAGAAGAAAAAAAGAGTTGATGTGAGAAAGAAAATTTATAAGTATTAATCGTATTGAAATATCATATTATAAATCATTAAAAAAAATTATTTATACACAAATTAATAAATATATTAAAATATTTATTATTATTAATTCAAATAATACTTAAAACTCTTAGAAAAGATACAGGGAAATGTTTTAATTGGAAATTTCTAATCGTTGCTTAAAATAAAACTAGACTTTTCTTGAAGAACCTTCCTAAAATACGGAAAATAAATAAAGGAAAGAAAAGAGAATTAAAGTAGCGGTAGGAATCAAAATCGCAATATCCACAGGTCACGCTCGCACGAAGGCACGTGTAACATTTGCGTTACTTTCAGCGTACGAAGAAAGAAATAGACCAACGATAAAACCGACAAGGTAGATTTGCTTGTTGGTTTAATTTAGTTTAGCTTGGTCAATAGTTTGGCTGTTATTGTACTTGAACGGCTGTGGCTGCTGGCATTGCTGTTGTTGTTGTTGTTGTTGCTGCTGCTGCTACTGCCTGAGAGTGCCGAAGGACCACCCTCTTCATTTGCATACCGGGTGTACCCACGTAAATACGACTTGGAAAAGTCTGCAGCAGGCACATCAAAGGGACGCAGCTCGAATTAAACCCACGTTGGCATTGTTCGCAAACAGCCTGCTCGAGAGATATCGAAGCTTTGCCATCGACAGGATCGATCGATGTTGTTCGAACTAATTTCTGAACATATTAGACTTTAGACTACAAGTTTTATATCTTTCTCTAATTTCTGTATAGATTTTTCTTTTCCTATTTTCTAAGTCCTACTTAAATTTTATTTTTGATATTATATATTTCTTCGGTGATCAAAGCAATACTTTGACAAAATTTGATTATTGAAATATGATGATAACAACTTAGTAATAATAAACGTAACATATGTGTTTGTTCTATACTACTTTAAATTTAACCTTCGCAAAAATTCGACTTAAAATTATCAACAAGTTATCCATTAATTCATAAAATACAACAAAATCTTAACACGTTGATCGCCATGCTTCCCATATTTGTATGATAACTATGTTTCCACGGGGGTCCCGTCATTCGTTAACGAGTGTCACTATTCTTCGTTTAGCGGTAATTTATAGTAATTTTATTTGTAACATAATTATGACGAGTATAGACAATATAAAGTAAATTATAAAGTAAACAAAAACAAACATTAGAAATATATTTATATTTAAATTTGTTTTGAAAATATTATATATAACAATTTATTAATTATAATAGTTTTTGTTAACACAATGAACGCCTAGCGCGAATCGGTGGAGTTTCCCCCGAGGCCCACATCTGAGACTCATAGTGTACACAGCACGATAAGCCAAGATAGCAATATGTGCAATGCATGCTTTAAATTTTTCGTTGTACATATCTATTAGAAAACTATTACAAAACCTGGCTATAGAAGAAGAGTATGATCAGGCTGATATTACCGATTCATCTAACAATATTCAGTTGAAGGAGTTCACCGGAAAACAAAGATTATTTGAATTCACCGGTAAAAGTGAATTTCTCGTAGATCTACCTACGTTATTTAAAATAGTTCATTCAATGAATTTTGGTTATTCTTTTCTTTTCTCTTAATAGAAAGTGATAATCACAAATCATTTTATCACCATATATATAAATTTAAGTGACGAATACATATATAGAGTTAATTATTTTCAATGTAATACTTTTTAAACCATACACAGTTAATTGCAAAGTGTGTAACAACTGATGTGAAATATACAGGAAGTTCAAAAAAACCACTTAATACTTATATGATATATAGTATATATATATTCGTCACTTATACTTACATTTAACATAATTACACGTAGCGAGCAAATGTTAATTATGATAAATCCCTTCCTATAAGGAATATAATTCAACACGAGTAGTTTTTATTGCAAAAACTTACGCAATTACACGTTATTATAATCTAAACATAAAAACAACTATCAATGCATTAAAAAATATGATTCATTTAGGCAATGAATTTGGTAAATATTCAGAGTTAAGAATTGTGTAATATTTTGTTGAAAGCATTATAAGATGTTTCGAGATCAAAAATAAGTTGTCTCACTTGTGTATCTGATAATTCATCTGAAGCTGACATATTATTCAATGTTTGTAACCATTCGGCAACCTTTTCCTTTCCATCAAAGTCACTAGGTAATATACTTAGACGATTCATAGTATCCATTAGATCCCTTAAATCTGGATGTAATTGATCCATTGCTTTGATTTCTAGTCGTAGTTTATCCATCAAAGTAATGAACAAAGAAACGATATCTGCAATACACTTAGAAGTATTTCCCTTGTCATCTTTGATCGTAATGGGTCGATCTTCTTTAATCCTTTCTAAAGCAGCTGGACAGTCCAATCGAAATGCTCTTGC
Organism: Polistes dominula; assembly: GCF_049000335.1. Taxonomy (NCBI): domain Eukaryota; kingdom Metazoa; phylum Arthropoda; class Insecta; order Hymenoptera; family Vespidae; genus Polistes; species Polistes dominula. Next base: position 3,344,262 of record NW_028301152.1, on the reverse strand, counting down.
AAATGCATCTATTGTAGGAAATTGGTCACTTTGTACCTAACAAAATATTCATATAAGATAATATTAATAATAAATAACGTTGGTCTATAAAAATCATATTCGAACACATACCTGCTTAAATGCTGCCCTATATTGAACTAACAATTTACTGCAAGCTGCAGTATACTCCTTCGGTGTAACACAATCTCTGATATAAGCCTTTTCCAAGTGTTGCAAAGTATTAACCACTGCATAGAGATCAGCTTGATTATCATGTTTTTCTCTTTCTCTGGCATTTTTGTATAATTTCACTTCTTCATATAACTCAGGACGATCTTGAGCTATAGACATAATTCTCTGTGGAATAATAAAAGAGTGAAACTATATTGAACAAAAAAAACAATATTAGAGGTTAGGTAGGCAAATGGATATAAGAAATACTTAATTAAGAGTCGATTCTAGAATCGCTAACGATGGTATAAGATAGAATATTGATTATTTTTGTAATGTTTTTATCATTACAGTCATATCAAAAATATGACGCATCAATGTCATAACATTGGTTGTATTGTCTCATGCATATAAAATATAAGATAAATCAAACAAAAGAAATTATAGTTATATAATACATACCTAAATAAACTTTTATGTCGTAAAAGATAGCGTCAAATTTAAATAACTGTATCAAAATGAACAATAACTTATTAATTTAATGGACACGATACAAAAAAAGCTTCTATGATGTTAGATACTAATGCAATCTACCGGGCAAACTATAAAATAAGATGACTTCTATACAACCCTAGCACAATTCTAATAATTATTATTATTATTATTATTAATTATTATTAATTATAATTATTATTATTATTATTATTTATTATTATTTATTATTATTATTTAGTTTTCTATTTGTCAGGGTTCGATAAAAAAAATTGAACAATGAAATAAAATTGACAAAAATTTATTGTCAAGAAAATACAATAATAAAATATATATAATAAATTATTGCAATACATAAAAATTGTATAAAATATAATGTATAAAATGTAGTATATAATGTATAATATTATAATCTCTTTACTCTTTCTAAATTATTTTAATTTTATGTTTAATATTTATTTAGATTTATCCATTGTATTACACGATGGATAAATCTTTACATTGTTCAATTTCATTGCAGTTTTATCATCAATATGAAGTTTTTCATGATTTTTATTATTATTTAAACAATTATATAAAAAAATTCTTCTAAGACTTGTCTTGGAAAATATACTAAACATTTATCTATATTTAATCCTTTCGCTACTTAAAAATTATATATTTCATTCATCACATTAACTCTTATATTATCGGACGTTTCTTTGCAAGAAGAAATTATTTTCTTCGCCTCCAAACATACACAATCGGATTCTTTCATCAGAATTTTTCTTTTTTTCTATCAGGAATGTTAATTTGATGAAGAATGGCTCTTCTTTGCTCATTCGAAACCATTTTAATATAGGTTATGTTTAAAACCAATTTAGATTCGTCCATTATATCCCATGGTGGATAAATCTTTACAATGCTTTCTAATTTCATTTCAATCTTACCAACGATATCAGGTACAATATGTATAGTAATCATTCTATACGATGATTCACCCAAATTATCATTTTCTTGATTGCTATTATTATTTAAAAGATGAAAAGAATCATTTAAGACAAATCCTTCTAAAAATTGTCTGTTCATATGAGTTGTACATTTATCCACGTATACGTCTACGTGTGGGATTAAGGTACCATCGACATCTGCTTGCTTTACTTGATGCTGCCATATACGAACAAAAGATATTTGCCTACTTACTAAAGATTGTAATTTAGCTGTTAAACTTTTCCTAAATTAAAAAAATAATTATGTGTATACATATTAAAATATAAGTATTTGCAAATAGCGAAATATTTATAAAATATTAGCAAATAGCGAAAAATTTATAAAATATTAGCAAATAGCGAAAAATTTATAAAATATTAAAAATATTTACTTTTTCACTTTGCGTTGTTTCTTATTCGAATCTAATATTTGTAAAGACATTGCAGGAAAACTATTTATCTTCTCTGGAGATGTAGGAGTACTTATACAACTGGTTGAACTTGATGTATTATCAACGCTTCCATTAGAAAGCGAAGTTATTTGTGATATTTTCTCAAATGAATGTTCATTTTGAAACGAAAATGACTCCGATTTCATTGATTCTGTTTCAGAATAAGATGTTTCACCAAAATCTTTTAAAGATGCATTAGCCCATTTAGTTTTGATCTTGAAAGGAAATATACTCTTATTGGATTCTATTTTATAATATATTCCATCTAAATCTTTGCTAGATGCAACAGAACCTTTGTCTGTAACATCACATGAAGTTTTAAGTTCTGTATCAGATCCAGAAATAGAGTTATTTACTAAAGGAATCATATCCTTATTATTGTCTGTATCTTCTATCACAATGTTTTCATGATGTATTTCATCATCATCGCTTTTAAGATTAGTAATTTCTATTTGATCTGTAGTATTACTATCATCACTAGAAACAGATTCAATCACAGATGAATTTTCATCTATAGTATTATTCTTAATAATTACATTAACCTCTATCACAGGAGGGTTGGGCGGGGGAGAAATATCCTCATTCTTTAGTGCATACATTATTATTGAATGCTGTCTCGTCTTTTCCTCATCTTTAACGTAATCTATTTTTCTTTTCTTAGCGGCAGACATAGAAAATTCAGGACTTGGAGAATTCAAATTCTGCCGTTTGTTAAATGTATTCTTATCTGAGAAACAATTATCAATAATTATATCATCTTCTATAATATCAAAATTCGAGGAAGTAGGAACAATTATGTTCTTTGATGCATCAATTTTTTTTCTTGATAAACTTCAATGCTATCTATTTTTCTTTGTCTTGCAGCAGACATAGAAAATTCAGGACTAGAATGATTCAAATGCTCCCATTGATTAAGAGTCTGTAAGTTCATATTTCTATTTCCATAATTAATAGTCTCATTTATATCATAAATTACCCTATTAACTTGACTATTTATAGTAACATTTACAGGCATAGAACATTCAGGATCAGAATGATTCGAATTCTTGCTTAGATTAAGAGGTTTTGAGATCATATCTATATCACTGGAGTTATTAGTTTCATCAACGTTAGAAATTACATTATCCATCTGAACATTCTCGTTAATGACTGCAGGTCTAAAATATCTAGGACGAGAATGATTTAAACTCTCATATGGATCCGAAGGTATTGAGATCATATTTCTAATAATATAACTATCAGTCTTATTGAAGTTTGGTATAACATCATTCGTGGGTACACGAACAACCCAGGGAATAGTTGCAGGCATAGAACATCCAAGACCGGAATGATTAAAACTCTCATATGGAACCAAAGGTTGTGAGATTATATTTCTAATACTATAATGATCTGTCTCATTCATATTATTACTTTCAACAGCCATTTTATCATTTATGTTAAAAGTTACTGGCATAGAACATTCAGGATCAGAATGATTCGAATTCTTGCTTAGATTAAGAGGTTTTGAGATCATATCTATATCACTGGAGTTATTACTCTCATCAACATTAGAAATTACATTATCCATCTGAACATTCTCGTTAATGACTGCAGGTCTAAAATATCTAGGACGAAAATGATTTAAACTCTCATATGGATCCGAAGGTATTGAGATCATATTTCTAATATAACTATCAATCTCATTGAAGTTTGGTATAACATCATTCGTGGGTACACGAACAACCCAGGGAATAGTTGCAGGCATAGAACATCCAAGACCGGAATGATTAAAACTCTCATATGGAACCAAAGGTTGTGAGATTATATTTCTAATACTATAATGATCTGTCTCATTCATATTATTACTTTCAACAGCTATTTGATCATTTATGTTAAAAGTTACTGGCATAGACCATCCAGGATCAGAATGATTCGAATGCTCCCCTTGATTAAGAGGTTGTAAGTTCATATTTCTATTATCATAATTATCAGTCTTATGTATTACATGACTCTCAATAGCCATTTGAATATTGTTAGTAAAGTCTTGTTCATCACTCTTGTTGTGATCGTTTGCATCTCTAACTAATTCTGGAGATTTGTTCACAATCACATTTTGTGAACTATTGTTTTCAGAATTATTTACAGAAAGAATGTTGTTTATATTAAATTGATGATCATGTTTATATAACTCACTTTGTTTTTCTTCAGCGGGAGAATTAGATTTCTTTCTATATATCCGTTTCGAGCTACTAAGAATTGGTGACGTGCTAGCCTGATCATTTTTTTTAACATTATTATCTGACTCTGGTCGTTCATTATTCTGGTACTTACGAACACCCAAAATGGGAGATGCATTCGGTAATGATTTGGATGTAGATGCACTCAATAAAGATCCTTGTACTGGTTCAGTAAATTCTTTGCTGGACAAATCTTCATCATTATTGTGAATTTCAATCCAATTACGTACAAAATCCTTTTTTTCCGTTTTAGGTATGCCTTCCACTTCTTCATCAACTATAATTTTATTATCATTTAATCCTGTCGCTCTATCGACCGTATTTAAATTTAAAATAGTTTCACCAAAACTTAACTTCCTGACATGTTTAGGTTTCTCATTGTTATTCACAGCCATATCTGTCATATTTTCTTCATATTTGTCTTTTTTCTTCATGTCCACATTACTATTTTCTGCCATTTTAATAAAAAATGTATGATTTGAATTTAAAAATATATTTATATATTAAATTATATTTTAATATAATTTAATATTTTTAATTAATATTTATATATAAAATTAATTTATATATTAAAAGATATATATATATAGATTTGTAAATATATATGTATATATATTTATATATCTATAGATGTAAACAAAATTATTAACATTAAAAACTAATGATTCAACAAAGCGTACATTATATACAATGATAATACTGCATACTAATTGGCATAATAGTGTAGCACGTGTTTTTTACGGCGCCATGAAGTTACTAAAAAACAAAAAAATATATCACAGATAAACACAAATATCGAAAAATACGAAAGTTAAAAAAAATTAAAGACTAAAGTTGATAACAAAAGACGAAGTTAAAAGTTAATGACGAAAAAAACGAAAGTTTATCACGATAATTATAAATATTCTACTACAATTCAATATATTGCATACTTACAATACTTTCACGATCAACGAAATAATAACACTGGAAAAAAACCTACGGCCAGCGATCTCAGAGATTTTAGTTCGTCTGATCGACACAGGGGGAAATTTGTGTTCCTTGTTTATTTCTCAATCCTACTCTAATAATATTTGGCGCTTTCTTTAAAATTTACCCTGATGCTAATGTGGCGCCACCTTAATTTAATGCATTTCGACGGACATTTTTTATATACACGGATGATTCTCCTTACCTCTACCCTTTATAACATTGATACATCCATGGAAACTGCTGTCGAACTGTGGCGTCAGCATGTGGATGCGCACAAAGGACCACGCCCTGGCATCATTAGTCCAGAAATCAACATTAGATTAGCGATCAAACACACTAATATTTCATTGATTAACAAAATAAGATAACTGTGAATAAATAAAAAGATTTTAAATTATAAAAAAAAATTTTAATTTTGCGATGCATCTTGTAAATCTGATGAAAAATTATGTGTAAACGGGTCTTAATCGATTGAAATTTTATACAATATGATTTCGATTTTACTTTTTTCTGAACTTTTATTTATTGTTATCAAAACAAATAGAGAAATTATTTTATCTTAAACTACCATAAATCAAATAAATAGTATAAAAATATGGATATTGTAAAAATATTTAAATCTCTAGTGTAATTTACAAATGAAAAAAAGACTTATTAAAAATCGATATTTATTATTATTTGTAAACAGTACATTTATTTTGTAAAATTTTTTAAATAACTTTTCTAAATAAATATATACATAGAACCACTCAATACTAGAATCTTAGAATAATACTCAAATAACTGAATAAAATCTTATGTCGCTAATAATCCCCATTGGTTGATGCGACATTAAATAAAGCTATAAACAAACAAAAAATCTCGATTCTGAATAACTATTGTATTGAGTAAATATTGCATGTTTAATGCTTTTGTAGTAGTCAGTCTATGAAGCAATCAGTTATGGTAAAAATAATTACTTCATGAAAATAGACTTGAAATTTGACGACTCTTGATCAAAGCTGTTGTTTACGTCTATTTCCGTTGGCGTCTATGCTGCCGCCTAGTGTTAATAGCAGGAGATGCGCGTTGGTATTCGTGGTGTCGCCTATTGTCACTTGCGGGAAATAGGGATCCTATAGGAGGGATGCGCCATGTACATTGCTGGGGGACCGGAACTCGATTTTGCGCGCGAATGATTCAAACATTGAAATAATTATGAAATAATGAATTGCATCAAATACAGAAAAAAAGAACTATATTTAATGATAATTAAAAATTTATATTAAAATAGAATAGGTTACACGAAAAAATTATTATAAATTCAAGCGGTCCCCCAAAATTTTCAGCCAATGGCACATGAGCTGAATATGAATGGCGCATCCCTCCTACAGGATCCCTAGCGGGAAATAATCGAGAAGTACGAAATTTTAAAAAAACCAACATGTGTCAAAATGTATTAAAATTACACATGTATCGAATTTTCAACAACTCAATTAATTATCAATGTAACGTAATAAATAAAATATTTAATTAATATGAAGAATTCAGCGAGTACGCTAGTTACAATAATTTATGATGTATAATTATAGTTTATTCGGATTAAAATCAGAAACAATTAAAGTTATAATTTATGCCTAGCAAATTACCATAAAATCAATTTCCAAATAAATAAGATTTATGATTAATTAGCAATTAAAGATATGTATATATAATCAAATTCCTAAAAAGCTATTTATCATAACAACAAGAAAGATTGATATCTTAATTGATAATATTTTCTTTTATTTTCTTACATATCTTTAAATTGCGTTGTGTTTTCGCGTTCGTTTGATAGAAAGCGAAAGGTAGGAAGAAGGTCAGAGAGTAACGACAATGTGGTAGAGTTTTCGCGAGTAGAGAGGAATGAGATCTTCAGTTGGTTAAAAGTTGGCAAGAAAGGATGATCGAAGGTAAGAAGAAGAAAAAGAAAAAAAATATGAGTAAGAGTAAGAGTAAGACTAAGAGGAAGCGGAAGAGGAAGAGGAAGAAGAAGATATAAGGAATATTGGTCGTTTGACAAACAGAGAGAGGGAGAAAGAGAAAGAGAGTAAGAAAGAGAGAGAGTGGTTACTACGAGGTATGTTCGTGGTGAGATACGAGAAAGGGTTCCAAGCCTGACGTGGAAATCTAAATCGGCGAGAGTGCTCCGTACTCGGCTTGCCGCACAATTACCGGGCGGCGAGTGTCGAGGAACCCCCCTTTTATATTAATAGTTGAGATAGTCGAGCGTGTCGGTGCGATGAGGGCCAACCAAAGAGGGAAGAGCGAGTGAGAGAGAAAGAGAGAGAGAAAGAGAGAGCTAGGAGGACGAGAGGGAGGAGAGGATGTGTCGATGGCGAGGAACGAAAAGGAGAGGGAGAACGAAGAAAAGGGAAGGAGGACGCACTATCGTGAGTCACGAAGAAGAGAGAAAGAGAGAGAGAGAGAGAGAGGGTACGAGAGGGGGCCTCGAAATGATAGATAGGAGGACGGGATACCGTGGACCCCTTACGACACCGTTGTTTCAGTTTCAGTTCGCGATGGAGGCTACTTGCTCCTTTTAGCTGGTACCACTGTGACTCTCTTCTGTTCACAAAGGAAAAGAAAGAGAAACAGAAAGAAAGAGAGAGAGAGAGAAAGAAAAGAGGGTAAAAATTGTTACTAGAGGGTGGTTAGTCCCATGTGAATGAGATAAAGTAAACGCGTTTGAGAAGAAGATATATATGTAGGAGTACGGTAGCACGAATTAGTTTTGAAGATTTCTCGAAGGGTTGCCTTTGTTAAGGGGTGGGAATAGTGGTTCTTAAGAAAATCATTGAACGTAAAAAGAAAGAAAGAGGTCCTGAGTAATAGATTGAGACAAAACACGGAGGTAGCCGGATGTTGGACGGTGCAGTGATTCGATTGATTCACTGAAGAGTGTTCGTGGCTTCCACCGAACTTCCGAGTGCCGCGTTAAATGCGTGAGCGTACGGGCATATGTGTGACTCGTCCTATGGTAGCGCCGGTCGTACAACATACCGTGATAGCTTTGGCTAATATCGTGTGCGACCACACGCCGAGAAAGCTCCGCCTGGTGGAGAAGGACCACGAGAAATAAAGAGAAACACAAAGAGAGAAGAGAGAGAAAAGAGAGAGAAAAGAGAGAAGGAAGAGAAAGACAGAGAGAGAGAGAAAGACCAAAGGTGGTGATGGTTTAGTGGTGGTTGGTGGTCGTGGTGGTCTTTCAAGACGCGAGGAAGGTATTGAAAAATAAATTCCCTTTTTTTTTATCTCTAAATATTTTAAAGTGCTTCAAATACTTCTATCCTTCGTATAGGACAAACAAATTTTGATAAAGCATAGAAATACAAAATGTATATATCAATAACTTTATTAAATTTCTATAAATAATAATAACTTTATTTCATTTTATTAATTATATTAATTGATTATAGCTTGAAATAAAATATCGTATTACCGTAAAGAATAATCGTGTAGATTAAAAAAAATATCGTAATATTATATATATTTGCAAGAGATCATTAATTTCCTTTCACATTAGAAGACACAATTTCTTATGAAAAGAAAAAGTATCTAAACGAGTTGTGATAAAGTAACGAATAAAGAAGAATAAGAAAGCGGGAAGAAGTTTAACGGAGAAACTGCAAACGAAACGAATAAAAAGAGAGAGAGAGAGAGAGAGAGAGAGAGGGAGAGAAAAAGAGAGAGAAAAAGAGAAAGAGAAAGAAAAGCCGAAGGCGTGCAAAGTAGGATGACATTGTTTGCACCCGTGACGTCACTCGTAATTCTAACGAACAATGAAAGTGCACGCGTGCATGAGCGCATATTCGCGTTGCCGCGACCCGGAGTTTAGGGTTACTCCTCTTCGAATGAGGATGGCCAAGATTGCTTCTACTTTTCTTAGATGAAAACAACAATAGACATTTCGTTAGCTCTTTTCTTTGAAATCTTTTATTTGTTCAAGATAAGATTTTCGTTGATATCTCTGAGAGTTTCGCTAATAATTTAAAAAACCAATGAACAAATTTTTTTATTCAAAAGCATGTCGATATTAGACATTCGATGCTTTCTTGTATTTCTCTATTTATTGCAAAGCGATGTATATTAAATTACATTGATAAATGTTTCTCTATCTAATAAAGTGTCAAATGTTACAATGACAAATGTTTCTGTATCTAATAAATTAATCTTGTTTTCGTTTGCATTAGAGATAACAATATTTGCGATGAAAAAGATATAGTATCATGTGGAAGTATATTATGTAGTAAAGAGCAACGTGTAAATGTCGAATCATTTCTACTATTTCCAAGTTATTACTAATAATAATAATGTATATATATATATATATATGTTTAAACGGGAGTCTAGAGCCAACGACAGTCTCGTTGCAACCACGACGCTGTGCAGATGCATTTTATCTGTGTGAAAGGGCTTTTTGTATGTATGTAGATATACATATTTGAAATTGATTAGTGAAGAATATATGTAATCAAAATAATCATCTGGCGACCACAACAAAGACAAGAGATATATGACAATAAGATTAGTTATTTTTATTTACTATTACATTCTGTATACTATACGGAAGTGCAGTCAGAGCCAACAATAGTTTTACTTCGATCACATCAAGTGGGCGTCACATACGAATATACACCGCGTGAGCGCAAATAAATTGTATATATGTACTCTAAGTATTCTTTAGTTATTCTTTTAATCGAATTAAATAAGAAATATTAAATAAAATTTCATTCAATTTTCTTATCTATCTTATATGTATAACATATGTGTGTATTTTATATGCATTTTTATTGTAAAAATGCTTCAGCAATTATCGATTACTTTATTGAATAGATAGATATAAAAAGAAAACTAAGTTATCTTTATTAATTATGCCTTTTCATTTATCGTTTTATGATCTTCTATAAAAAGCATATTTCTTTCTTTGTATGGAAGTTCTCTCGTTGTTATTTGCTTATTGAATTGTTTCTTGAACTCATTACGAGATAAGAATCGTTGATTCTTCTTATCAGAATGATCTAATAAAAAGTTATAAATGAATAACGAATATTATATTAATTTGGATTTAGTTGTTTATTTTTATAAAAATTTCACTTAGATAAATTTATTCCAAATAAAGAGATTAGTAAAAAATATGGAAGTAACGTGATAAACCATATTTTTTATATCGTTTCAAATATTATCGATATCAATAAGTTATATGGAATAATTCTAAATTACTAATTATAAGATGTATTATTTGAACTTTGTTCACATTATCATGATTCATTTTTAAATCAAATATCTACATCTATATTTGTTACTATTTAGTAATTAATTTACATATTAACAAAGAAAAATACACTCTTATTTAATAAATATAATAATTTGAGATTGCCGACAAAATATTGATAAAATTATTTTTTTCTTTAAAATAGATATTAGCACAATTACATTTATATTTATCCAATAGACCGAGCGATATATATATATATATATATATATATATATTTTATTGACATATCGATATCATTTGGAGATATTAATATGTCAATAATTACGACAGAAAAACTGCACGTTCGTTTGCTCCTAATTGGCCAATGTTTTTCTTTTTCCACGTTGCGTATGTTATTATTATTGCGCGACTTTGACATAACAGAACTTATAGCTAAACGTCTAAATCATCGGCAATATCGTGACAGTCTTAATTTAGAGTCTAACAGTAAGGAATCCTCTTTTTTTTCTTTCTTCTTTTTATTTTATCTTTCTGTGTCATTCATGCATATATACGAATACATACATACATATACATATGCACAAGAATTTACCAATGGATCGAGTTGTATCCCTCTCCCTATGCACTTTTCAGTCTCTCACTGCAGTTCTAGGAGCACTTGCATCTTATCTTTAGTGTTTTTCTTTTCCTTTTTCCTTGACTTAATTGAATTAGATTGTAAAGAAATGAAAAATAGAAGGAAATTTTATAATCTTCGATTGAATGCATTGCTTTTCAAAAAAAAAAAAAAAAAAAATAGTTTTATTAATTTAACCCTTTGCGGGGACGACAACTTTTTTGGCCGGGGTAGTGGCAGGTCGACGCGATTTTCGCGAACGTGTTGGGCACCTTATAGGTACGATAAAATAATTGTATATATAAATTATCTTACAAAAACGTTATATTTTGACAATTGATCTATAATTACACCTTTAAGAATATCATTTCGCAAATCTAATCTGTGTATTTTACTTTCGTGTGGTAATTTATAAAACATTGACCAAGATGCATTCTTGGTTTGTTTGATCGGCCAGGTCAACGCCGCCCATGAATTTTATGTAATTAATAATAACATCGGGCTTTCTAATAATTGTTTGAACACCATGTTGAATTTTTTTCGTTCTATGTCACCCTTTCTATCTTTTCTATCGATATAAACGAATAAAAATGTATATTTTATTAAGTAAATAAACTTTTAATTGATATTTTTTGTTTGTTGTAATGATAAAAGAAATGAAATGTGAGAATAAAAATGTAAATAATTGCATACGTTCTCTTAATGTGTATCAGAATGAAGATAATATAATTTAAAAATTCGATATAATTGGAAAGAGTTAGAGGGAACATTGAAAATTAGATGGAAGTTCGTTCACTTTGATTTGATTTTATGCATTTGGCACAGAGAGAGTCGACTAGCAAATTACACGATTTGCTACGATTCCCTCCTTTGTAAGAATATTTCGTAAATTTCAATGAAACATTGGCCGAATAAAAATACAAATTACATTTTAATATTTAATTAAGATAGAAGAAACATTTAGAATAAATTTAATGATTAAAATAAAATTTTAATTCAAAATAATGAAAAAAAGTAATACCTATTAAACGAGAACACATATTGAAATAGATAAGAATAATTAATCAATGAAACATTTTTCTGTTTCAATCTATCAAAGTTATCAAAACTTTCTTCTTTTGCTACTTATCGATGATCATTAAATTCATTACGTTCGGAGATATTGTGCCAGCAAATAATATTTGCTAAGCGGACGAACAGATAGGAGCCATTTAAACGAATGATAAAGGGAGGGTTATATTATCACTTCGCAGTACCCGGCCACGGTTTCGCAACGCTTCGTTTTCTCTCTCTCTCTCTCTCTATCTCCTTTTCTTTCTCTTTTTTCTCTCTCGCTTTTTCGTTCTCAAAGAATAAACGAATGAATTAAGATTTTGGTTAAACAATTAGAAAATTATGCTTGTTAACAAAACAAAAAAATATATGGGTATATAATAAAAAACGAGACTATATAAATTCATAAATATTTTGTCGTATTTATTTTTTATTAAAATGCAGTATAATTCTTTCCATATATATATTTATAAATATATGTGTGTGCGTATATTTGTATTAATCAAAGATGAATTAAAATTACTTTTGACTGAATGTCGATCATTAAAAGAAAAGGACAATTACTGTGTCACCTGTTGCCCCTTTCGATTATCCTTAATAGTAGTCATAGCTCGTATTAGAATCGTCCACGCGACGCACACGCGAGTCGTGTTTTAAATAAAAAAACATTACCAGACGTAGAAGTTTTTACATAGATACAAATATTTATTTACATAAGAGGAATGTGAATCACGTACGAGAAACGTTTTTTATTTGCTAGACATTCGTATGCGTTTACGATTAATATTTACGAGCAGTAACTCGATCGCAGCTGTGTATTTTTTTTCCTTTTTATTTTTTATTGTTTTAAATTTATAAATAAAATCCTTTTCCATTACATTAGATTACAATGAATAATAAATAGTTATTTTCCGAGTATATTTTTTACTACCAATTGTTTTTTACGTTTACTTTCATTTAATTATTTTATTCTGGCAACGTAAAAATGTGTTTATGCAAAAACAATTTTTCACGATGCGATTTATTTTTCGTTTTATCTAATGTAATTCTCGAGATGAAATTCAAGTAAAATATTTATTTATTATTATTAGTTGGCATTAAGAACTCGAAAGTTACATTTATTTGCATCGCATAATATTAGAAACGTGTATTTAATTATAAATATCGGCCTCGGTAAAATAAAATAATAGTTCTTTCATTAAAAACACTTTTTTTTTTCAAAAAGGACTTCTTAATTAAAAAGTTTTTAAATTCTCATTTAATTTAATTTATTAGTCTCAAGATATTCTAATTTATCTGATATTTAATATGAAATAAGAAAAAGCAAGAAAGAGATATACAGATAGATAGATAGATAGATAGATAGATAGATAGATAGATAGATAGATAGATAGATAGATAGAGAGAGAGAGAGAGAGAGAGAGAGAGAGAGAGAAGAAAGGAAAGGAGATCTGAGGGTTATAAGAATCGTAGAGAAGTAGGTTTATATAGTTCCTCTGATCAATCGGTTGAATGATCAAAGAAACGAAAAGGGCGATTTGTTTTCAGAAAAGCGGAAGAGCAGCGGACGGACCTTGCTTACGTTAGAACTGAAGAACGAAGAGGAGAAGGAAGAGGAGAAGGAAGAGGTGGTGGGGTGGTGGTGGTGGTGGTGGTGGGTGTCAGCAGCTACCGAGACAACGTCATCGAAGATGATGCACGAGAGGATCAGAAGAGTGTCGGTCTTCTCCGGTAATGGTTGATTATTATAAGCTTCTCACGTATTAAAAGAAATGCACGTGTTTGACCATAGTGCGAACAGGACAGTTCGGTTCCTGACAGTTCGGCACCAATCGGAAATCAACTTAGTCTTATCTCGAGCTCCTTAGCGCATGTGCACGTGCGCTTTTCGATCTTTTAAACTTCTTTTCGTATAATTTATATATTTTTACATACATATCTTTGAATCTATTTGACACGTGGAAGTGGTGCAACAACGACAACGACGACGAAGAAGAGGAAAAGGAAGAGGAAGAAAAGGAAGAAGAAGAAGAGAAAGAAGAAGAAGAAGAAGAAGAAGAAGAAGAAGAAGAAGAGGAAGAAGAGGAAGAAGAAAAAAAGAAAAAGAAGAAAAAGAAGAAGAAGAAGAAAAACAGGGACGACCTCGACAGACGACACTTTGATTTACCAAGCATAAAGCTCAGCCAGCCGCGAATTACACGTCGCAAGATATCGCAAGTAAGAAAAAGCAAAAGTGACCGGAGTTACTTACTTCCTTTCTCCTAATTAAAGCAGTCGGTGAGTTTACGTTGGAATTAGAATTAACGTACTTCCCTCCTTTTGATTAGTTCTCCTATTTTTTAATTTATGAATGTGAAGTGTATTCTCACATAAGATACAGAACCATATCTCGTTGTTAAGCGACGATTTAGAAAAAGGGACTAATTTTGAATTTTATAAATTTCAATATCGTCTACGCAATGTTCGGTATGATATTACCTGTTGAGATTATTATTATGGTGGTTATTATCGATAAGAAAAAGTAAGAGAAAAGATATTGGATTATGAAAGAATGAGCATCGATCAACATTTGTTCTTAGATCGTCGTCTCAAAGAAAGAAGTAAAAGAAGAAGAAGAAGGTATATACGTTCGTTCTCCAGTAGAAGGGTGTTTCGAAAGTAGACGAGGCCAAGCACTGATCAGACGCGATAGCAAACACCGTTCGAAGCTTCCCACTTTTAGATTTGTTCCTTGTTGGAAAAGAGTAGGAAAAGTTTGTTTTTTTTTCTCGTTCGTGTTCGACATGAGAGATAAAAGGCAAGAGATATTTCGAAGGAACTTAAAGTTTTTTCTTAATTCGAGGGGTACGCTCGATTCTTTGATAACAAGTGCTTTAGAAAAAAGTTGAAAAAGTGTTTCTCCTTCTCTTAAAAAGAGAAGAAATTAAATAGAAAGAAAAAGAAAGAAAGAAAGAGAGAAATAGAAGAAAAAAAGAAATTAGTTCGAAATCGTGTGGCCATCTTCGGTGTGAGGATGAGCTACGGCGGTCATGCCGTGTAATTCGAAGGGACACCACGTGAACCACGTCTCATCGTGCCGAACTATCCTAGTCGTTATCCTCGTCGTCGTCGTCGTCGTCGTCGTTGTCACCGTCACACTGACGCTGTTGAAGCGCGACGGAGTGCCAGCAGCTTTGAAAAGATGAGCTCGATCGACTTTGATGAGGTGCTTCTACATGTGGGAGAGAAGGGCCGATATCAAAACATCATGTATTATCTTCTATGTATACCTGCAACCCTTCCGGCTGCGTTTCTGGCCTTCTCGCAGGTAAGTACCCTTATTTCTTTTTTTTATTTTATATTAATAATATTCTTTTAATAATCGATCAATTCCTTTATTCGATTACTTCGATGATACTTCTTCATTTAAAAGATAAAATTTGTTTCATTAATTTTTTGGATTTAAAATTTGGATATCTTTTTTTTTCAAATACCAAGTACATTTATTTTATATCAAAATGAAAAATCTTAATGATCATACAAATATGATGTATGAATTGTAAAACCACATTTTCTTATACTTCACATTTATATTTCAATATTATTTATATTATACGAAATGAAAATAGAAACGTTTATTAATCAACAATGATTTATTTCATTTTTTTCATTTAACTCCGATCGATTTTACGTCATCGAACAATATTTGCCGTCAATCAACCCAACCGTTAATACCCTTGATAATATTAGTTTGTTTACGTAAGCGATTTTAAATATCCTACGTTGAAGGAAATATTTTCAAAATAAATATAATTCGATATATCGAATAGACAATATCGAACGCGTGCGGCTACCTATTGTGTATTAGATAGTATAACTAGTTTTTTTTCTTCTTTAATTTTTATAATTAGTTTCCTGCAACTAGCTAGTTTTCCTTCAATTTAAGTAAAAATTTTGTTATATTAATCTTAGAATATATAAACTGATCGCAATTAAAACAAAATCTATGTATAGAGGAAAAAGTAGTGATTACCACGCCCGTTGTGAATCACGTTTTTGTTTGCATTTCATTAATCTTGCTTTTATCCTTAATATAGTTTGTAGATTTATTCGTATGACAATTAATTTTTCATTAATGATACCATTATTTTTTATCAGATAAGAGTATTATGTAGAGTATTTTATTGTCTGCCTTTTATTGTATTTAATTACATTACTTCGTTAAATAATAAGAAACTTTTTATTCATATTATCGCGATAAAAATCTTCCGAGATTTTTCAAACAATTCTCCTCCTTATTTAGCTCATGTTTTTCGAGCATTATAAATAATGAATAAAAAAATGAAAAGAAAATAAATAACTCTCAGACGCGAATAGCCTTTTTCTAATAGTCGTCACTCACGCGCAAATCTTGTTTCTCGAGAAACGAATTAGAATTAGCATCGTCTCATCGACGTTTACGAACATTGAAACCTGCCAATGAACTTTAATATTCCATTTTAGATAGTAGCAATATTTATTTATGTAACTGTATTTGAAGTTGCATGCTTTCAAAGAACTTCATTGATCAATCACATATCTAAATTAAGAGAGATTATCGTGGGTATCGTTTAATAAACAATCCTATATATAAAACTTGACTATTTATTTCTTAAAAAGTTTCTATCTCCTTTGATTTAGCAGAGATCAAAGATTTATCCGGGAAAATCCCAAATGACAATATATGCAGGATATATACGGGCAATTGCAACATGCAACATGTAAACAGACTATTTTTAGTAGTATAAGATATGAATAAAATTGTTTTTTAAATTTATATATGATATTTTTAAAATATTATAATTAAAAATTATAATTAACGATTAAAGTTAATGATTGGAATTGACAAAATAAAATAATCATTTAATAGTATTAGAAAAGTCTGAAATATTTCTAAATAGGTGTTCGTGAGTGCCTCACCAGAACACTGGTGCAAAATACCAGAATTGGAAAATTTGACGGGGTTGATGACCTTGGAAGAGAAGAAGGCTCTTTCTTTGCCATACTCCATAAAAGGAGATGGCTCCGATAGGAGAGTTTATTCGAGATGTCAGATGTACGACGTCAATTATACAGAGATTATCGAATCGTGGTTGCAACGTGGAATATCACAAAATTCTAATAATACGATAAATTCGTATTCGACGTTGCCTTCCTCGACATCGTCGTATCATTCCACGAATCAATTACCGCCACCTCCTGTCAGTAGTCCTGATTGGCCAGTCAGCAAATGCCAACATGGTTGGATTTATGATAACAAGGATTATGACAGCACCCTTGTCACAGAGGTAAACTCGACTTTCTCTCTTTCATTACATATTTTCTTAAGATATATTTTTATAATTTCATAGAATTATAAACATTTTTTCCAACAATATTTACATAATTGGAGTATGAATAAGTTTCCTCGGAAATTTTCAGTAAGTAGCTTTTCCTTTCCAGGTAACATTTATCTTCTGAGTAAGCGTAATACTAAGTAATCTCGATTAACGACCACTAACGAGGTAACCCGAAGAATAATTTATTAATTGAGTAGTCAACCCTTTTAACTTATGGTCATTGGACCATTCATTATATAATTGTCGTTATATTTTATGAAGGTACATCATGGTAAATATAAAATTGTGAGATGGAGTTGGTTGACTGCTTCTTTCTTACTCGGTTTCTCGTCGTTGTTCAGTCATGCTATTTGCATAATACTCCTACTACGTCTTGGTAATTGTCAACGTCAAATTTCATCTTCGTGGAGCATCGGGTTTCACGACCTACTTTGCCTTGGCCTTTGGCTTCGTTGTATTCTATTTTTTGTGTGTGAACATCGTTGTTTCTAATTGCAAGTGTCCATAAGGGTCCATCGAATAAATTCTTCTGTTTTCGCTCGATCGACTGAATATTAAAGAAATTAAATAATAATTAATAACGTATCATACCGTGGTATATGTAAAATGTGTGCTAGTTAGAAAAACATTTTCATTATCCTTAACTTAACTTTATAAGACAGAAACATATAAATAAGCTCGTTGAAACAACGAATTGCGAAATTAATGGGAATTTGTAAAATTAATTAAAGCTTATTTTATCTTTAACGAGATATTAAAATTCTAAATGAAAATGAAGAATAAAAGAAGAATATATGAGTTTGTTTTGATGGATCTTATATATCGTGCATTTAAATATATATACACATTTTAAGAAATTCTTTGTTTAGGAAAAGTTTGTGGTCACATGGCGACGTCTTATAAGTGTCTATTAAAGCGGTTATTAAATTGTCGCAATTAGACAACACACGGTGACTACGAGCTGTTAGCGCAACAAGAAACATAACTCTCCGGGTCGAGGATCTACGACTGTTCTCCTTTTCTCTCTCTTTCTTTCTTTCGTTTTTTTGCTATGCGATCGTCAAAGCTCGTGATACAGAAACATATTTTAAATTTCAAGTCGGAATTAATTATTTTAACTGTATCATCTTCATACTCGGACGTTTAAAAATACACATTAAATTGACAGAAGCATTGTTGCACATATGATTCGAGTTAATATATATTTTCTCTTATTCTTACAACACGTTTCTACAAAATTCCTTAGAAGAATCAACATAATAGCATAATTATCGATATATGTGTTATTTAATAAATAATTACTTAGCAAAATTTAAAGTATTATTGACCGATCACGAATATACTCGCGTTTGCACAATGTAACTTAAGAAACATATTAGGTTTTTGCATATAATAGCTAATCAACAATATATTAAAGATATCTTAAAGATTTAAATAATAGATTCGACGTTAATAAAACGTGTCATTAAATTGCAACGAGACAGCAAAATATTGGAATGAACAAAAATATAGAAATAATCAGATCGATGTAAAACAAAATGGATGGTCAATGACATCCACCAACATATAGATGGTTCTTATAAAAAACAAATGTGATGTGTTAGTTTACATCGAAGATGGAGTTTCTCATAGATGATAATTATGATTTATACATGACGTAGAAAATTTCTAAAGAAAAACGAAAGATAAAGGGAAAGAGAAAGAATGTCAACAGGTGAACAAGGTTGATGAGCAACAGAGTGACTGGCCGATAGGTTGCAGCTCTGGTGGCGTCAGCAATTGCCGACCAATTTACCTACCCCCGCATCCGGTCATGTGATATGTAACATCAAACGCCTCGCACAACGCTGCTTACTACTCTCTGCATATGTCGAGGGTATATGTCCCCACATATTTCACGCGATACTGTTTTGCCATAGTAGCCAGACTGCTAGACGCCAATTTTAAACTTTCCTTATTCCTTTTCTTAGAGATAATATTAGATCTTATCAGAATCTTACACATTCGTTTTTAAACTATTTTCGATTAAAATCATTTTTCTAAACTATTTCTTTATTGCAATCGAATAGATAAGAAAAATATTCATCCTTACTGATAACGATTGGGAAGATAGAAGGAAGGGTAGAGATGGGGGAGGGAGGAGTTAGGTGTCATACATTATTTATCTAATAATAATAATATATTTTGTAATAATAAAAAAAAGATTCTTGAAGAAAAAAAGCTTATAATGTCTCAATTTAATTATTAAACGTATACGTGTTTTCTTGTTATGTTTAATAAACAAAGATTAAAGAAGAACTATCAATATTCTGTTATGTAGATCAAGTATCTGCGTTGATGAATGAAATTCGACAGAAAATTTTTTTTCTTCCTTTCTTTCTTTTTTTAAATGGATCGTTTAAAAAAAATGGGGCCGTTTGTTCCAGTTCGTGTTAGGAGAATTTGCTATCGCTAACTCCTACCGGCTCTAGCAATGCAGAGGGTATATTACCGCGTATTTACACGCTCCGGATTTACGCAGACACATGACGCAAAGAGCCATCGAGGCAAATCCTGTCCTTCCGTTTTCCGTTCTTCATCGCTCTCACTTTCTACCATACGAAGTGCTTCGTGATACGTTAACCACCCCTTCGTAACGTTAAACGCATAGCTTTCTTCCTTCCCGCATTGGAAAACGATGAAAACGAAACGTTAATCGTTTTAATTAAAAACGATCAACTCTACTACTCGTTCATCGATCCTTTCGAAACACGACAAAAAAAGAAAAGTAACGACAAGGTGCAATTGATTGGTTTAACTGTAATTGTAAGTTAAGATCGGTTACGAAATCCAATAAAATATAGTTTGCGAGAAACGACTAGTTGTGTAACAATTGAAACTTTTCTACATTCCGACCATTTTATTAACGTACGTATGTACGTGATTGTGCTGATTGAAACCAATTTGACGGAGGCTTATACTTTAAATGATTTTTGCACGAAATTATTTGCAACGATTAATCATTGTTATGAGTTCTTAACTTAATTGTTATTAATTGCGATCTAATATTTATCATTTCTGAAATAAATATAAATTTTATGATATATTATTCTTTTTTATTTATAACGAGATATTTGAACGTAAAGAAAATTTGCAAAATTGATTTGGTAGCTTCTCGTTCCCCGACACAGAAGTCGTCGTTCGATGAGTTTACCGGCCACATGTCGACACACGGAAAAGACAATGACCCGTTCCGTAGTATCGTGATGGCTGAAGTAGTTAATACGAACCTCCTAAATCGAGCACAATAATAAATCATCAGATCGGAAGTAATGCTCAGAAGCAGACCAACCCACACGAAATGTTATTTTAATGTATCGGTCATATTTATTCTTTCTATTTTTATTCTTTCCTGCTTCTTCGATGTTTCTTCGATGTTTCTTTGATGTCTTAGGATATTAGACAAAGTGAAAAATAAATGTCGTTTTTTTTTTTTCAAATCTTTCATACGATATTCATATTAATTCTATATAGAATAATTTACATAAGTTAAAATCGTAAACATTGGATTGATATCAAATGAAATAGATATATCGAATATATCGAAATGTTCGTCGATCATGATCAGTACGGAATCTATAGAGACGTATTTTCATGGGGATCGCCGTATGATATACCTATTCTCGGTCATATCAATAAAATTTTCGAAGTGTGTCAGGGTGATAAAATCTATATGTGTGTATCATATCCCATCGTCCTTTGCGTGTACTCGCGTACGTTGCCCTTGACAATAATTCAATAGCATATTATTATACGCGAGTGCTCCTGTCTTCCCGACGCAATTTACCTTTTGCGTTTCACGCAGACATTAAAAGTCCGTGAGTGTCAATTTGCTTAAATCAAAGTTCGTGTTAAACCCATTAACGCCCACCGGGAAACTTTATTTGCCGGGGCCTAATAGACACTCAATTAAGATTTGGCTTATTTGAATATGTTTACTGACGAGTAAAATGGTATTCCTTTACTTAAACGCGCGAATATAGGATAGAGTGTATTAATTCGTTTTGCTTAGACTGTCTACCTGACATGAACACTATTTCTACTATGATTTTGTGTATACGAACGAATTATTCTTACAACCGATAGGTATCCTTTGACACCTTCGAGTTACAATGCAAATATCTTGGGAATAATTATTTAAAACTAATATCTGCTTAATATTTTTTATTTTAAAATACCATATAATTAATTAAAAAACCATTATAGGAATCGTTAAAAATTTATTAAGGAAAAACGATTAAATTAATATTAATTGAAAATTTCGAAAGGTATCGTTTAACATCTTTGGTAGGAATAGTGTTAAGAAAAAAAATAAAATCAAGTTTTTATTATAATAAGTCACAAAAGGTAATTTTTGTAGATATTTGTTTTTTTCCAAAAAACATACAAAATTAAATGTCAAAAGTAAGAAAAAGCAAACAATCAAATAGTCTCTTATTATTTATTGCTATTATTAGTACTAGATACTTTTAATACTTGATATTAAATTAATTGTATTATTGCGTGATCAATATGTTAGACAATTAATGAATAACTATCTACAACATTAATATTTCCTATACATGTACTTAAACCTTTTAACAAAATTGATAAATTTTAAAACAGTCTTATTAAAAAATTAAGAGAAACGAGAAAGAAAGAAGGAAAAAAAACGGAATCGAGTTACTCGTCAAAATAGATAAAAAGAAAAAAATCGAATAGATTGCTCGTTATTATTCATTATTATTACCATTAGATATATTATCAGATACTGTTAATATTTGATGCTAAATTCGTAATATTATTGTACGAAACATCTAATATCAGGTATCAAAATAAATACAAAGCAAACAATCAGATATCATTATAAATATTATTTAATATATATGATTTATAATACATATATTAAATATATTAATGTAAATCGGCGAATAACAATGTACTAACATTTCTTATGCATACACATAAATACTTTTTAAATTAATTAATAAACTAATGGATAGGGGAAAACGATTTTATTAAAAGAAAAAGAAAGCTGAAGAAAGATAAAAGACAAAAAGAAAGAAAGAGACAGAGAAAATAATCCTGAAGTAACGATAGCGTCAAAAAAGAAAAATCAAATATCGTTATAAATAATACATAAATAATGTAGTAATTTTTTCAGTATAGACAAATTTTTAAAATTATATATGGGCCATTTTGTTCTATAAACTTTTTGTCATTTCATAGGTAACTTCATAATACCATTCATTCAAAATTTATCTTTTTCTTCAAAAAAGAAATTCAGAAACATACATTTCGCAGGCCTCCATTTTTTTCCAATTAACTCATTAACTGCCAAATTATGTTTTGTTTTGAAAATGTTGATATTTTTGGAAAAGTCCCAAATGGAGATTGTGGCAGGTCGCATGAAAGAAAACTAATAAGAAACTATTTATTTTATTATGTGCGTCATCTTATACGTACAAAAATAGCTATTATTTATTCCATTTTTCCATACAATCCACATATAACTAAGTGATGTACGTAAATTTCCAAAATTTCCAAATGGGTGTCGTGGCAGCTAATGGGTTAATCCAATGAAACAAATGAAAATCTCTGATGATGCCAAATCATATGAATATTAATATATTGTACTATCAACGAATAAGTATCTATTAAAATTTCCTATTTGTCTATTTAAATTCCTTTTAATCAAATTATTAAACTAATCGATAAGAAAATTGTCTTATCCAATAAGAATAAAGAAAGAAAGAAAGATAATAACGCGAAGAAGTAATGGCGTGCAAACGTGCGAGTCGCGAAAGAGTCGATCGAGTTTAGCGAGAAGGACAATAGGGAGTTTGGAAAGGTCGATGGCGAGGGGTCAGCGAGGTAGCGGCCGGGGCACGTTCCTCCTGTCAACGGAGGGTGATGGACACCTCTCACTGTGGGAGCCTACCAACACACTATTACATTATATACACATACTTATACCCACACGTATGCATGCATGACGTCGACAAACCGAGACCATCCATCGAGCTTTGGAGCGCGCGTGCACACGCGAGCCCAACAGACGCCATTGAAGAGAAGACCACCCCCTCCATTCACTGACACTCACATCATCAATCTCTCTCTTCTCTTTCTCTCTCTCTCTCTCTGAACTCTCCACGAATCGACGCGAATCACTGCGTTACGTCGCGTTGACGATCGACGAATGACGTTGCGTGTGACGATCATGTTTTCACACGTGTGCCTACTTCGTTCTTTTTCTTCCTATACCTTTAATTCTCTTTACAAAATCTTTAATCATTCAAGATGATTATTATTTCTTTTTCCTTTTTACTATCAACATTTATTCCATTTATTTTCTATAATAAGAATTATTCTTATCCTCGCAAATTAATTGTTCCATTGTGTCGAAATTGAAAAAGTAATAATAGCATAAATGATGTTAAGATTGATCATTTTTCACATTCTTATAATATTATAGTATTGTAGAAGAAAATGAAATTAGGTATCAAATATGACCCTACATGACTATTCATTTTACCATAAGATATTTATGACTAACATTTTTACAAATATAAATTATATCATAATAATAATAGTATAACTATACTTGATTATTTGATTCATAGTATTATTTTGTACATCAAATCTTTACAATAATATTTTAGGAAAAAATGTAATTACATATTATCGTATGTGAGTTTTTTTTTGTTATTATGAGTTATTACTAAACTATTGATAAAATATAATTAATAAGTCTTTTTTAAAAAATACCCGCATTAAACAGTTGTTAAACTCATTTAGGAATATTATTGATTTACTTGTCACTGATCGTCTCTAATCAATCGAACATTGAACCTGTCTAATATACCTCGTACTTTAGCGAACAAGTAATGGAGCTAGTCCTATCATTTGTTTTATAGTAATAGGGTCCTGACATACGGGTGTGTTACTCTTTATGCAGGAGGGACAAGTTACGAAATCATAGGGGTCAATGACTCGTGTCCTCCTTGTTGACGTCACATTACATGAATGTAACTATAGTCATTCATAACTTTATTTCGTATAGTGAAAATAAATTTATCTGTCATTAATATCTAATTAATATATAGATATATATTAACGTTACTTTGTAAAATCCGTTATTTCGTTAAATGATGCAACTCTGATGCAATCTGACGCAACTCTGAAATAACTATACTGACATTTTTAAATATGAAAGAAGTTAGGGTTACATACTTCAATTAGGTAATGCATAAATTTACAAGAGTCGATTAGTTAGTTTGAAATTGAAATTTGATCTTTAGATCAGATCCGATAGAACAGCACGACTAACAAAACATTAATTTTTAAAGTACAGGAAGAGATAAGAACAGATAACTATAAGCTAGAAATTATTGTAAAAACAAAAAGCAGACTTTAAAGAAAGATCGTATTTCAATGTCATAATTACATACTCGCCTCTTGTAAATTCATATATACGAGTAACCTCGCTATTTTCCTAAAACTTTTTGTGTATAATAAATTCTTCTTATATGCTTTCCTAAAAGCTCCTAGTTGTTTCTAATAAAACTTAGGGTTTTCATGATTTAACTGAATTATACAATTTAATTCTGACATATACATATAATGTCCCAATAAACATTCTACCAAGCATAGAAAAACAAAGAGATCGATATTAGTTTATTAATAGTTTTACAATATTTTGTTTTCCATTTTAAAATAAGAACCTTCAGTTTCAGTGTTGTTAAAAAAGTATGCCACATTTCAAAATAACTGTTAAAAGACAATTTATAATTTTTTAATTTGGTAAAACAACTGTTGGGATATTTTGCATATACATATAAATTCATAAAATAAAATGTGATAAATCATTAAATACTTTAATTTAAGGAACAAAGTTGATTAAATATTTGAACATAGCTGATTGTTACATACTTTAAAAGAAATTGATCAGCTGATTAGTATTTACATATATTAGAATCAGGATTTTAACAGCATCGTGCATCCACATAGCTAGACCTGGTATGCGACAACAGCTGGTGGCCTTCAACGTCAACGACATTTTTCTATGTTGGGAGCCTTTTTGGTAATGTTGTATTTGGATGGATCGCTGACAAATGGGGTAGAAGAACGGCCTTCTTCGCAATTCTCTTCTTAGAAGTTATTTTCTCGATCGCCACAAGTTTCAGTCCAAACTATGTTATCTACACGGCATTGAGGACAGTGAATGGCCTATTTTTTCCTGCTATTTATCAGATACCTTTTATACTTGGTAATAAAAATAATTGTCTATAGTATTTCTTATTTTAATCACGATTATTATTTGATACGCTTTATATTTCTAGCTTTAGAATTAATGGGTCCAAGATATAGGACTTTTGCTGGTATGGTCATCTGTATGTTCTTCGCTAGTGCAATGTCACTTCTTGCACTTCTGGTGAGTTTTTAATTATTTTATATTGCAAATGATTTTTCATAAATAAACGTATAATAGCTATTAGTTATTTTTACTCTGAGTATTTTCGCACGTAAAAAAAAGATAATTTAAACTCAAACTCGTTAAACTTCGGAATATAAGTTTTTTTTGAAGACGTATAATAAAATTATATTCAATTATTGAACCAAGATTTATGATCGTTCCAAAGAACATTCCGCCGATTACAACGCTCAACGAACATACATAAATTTTTCAAAGTAAATAAATAAATCCAATATTAAACGAATAACAAAACATGTTTTGGTTTTTTTTATTAGGGTTACCTATTAAGACATTGGTACACACTATCATTAGCCACTTCAGTACCCTTCGTACTTCTCTTCAGCTATTATTGGATCATTCCTGAATCTCCAAGATGGCTATTAAGTAAAAACAGAATAGACGAAGCAGAGGTGATCGTTCAGCACATGGCCAAAGTCAATGGCAAAACAGTACCATCTAATTTTCTGAGGCAAATGGAGGTAATACCAAGATGGAAATAATGTTAATTAAAATTCTTTACAAATCTCTACTTGTCGGTTTTGATTTTCACTTAAAATAAGCAATCCAAAGATCGTCAGACATTTTTCGTAGACGTTTACGATGTTTCCAGGTTGAGATAATGAAGAGACAAGGTATCTCTTGCAATGGCAAGAACACTGGAAACGTCGTGATAGATATTGAAGGGGAAAACAGGTCGCCACCACCTTCAGCAACACCAATGGACCTCATCAGGAATCCGAATATTAGAAAGAAATTCTTCATTCTTGCTTTCGATTGGGTTGCGAACGCTGTAGTTTACAATGGATTATCCTACAACACAACGAACCTTGGTGTTTCCGATTACTTGGCCTTCTTCATCGGTATAGATATCAACGTTGCTCTTTTCTCGATAACTCGTCCTTGGTAAACGATCGTGCTCGTTATTACGACGACGGCAGTCTGCCTGTAAATATGTTTTTATCATACGTCATTGCGGCTGATGTTGCCTGCATAATGCGATCGCGTCTTCAACGACGACACACGCGTACCCGTCGCTTGATTGAAATGGACGCGAACCCATCTAAATGGTGAACGCACCGAGTAATATACAAAGGGGCTCATTGAAAATCAACACCCGAATGATAAACTATACGCTTTATCGTTAAATTCTATCATTCGTTATTGCAACAATATTCACTATATCTTGAGATATTTCTACTTATCGAGCAAGATCTAACTACTTCATTTGATTATTAAATTATTTAGTAAAAAGTCTATTAAATGTCAATAATAATATTATTAGGTAGATTCATAAAGAAGCATCATTATAAAACTTTCTTCTAATGAAACAGCAAATATGTATGAACAAACCTAATAATTATTTAATTATCGTAATCTATTAAATTATTGTAGACAGTAAATATAAGATTATGGTTAGTAGGACAGATCTTGTAATAGTCGGGATAAAGAAATGAGTAAATTCTTTTGCTATCATTAAAAAACTGTTCTAATTAATCTTGCAGGTGGTATTGTGGAAATTCCATCATACGTGATTACGTGGTATGCCATGGACAGGTTGGGAAGACGATGGGTCCTATGTTTAACAATGCTTCTAGGTGGAGTTGCCTGTGTCTCATGCATGTTTGTACCCGAAGGTACATTTTTCAATAACTAGATTTCAAATGTTACATTTTTTCGATGAACAACTTACACTCGTTGACCTTTGTCACAGTAGACGCTGTCTGGGTGACGGTATGCCTGGCAATGATCGGAAAATTTGGGATCGCAGCTTCCTTCGCTGTTTTTTACGTGTTCGTTGGTGAACTTTTACCTACGGTACTGAGGTCACAAGCAATGGGAATCGCTTCTTTCATTGCTGGTATCGGCCTACTCACTTTTCCTTACATTGTCCATCTTGCTATCTACTCCAGAGTTTTACCATTGATCATAATGGGTTCCTTGAGTGTGGCCGGTGCTCTCACATCCATCTTCCTTCCGGAAACACTCAACATACATTTGCCACAAACGATCGAGGAAGGTGAACTCTTTGGCGCTGATTTCAAGCTGTGGTCCTGTCCAATGATACCAAAGTTAGTGTCTTTTTTATCTAATGTATTTATGCGAATTGATTTATTTAGTTTTATTATAAATTTTGCAATCAAATTATATGATACTTTATGAGTTTAAAATATATTCCCATAGATCTTAGAACTTTGGATAAATTATTGTATTTGACTTTAAATTTAAATATTCAAATGTGTAATAATATTTAAATCATGAAAACTACGTATACCAATTTAATTGTTAATCATGCGTATGTGTGTATCATTATAAAACAAAATCTTCTTATTGTTAGTATATTTTTATGATACTTTTATGAACGAATGTTTTTATTTGTTTAGGAAAGACGCCAAAAGAAAATCAGAAACCGTGCCGCTTAGATATCTGGTAAACGGAAAACCAGAAAAAATTGCGGCAAGGAAAATCTTAGAAGCAGAACAGGAAAGTCAAGAGGCGGAATTAACGAAACCATTGACAGATGATGTAGAAAAGGAAAAAGATGATGTAGAAAGAATGTCCGAGTCATCAAACGAAGAAACAGATCGTTTGAGAAAAATACAATGAGGAAATTTTCCTTTATTTTCCGTCATTCTTGAAAGGATAAAGCTTCCTACTATTTCGTATTATAATTTGTCTCAGTATAGGCACATCGCATTGTATATTTATTTTTCCATTTATAATGTATAATGCGCTTCACATTTGTAAAGCCTATCCTGTGTACCTGTTCAAATTCTCGTTTCTTCACTGTAAAGAGATCTATCGATCATTATTGATCATCATCGATACGAAAATCGATGTCTTTTGTTTTCAGAGTAAGAAACAAAGAGAGAACTGAGAGATCGTACGTTTAATGAAATAAAATTTATAAAAATTCAAAGAGAAAGAACTAGAGGGGCTTCGTGATATTATAATAGTAATATATATATAGTATTAAAAAAAAACCGAAATTATTATTATTTATCGTAAATATTCTTGAAAATTTCTCGAAAGATAATATGGTTTGTTCGCGGAGTCGCTCGACGATTTAATTCTTTTATATATATATATATATATAAAGTTAAATAATTAGCTAAACATTTTTCTACGTAAACGTAAAAGAAAAAAGAAAACGTTCTAATGACATCAACTCTTCATATGAGTTTTTTGTTTTTTGTCATTACATGTATAGAAACATCATAGATCGTTAGATGAATAGTTAGACTTCGCAATAAATAAGGAAAAATTCTTTTTAAGAACTTCGATACAAATTAACATTTAATATACATAGCTCTTCGTCTTTGTCTATATTAAAAAGTGTGATAAGTTTAATGTTTAAGGACATTTTTCAACATTTATAAGTCGCTCCAAGAGTGATTATCAGCACGAAAGATAAACTTCTCCTTACATTGTTCTTTTTTACAACATCGAATGGACCAAATCGAGATTACAACGCGAGGAGAAGAAAATCGTCAAACGAACGAGCTATTTTCGATACTCTTCATTTGTAATACTTAAAGCGAGAATACATGAAAAAAGAAACCTAAATACCCGTTGTATAAAATCATTAAAAAAAAACTCAACGAATCATGCCGACCATCTCATCCGTGGAATCCTTTTTTTTCAAATGATCGTCGCTAAGGAGAACAAACAGTCGTCTGTTTGTGTTTAATCTGTCATTTCCACGACACCTATTCGTTCCTTGTGTTTCCTATCGATCGAACATCTTCGGGACCATTCTCAATTAAAACATCGTCGAACTGCTCGACACCATCTTTTTCAACCCTTAAAGTGATTCGTTCAAAATTATAAAATGCGTGAGATTGTGCATATTCAAGCTGGCCAATGTGGCAATCAAATTGGTGCCAAGGTTTGTCATTTAAACCACTAAAATTATAATAATTTATATTTTTATATATTTCTAAACATTAGCTTAAAGTTATCACTGACATATAAACTTTTCTTAAATCACACTAATCGGATTATCAACAATTTACAAAGTGTACTTTACTTTTATCGAATATAACCTTAATTTAACGTATTATCAATCTCTAAATAAAATTCTCTATTGACATTTGTTATATATATATATATATATAATAAACATCTGTACCTACCACCTGACCAAATCGATTTTTATTAATTTGTAGTTTTGGGAAGTAATATCCGATGAACATGGTATCGATAACACTGGCACTTACCATGGAGATTCGGATTTACAATTGGAACGGATCAATGTTTATTACAATGAAGCTTCTGGTCCCAAATACGTTCCTCGAGGGATTTTAGTCGATCTTGAACCTGGTACAATGGACTCTGTACGTTCCGGTCCATTCGGACAAATTTTTAGACCGGACAATTTCGTTTTTGGTCAATCAGGAGCCGGAAATAATTGGGCTAAGGGTCATTACACCGAAGGAGCAGAATTAGTAGATTCTGTTTTGGATGTAGTGAGAAAAGAGGCAGAAAGTTGCGACTGTCTCCAAGGCTTTCAGTTAACCCATTCGCTTGGAGGAGGTACTGGATCAGGAATGGGCACCTTATTGATATCAAAAATTCGTGAAGAATATCCTGATAGAATAATGACAACTTTTTCTGTTGTACCATCACCCAAAGTATCTGACACAGTCGTCGAACCCTACAATGCTACATTGTCTGTTCATCAACTCGTTGAAAATACTGACCAAGCTTACTGCATTGACAACGAAGCACTCTACGATATCTGTTTCCGTACTTTGAAATTATCCACACCAACTTACGGTGATTTAAATCATCTGGTGTCTGCTACTATGTCCGGCGTGACTACATGCTTGAGATTCCCGGGACAATTGAATGCTGATTTGAGAAAACTGGCTGTTAACATGGTACCCTTTCCGCGTCTTCACTTTTTCATGCCAGGGTTTGCACCTTTGACTTCTCGTAGTAATCAACAATACAGAGCTTTGACCGTACCTGAGTTGACTCAACAAATGTTTGACTCGAAGAATATGATGGCTGCCTGTGATCCAAGACACGGAAAGTATCTCACCGTTGCTGCTGTTTTTCGTGGTAGAATGTCAATGAAAGAAGTGGACGAACAAATGCTTAATATTCAAAACAAAAATAGTTCATATTTTGTCGAATGGATTCCGAATAATGTGAAAACAGCTGTATGCGATATACCGCCACGTGGTCTTAAAATGTCAGCAACTTTTATTGGAAACTCAACGGCCATTCAAGAACTTTTTAAGAGAATTTCTGAACAATTCACAGCAATGTTTAGAAGAAAGGCTTTTCTTCATTGGTATACAGGTGAAGGAATGGATGAAATGGAGTTTACGGAAGCTGAGTCAAACATGAATGATTTAGTATCTGAATATCAACAATATCAAGAAGCTACGGCTGAAGACGAAGGTGAATTCGACGAAGAAGAGGATATGGAGTATAAATAAAATATAAAAAATACCTAACATCGAATGATCCCGATCGAATAGGAAAGCAAGGAAGTGTTGTCCAATAGACGAAGAAATATTTTATATTCTTTTTTTTATTTCGATATGTACTTTACTTTTATTATTCTTTTACTCGATTTTATTTATTTTCGAATTTGAACAAAAAGATTTATGGAATTTTTATATACAATTTTATATACAATTTTTATAGAATTCTGTACAAGAATTGTTAATTTAATAGATCCTTTATCTCCAGTATAATTGACGTTTTATTCATTCACAAAGAAGATCTACGAGAAAGGTAAGAATTTATTCACGTAAATTAACTTGAAATTTAATTGATTCGATTGATAATATTTACATTTAAATTGCTGTACAATATAATAATCTTAGATTTATAATATAAAATTTCAACGTGCACGCGCGCTTAAGTACTTTCAATGTTGATATCTTGAGCAAGTTAACACGAATCAAAGTCGATATTTTAAATATGCCTATTAAATATAATAATTGAGTAATCATGGGCATGCATTCATGTGACCAACACTCGAACGTTTACCGCGGCTTGCTATCGAACTCTCTATCGTCCTTCTGGTCAACTGGGATTGATCAAGCCAAGGCCTTGACAAAAATTGGTAATCACGTATTATCTCGTCGGAGCCCGAGGACAAACACTTTATTATTGCGTATCACGGAGATCATAGTTCGTTGTACGTCTACGTACGAAAAAGAAAGTGCAATGGTATCATTTCGTTCTATTACTTTGTATTTTTGCTTTGCGATCAATAAATCTTTTCGTATATCATTCCTGGAAATAATATTTTTTAATCGTAACATTGAATTTTATTTAATGAATTATTTAACAACAATCAAAAAATTCATCTTATTTTGATAAAATTTGAAGTAATTTTATATAAACGATTATTTCGTAAATTTAATATTGTTACTGTACAAATTATAAACAAGTAACACAATGTTATCTGAATCATGCAACAAAAGAGATGGAACCGTTTTGAAACATTCGTATAATTTCGGTCACAAAATTAAAAAAAAAAATTATTATTCGTTATTAAAATTTTAAGTGACATTTTTAACAAGTCATATTAATCTTCAATAATTTTCATTAAAAATCACGATGAGAGAAATTGTACACATCCAAGCAGGACAATGTGGAAATAATGTTGGAACAAAAGTAAGGTTACGTTTATTTCTATCACTTGCATTTTTATATTAATAGAATTTTTATTATTTTTGTATATTTTTATCAATGCTCAAATCATCTTCTTAGTTTTGGGAAGTTATTTCTGACGAGCATGGATTAACACCTGATGGAATTTTTAATGGCGAATCGGATCTGCAATTGCAGCGCATAAATGTGTACTTTAATGAAGGACCTCGTACTGTTAATTCATCAAATAAAAATTCAACATTATCAATATCATTAACACTAGATTTACGAACATTGATTTCATATCTGTTTTTATTAAAATCCCCAAACATATATTGACAAAAAATAAAATTAATAAATTATGTAACCTTCAGCATGAAATTTCAAGTCCATCAATTAATGGGTTCTGTAGATCTAGTGTTAAGTATGTAAAATTTAGCAAAAGATATAAATTAGATCTTATATTTTATTTCAATTTTTATATTCTATATTTCTAGATAACAAATTTGTACCTAGAGCAATTTTAGTCGATCTCGATCCAGGTTGTTTAAGTTCCACGTTATCCGGTCGATATGGTAGATTGTTTAGTCCGGATAGTTTTGTAGCTGGTCAAGCTGGGGCTGGTAATAATTGGGCTAAAGGTTATTACACCGAAGGTGCTGAATTAGCCGATATAGCTTTGGATCTCGTTCGAAAAGAGGCTGAATCTTGCGATTTGATACAAGGTCTCGTACATTCAACAAATATAAATATATTTCTTTATATAATACTACAGAAAAAATTAAAAAAACTTTAAAATTATCAGGAATTCAATTAATACATTCTCTTGGTGGTGGCACCGGTGGAGGCATGGGTTCCCTTTTATTACAAAAATTAAAAGAAGAATACGCAGATAGAATAATAAAATCTTATGCCGTATTACCAGCACCAAAAATTTCGGACGTTGTTGTTGAACCCTACAATGCCATTTTATCTATTTACTATCTCATAGATAGCAGTGATGAGACTTTTTGTATGGATAACGAAGCCCTACATTATATTTGTACCGAAACCTTGCAACTCGCCGCTCCTACATACAGTGATTTAAATCATTTGATATCCAGTTGCATGGCTGGCATCACTACATGTTTTAGATTTCCTGGACAACTGAATACAGATCTAAGAAAACTTTTAGTAAACATGGTACCTTTTCCTAGATTACATTTTTTCATACCTGGTTACGTGCCTCTAACGTCAAGAAGAGTGGCTCCTTATAGAGTACTTTCGGTACCTGAATTGACTCAACAAATGTTCGATGAAAGAACAATGTTTGCTCGTTGTGATCCAAGAAAGGGTAGATTTTTAACAATTGCTGCAATTTTTAGGGGTAGAATGTCAACTAGAGTTAGTATTAATTAATTTTCTTCGTTTTTAATTTCATCAAATGTAACCAATAATTCGATTTTGTTATCATTTCAGCATGTAGATCAGCAAATGTTAAACATTCAAAATAAAAACAGTTCTTATTTTATCGAATGGATACCGAATAATATAAAAACAGCTATCTGTGATATTCCACCACGTGGAATTAGCATGAGTGCGACTACGGTAGTGAACACCACAGCAATTCAAGAATATTTTAAAAACTTATTAAATACCTTTAATGGAATGTTTCAAAAGAAGGCTTACCTTCATTGGTACACCGATGAGGGGATGGATTTATCTGAGTTTTCAGATGCTCAGAACAATGTTTATGATATCGTTTCAGAGTATCAACGGTATCAAGAGGCACCTGCTGAAACTGATTTCAAAGAAGAAGAAATAATTTATCATAATTAATATAAGTTCAATTACAATTATGACTGAAAATTGATTAGAAATGAAATAAAATTATAATATAATGATAACATACTAATTTATAAAAATGATTATATCATTTGTATAAACTCTTTTAATTATCTTTGAAACATTATCTCGGTATTGTTTATATTTTCAGTAAAAATATAAAAATAAACTCAAATGATTTTATTCTTTTGGGTGTGTGTGTGTGTGTGTGTGTTATAAGTATTATATTTTAATCGCCTTTTTCTTTTACAATAATAATGAAATTACTAACGCAGTTCGAACGAATACGAATTTTTTTCTTTCAGTAATTTTATGTATATTTATATTGCAAAGTGATCAAAAGATTATACAATATACACCTACGTTTCACCCTATAAATCTATATTCTTTAATGAAAAAAAAAGAATCTAGTTTCACTAATAAAAAGTAACAAATTATTCGAAGTATACAAACTACTAGATAGGAAAAGATAAAGATAAGCATTGTCGATGTACGAGAGACGCAGTACTTAAAAAATTGCATATTTCTTTTTTTTTAATATAAAAAAAACCGTACTACATTCTAAGCATTCATCAGAGTTAAACGATGCTCGCGAACATTTATTTAAAAATACAAGAAGAAAATAGAAATAGATAGAGAAAGAGAGAGAATAAAAAAGTATAGAGCATACTTTTAGTTTCTTCTGTTTTTGATAAAATCGTTCTAGCATTTGATCGGTAAACGAAGAACGATGGCATCGGCATTTATATAAACTTCGTATTTTATTAAAAATCCGTTGCACATTCGAAGTTTCTTTGAAAATAAATACATTAATGAATTTTTAAAAGGACACAAATTAGTGTGTTGTTCGTTCGATCGATAAATTCGAATACACAAAATATATATTATATATAATATATATATATAAAATCTTAAGTATATATAGCATTGATTCTAAACATTATTATATTCGACCACTCCGAGATTATCGTGAATAAAAAACGTACGTTTTTGAATGGATTATTTCGATCGTTCCTATTTGAAACGTACGTAATCGTATAAAAGTATGAAAAAAAGTTTCGCTATTGACATTAAAAAGTATCAAAAAGTAATCAATTCGTTAGATATTTTTACATTTTCATTCGAAAGAATAGGAGTGTGAAAAAGAAAAAGAGGAAAAATAGAAGGGGAGGGAATTGAAGATAAAAAGATGATCGGAGAAAGATCGGAACACTCGAATTTTATTCTTCTTCGCATGGCTCAAAATCGTCAGCGCATTCTTCTTCGGCTTCAAAATCTTCTTCCGCCGTAGCTTCTTGATATTGTTGATATTCGGAAACTAAATCGTTCATGTTTGATTCGGCTTCAGTAAATTCCATCTCGTCCATACCTTCTCCCGTATACCAATGCAAGAATGCTTTTCTCCTGAACATGGCAGTAAACTGTTCAGAAATTCTCTTGAATAATTCTTGAATAGCCGTGGTATTTCCAATGAAGGTCGATGACATCTTCAAACCTTTAGGTGGTATGTCACAAACAGCCGTCTTCACATTATTCGGAATCCATTCAACGAAATACGAGCTGTTCTTGTTCTGTACGCTAAGCATCTGTTCATCGACCTCTTTCATAGACATTCTACCACGGAAGACAGCAGCAACCGTCAGATATCTTCCATGTCTGGGATCACAAGCTGCCATCATGTTTTTAGCATCAAACATTTGCTGTGTAAGTTCGGGTACAGATAGAGCAGAATATTGTTGCATTGATCTAGACGTTAGAGGTGCGAAACCAGGCATGAAGAAATGAAGTCGAGGAAAGGGTACCATGTTGACGGCCAGTTTTCTCAGATCAGCATTCAGTTGACCAGGAAACCTTAAGCAGGTTGTTACACCAGACATGGTAAGTGATACCAGATGATTTAGATCGCCGTAACTAGGATTAGAGACTTTCAATGTACGGAAACAGATGTCATAGAGAGCTTCATTATCGATGCAGTAAGTCTCATCAGTATTTTCAACCAATTGATGAACAGATAGAGTTGCATTGTATGGTTCTACCACAGTATCGGAGACTTTTGGAGATGGCATCACCGAATAAGTGTTCATAATCCTATCAGGATACTCTTCACGAATCTTAGATATCAGAAGAGTTCCCATACCGGATCCAGTACCTCCTCCAAGCGAATGGGTTAACTGAAAGCCTTGGAGACAATCGCAATTTTCGCATTCTTTCCTCACAACGTCGAGAACCGAGTCAACCAATTCAGCTCCCTCGGTGTAATGACCCTTTGCCCAGTTATTACCGGCACCAGACTGCCCGAAGACGAAATTATCCGGTCTGAACAACTTCCCGAACGCTCCGGATCGTACTGCGTCCATTGTACCCGGTTCCAAGTCAAGAAGGATCGCTCGGGGAACATATTTTCCACCGTTCGTTGATGTGGCCACTGTAAAAAAAACCAAGAATCTAATAAAATTTTTATTCACAGTTTGAAGCTTAATTTTAAACTCATAAAATAAAGTATTATTTTATTGCATTTATATAGAATAATCGTTCGTTAAAATTACAAAATTCATATTTGCGAAATTATAATTAAACTAAAATTTTATAATATAATTTTTTGTGTTTAAGTATAAAAGTAAATCATTGAGTATTAACGACGATTTACTAATCTTATTATCAATAAAAATCTTGTATTAATTAATTCCTATTATAATTCTAACACGTGAATTTTATTTATTAAATGAGTCATCCAAAATTACGATTTCCATATTGAACTACAGACGTCTATTATTATTCCACCGAAAACTCCTATCAGAGACTTTAACGGCCGACGGAAATGCGTATACGGTTGGACCCGTGTGCCTGCATCGTTTGCAAATGAGTCATTGGTTGATCGCGTGCGAGATATACAGGGTGACTTTTTTTCGTCATTTTACTCATAAAATTGCGAATAAACATATTTGTCATAAAAAGACAAAGAAAGAGAGAGAGAGAGAGAGATACTCTCTTATTCAAAATGGAGTATTATTCTTGGAACGACGCACGCAGTCATGAGGACACATGTCTGTATCTATCTTGAATTATAAATCACACATTCGCAGCGAACGACTTCCCCTAAGTTTACTCCAGGTGCATGCACTTCTGAGAAAGCACACGTGCGATTTATCGAATGGGAAACTCTTCCATTGACTGATTAGACCTGCATGTACACGTTATGTGACGTGACTGAAAGCGATACGAATGTAAAACAAAATAATATAGTTACGTATCTTTGCTTTTATACTTGAAAGGAAATGTTGGAGTAAAAGTAATCGAAACATCAGAATAAATTATTGGCGGTCAACATTTAATCATAAATGTATCTCGCGTAAAAAAATCTTTACTAATTGTAAATTGTAATAAGTAAAATACAAAGTATAACCTGTTTTAGATTTTAATTTTGTAGATTTAAATACAACGAGAGTTTTTCGTTAGCTCGTTGCCCATCATTATCGTGAAATATGTAATTAAAGGATATTACGTTTATAATGGGCGCACTAAAATGTAGAATCTCTCTTACATGAACGAAGATTATCGTTCGAAGATATCTGAAGATACCGCTGAGTTTCTCGTCTAATATAATTATTTAAAGTTAATTTAGATAAAGACTTTGATTCGGTGAGTAGGTATACGTGTTAATAGTAAATCGCGTTTAATACACTTCCATTCTTTCATTTCTCATTTGATAATGTGAAATTTTTAGTAATTAAATTCCATTTGTTACGGTGCATAAAATCATAATTATATCTTACGAGTAATATGCAACATTTTATCGAGCTTTCAAGAGTGTTATCTCTAATAAGGTATATTAACAACTTTTTGAATGTTATCGACTGTTAATAAATAATCATCAATTTGTAATAAAAGATAAGAGAAGCGTAAATATTAAACGATACTCTTAAAACGCGTTATCAATGTTAAATAAAATTTAACATATTATGGGACTGAAAAATAATTAAAGAAAGGAAGTTTAATTTCCTTTTAAAATGCAAAGACTCGTTCAGCATACAACAAATAAAAACTTTATGAATAAGCATGATGAACGTTCGATCGATCGACGTCACGTAGCAAATTTGGCGAATGAATTGCGAATATTCAAAGAGGTTGAAACCGTTTTAGTCGACGAATTGAATGTACTGCTGTCTTTAAATAGATTTCAAACTTTTTTCCTTTCGCTTTGTGCCTGATTTAGAGTTAAGCTCTAATTAATGTAATTTATCATGATTTAAAGAAACAGATATATCAATTGATTTCTAATTGTCTCGTTAGCGGCTGAATACAAAAAACATATGTATTAAAATGCGTTCTTTAATTAGGAAACACATCGTTACTTGGCTTCTGTCAATCTTTTGGAATATATTTCATTTCATTTAATTAAGACAA
This sequence comes from Polistes dominula, assembly GCF_049000335.1. NCBI lineage: Eukaryota > Metazoa > Arthropoda > Insecta > Hymenoptera > Vespidae > Polistes > Polistes dominula. The sequence goes on along the minus strand of NW_028301152.1, from coordinate 3,305,413 downwards.
GATTAAATTAACCATTAATTTGATAAGAAGTCGTCCATAATTAATTTATTATGAATTATCGAGGACACTCGATAAATTTTATTGTAAAAAATAAATACGCGTATATATATATATATATATACTGTTATTTTAAATATCCGATGAGCAGTTAGATTGGACATCCTGTAAGCTGATACGAACGGAATAACCATGAGGAGACTAGTTTGCACATGTACATGACCGTTTTACAAATGTCAAATATTTGCCATGATTTTCCACATACTTCCTTACTTATTCGCACAATTATGCTTAATACAATAAATTTATAATTTAAAATCTATTAGAGAAATTAGTTAATCTATTAGAATCTCAGAACTTAGAATCTTTTCTGAATCAAATTTTATACAAATAATAGCTATTAAAAAATAAGATATTAACAAAATTTTAAATAATTATTATTTCATTAAATAATAATAAATGTATGAAATAAATCCATTTAAAATATCTTTCATCGACAAATACTTAAATACTCAATGAAAAAATCCAAGAAAAAAGTAAAAAAAAAAATAAGTTGCTTTGCGAGTGCCTTGGAGCAAGAAGGGCAAATAAAAAAATATAGAAAGAGTCGACGATGGGCGTCGGCAGGCGTCGGCAGGCGTCGTCGTCCTCATCGAGACTGCCAACCAAGGGGTGAAAATGTACAAAGCATCTATTTCGGTCGTTAAATACTGGCGAGAGCGTTCCTCCCGTTCAGTTTTTTTCTTCCATTCCAAGTACAAATATAAGTATGTATGATATGTATATATATATATATATATATATATATATATATATATATATATATATAATGCGTGTGTTTATAGAAAAGAAACACAAGGCAACTAACTCTCTGACTTTCTGGTTAGTTTCTATTTTAACGAACGATTACTAATTCTAAGGGATAAGGATAAACGAGATAAAGATCTATTTTATTGATAAAAAAGAATTTTTTATTAATGATTTTAGATCACTCATCAAACGATATAAGACACTTGATAATAATATGTAATCTTAATCTATCCTACTTTTTTTGTTTTATATTGAAATAAAATATTCAATGATAATATGCAATCATATCTTGTAGTGTAAATTGATTAGAAATATTTTTGTCTTTGGCAATTTGATTAAAATAATTAATGATAATTTTGTATAGGAAAAGCAATGCATTATAATAGAGATTTATTGATCTAGATTAATATGGAAAAAGAAGAAAAAAGGAAAATGATATAAGAAAAGATATGATAGTTTCTCTTACCGGTAGCCTCATTGTAATAAACGGAGATTCGCTCGAGTTGCAGATCGCTATCTCCATGATAAATGCCAGATTGGTCGATACCATGTTCTTCGGAGATCACCTCCCAAAACTGCAATTAAATTAATTATTTAATAAACGATTTTTTATTTCATATACAAGATGATATATATATATATATATCATTTGTATAAATTATTTTACGTTAACGTTTAAGAAATGTATGAAAATATATTTTCTCTTGTAATTATCGATTAAATGACGAAATAATTGTATTTAAATGAAATAAGTTAATAAACTAATAATAATAATTATATAAATTAGATTCTCTTGTTCCGGTTCACTGACAAGGATAACAGAGAACTCTAATCTAAAAATAGAAACGCACGAAATTAACGCGGGCCATGCCCCCTGGCTCGTGTGTTCACCCTCCCTTAAACATTTTCACTTCTCCATTTGTCCGGCGTCTTAACTATTTTCACCCTTCTATTAATAGCTGGCCGCAACGTCTGCGACATCCTCTGTGAGCCAAAGAACCTACGAAAATTCTACTTGCGTACTGTGACTTTCACTTCCAATCTCGGCAGATATACGTGTAACACGATCCTTTATGAATATTTTATGAATATCGTGTCATGAATAATATCAAAAGCCTTTTATCTTTCCGAAATTGTATATTTCGGTTCAAAAAGATCAAATGTAAAATAATCATGATATCTGAAAGAGTAGAAAAGTCACGTCGCAATAAATACTAAAATAAAATAATTCGTAAATTATTTTATTTTAGAATATTGTGAAATTAGATATTTGTCATGAAACAAATATTACTTCTATCATAAAACTATGATAAAAAAAATATCTTTGTTATATCCAACGTTAGTTATTTATTATTTCTTTGAAAAATAACATTACTATTTCTTGATAATGTCAACTAATAGTACCGTTATCTTCCAAATTAAACTTGAGAAACCACAAAAGTAAGTAAGTACATACTTGAAACATAAAATAATCAAACCGTAAAGCTAATAGAAAAGGCAAACATAATTACACGAAAGAAGATATCTTCGTGGAAAAGCTTAAGAGCTACTTCGACTCGTCACGCTCATCAAATTCGCCACAATTTTCTAATGTCAAGGAAGAAAGTATAATTCATTGTAAAAACTAGAAATAGAGAGAACAAGAGGTAATGGAAAATAAAAATGAATTTTAAAAATTTAAGAAAATAGAGGTCATAAAGTGTCAAACTAAAAAGTGATTAACACTTAGTACGCAGCAATATTTCTATTTCGAATACCGTAACCGGTCGTGGCCTGTAATTTATCTCATACTTCCCCGTACATATCTCGTTTTAATTTTGTATTTTTTTTTTATCCATTTTTCTTTTCCCCTTTTATTTTTCCTCGGTCTACCACAACGTTTCGTCTATCTTCTTAGACGCCTGCGGTCGAGTGATTTCTAGAACGATATTTCGTTTATCCAAGACTCCAACGTCGAGTTGCTCGAGTTATTAGCTTGAAAGATAAAGAGAAAAGGAGAGAAAGAGAAAGAACATGAGAGATTATAGCTAGTATTATACAAGTTCGATCGGCCAAGAACACTGTGGCTTTTCTTCTCGGTAGACGAGATCGTTAAATTCTTCCATGCGGAAAACAATGGTGGCCGATCGACCGCGTGTTACTTCCACGACGACGAAGAACCCTATATTAGGGAGAAAGAGAGAGAAAGAGAAAATAGTAAGAGATAATAAAACTTTCATTTCTTCTTTTACTATTCCCCCCCCTCTCTCTCTCTCTCTCTCTCTCTCTCTCTTTCTTTACGATCTATTTCTTTTACAAACTCGTTTCTATCGATTGAAATTAGTTAGCCTTTGAGAATGTTTAATGTATTTTAATTATTCCATAAAAATTTGATTTATAGTCTAACAATCGATTCAATTGAGATTAACAAAAAGATATGAACTCATTTTAATTTTCACGAGAAGAATCTATTCTTTCATAATGAACCTCTTTATTACATGACTAATTAATAACTGGAGCATACAATTCATTTTATTGATTTAAGTTGAACTTCTCTCAAAAGAATGAAAAACAAATATTCAACGTGCTTTCATTTTTACAATGAATCATCTTAAAAAGTTTTATATATCTATATCTATATTTTTACTGAAAAAATGTATAATTCAATTAACTGATAAATTTATTCATCAATTCATCATTATTATTTATTTATACATTTATAAATTATATATAAATTAATATATCCATTTACATAGATTCAGTTAAAAAAGAAAAAAAAACTATTAATTTAAGAAAAAATATTGATTATCGTTTCTATATACAATATTTCAAAATTATTTTCAATATTGAAAAGAAATAAAGAATGGAAAGGATCCGCCCTGATGCGAGTCACCATGAGCTATAGTTGGCAAGCAGAAGCCATACTTTTCATTTTTCCCAAAGCAACTTATACGAGTAAGGTATTTCTATTCCGCATAAAGTAGCAAACATCTGCTTATCCACAAACCCAAATTTATATACCAAAAACATAAATAACTTCTGACTTCAAGCTATTTCTCAGCTTATCTTCAAAAATACATATTATTGAAAAATATATATTCTTATGTATATATTAGCATAAATATATGTACGTATTATAAATTTAAATGAAATTAAAGGATGTTGTTCTCGTGACAAGAATAACATCAACATATCCCTTTAATTTCAACTTAATTATTCTACACACCTAAAGAAAAAAAATAACACAATAAGAATCTCGTCTCATTTACCTCTCACAATCAGACATAATTGTTCCCTAGTGGAGACAGTAATAACGAGCCAGAGAAAAAGAAAAAGAAATGGAAATAAGAGATTGACAAAAGAAAGAATGAGATAAAATAACCGGCTTGTTTTTTATTTACTTTTTTAATATTTTTCTGTTTTTGTTTTACAATTATACGGTTTCGGTACGTAGCACTTCGCATCGTGCATGTCACAAGAAATAAAACCCGTTAGCACTATTTTCTCGTAGACTCATTGTCTTTTTACCTCCCTTTACATCTCTTTCTTTCTTTCCTTCTCCCTTTCTCTCTCTCTCTCTCTCTCTCTCTCTCTCTTTCTCTCTCTTTTGTCCTTTCTCGCATAGCAATAACGCTCTCCCGAGAGCGTGACTCAACTTTTCTCTGTTCGTCGAGTTTCTACAGAAGAACTCAACGATCGATATGTTCGTTTACGTTTCCCATTGATGTATATACTCTGACGACTATCAAAATACGATTAGAAGATTAGAAATAGTATTAGCTAGCAATCTGATTCGCTACTGACACGATCAATAAGAAGGAAATAGCCAAGTTCCTAACGCGAACAGGAAATTTGCTATTTGTGGAAGGACAAATATTACATGTTTTACTCTCCAATGTTTCCTTTTCTCTCTTTCTCTCAACATACATTGAACGTTCTAATCTCGTTGCCTGGATTCGTTGCGTTCCACGAATTTTATGTCCTTTCTTCTTTACTCGTCGAAAACCTTTTTACAACCTTTTCCCTAATGTTTGTACGCTTAAAAGAAATAAATAGCACTTTCTAAGGCTAACATTCCGTTCCGATCATCCGAAAAACTTTGCAAATAAAAATATTTTCATGTATATATATAATTATTCTCATTTATGTACGATCAGTTATATTAAATATTGTTACATTTTGTTTTTCATACAAATGATAAAATAATTTAATTACAAATTATTAAGATCGTTTTTTTTTTTTTAATTCTTATTTCCTAATTTTAATTATAATTTATTATTTAGTCCTATCGCGATTGCAAATATTATTATAAGTAAATTATCTAATTTTATTTAAGATTTTCAATCATGTTTCTGTAATTTGTTTTTATTTTTCTTTTTGTCTTTTTCTTTTTTATATTCTTGGTAAAAATTCACAAATAATGTTTCTTTATCTACGGAATAACATCGAAACTGGTGAAAAACGAATTAACCAATGACTCACCAGACAACGAGTACATCTGATATTCATCCAAAACGTAGGAACAATGCGTCATAGAAGAAAAAAGAGATACCAAGTAATACAAATTATGATAAAGTTGATTCTTTGAAATAAATTAGTTGATAAGAACTAATTTTATCTTCATTCATTTGAACAACTTTCTAACATTCATATTTTTATTTGTTGATCTCACTCCGTTTCTTAGCTATTTTCAAAAAAAAAATATAATATATGTTATAATTAAAATGTTTTCCTACCAATTTAAATGTTCGTCTAAGTTCTGTAATACAATTTTTTTTTTTTTTTACAATTAAACGAAATTACAGAGAAAAAGATATACTTTACAGTGGATACAAATTCATTAAAAATTTCTTTTCACAACACAAAAGAGATAATTTCTTGCAATTCTGTAAGGTATAATTTTGATCGTACCTCGTAGAAGAGTACAATAAATACGGTTGTTTCTCTAGTATCTTCTTACACAATTACATGATTCTTTAATTTATCATACTCGGTGCTTTATCGACAACTATGTCAAAATAAAACTTAACAAACAAAATGAAATATATAACATGCTAAAAGTATTTTACGATATTTTTAAAATATTCAACAAAGATAAGATACTTCGTAAAATGATTGCGATGAAAGTCACGTTGAAAAGAGTTTAAACGTGTAAATAAAATTAGAAGAAAAAAAAAAAAAGAAGGAAAATGACGTGCGTGATGCACGAACATGAAAAATAGTTTTCCGTGTAAATTGTATCGAAAACAAAATGTTCAATAAAAGACTTCAGTGAACAAGTTTATCATGGTGTCCCCTTGCTAGTACGCCGTTGGACAGTAGACGACGATTAACGTAGAATCTTAAGTGTCTCGTGATCTTCGTTTCTTTCTACTTTTATTCTTTGGTCTTTCTCTTCCGTTCGTTCACGATTAAAACATGGATCGCTTTATACGCTTCGACCTCACCAAGTCGAAGACCCTTCAACGAGTGTCGAACGAGGCGTGGCAAGGAAGAAAGAAAGAAAGAAAGAAAGAACGAGCGAACGAAAGAAAGAAAGAGAGAGAGAGAGAGAAAGAATCAACTGTGGAGTGTCTCTTTAAATTCGATCTTATTGCTCGCCATTTTTATCTTTAATTCGATTAAAGAACCTCTTGCTAAATTCTTGTCCATGTATGTTACACGTACATGGGTGTTAATCTATTTAAAAGTGAATATGATCAACAACAAAAAAAAAAACAAACAAAATCTTATAACACTCTCATTTTTTATTTTATATTTCATTTCTTATTGACTTTAATTTATTGATTAATGTTAAAGGAAAAAAAGACAAAGAAAAGTAAGAAGAAAAAAGAATGTTATATCGATTAAATCGATTAATCCTACAGCACGTTCTTTATTTCTTAATTCTTTAATTACACACAATTTGATACCATCGTGAACTCATACAAAAGCTTTCGAGCAATCAAGGAGAGCGTCGTTATTTATTTTTAATCGATTTTTCTTTTCTTTTCTCTCTCTCTCTCTCTCTCTTTATTTCTCTCATACGGTTTATTTCGATCGTAGATAAGTTTCATGTTATTGCACGTTCGACTTTGTTCTTAATTAAACGAACGATTTTAAAAATACCGGTACATTGGTGTGTGTTAGTTCAAATTCTACTATTTAAGAGTATAGTATTAAGATGAAGGTAATAATTAAAAGTAATCACTCTTTCTGTTGAACATAACGTTACTCTATGACCGCGTTGCTCGTTCGTGTATAACATGAACTCTTACAAAGTACGAAAGCTTATAATTATTATAGTTAACTCGTACGACAATGAAATGACTTGAGAAATGTTTATATATATATATAAGTGGAAATTAAAATCTGACAACGAGTATAAACATTACATCTTGTACTAAACATCCTAACGACTAGATTGATCCTTCCTATTTGAATTTATGTTATTTTTCATTATGTATTGGGTTGGCAAGAAAGTAATTTCGGTAGTAAGAAAATATATATATATATATATATATATATTATTATTATTATTATATTATAAAATAATATAAGTATTTTAATATATATATAATATTATTGGGTTGGCAACAAAATAATATTTCACACTAGAAAACCGAAATTACTTTCTTGCCAACCCAATAGTATAATTCTCACGATAAAACCAACGAAATATGTATACGTTCAATTTTTCTTTAATTTATATATAATTGTGCCAAAATAATTATGACACTCTGAACTAAGCCAATAGATGAAAAAAAAATTAATTTTTTTTTTTTTATTTAACTTTATATTATATTGATTAATTTTTTCAATCTTCGGCTTAACTGTTTTCATAATTACAGGCACACGATATTCTTTCTTTTTATCTTTTTATAATCCTCATTATAACTTTGATAGCTTTTCATCATAATTGAGATTATTTAACAGCAAGTATTTAACCACTCAACTCATCAACGTTATCTCTGGAATCCATCGAGTTGCTCGCTTCGTGCGTAGCCCTTCTATTGATCGACTCGAAACTACCCACTCACACCAGGTATGATTAGTATGGATTTTCCTACCATTTTCGCAATTTTCTTTTTTTTTTTTATAGTTCGTAAAAGATCGATCATTCGATTGTTTTCAAACTTACTGTGAATGAAATGAAACGTTTACCATCTCTCTCTCTCTCTCTCTCTCTTTCTCTTTCACTCTTTATAGTTTTTAATTGTTCCATATAATTGACTTCGTTATAAAATTAATCTAATTTCCAGGCTCTATTATTACAAAATTTTATCATAATTTTTTACAAATTATCTTGTATAAATTAAAAACAAAAAAAAAGTTTAATTAATTTATCTTTAATTCGTTAAATGAAATATTGTCTATTTTTCTATTTCAAAACTGTCCATTTAAAATAATTAATCAAACTCTCATCGATTAAAAATTAATAAAATAAACAAATGGACATATTCGAAATCATTTCAAACTTATTACAAAGAAAATATTCTTTTATTTTTTTTTTTATTTTTATATTTACAATTTTCTTAGTAAAAATAAATCGAAAGTATTATCAACAAAGATCGATCAAAATAAATTTCCTTACAATTATTCTAATAATAATAATAATAATAATAATAATGATAATAATAATAATTTAAAAGAAAAATTCAATGAATTACACTAATATTTATTTATTATTAAACCAATGAAATAATTTAATATACTATATATATATCATCGAACTAGTTTGATATAAAAATAAGATACGAAAAAACTTACCTTAGCACCGATCTGGTTGCCGCATTGTCCAGCTTGCAGATGTACGATCTCCCTCATTGTTAAAAGATTTTTCTTTCCTAACTCTGACAACAAGTAGAAAAGAAGTAGTTCCACTGAAACAGCTGATCGTTTGTCTGTCTCGTTCTTGCTTGGCTAGCTTGCTATCTCTTTCTCTCTCTCTCTTATTATTATTATTATTCTTCTTCTTCTTCCTTCGTTTGGTACACGTAAAGCCAGGTCGATCCTTCAGGGTCTGCAGCACTCTCTTGTCTGTTCGACGTGTCGGAAGCGAGTGCGCGTTGAGAAGCCTGGAAGAGGAGGCAAAACCGAGTGCAGCCGTGCGTCGCGACGAGAGCACGAATGGAGTCGCTTCGTCGTTCGACCGAGGACAGAACGGAAAGAGAGAAAGAGAGAAAAGGGTAGGAAGGGAAGGAAGGGGAAGAGCACCGATGTCGTGCTCTACTCGTGTCTTGGATACAACGACAAGGGACACCTCAGGAGGGAAGAGAATACTACACCAAGGGTTGGATCAGACTACCAGGACGATGATAATGATAGTGCAGAACGAGAAACAAGAGGAAGAGAAACACAGAGAGAGAGAGAGAGAGAGAGAGAAAGAGAAGAAAAAAGAAGTTTGTTCTTTTGAAAATAATGGAAAAGTGTATTTAAAATAAAGAGAGAAATACAAACTGGCAAATGTGTTAATCAAATATATGTATAATAGAATTTGCTAATAATAAATTATGAAATAGTTGACAATAACATCGAAAATGAAAAATAATTGTATTTTCTTTTCTTTTTATACGAGTTTAAAAGTTCTTGTATTATTTCTTTTATGTTTTGTTTTTTTTTCTCCTTTTTTAACAAGATCTCGTCAAATTTTAATTATTTTAATTTCTTTTTCTCTTTTTAAAGCTCTTATGTATATAGGTATTATTATATTGTTATATAATGGTATATTATATATCTTGTATTTTAATGCAAAAGAAAGAACATCAATAAATATTATAAAATGTTAACTTTGATATTTAAATGTATTTAAATAGTATTATTATAATAAAAATAAGAAACTCTATAAGATGAAAATAAAATATTGAATAGTATATAGATGAAATATAAGTGAAAAAGAAAATGTTAGAGAGAATAATAAAATAAATAATAAAGTAAAAGGGAGTATCATAAAACAGAGTAGTCATTATTAGTAAAATTATAAGCAATAAGAAGTAAAGTCTGGTTTGGCTCAATCTTTTCTTGCTACTTCCTCTTAAAACGTCAGAGATGCTGGGTGAGATGATTCTTCGCTTCCCCAATTCTTAGCTTCTTTTATTCTTACTAGATCTCATTTCTAGAACCAACGAGTAAGATTTCTTTCGTATGCTCGTTCTTATAATCCTTTCTTCTTTATCGCTACGATCACTCATTTAAAAAAAATTCTTCACGAAATATTCTTATATGGAGCATATAAATTGTATTTTTTCTCTTTTTGTTATTCGTTTCTTGTTTTACTCGATCGAACATTATTGTTTAAAATCTTCACTAAAATTCAGGTTTTTTTTTTTTTTATAAATATCGCAAAATTACTTCAAAATAGAAGAACACATATGAAAGTCTTACAGTTAATACAAAGTTTATATATATATATATATATATATATATATTTAGTTTATTTTATAAAATCAATCCACGAAAGTCTGTAAATAAATAAATCTATTGATCTAACATAATCAATAATATACTAATTAATATGATAAATATAGTTATCGATGTAAACTCTTCTTATTAAAAATGAAAAATCTTATCGTAGATAAAATATCTGTACAGATTTAAGTGATTCTTTATCGGTTTGTTTTTACGTCTTATCCAAAAATAATTTCAAGTTCAAAAAAAGATAAGAAGAAAGGAGGGAGAGGGAGAGAGAGAGAGAGAGAGAGAGAGAGAGAAGAAATAGAAAAAACAATATATAAATGTTCTGAGATGAGTTCAAACATTTTTTTGCCGACTTTTAAAATCAATAAACGTCATCTTACGATGATGAGTTTACATTGGAAATAAAAGACTATTAGTCGTATTTCATTTTTCATGACGATGTTAAAAAAAGAAAATAATCTTTGGAATAGAGACGTCTACCGTCGCAGTTGCATCTTATTTCTGTTTTTTAAACAGATAGTATATTTACATAGATAAGTACACTAGGTTTTCCTTGGATTCATTATTCCTCATGCGGGGGAAATAAAAAATGTAAAGTGAAGTTAACCGCACCACCCGGAAGTTTTATTCGAGGGCTTCGCAATGCGTCGACAGGAAGTGTAACGTGAGCCTGAATTTTTTCCATAAGCTATTATATATACACATATATATTTATCTCTTTTGCTCCCCTTTCTTTCTTTTTACTCAAATTGAAACGTTATAACAGTAAGAGTGATATTTAGTATTTCCTGAATTCAACTACTCATTTTGATTGATTTGCCAAAAAAAGAAATAATCGTAAATTTTTGCAGTTTGCAAATAAAAGTGATTTTGTCTGACAAAAAATTGTTTAATTTATTGAAAATTAAAATAATCTAAATAATCTAAATTTTATTTATATATATTATTTTGTTTAATAAGATATAGAAAAATAATATTTTTATCCTATTATTATATATATATTTCTTTATATTTTAATGTAATTAACATTTCTATTAAGTATAATATTTTGTAATTTAATAATTATTTTCTTTTATTATTTAATATTGTATAAATAATGTTATGAATCATTATACTAAAAATAGCTTTATATATTATATTTATTCGAATTAATACAGAATGATATTATTTAAACAAACAAACAAACATCACACGATTATATCTTATATTTTCTATTTAACCTTATCTGAATTCTTTGAATCATTTTTATAAAACAGTATCAAGTACATTGAACCATACTTCATCAATTCTGATCTCAAGTTAGTTTTAAAGGGCGAGGCTGGATTACAATCGTTATCTTAACCTGTGAATCATTCTTGAACATACAAGTTAAGACTTTATGAAAACGTTCGACATATCAAAGAAAAACGAACTATCGGCACGAAAAAGAAATTTAACGTTAAAAAAAAAAAAAAAGGGGGAAAATAGAACAAAGAGAAAAATATCATACGGCGAGTTTAAAATGCCATTTATCTCGTAAGTCAATTTAAAAATAACGTACGTAAGTATTAAAAGTAAAGTTGCTCTCTCAGTTTCTTCGAGAATGATAATAATCGAAAAGGAAGACGATGATCCTTCTGTCTCCAGCTGTGGTGCTCTCCCGCTGCTCTCAAACCTTTCTATTATTATTTTATCCTCATCTTAGGTTAGTCCTCTGTTATCTTTAAAACTACGATTCCCGAGCAAGCCCCTTTAAATCTCCAGTAACAAATATTAATTTCTCATAGTATACTTTGTAAACAATTATTTTTAATGTCTGATATCTTTGATAAAGATATATATATTTTTAATTTGTTCCTTTATCGTACATATTATTATTAAAAACAAAATGAATAAGATCATATTTCTTAATACCTACTAATCATTCTGTGTGTAATTAAAAACTATAAGAGTATTCATTATAACAATTGTATATACTTATATCTCTTGTTTTCTCTCATTTGCTTTCTCTTCCTCCCTTTTTCATTTCTTATAACATTTAAACACCTACATATTATGTATATTATGTACGAAGATAGGTCGAAAAGTTTTTAGCCTCAACGAAAAAAACTGATTAAAAAACAAATAGAAGTAAGTTTGACCGAAAAGAATTATCTATGTTTGACTCAAAATTCTTCGCCCATCTACCTATATATATATAAGTAGGATCTGTGTGTGTTTGTGTATGTATATATTATTAAAGTATATAATATAATTTATATTCATTAAAGAAACTTTTAAATAATAGAAGAAATATAACATTAATAATTTATCTTTAAATAGGATAAATTAAATTATTATTAGATCCCTTTAATAATTAGTATATTTATAATTCCCATAGTAATAGTATTTTCCATACTTAAAAAAATTATTATTAAAAAAAAGATAATATATATATATATAATTTATATATATTATATTATTATATTATTATATAATATAATTTAATCATTATAGTTCTAATTTAATCATTATTTATTAGTTAGTAATATTATTTTGTTCAAAATATATCACACATTAGAAGATTTAAAAAATGTCCTACTAAGGAAATCAACATTTCAAGTTCTTATCCTAAATGAAGAAATACAATTAAATGAAATACATACTATATCGATTTAATGATAAATTCGATAATTTCAAATGATATTCATTGTATAAAGGATTTGATTTTATTTGCGAATTGTTCTTTTTATATAATTAACGAATAGCGTCTTGGTTCGAATCGAATTCGCAAAGCGAGACGAGTATGCATGTAGCCGGATGATGAGTCATGCTTACTCCTCCATACGGGGTCGACGTCTGCCGCACTTTGTCAAAGAAGACCGGCTAGCTAGAAAGCTTGTAGACATTTCGTGCATATTAAATTAACTTTTCGCTTTTTTACTTCCTTTTAATCCTTATTTAATTACTCCTCATGAATTTAGTAAGGAAGCTTTACAATAACGTTAACTCCCGTAGTAAACCACTTACGTCATAAATATATAATTCGTCTTTTCATATGAACAAGAGCAATTAAAATGTACGTTTTATTTCATTAAAATGAATCACTAAAAAAAAATTACTACAAAAAATCAATGAAAATATATAAAAGACATAGCTGTATTACTACTTGTGTGTGTGTATGATATTGTTAGAATGTATTGTCGATATTATAAAATACAAATATTGTTAAATTTCTTTTTTCTTTCTTGTTTTATAAATAAATTATAAACATAAACATACCTGTAACATGATATATAATATATAAATATTCTAAGATACAATTTCAAAACAAGACTATATTTAAGATACATGGATAACTTATGAGTATAAATCAATTAATTTCACATACACACTCATAAAATAGAGAAAATTAACAAAGTAATATAAATCATATATTATTGAACGGTAATAAAAATTGTTATCATTTAATGGCGTTAAGAGCTTAATTATTAAGTAAATTTATTTTAAATCTAATAAATAAATTTAAAAATATTCTTTAATTGGTGTTATTAACTTTGATTTCTTTCACATAATTTAATCACATAAATTTGTATGATTTCAGATTTTTTATTCTAATATATATATATATTTAAAAAAAATAAATATATAAACAAAGAGAAAGAAAGACAATGTTGAATTATCCTAACTACAATGAATTAAGGGTGAGAGATAACTCAATGATCTCAATGAAAGCAAAGAGACTGGAGGCGGTCCAAACCGTAGCAATTTAAAGAGCTCTCCCGTCTTTAACGTAATTTTCAATGTACGTACTCGAAATTCTTCACCACCCACTCCAGACTTTCTGGAAAAATAGCCGCAGACACTCAAGCTTCTTCCTCTAATTTACAAGAGAAATATTCTTGATTAAGAAATTCACCGTTTAAATGAAATAAATCTTATTGTGTTTCTACGTACATTGTCGATTTCACGTCCAACACTTCTCGAGAAATACTTCTAGACACCTTGTTGAAAAAATTGATAACTACTAACGCAACGAATTGATACACCAGAACGATCCGTTAACAAATTTTTGTTAGGGAAGTTAACAGTGATCTGATTTCTTTAACTAACTGTATATCTTCGATCCGTTACTCTTCAACTCGTAGTCAACATTCTTTCAAAACGATGCCACATTATGCTATGCGTTCGGTTAAACCGCAGACGTTGAAACCTATCAGTTAATAAAAAAAAAGAAATAAAAAAATACTTTTTTTTTCCTATAAACATGTCAACGATCGTTGTTCAAATTTCCCGCAAATTATTTTACTCCTTTGGAAAGTAGAACCGATGTTGATAATATCGTTCAGTCGATAAAAACGATCGGATATTAAATAGAATTTTGTTTCATATCTCAGAATGTATTTCAAAGATTTCGATTTTTTTCATGTTATTTATTATATAGATTATATTGATTTATATTTAAAATTGATTCGTGTTGTGCATGTGTATGAAATGTAACGATGTAAGATTTTATCGACGTTTTTGAATAATGTTCTGCAACTAATCGGTAGAGGGCGAATTGGTAATATATACGCATAGTTGAATTTAAAATAAAATATTACGTTTTATATATAAATTTATCAATGAATAATGCGTCTACATAGTAACTTATAGCTAGTCTACAAAAAATGACCAACGATTTACTATTAACAGAATGATTTGTATGTAACAGGAACAAATTTGTCAACGATTGAAACTAAATACTACTACAAATTGCTTTTCATCAATGTAATTAAATATATAAATAAATAAATTCACATTATATGATCAATAAATATAAAATTTAATACATACCTCAATGAACGCTTACTGAAGTTTATTTATTTAAATTTGATCGGGTAAATTATGATATATCTTTATTAATAATCTTATTAAAAAATATTGAGAATGATTATAACACAAGAGGAAAACAAAAAGCATGTACATAACAACACACATTTATATGATAATAATTTATTCAAAAGATGGTGGCTTGCCGCTACAGCGGTTATACACTGGATACAAGACGCGTAAATATAATTAGTCCAAAACAGAATGATGACATTTTAATCTCGTTCGCATATGTTTTTCGAAATTGAATTAAATATATACCAAAAATTACGCACGCAGGCCTAAAAAAAAGGCGCGTCTATTCTTTTAATAATCGAATTCCAATCAATAGAAACGAAGTAATTGCGCGTATAAAAGAAATACAAAAAGAAATGTAAACGCAAGGAGTTAAGAAGCAAAAGGGGTGGATGTGTTCTTTTTGTATGGGAAATAGGATGAGGATGAGGAAGATGAGGTAATAGATTGGAGATAAAGAGTAAGAGTGGGGGAGTGTACGATGACAAATAGATCTTTCATATCTAATTTTCGTCGACCTCGGCTTCCTGCTCTTCGTCGAATTCGGCATCTTCGTCGGCGGTGGCTTCTTGGTATTGCTGGTATTCCGAAACAAGATCGTTCATGTTTGATTCGGCTTCAGTGAATTCCATCTCGTCCATACCTTCACCAGTATACCAATGAAGGAAAGCCTTTCTCCTGAACATAGCTGTGAATTGTTCGGAAATGCGCTTGAACAATTCCTGAATGGCAGTGGAGTTGCCGATGAAAGTGGCAGACATCTTAAGACCACGAGGTGGGATGTCACAAACGGCGGTTTTAACGTTGTTTGGAATCCATTCGACGAAGTACGAGCTGTTCTTGTTTTGAATGTTAAGCATTTGTTCGTCGACTTCCTTCATCGACATCCTACCACGGAAGATGGCGGCAACGGTGAGATACCTTCCGTGTCGTGGATCACAAGCAGCCATCATATTCTTTGCGTCGAACATTTGTTGAGTGAGTTCGGGTACAGAGAGTGCTCTGTATTGTTGGCTTCCTCTAGACGTAAGAGGTGCGAAACCTGGCATGAAGAAGTGTAGACGTGGGAAGGGTACCATGTTAACAGCCAATTTCCTCAAATCAGCATTTAGTTGACCAGGGAACCTAAGGCAGGTGGTTACGCCAGACATCGTGAGGGAGACGAGATGGTTCAAGTCGCCATAGGTAGGTGTCGAGAGTTTTAAGGTACGGAAGCAAATGTCATAAAGGGCTTCATTATCAATGCAATAGGTCTCATCTGTATTCTCAACCAGTTGATGTACGGAGAGAGTAGCATTGTAAGGTTCAACGACGGTATCTGATACCTTAGGCGACGGTACGACCGAGTACGTATTCATAATTCTGTCGGGATACTCTTCACGGATCTTGGAAATAAGAAGAGTTCCCATTCCGGATCCGGTACCGCCACCAAGTGAGTGGGTAAGTTGGAATCCTTGAAGGCAGTCACAGCTTTCAGCCTCCTTCCTGACTACATCCAACACCGAATCAACGAGTTCTGCACCTTCGGTGTAGTGACCCTTCGCCCAGTTGTTACCAGCACCGGATTGACCAAAAACGAAGTTGTCCGGTCTGAAGATTTGTCCGAAAGGTCCAGATCGTACGGAATCCATCGTACCTGGCTCCAGATCGACGAGGATGGCTCTAGGTACATATTTACCACCCGATGCCTCATTGTAGTAAACATTGATTCTCTCTAGTTGAAGATCAGAATCACCATGGTAGGTACCAGTCGGGTCAATTCCATGCTCGTCGCTGATGATTTCCCAAAACTACAAAATAACAATTACTCATTAGTTATGCATCCTAGTTTTTATCTAGTAAAAATTTAATGAGAATATATATATAAGGTAAGATCTTGCAGAATTTGTTCATCATGTGATCATCCTTTTTAAGCCTGCATAGAAACGAGGAGAGGAAGTTTCGCGCTAGCTAAAGCTTTCACCTAGCAATTATCTCGCGGCATCCGTTTTCAAGTCTTCCGTAATATCGAGCAGAACGCGGACGAAGGAAGTTCAATGACCCCCTTCTTCCTCCCACTCATTCTTTCTCTCTTGTTTCAAAGAGAATAGCTAACACGTAATTAGCCGTGATAGGTGCGCGCGTTTCACGAAATCATTCTTCGTTAAAATCCATCATCCTCTCTCTCCTGAATCAAATACAATCTCTTCGAATTAGAGCTAACGTAACAACATCAAAGAAACTCGGAACCACATCGGCAACTACAAACAGGACACGCTTGATGTCTTCCCCGTTCATGGTACCAAGGGTAGAAGTTACGTTAGAACGTTGCTGTATCGGGAAAATGGAAGGAAGGTAGTTTATATGCTAAGTTGAGTACGGTTGAGTACGGCTTCTGCCTTTCGATCTTTTCCTATTTAATTCGCGTTTATTACAAACCGTTAACTTTTTAACTAGGTCACTTCATGATCATGATGATATTCAAAAATAGAATCTTTGTAATAGCAAAACCAGAATGTACAAGGTATTTTAAAAGTATCGTTATTGCTATAACATACATTCTTTTAATTTCAATTAATTATCGTTTGAATGTTATTTACATTAATTAAAATAAAATAGCTTTCGCGGATATTTATTTTGAATGTAATGATATTACATTGTAGAGAAAATTGATTGATACTTTCCAAATCAATGACCTTAACATTTGAAAATTATTGTGGGCCTATGAAAATATTTAAAATGATATTGCAAACATTATTAAACGACATTGTTGGCAAGGGATTCACGTAGTCAGCTAGCTCTAGCTGCTAGCCAGCCAGGCAACTCTTCTTCTCTATTTCTCCCCACTTTGTCGTCAGTTCAAAGACCTCGACGGTATATTTCTGGAAATCGACGTGCGTGGAACGCGACGCGCGAAAGGAACGTGAACATCGCGGTTCTCTTGCAAGCAATGTTGTTAGATAGATATAAGCTTTTACGTTATCGTTTCTCTATCTCAATAACAAAAGTAGAAGAGACACGAAGAAACCTGTTATCATAGGTCCTGCTCGTACTTTACCTATTCTATTTTCCTATTTCAACTCAAGTATGGAAATTAATTTATCGTAACAAGAGATAAGAATTTTATTTACTCATTTAATTTCTATAAATTAACATATCTACATAACATTTATAAATATACACATAACATATTAACTTAAGCATTAATGATGGGAATTTATTGTATCATGTTTACACCATTCATAGTAACTTTCAGACAACACACGTCATATTATGTATTGATTATCATAATATTGACCTAATAATAAACATTGAATTAAATAACCTATTTCTCTACTATTCTAATATTATTAAAGATATATTGTGTCAATTACCTTGACACAATATCATTTAGTATATAGTACTAAAACTACTTTTATTCGCTCTTCAAAATTCAGCATATAATCCTACACGTATCGAATCTATTACTGACCAAAAATGCAATTCAAAATTCTATTCCGTGTTAGAACATATGATCGACATTAACATCGCAGAGTTGTTGAACGACATTGGACGAGTATAACTCGTAAAGAGAAGAATTGCAGCATGAAAGGAATGAAGCCAGACATTACGTAAGTGATCCTAAGGCGGTGGCTAGGTGCCCTTAACCGACTCGCCGAGTAGGCGATAAAGATTGCATATGGATACAGCAGGATAAGAAGAGAAAGAGACAGAAAATGAGCCCGGTTCGCCTTCGAAGACGTCCTACATGGAAACACGACGGGTGTATTAAGCAGTGACCATATATGAACATCGTTGGTGGGAAGCTAAGAAATCAGCAAAGTCTACCTTCTCTCTCTTTTTTCTTTTCACTCTGTCCACTCCCACCTAAGAGTCGCTGGCCGAGATATATACATATATGTAAGCTGAGTTGGTAGCAAATAACGTTTATAACGAAAGAGAGAGAGAGAGAGAAAGAGAGAAAGAGAGAGATATGAGTCATCAATGTCACCGCTATATATAGAAATGATGACCGTAAAACCGACATGGATGAACAATTACCATAAGCCACGATCAGAAAAATTTTTATGTATTACGTATGTATTACATATATAAATATATACAACATATGTTACTTGTAACTTGCATATACGGATAGATGAATATTTTCGAAAGCTTTTCGTAACTCATTGCCTCGATTCGCTTAAATCGTTACTTCCTCAGAAATATGTGTCACTCCGTCAAGCAGAACAACACCACGTAACTCTTGCGGTTTACACGCACGAAAGGAAGATTATTTTTTCAAGCGTATGTTATACACACGAAACTATTTCTTTTTTATTTAACTCTAAATTGAAATAGAACATAAAAATCAATTATTTAGTTTAAATAATAGAATTCTATTTATTGTTAGAATTTAAAATTACATTTAATTATTTCTTTTTAGAGGAAATAATAATTTATCATTTATTTCAAAGAGTTTTAAGATAACGACCATAATCAAAAATACTTCTTTTATCCATATCGAGATCTCGAAGAATCATTTAATAATATCACGTTCGATAAACTTGTTTTATTGTACATACGTGTCGGTAAATTTTGAAAATGTACTAACAATAAGTCAAAAACTTTTTAATTTATTTTATATTAAAAATGAATTTATTCTACATTTCGATTGAATGAAGTCATTATTCTTTGTAATTTTTGTTTCAATCTATTTTCATAATCATTAAAAAACAATACACGTATATACAATTCAATTGCCTTTCTAAATAAAAGTAGAGCCTGTCGTGTGAAAAGAGCTTAATAAAATTATTTCGTGCTTCCGCTTAGAAAGTTCCTTTCGTCGAATGACAGACGTCATTTAGGAAGATTGCCAGATGGGAAGCGAGAGGATTCTTGACCCAAGAGAGATATTCATAAACTAGGACAGATTCTTCATCGTGGTGAAAATTGCGATTTAGTTCGACGATTGTTTAAACTTTTCCAGTACTTCAGAGACCGACCTTTTTCATAAAATAAATATGAAATAAATTTCATCGATCATTTCCATCTCACATTGCTGCGTGTGGTTTGACATTTATAAAATGTTATATAAGCCGCCAAGGAGTTCTATAAAAGCTGCGGTCGTGTCTATAAATAGAAATGAATCTAACGCATTATTCGATTTTTCTTCTACATTTCGCATACATTAATTCTAATCGAGACATGCCAATAAATAACATCGTTACTATTGTGCTTTCGTATTATTTATAAAAGTGGGCAGAAACATTCTGGGCGTATTCTTTTCGAAGTTTTGAAATTATATATGTTGAAAAAAACAAAAAAAAATTGTTTCCATGTTAAAACTAAAAATTTGTTAATCTATACAAGTATCTATACAAGTATATTATAATCTATACAAGTATGTTGCATGTGAAGTTATTTAAATCATTAACTTATTTTCTAGCAACTATGATAGCACATATTTATTGTTTTTAACAAATAAATGTAAAATATTCGAAATTCAAAAAAAAAAAAAAAACCAAATAAATTCGAGATGCAAAAATATGAAATATCTATTTATAATAAAATCACGAAATAAATGTGATTAAAAGCAATGAATATTTAATATCAAGGATAATTAGTTTAAATAGCCTAGATATATACAATAATTAATGTTTACAGTTGCTTTCGGATAGTTAAATTATGCGACGGTAAACTTTGTAGTACATAAATATGAAATAGAAATAAAATAGCTTTATCTAAAGATATAAAAAATATTTGAAATATAAAATCAAAAGTGTAGTATGCAATATAGATAATAATATAAATATTAATTTTAATTGTCGAAGTTTGATTGTTTTTTTTATACAATTTCGAAATATATACTTATAAATGTTTATTTAGCTGTTTGCCAGAATTTTATCAATATTCAGTTTCTAGCAATGCGTATTATCCCATGGTAAATAAAAACCAAGAAAAAAAAACAAGGACCTAACAGTACCATTGTATAGGGTCAATGGATTCGGATTTGTGTTATTCTAAGATTATTAGTTTAGTCAAGCAAGAAAAGAAACATACAAGAATAAAGAAGAAATGGTTTGAGTACGAATAAAGAATTATAATAGGTACCTGTTATTTAGATATAATAGAATAACAAAGACCCCCCGCATAATTTAACGAACAGCTGTTTTCTATCACAAATTCTTTTTGTAAAAATCGATTCGTTCGAAAGACAAAAAAAGGTATCCAACAGAGTAATAAAATACATCCAAATATTGTAAAGAAGTTTACACCAAAACTTGTTTTGGTTAGGATAAAAAAACTTTTTCTTGTAACTTACTGTTAGATTAGAAATAACTTTTTCTACTACTTTAAGCGCCACTAAAGTGACTTCCCTGTAGGTGGTCCATTCTGTAAAACGAAACGCTACTGTATATAATAGCTTTCGACCAAGACGTATTTTTAAACGGATTTCACTTATTTTTCTGGTTTTAAAAGTTATTTGCATTGTATAAATAAATTTAGCAAAGATTTTAATCTTTTCGTTATATATATATATATACATAGAAATAATTTTTGTAAATATTTATATAAATTTGTTTACTTATTATCTCATGATAATATTATTACAAATATTTCAATAAATACTTCATTTTCTCAAATCACTTATTTTATTTTATTTTTTTTTTTATTAATATTGACAAAATTCATATTTAAGATATAGTTAAAAGATTAAGCAGGAGCACGATGCCAAGATCGAAAAAATAATTATGAAATTATATTTCATCACAAAAGATGAAGAAAGAATTTAAAAGAAATATTTCGAAATCCGTTCATATTTAATTATCAGCTTTAATATTCCCTTCTTCGTTAACAACTGTACCAAAAACTATCGATCTACTAGGCAAACGAACGTTTCGAGAACTTTTCTAAGCGATAAGGAGAAATATTACAAGGGTTCTTCATAAAAAAAGTGGAACATTCGTTAAAAAGAAAAGAAAAGAAAAAAAAAAAGAGGGTCAGAGATAAAACTAGCGTTAAAAGTTCAATAAAATTTCAACAACAGCGCGCACAATTATATTCAAAACTCTGATACAAGTTACTAAATATAGTAATAATTAATTTTCTCGTTAGAATATCATCTCCAATCAAATGAATGTTGTGTACTATGACATCTAGAACGCTTAGAGTTTCAATAAATTATTCAAATATACTTATTAAACGTACAAATGATTTGTGCTTTGATAATTATACTTTTTAAATTACTATTAAAAAAAATAATCATTTGTCTTCATAGCAGGGTCAACGTTTTAAATTAGAAAGAGATAGACTTCGATCGATTGAAACAAGATAGCGTGTTGTTGCGTGTTTCTGGTGAGTTATGAGAGTAGACTTTTTTCTTATACCTACTCGTATTACGTCCTTCACCGAAATTTATTTGCTTACAAATGAAAAAAAATTTAAATATGATGACTTAGCTGAAATATATTTCGATTACTAAGTATTCTCTTTTATTTCTACAATTCATTAAATTAGAGTTTTTAAAAATGGTAGAAACGTAGTTCTCTTTTTTTATTTTAATATCCGAAATATAAAATTTACATCAAATTATATAACATATAATATATAAATATATATATTATTTTTTAAATTTATTTATATACAAAAAAATATATTTAATTAAAGCTTATTTATAGTCGCACATATTTAAATAATAAATTATCTTTAAATAATGTCAGAAATGAAAGAAAAATAATTTAAACCAATATTCAAAAGGACATTCCGATATAAATTCTGATAAATGTTATCATTTGAACGAAATATTTTATTATCCGATCCTTTGAATATGAAAAGCAAGTCTCTTCGGTGAAAAGCACAGGAGTACGTTCACGATCGATACACCTGGCCGTAACCAGGGGGTTCGTTGGCAACGCGAATCCGCTCTAAACGGGGCGAGGCTGTCGTTCCAAAGGAAAGAAGGGGCAAGAAGGGCAGGGGGAGGTAGAGAGAGATGGAGAGAAAAATGACGAGAGGACGAGTCTTTACGCTTTATTTGGCAAAGACTCGATGTCCTTGACAAGCGAAAAGATTTATATAGTCACATATACTTTACACAACCAACACAAGCCGATGATGATTGCACAAGACTCGCTCTCTTGTTCCAATTATTTTCATCTAACTTTTGCATATATTTCTACTTTATAGATAAACTTTTGTGAATAGATATTTGTTACGATAAAAAAAAAACAAATCAATAATGGCCACGAGAACTCGAGGACATTGACTCGTTAAAGCGACCTTGAAAACTATGGGAGCGAAACCGATGATCGAACCGAACCTATTCGTCCCATTCAGTGAGTTTTATGATTTTCTTTTTCTATTAAATGATCTTGATATTTTAATTGGTTTTTACGATACATCCGTTAAATTGCAATCTCATGATATTGATATTCTAATGTTCTTTTTTCTTTTTTTTTATTTCTATAAATCTTTTATTTGTTTTTTACCGTATATAATAAAAGAATATTATACTTTGACACGGAATTATGAAAAACATTTATAAGAACAAGGCTTACTTAATTACATACATATCGTGTTGCGAGTTTGCATGTCATTCTACAAAAGAATGACACTCGGTATTATCGCAGTGTAATTCAAGAATGAATTGGGGTTACATTGTTTTCTTTAAAATTGGAAGAAGAAACGAATAGAAATAGAAAACTGAGTAAATTAATTTTGTTGTTTTGATAATAATTACTGATTTTCAGAAAATTAACAAATCCGTTCTTGTCTTTTGCTCTATGATTAATTTTCTTATTGTTAAATACCCAACCCACCACCCACCAAGTCTAATTGTAGGAATAACATGAAAAAGTGATAAATAGATGCTTTAACGAACTCACAGCTGCCTTCAAAAACAATAGGAAAGAGAAAAAAAGAAATTTGCATATAAAAGAATGGGGGAAAATTTGCAATACAATTTCAAGCTTTCGCTTTTGTCTCTTCTTTTAGTACGTCGACAAAACTCAACCCTTCCTCTTTTTACGATCGATAAAACTGTCGGCGGCTAAACAAAATTGCGTTTGGTAGAATGTTAGTAGCTCCGATCGATAATGTAAATGAAATCCTAAAATTTCCATCCTCTCCAAACCATACCATAGATTATATTGGTCAATAGAATTTCAACGAAAAAGATTATCTATTTTTAACTATGTGTACGTAAAAAACAATGAAGAAATGTAGAACCCACCATTAATTGCTTTCTTACTGGAAAATAAAACGGAATAATCATTCGGTTAAAATAATAGTATCAAATCGAGAAAAAGAAAAACAAAAGAGCAAGTAAGAAAAACTCAGATTTTACATTATTGCTTAACATGTAAAAATAAAAGAGTAAAAAAAATGAACGACAAAGAGAAGGAAAGAGGGATTCTTAAAAAGAGAGGAGAACAAAGAGAGATATCCGTTTGAAAAAGGAATTAAGAGAAAATATTCAACGGTCTTTCGTCTGAAGATAGAAAGAAATGTAGTATGGGTGTGGGAGTAAAAGAGACAGAGCTATAACTACCTTGAAAAGAGTATGAAAATGAGAAAGAGAAAGAGAGAAAGAAAGAGAAGACGAAAGATGCGCGCGCAATCGTTCGATGTCGACGCTGTTCGGCGAGTTCGTTGAGAACGAATTCCTACGAGCGAGGACGAGCCACACCCAGATATCCCCCCAATGTTCTTGATATTTTATTTTATTTTTTTCTTATTTATCTATTTTCCAGAATCTTTTAAAAAGCAACGATAAAAATATTTTACTTAAATATTCATACAAATTACTATCATTTCGAAACGTTGAGCAATGCAGAAAAATGGCGTCGCAACGGCTGAACGCCAATCGAATGATGTGGGGTGAGAAGGGAGTGAAGGAAAAAAAACCGTTAGAAATGAATGCCGGCCGGCCGGCACACAGGCAGGCAGCAGGCAGCTTGGCAGGGAAGCTGGCAAAAGAAAGCGATGTTCCTATTCGTCGTCGCCATGACAGGTCTTCGACCGTTGCCGACCGAATTACCGCCTTTCTTACTTTCCATACGAATTCTTTGTCATTTCTATCATCTCAAAAACATCACTTTGAAACGATAAATAGTACGATAAAATAGGAATCGATTATTTGAAGGATTACGAGTTTCACGATTTTTTTAATACGAACATGGCAACCTATTCGAAGCTTTCTCTCTTTCTTCTCTTTCTCACACATTATTACCTTGAATTTAATAAATCACTTCTTTTCTTTTCCAGTTAATATTATTTTCTTGTCTCTGTTTATAATGTAGAACGATATCAATAGCTTATTTAAACATCTATATAATAGCAAGAGAAAAAGAGAGAAAGAGAGATCAAAAGAATTATTTTATTATTCACATTTTACATACCTTAGCGCCAATTTGGTTTCCGCACTGGCCAGCCTGAATGTGTACGATTTCCCTCATGTTTGATGTGGCGTTGATGTACCTAACGGAGGTCCTCTTGAATTCGATATATATGTAATATTACGTGTAGCGTTATCGATAACGACGGTAACGTACTGCGGCGAAGAGTGATGCACGATCTCAGTCTGACGCGTCACGAGAGCCCAGAAACGAATAATGCGTTGGTGACGGCGTCCGTTAGAGATTTTCAAGCCTTCGCGAAGTCAATGGTGGGGGATAGAGAGATCGCATCCTATTGGTCGACGTCCATTCGCCGAAGCATTCTCCCCACTATTTTGCGATCGAGGCGCGACGTTGCCACTAATTCTTCTTCCTCCTCCTCGGCGTTATAGCGTCGGCGCCGGCTTCTCGCCTTTGCAGCGCGTCTATCTCTCCTCTCTCTCTCTTTCTCTTTCTTTCTTCTCTTTTTCATTCCACATCTCCCGCTCTCTCTCTTACTCGTTCGTGTGCCTTGGCCGTCGTTGATTCGCTAAGAGCCCAGCCGATCCTGCGTGCTCGCTTGGCGCATCGACGTCGATCGTCTTCCTTACCATTTTCCTGAGGTTAGGAACGGCCGGAAGAGGGCTGGCTTGATTCGATGCGGAAGCGATTCCGTCGATACGACGGTACCAACGATTTTAGCCCTCTTTTTCTATCTAACAATTTTGCTCTATACTTTGTATGATGTATTGTATGATGTAGATTATATGTATATAAGTACATACGTACGTACCTATGTATATAATACATATGTAACAATACACATGTTCGTATGCGAAGATATTTCTCTTCGTGTGCGTGTATAATATATGAATACGAGAAGAAATGTGTGTAGGTAGTGTCGTCGAACGTATATGAATGTGTGTCTGGCCGCATTTGCTTTTCCACTTCCTATAGATACGATTACTTCGCGAAGTATTTTAAGTGGCTCTTGAGATGCATTCTGATGTGATGCTACTTGGAGAAAAACTTGCTGGACCATTGAATAAATTTGGATCGAATGAATATAAAAGTCTTTCATATAGCTTACAAGAGTCAATCCAATTCTTATCTCACGAACGATGAATATTTTGAACTAACTTATCTATCGATGTATAAATACGAATTTGAGAGTCTATATAAAGATGTATATATTTAAAAGACGTATGGTATGCCAAGATACTTGTGTGCTATTTTCAGTGCAGGAAATGTGCATAACTAATATGCGCGCATATGCTTTTTTAAAACACTTATAGTAACGTTAATTTAAGGATAATACGTATTTAAACATATGTACCAAAATGAAAATGCAACGAAATTTTAATGAAATATTTTTTTAATTTCTTTTTTTCTTTATTTTTTATATTTTCACTACATACGAGTTATCACAGTTAAAAAATCTATCTCGTACAAATTAATCTCATCTACCAAGTCTTCTCTATCTCGAATTTGTTCGCATCGAGATAGTCCGATTTACATCCGATTCTTCATATCTCACGTCCTATACCCATGAACAGGACATATATATTCATATATTCCATGCTTCGTTTTCGATATGATCGGAGATGCGGCGATCGAATTTCGATACGCTGTATTCTTTTCACTCGGAAAATTGATACTTACTGTCAATGTTACTTTTACAATGTCTCATCTTTTAATTAATCTGTACTTATCGATTACTATCTTCGTTCATAAATTATCAATACATACTATCATCGTGTATCAAATCTAAACATTCCGAATCATCGAAATAGAAATGGAAATATAATGTCCATTTGTCATTATATTCAAACTTCTGCGAAAAATAGAAAAAGTAGAGGGAGGAGGAGAGAGAGAGAGAGAGAGACAGAGACAGAGAGAGAGAGAGAGAGAGAGAGAGAGAGAAAAAAGAGAGAAAACAATCTCATTATTGATGAATCACAGGAAGATCTTTCGTCATCCGAATTGTTTATGGTAATATGAAATAAATAATCGTTTGATGAGTATATGTGTAGAAAATACACAGTCTCCTTAAAAACTTACATAATACTCGTTTACCTTTTTTGAACGTTCCCCGTATCGTCATGGCTATCTCGAGTCAAAAGTATATAACACCGTGTTCGTAAGCGCAAATCCTCTTAAGAAATCTCTTTGCTTGTTTACCTGTATCTACAAGCTCGAATGATTACGTAAAAATCTATCTTGCATTGGAGGGTGCATTGGAGGGTGCATTAAAGAGTACATTAGAGGGTACAAGAAATATGAAAGGTATTTGAGATCGAGGAGGTTTTTATTTTAAATAAATTCAGACTTGAGTTAGTAATTTTTCGAAATATTTTTATTGTTACGTTTAAAAATTAAAATTTTTTGTAATTTTTCTTATTTAGTTTATACAAAACACTTGTATATGTAAATAGTGAATAGTCTAACGGTAATAAAATTCACTTTACTGTAATTTTTCTTTTTACTAATATAAATAATAAGCATGCATGTCACAATTTCTTTTAACGTAACAACTTAATTATAATTCCTTAAAGTACAAAATATCAACTTTATTTTGCAAGTAAAATTATTATAAAAGTAATATATTAAATAAATGAACAGTAAGAGTTCATCAGATTTTTCTGGAAATTTGATTCCATAAAAGTACAATCGCGCAGTTGGTTAGGATAGTTATCAACGAAACATATAGAAGTGATTTTTTGCAATTAGTGAGTTGAAAGTTGGAAATTGTGTAATTCTAAAACAATTATAGTAGTTAATTATTTGTATTTTTTATTTTTATTTTTTCCTTAAGCATAAAGCTACTTCAATACATTTTTTATTTATAGCATCTGAAAAGTGAGCATTTGTTCTATTAATAGAGATTATATTTATATTGTAATAGATGTGTTTATTTGCGCGTGCAAAGGATTAAAATAAACCCGAAATTAGGTTTGATATTACAGTACGGATTCTAAGAAATTCGAAATATCTCTTTGTAGTTTACTTTTTTTCACTCTACAACGATGAAGTGACTAAAGACTCGAGATTTATTTTATTTTTTGTATAATTATTTTTATAATTGTTTTATACATTTAACATATAATAAAAGTATATTCTTTTTTAAATAAAATAAATTACACAGTATGTGTCAAAAATAATGACACTAAATTCTTTCATATGTTTTACGTATGTATATAGAAATAAAATTGTAACTATTATTGAAAGAATATATTAATTTTTGTACAATTAGTTATAAAGTCATCATTGATATAAATAAATTTGTAAATAAATAAGTAAATATATATACAGAAAAAGCTTTATTATTATAAAGTTTGTTTATTTCAAAAATTCAAAATAAAGTCATTTTCTTTCTTTCCATTTATCTTAAATTAGAGATCATACATTTAACAAGTAAATAGATGTAATGTTCAAATCAGAGTTGGTGGAAAATGTTTCGATTTGTTTTTTTAGAAACATTAAACTTACCTGTGTAGAACGACCAGAGTAATCTCATGGCAAACTGTTTCAGAGCTCTAATGCTATATATGTACAGTTGTTGAATAGTTTGTAAAGTAATGACTCAGATGGTCACGTTTTACAAGTCAGACCCTTCGACAGCTTTTAAAACGCGTGCACGTCCTCGTCGTCGCAGCTTTTTCACCGAAGAGAAATGCAAAACCGAGTGTTAATTGGTGCTGGTGATTACAAGCTTCTAGCTAGCAGAGAAAAATTATTAATTAAGCAGGTACTACTTAACGCTACAGCTTTACTACTGGTTCTGACATATTTCTGCTCTTTTGAATCCGTGCAAATGTTGAAAACAAATTAAAAAATCAATTTTAATTTATAATAAAAAAATTCAGTTTATATTTATTGAATAAAAAAAGAAAAATTAAAATATTGGAAAAGAAATTTAAATTATGAAATCTTATTGAACAGTAAAATAAATGGATTATTAATTTAAAATTGTAAGGGATGACATTTCAAATCTTTTATTAAGATTTATTAAGAAATCTATTTTTGAATTTATCGAGTCATCTAAAATGTGCGATCTAATCGCAGCGAAACAAATGAATTCTTCATTGTTTGCAATGATTTAAAATAATACAGTTAAATGTGAAATAATAAAGTTTATCGTAATTTGGTCCGGAAAGAAGAAAAGCCATTGTATTCATATACTTATCTCCATAATAATGTTCTCTCGTCATCGAGTATATTCGACTGTCACGTGAAGACAATACATATACGTGTCGCATCACCGACCACGACCAAGAATAGCCAAATGGCGCTTATGAGACCGGACGTGAAATTATATTACGAGCTCCACCCTTCCCAAGAATTTACATCTCGGTCAACTTCTTTGTCTTTATCGTGCACAACCAAAGTTTAACATTTAATTTAAAATACAAAATTAAAAGAAAATTCTTGGAAAAATTAAAATATTAACTCAATCAAAATTATACAGAATAATTTATATAAAAATAGTTTTATTTTGTAAATAGATTAATATTAATTTTGAACAACGTTAATAATTTACTTGTCGTTAATGTTGTATTTTGTAATATTTTTTCATTGGACCGAATTTCATTTATCGACTCGTCGAAATCCGTAGCAACGAAGTCGCGACGCTATTCTACCGCAATTCGTACCACCCCTTGCCGCAATTCAGCCTTAGACCCACCCTTGACTACCTTAACCTGCACCGGAAGAAAGTCGATATGTGACTCACGAACGTACACGCCCTTCGAAACGTCGAAGGTTCGATTAACGCTTTGACAAATATTTTCTTATACGCCTGCGTACGATAATTAGATTTAATAACGTTTTGATTTTCTTAATTTTCTTTATTTACATTTTTGAATAATTTTCTTATTTAAACAGATATTTTTCACATCTTTCCATTCCTAATTAATCTATATAATTATTAATTTTCATTGATACATAAATAAATTCATTTCTATTACATTTTAATTGAAAATAAGTGTTTGATACATTTATACCTGTATTATTTTTTTTATCACCATGCAGTTATTTTGATTCCTTTATACTCGATCGTTAATTTAAATTCAACACGTTTTTAAATTGTACATGTTTTTATTTTGTTTTCTATTAAATAAAAACGAATACAAATATGAAGTAATACTTTAATGAGTCACTGGTATTGATCAATCAAGATAAAAAATACTTTAAAAAATTACCTTATCTTATTAATAAGTAGATAACGTTATTATTCAGCTAAATAAGGTGAGTCAACTAAGACCGACTGCAATAATCTATAATTTTTATAATAAGAAAAAATATTTCATATAAAAATTGTTCGTTGTCAAAAGACAAGTAGGATATTTGAAAGTCATTGTCATTTTTTAAATAAAACTACGTATTTTTTAATCCCTTACAACAGTAATAGCTCTTTACAAAATAATTACAACGTTTATCTATATTTAAATTCATTCATATAAAAAAAGAGAAAAAAATTAAAATAAAAGAAAGTACAATAAAACAATAACAAAACATATTTATTAAATATTTATTTTTTTTTTACTATGTAATATAATATGAAAAAAATAGGATTAAATGAAATTGATGTTGCATGAAATTTTTAAAGGGGTTACATTTGAAATTGATTATCACAACGAATTTCCAAACATCTTGTCTACGTTAGATTTGTCATCTATTTAACCCCGATTCAAAGATCGCTAGACGTTTGCCACCAACCTCCTTTGTGGTTCTCGCTTACGCAGAAACCGATCACGTTGACATAGCCACGTTATGTATGTACATCCTTACGAATGCGAAAGACGAGGGTACAGAGGGGTAGACTCGCTTACGGCATTGCGACGTATATAAGCCGGTCTCTCCGCTGCGTTACCATGTATGGATCACTCACTCACTCTCCGTTGCTCGGCGAGAAGAAAAAAAGATCGCGAGCGATCCTACTACACGCATGCATCGAGAGAACCTAGAACGTGTTTCTCTTTATCAACCTTTATAAACTTCGATCGAAGACATTTTCTAATCTCCTAGATCTTTGTTTTCAATTAATTTTTTATTAATTCATTTTATTTTTTTTATTTTTTTACATAAACGTTTTCGTTTTATTGATTTATATTGATACATGATTCTTATATAAAAAAATGTAATGATCTAATCATTAATTTAAACATTTTTTCATTGTGTATAGTTGACAGTATGTTACTTAGTACGTGATTTAACGTGTAAAAAAAATTGTTTGTTGTTGATCCAAATAATTTGTAACTTAATATAATATCATAAATTTAATTGTGTTAAATTGTGTTCAATTATAATTCTATTAGGATATCTTAAATATCTAATATCAAAAATTTCTCTATGTTGTTGTAAATATTCGACTTGGAATATACACTTACATATAGTGATCACATTATGTAAAATATATGGAAAAATACGTTGATTCGTGTTAAATGTATATAGATATTATAAACATTGTTCAAGGATATTTCTAATATCTTCAACAAGACGTTCATTACAACTAAAATGACTTTGAACTACAACGTCGAAATAGAACTACAAAATTACGTATTCTCTCTGCATCTAGTCTTTAAACTTAATCTACCGTTTTATAATTAGAATCATTTCATTAGAAAGTAAACATGTTTTTCTTCTCAGCATATGCTCTACTTTAGGGGTATTTAAATGATCTCAATTTCACACAATGACAATGACTTTCAACGTAAAACGTCTCCAATGGAAATCATCTGACAATGAGCTAGCTATTTTCAAGAAGATTTCTTTACCTCTATTGTTTTCGTGATCCAGATTTTTTCAGGATCATATGAGAATTATTTTCCATTGAAAATTCCTATTCCGATTAAATGAGAGTTCCACAGTTACGTATTTTCATTGAGCTGTTTGTACGGAAAACGACAATACGAACGACTATATTTGACAATTGATTGTTCAAATCTCGAACAAGTATTAGATTTTATCGGATAAATTTTCAAATACTGTTACTCACGAATAAGTTTAGAAAAAAATGTCATATACAAGATTAGCGTAATAAAAGTTAATTGAAAGTAAAGGTCAAGTTTAACAATAAAAATAATGATTATATTTTCTTTATTTTACGATCGTTATATTTATTACTTTTATTTAATTTGGAATAGAAGATCGATTATCATCGTAATGCAGTAATTTATTATATTTTTATTTCTGCCACCCAATTTTTAACACATTCGCGGACGGCATACTTTTTCTTTTTTTAATACTGAGTACCAGTAAAACCACTTTACCAGCAAAACTACCAGCACAAGTACCAGCAAAACTAATGAATTATTTTAATTTATATTTAAATAATAAAATATAATTATTTAAATATTATATTGAAATAATTAAATATAAATTTAATATATAAAATTTATAGAAATATATATATAAAAATTTCTTTTTATTAAATTTTTAAAATTTAAAATAACGTGAATTCACGTCAGCGGTCGCGAATGTGTTAACGCGATTTATCACTCAATCTTTTCTTCAATTTATTTTCATAAATACTTTCCCTTATTCTTCTTGCATTCTTGCAAAAATCACGTAAGTTGAATTTGTGTTGAATGTTACCGATAATTCTCTTAAAGAATATACTTGAGATTTAAATGCTCTGTGTTTATCGTCCTTCGTTCTTACTTTGGTATTAAGCTAACAGGCAAACTGGTCGTACGTGGTCGATGGTGACATCACGTCTACTTTAAAACATTACACGCCTTCCTTCTTCAATTGAAAGAAAAAGATAGAAAGAAATAGAGAGAAAGAGAAAGAGAGAGAGAGAAAGAAGAAAATGATTTGATTTGAGTTTAGCCATTGTTCTTATCTGCAACGTTCAATCTGTCTTTCTTTCTTTGGCTAAAAGATTATTTTATTGATAAATTCGAGTGATGCGAGATAAAGCATGAAGTAAATTCGTTAACGATATCAATTTTCTTATTCGTGTAAAACATATATATTCCCGGTATTATCTTTGTAATACTGGATTAAAAATAAAGTAGAAGGGAAAAGGATACTGAAAAGGGGTGCCGTGTATACTGGGCTTCATCGTCGGTTCGTATTTTACCGTCTCAATCCGAGAAAATTGCATGGATCTTGTAATCCTATCCAGTCTATCAAATTTATTTCTAGCGGAACACGCTACGCTTCACGTATTTCCGCATTTTTGTCGATTCTTTTATATCCACTAAGGATCGATTTTCTTATAACATTAAAAATAATGCGTAAGAGAGAGGTATTATTGTATATTAAGAGACAATTTTTTGACTTTTTATAAATAATATGTTATTATAATTCGTATTTGTTAACAAAATAATATTTTTAACTGCTCATTTAAGTCATTTAAATCTTAATGTAATTATATTTAATTATATGCTTTATTTCTATATGAAATTATATAAAACATATTATAAAGAAAAACATTGTGTCAGTTTATAATCTGTGTTGAAAAAGAAAATACAATTAATAAAATAGTTTTCATCGTTATTTACCTTGATTTCGTTGTTTCTTCTTTTATATCGTACAATATTCGTATCGATATCAATTATAAAGCGTGAACCAAAAACTTGTAGATAGTTTTCTAAATTAAATATTTATTTCTGAAAATTTAAAAGTATCAAACTAGCTTGTTTAAATGCAACAGGCCTAACTACAAGTTTAAAAAAGTTTCGATAAAGGATAATTGATTTTTAAGATCGAACTTTTAACCCACCTGGGAACATTATACTTATCGTGTAGAATTAAAAGGTTTCGTACCTGGAAACGAGAAAGTAGATATATTGCTATTCATGGATTTTCATATTTGTATTAATAAAAAAAACCCGATCTTTGAAAATTCTAAGTTAGCGATGTGAACTTTGTATAGACAATTATTTCGTATTTCATGACTTTTACTTTGCCGATAGGCGACAAAAATTACTAAACTTTGAAACGACCGCAGTGTGAGTCATATATTAATAAATTACAACCTTCCTTTTTTTCCTTTTTCAAAGGTTAAAGTGAGAGAATCGATATTTCGTTAACCTTGTCTGTCATACTGACTTGTTCCCACTGTTATCACTGTTATCGATAAAAAAAAACTCATTTAAATTATCTATTGCATTTTTTGTATATTTACGAGCCTTCAACAAAAGTATATGTTCGATAAGAACGCAACAATCGTAAATACATATTTAAAAAACCGAAAAACAAATTAAATTCAGAATGACCTTTCAAAAATATACCGTAATCGTACTATTATAATTAGCTTTCTATAATCCAGTTTTTTGTTAAAATAAAAATATTATACAACGCGCAAAAAATTCATAATAATATTATTATGGTAGTATAGTATATACCATGCTAACAATTTATACTTCGGATTTGAATTAGTAATCTTGTGACGTGAAGAAATAAAATATAATTTAAAAAATATAGATAGATTTATAAGAATGTGAATTTCAAAGTTACATAAACTCATATAAGTTTAAAGAAGACATTTAAATTTCCAATCAATTTCTAGTTAATCGATTGTACCGTTCCACTTTGGCAAATGAGCCCAGAAATGGAGGGAGTAAAGTGAGGGCTTGCGTGCACCTCGAGTATGACTCAGAAGGTGGGCATCGACCTCAAAGACTGAGTATTCCGAGTTCACCCCTTCTCTGAAAGATCCTACTGCTTAGTCTACTCTTTATATGAACAAAAATAAGAGAAAAAAAGAAATAAATAGACAAAAAATTACGATCAATTAAGATAAATTTTAAATTATTAATTGAATCAAATAATATCGTTGATCAGATCGATAACTAAAAGAAATAATCGTTAAATAAAGATAGTAATGCTGATAAAGAGAAATGAATTTAAAATTTAAATCAATTTACATAAAATTTAACTATAAAATGAATACGATAAAATAATTGACAAAATCAGCAGCTTGGAAAACATTATCATTGTGTATTGCAGGCAGTAAGGGTAGTGCTACCAATAACGATGATGCTTGTGGTAGCTCGATACTCAGGTTCTTTTTCTGAGTCAGACATGCAAAGGGGAATTGAGTCAGCCGTCTATCGATCGACATTTAGCCTAACGTCGTAGAAAAATGTTGGCGACGTGGACATTGGCGAGTGCCATTGGCAAATTGTCTATTTGCATTATACCGATGATATATTAAACGCGATCATGGTTAATGTCACGATCGAGGACTCGTTAAAAAAAAAAAAAAAATGAAGAAGTCATTGAAGAAGAGAAAGAGAAGGAGAGAAAGAAAGAAAGAGATAGAAGATCACTTGATCTAGCAGCTAGGCGTTAGCTAGCATTTAATACATGTTAGACCTTGTCTTGTCTGTTTTATTGATCCTTAGGATATGTTCGATGACAGGTATATGTCTAAATACTACTACGGGCGTATACATGCGCAGGACACAAGTAGATAGAGAGACAGAGAGGAAGGAAAAGAGATAGTGAAAGAGAGAGAGAGAGGGGGAGGAGGAAAGAGAGGAAAGCTGCTTCGAAACATCCTAGCCTCTCTCACAGATATTGATCCGTCTACCACCAAGACTACAACATGAAATCGTTCTGTTAACTATCCAGAGGCATCGCTGATGAAAATTCTATCCTTGCATTATTCTTTTTCTTTTTATCTTCCATTCTACTCTCTATCATATCTCCGATGACACAAGTTAGACAGCTTTAGCTTTATTGGATAGGGGTGGTTTTCCAATCTCTTGGAAAATCTTTCAATACTTCAATATGTTTCGGGAATGAAATGAAGTAAAAACTAGATTTTTTTTTATATATATTATACTTCTGAATTATTTTATTATTCTAATCATAATTATTATGTCAAATATTTTGTAAAATTATAGTAAAAAGTGTTTGTAAAAATAATCGTTATTTTGCTTTAGAGAAAATTTGTAAATGAGTTCTCTCGATAAAGTCAATCTGAAAATGGATTGAAGTTCTGCTTTGTAAGGCTCATTAATTGCAATCGATTTAAAAGAAACTTAACAAAAAATTCACATCAATCATTTAACATCGAAATATTTCATTGTAATTGTTTAAGAGGTAGCCAAGTTGATTACACGTGTAACTATTTATTGAGGCCACGATTTTGACACACAGAGCCACTTTCTTGTAGAACGATCCTGAAAACGGATGACAACGGTCGCAAGCTGCCGTAAATGGCGTCGACTCTCCGCTTACAGAGGACACAAAGATGTATAATCTCTCTTTCGAAAAAGTCGCTACTAACGAAGAAAGAAGATGAAGGAAAGAGGAGGAAAAGGAGGAGGTGGAAGAGTAGGAGGTAATGGAAGAGGAGGATGAGGGACCAAGTGAATCGATAACGGTGTTCTTGAAATCTGAGTCACGTTCTCCTCGCTTTCCCTCCCAATTCTCTATATCGAATTTTTTACTTACCATTGCCGAAAACTCTCATGTCAGTATTGCGTTTCATCTCGAGGACGTCTTTCCACGATCACTTTCTCGACCAATAAGGGTTGTTTGTTAATTTGTGCAAGATTTTACGTCGAGCTCGTCTCATGTTGAAAACTCATTTTTAACACGTAATAATGAATATCAGAATGCTCTTTGGAATGTTCTTTTTTATTTCAAAAAAAAAAAAAAATGATGAATAATAAATTAATTTTATACAGTCTATTATAATTATTAAATTAACAAATAATTTATTTATATTTTATGATTCTAATAAGCTATGTAATATCGATGAATATGTATCAACAAATTAATGCAAATTTTTGAAAGAAAGTAACTAATTGGAAGTATGAATAATAATATATGTAATAATATTAACACGTTAAGCATTACATTAAACGTACTTTTGGTTTGGGTAATCGCAATTTATCTTTGAGTTCGCATTTTTATTGTAACCCTTTTGATTTTTTTTTTTTATACCGAATATAATATATTCTTCTGCATTAGCTGCATTGTTCTTATTTTAGTTCAAACAGACAATCAACAAATTTGTCACAACGATGTATTCGTTACTTCTTTTTTAAACATTTAATCGAATATTTCGTGGTATGATCGTCGCTTGCCGTCAGAACGGAAAACAATGGAAAATCAGCAAAATATTTGATATTGAAATATCAAATATATTCAGTATAATAAAAGTGATTTATTTGAGAAAAGAATTTTTTCCTTTGAACAAATTTGATTACAGTACATAATAAATACTACGATAATTAATATCAAATGCATAAAAAAAAACGCTATTAAATAATTTAAAATAACATTCAAAATTCTGTTATACATTACGAAGGGGGAAATAAATAACAAAAATATTTTTGCAAACAACTATGTAATCTTATAAAATGTTTTCAACCATCGTTGCGTCTTCTGCGAATTTATCAAGCACGAGTGTGGGAGGAGTCTCTCCATGGTTCCTCGGCCCTACACTTTTGGTGGCCGGAGAAATTGCAATTTATAACGTCGAGAGCGTGAGTGCAACGGTATATACGTAAAGTTATACGACGTCGTTGGCAGAAAAGAAACGAGCCGAGAAAACGGACGAACGAACGAACAAGCAGAGTCCAAGTGGAATGGTCGACGTCGTGGAAACGGTCGTCCTTTTTAAAACATACACCGATGCGTTAGCAAAGTCTATATATGTATGTGTGTACGCTCATGTGCGAGAGTACACGCGAGTTATCGACTTGCGTTTACCCTATACGTCGTCTTGTAAAGTTCACTTGCATCGTACTACTCTTTACGAGCTTTCAAGTTTTTATGGCAATCTTCTGTCGGGAAGATAGATTATCTTTAAATCTGATACTCGGTGTATTTTTTTTTTTAGCAAAATTTAGATTAATAGTTACACAATTTGTTAGTTTTATTGGAATAAATAAATATATCTTGACGTTGTAAGCGTAATTAAATTATGTTCATGTGACGTGATTAATCAGATATTAGTTGTTTCTAAATGTGTATTACTATGCAGAAAAATTCAACAAAACAAAACAATTCAACAAAAGTTGTCTTTTGTAGGCGTATTTTATCAAGAAATGATAGGAGAACGTTTTCATCATTATATAATATAATATAAAAGATGACTAAACACAAAATTTAGAGAAAATACCAAGGTAAATACTAATCTGAAAAATATCTATTAAAATTTAAATTAATACATTTTTATTTTGCGAATGAATGGATGCATTAAAAAATTGTGAATATTTCTTAAAATAAATATGATTATATGCATTAATTAAATAATATTATTCGTTAAATTAGAAGTAAGCAAAAAAACCAAATAAATGTTTGTTATCGATCAGTATCGATTTTAAATTAGATGTGAAATAAGAAAAGATGGATAGGTGTTTTGTAATATGAAAATAAAAAACAAAATCGATTTAAAATAGTCTATCGTAGGCAAGACAAGGTGAAGAATTAGTCATCGATGCGAACGAATATAACTGCAACGATGTCAACTACTCTATACTTTCTATGGATCGAGAATGAATTATGCGGTTTGCTTGCAGTATTGTAAAGAAAAAAGTAAATGTAGGCAAGATTGAATGATACTATCGTTGTGTTTTCGTTGTCACCGTCGAGGGAAAGAAAATTAAATCGATAGTCGATGAAACGGTCTAACTTCGAATGTCCTTACTGAGAACTTGCTGAACGACGTAACTATTTCGAAAGCCCAATTGTGAATTCAGAGAAGTAGAAACATGATTCATATTATATAAATAATTATACATATATCAGTGTTGTACACCTACTACCGAATCAATGATTCCATAATTCATTTTGAAATTGATTTTAATATTTCATTCGAAACACTTGTTGTACACTTTGAATCGCTCTCTTTTATTTTTTAAATAAAATATAAATATATTTTTACATCAATTTTTCATGACAATTTTCATTAAAATTCATTAAAAAATGTTATATTAACGTAATTTTTTTTTTTCATTATTCTGTTTTTAAAGTAGAAGAAAAACCTTACATAAAAAAATCATATATATTTTCTCTCTTTTCGAAAACAACTTTCTGCAAAATAAACAAATTAGCGTGAAACAATGATGTGACAGCTCGTATATAAAATTTATTCTTGATATTTTAAAAAATAAAGTTTAATAAGTCCCTTGTGTTTGATATACCAGATTCAATGTGCTTTACCAATAAAAGTACAGGGATGTTACTCCTAGGATAAGAACTAGAGAATAAAGAAAAGTAGTATTGGGTTAAGAGGTGGTGTATAAACGTAAGTACGTGCTGCTTTGAAGTTCTTGAAAGTTGGAAGAAAAAGGGGATGGAGAAAGTTGCTTTGAAAAAAAAAAAAAGAGCAAATACTAGAGACGTGAGAGACGGATAAAACGTCAAAGAAAACTGCAAAAAAATAAAATAAAGAGAACAAAAAGAAATGTATATAAACGCACAGACACATATGTATATACTCGAATCGAAGAGAGAAACGATGTGTCCATATTTGGCTACACCCGCTGCATTCTCTCCATCCTACTTCTTTTTATTTCTTATTACGGTTCTCGCCTATATCTATATGTTGCTTTCAGTTTATACGATTCACATGATGTAACAACGTCGTCACAGTTCTCCTCATTTAATACCATCGGTGAAGATTGTACTCCATAAGAGCTAAAATGGTACGTAGTTAATGTTATTTAAAAACAAAAAAATTCTTTCATAAAAGAATAACAATTTTAATTATATTTTAAATAACAAATTTAATTAAAAACAACACGATAGTTACCATTAATCTAATATCAAGGTAATCAAGATAAGTATAATCATCCAACATCTGTTAATTTAATAATACTATAAATAGTACAAATAATATATTATGTCGAAAGAAAAACAAAACAAATTTTACGATGGAATAAAAATGCTAATAAAAATAATGAAAAACAATGCAAGCTGCAATGCAATAAACGTGAATATAATTTTCTGTAATATGGCTAGTTATAAGATTTTTCTTTTCTAATCTAGCAACATTATCATCCAATGAAATAACGATATCTTCTAGAACTATTAGCCTGAAAAAAAGCTCGTTTGAATTAAGGTCTAGATGGGCGTAGTTAATTCAACTAATGGTCGAACTTTATCGTTCATACGCCCTGTCCTTTATATGCAAAACGCTCCCTAAGGGTTACTTGGGGTCACGAGGGCAGCTATCTCCTATCAGGTCTATTATACGCTCTTTTTTAAACCATTCCATATAATCGAAAACAAAAATGAGTATAACAAATGAGAATAACTCGTACAAAATTATAAAAAAAATAAAACATTAACTATTTGACAAGATAAAATTTGCTTTAAAAAGAATCGAACGTTTTTTTTTCTTTATATATAAATGAAACTCCAGTATCGTTTTACGCCATGTTCAGAAAATGTACCTGCAGTTTTGTACTGAAAAAGACTTGCATCGCATTTTACACAAAAGGTGTTCGTATAATAAGTAGCACGAAACTACTTTCTACGAAAGTAACGGATGATATACCGATATTCGTTTCGTCTCGAGATACCAATAATGCAAATTCGTGGTCTTATACTTTATCTAAAAAGGTTTTCTACTACCCTAATCGTGTCTTACAGTTTGGGAAAGTGTACGTCTAAATTTCGTAAATTAAACAAATAAAATAAATTATTATCTATTTGAATAAAGTCAAATATTCGATCAACCAATTAATGAACAATCGTGAAATAAAATCATATTGTATAATTTAAAGATGGCGCAGGTTTAAAATTATATAGAGTTCGCTTGTGGCAGAACCATTGATTTTTGTCCGTGGAGAAGCGCATTGCGGACGTTTTGGCTATTTGCCTCGCGATCAATCGTAAAACGGCGCGACCGAAAAGTTTTTAATTAAAATTCGTCATTTGGCTCTATTGTTTCGATCAAATTTATATTAAATGTAATTTTAATGAAAGTAGAATCGATGTCGTTCATTTTATTTTTAGCTGAAATAGAATCTCAAACGTTTTATTAATAAAATATATACCATGCACAAGTATTAACATAACGTCATAGTAAATAATATTAACAGGAGACTAAATATGTTTAATATTAACAATAAATATTATTTAACAAGAGAATTCACGAGCTTAAAGCGAAACTAATGAGAGAACTGTACATAACTGGTACAGCAAAGAAAGGGGGATTAATTATTCAATCTCCAGACGGAATTAATTAAGCTATGCGCGTTTATACTAGTTGAACTTCATTAGGAAGTTTATAGGACAGATCGTACATAAAGGCCAATATAAAAAGAGAATATAGCAAAAGTTCGAAAAATGTTTCTCTTTTATCTTTGAAAAATCTTAACTTTTCTCCCTTGATATTTTTACAAGTATGAACGATGTTCTTCATAATTTGAGAACATGAAAACAGAGAGAATTTTCAAGCTGAAAAAATATCAAGAAAAATATAACTTTCGATTCACGTATGTTCGTAAATCTTTTTCTAGTCACGATTGAAGTGATCGTGAATTTTATATTATAAGGAATAAAGGAATATCAGGCCACTTGGTAAAAATAATAAAAAAGAAAATATTTAACGTGTACGCAAAAATTAGTATGCGCTTATAATGCAGAAAAGCACGAGTGCATGCGAACTAGCTCAGCGAACATTAATTATGATAGAACATAAAGAAAAGCAACGCTCTTATAAATACAACACGTATTATAAACAGATATATAATATATATTTATATATCATATGTATAATGTAAACAATATAATCTCATTATTTATAAGGTTTATTAAAATTATTGTATTGCTTTAAACTCACTGTTATTCATACGACGAAAATAGCTACTAGTCGAACTATGTCTGCCCCGAGAGGAACTTCTTTATTAGCTCGTTGAATTCGTTGTACTCTTTCACTCTCTCTCTCTCTCTCTCTCTCTCTCTCTCTCTCTCTCTCTCTCTTCTCTCTTTCTCTCTCTTTAAACGCAACCTCGCAAATGACATCGTTCAATGTTTTTCTACTGTAATAGAGAAATATTAAGAGTATGTTAATAAAATTTAAATAAAGAACATTATATATCCTATACTACATCATAGAATTTAAAAGTTATCAAATATAAATTTGATAACAGGACATGCAAGAAAGTCTATTATTTAAAAAATAAGATGCAAATTTAGAAAATCTATAAATTATTTCTATATTCTTGGGCGAAACAAGTCAATTAAAAAAACTTGCATATAAAGTAAAATAAATATAAATGTTCATACGGAATGCTACTTCTACGAAACGATAACAACAACAAAAATCGATAATTTTATCTAGAATAAAATCGTAGATACGTTTATATCAATAGATCGAGAATCTCGTTATGACGTATCGAGCAGTCACCAGTGTAGTGCATGATTGATATGCAGATTAGATGTTATATACTTGTTATGCTAGTGGCAAAGTAGTGAACGGATGTCAGATCTACGATCGTACGTGTCCATTATCTAGTGCTCATATCATATTGTTTCCTTATCCATTTAAACAACAAAAAGTTTATAGAATGCAAATTTAAAATAATATGTGTAGAATGTAGAGCAACGATTGCATATAATAATAATGTTTGATATTATAATTACTTAAAGCTCGATGAAGCTCGTAAGTAAACGCCTTCATAAAAATCACCTTCATCAAATGACTCCATAGCCTTGGCATTACATAAGCGACACTTCCCGTACTTACAACAGCTTGTTATCGTAATAATAATCTTGTTAATCTTGTAATAGAAATAGAAAGTAATCTAGGACAATTAATAAAATGATTTGATCAATTATATGTCCTTTGACTTATCACGTTCATTACTTGTAACTTTTAATAAGACTTCAAAATAATGAAATATTTGTGAAATTAAAAATAATATCGCTCGTTTGGCTAAAGAAGAAAAATGCTGACAAACTTGTAAGAGAGATTCTTTATTATGGAGTATGGATCAATAGCAATTTGCTAAGACTGTTGTTCGTTCGAACATCTTAGAATAGAAAAGAGGAGCTATAGAAGAGGTGAAATTCAATACCGTGACACTTGATTTATGTTTTTTAAGAGGCAC
The DNA here is from genome assembly GCF_049000335.1 of Polistes dominula. Classification (NCBI taxonomy): domain Eukaryota; kingdom Metazoa; phylum Arthropoda; class Insecta; order Hymenoptera; family Vespidae; genus Polistes; species Polistes dominula. The sequence goes on along the minus strand of NW_028301152.1, from coordinate 3,262,014 downwards.
CACTCTAGGTACTTAGTCGGTTCGCTACGACCGGGCACGTCGATCGTATGACCTGGCACGGAGGACGTACGTGGGATAACCGGCATCAGAACTCAAGCAGAGAAAGGAGAATCGCGATACAGCGTGGGCAAAGGAAACGTTAAGCCTCTTTCGGCGAGCCACGACCAAAAACGATTTCGAGTTCTATACCTTTCTCACTTGTGACGTTCAACGATCCGGTTATGATACTAGGTTCCTAAGTAAGATAAATATGTCTGACCTGCACGCTCTTCGTAGGATGAAGATTTCAATTATATGTCTATGTAGAAGTAATAGAATACGTACAAATATAGTAAAACTTGTCCTTATTAAAAAAATGACAATATAAAAGATATTTTTAATCTTCTGTTAGGAACTTCGTTGTCAAGGCATTAAATTCGTCTTGATATCTTAAATGTAAATTATGAGCTCCTTTTTCAAATATTGTAACTCTGTAACAAAAATTTTAAATATATATTTAAAATTAATATAATTTGTACAATTAAGTAGAAAAAATATGCAAAATATATATACTTGGAATTTAGTATATGATCTTTTAAATAATCTGGATGTTCTGGCTTTACAATAACATCTTTAGCCCCATGTATAATTAAAGTAGGGCACTTTATTTTAGGCAAATCGTTTTTACATATATCACCCTTGTTTTTTTCATAAATTTTTTTCATAGTATCTACCCAACTGGACCAAGTATTTCTAAAATACTCTTCTCCATAAACTTCAATCATTGGTTGTTTCATTTTTTCCGACCACGTGTCGATGTTTCTAATACCTTAAAATAGAATAAAATATTTATAGATCTTCGTTATTCATAAGATAATAATTTTAATAATATGTAAATATAAAAGCTTAGAATAAATGATTACTTTCGTAAATTTTGAGTTCTTCGGGAATGATGTAAGAATTCGCACCAAATACGACCATCTTACGAATGTTATCAGGATTTTTAGCAGCAAGTATGAGAGATGTGATACCACCATCACTCCAACCAATTAAAGAAAATTTTTTATATCCTAAAGTTTTCATTAAATTAAAAGCATAATCGGCATCGCGTTGAAAAAAGTCATCAGAAAATATTCTGTCAGGTGGTCTCGATTTTCCATATCCAGGTGGATCCCATGCTACTATGGTTAATTTATTTTTATCAAGATTTTCCAGTTGAGGTTTAAAGTCAGTCCAGGCAGTTCCTAGAAATAAAACGAACCATTAATAATAATAAATGAACAAATATTTAAAACGTATTTTTTTACAAGTTATAAATAAATAATACATAAATATAATAATATATTACTTAATAAAGAAATAAATAATAATAATAATTAATAATTAATAAAATATATTAATTATTATTATATTCAATATAATTATATTATTAAAAGAATTATAATAATATTATTATATTATATATATTGTATTATAATGTATTAATATAGTATAATATATTAATAATAAATGTATCATACATAGGTATGTTCGTTATTAGCATTTCCTACTTTACCGATAAACGTTAACACTACAACCTATTGTGACAATACCTGTATACTGATATCTTTTTCACATAGTTATTTCAATCAACTTACTTCATAATTCATAAAATTTAATACATTTGTGGGTATAAATATGTAATTTTTTAATTACCTAAGGCACCAGGTAATAAAAGGACTGTATGGTCACCAACACCAACTTTGACATAGTTAATATCGAAGCCATTGACATTGATCTTCTTTTCCTAGAAAAATATAATACACATATGAAAATAAAAAATTATTTCATTAGTAAATCAAGGTATCATTTACCTCAAAATTTGAATTTGTTTTCATTGAAAATGCTCGTGCCGTTGTTGTACACGCTATTTGTATATTATGCTTATAAAAATTGAATGATGTTTTCTTGGTAAATGCATGTGCAACTGAAAGAAACCTCACAGGTAACGCCGCCATGTTTCATTCTATACTGAGATTGTAGTAATGTATGAGTAAGCACAAAGTTAATAAAAATTATCTAAGAAAAGATTAGATATAACTACTTCAGTTATTTTCCGATTCAAATTAAATTTACAAGATACATTAACAAAAATAATAAAATATGACTTCCTTATAATCTTAATACATTGTTTTTGAATGATTTTCAAAATGTTTTGTGTATCTATGTATTTTAAATGCATGATTTATTATTACAGTCTGTTATCTGACTCTATATAACAAATGTCCGGGTACCTAGTACTTAAAAATAAATAAATTTGAATAAATAAATTTTTGGTATCAAATAAGTTTCTTCAATTAGTATAATCAGTTTAAAATATTTATTTTGGAATTATACAATGATTATAAATGAAATGGAGATATATATTTATACCAAATGCACTTGTCAAATATGATGTTGATATTCAAGATATATTACTAAGTGTAAAATAAATAAATACTTTTCATAAAAAATCCGATTTAATTGCAAATGTCTAAAATGTTCTTACCTAATCTTGAAATCAGAGATTCTATGAAATTAATTTCGTGGTAAGAACAAAAATAATTAGTTTAAGGACAAATGCAATAAAGCGAAGCATGTAATGTTGTTCCCATATTACACTTTAGACTAATGAAAGATGAATCTAAAGATTTCATGTCAATGTAAATAAGTCTTAGAAGCATATAAGGTTCAACTTTTTACTTAGTTATAATCAAAACACTGATAGGAATAATAGCAATGAAGATTCAGAATGATTATAATTATGGACTTATCATGAATCTTGATTAAGTTTGTGATTTCTGTGATATTCTTCCGTTAAGAGCTTTTTATACTTTGTTTGATCGCTCCACAATTCTGCTGCCAAGGGATTAAGTGGACTATCGTTGTTAGGTTCTGTTACATACAAAAATAATTATATATATATATGTATATAAAAAAGAAAAAAATATTGAAGATTCAACTTTATATCATTTAAATATAATTAAAATTACTTACCACTAAGTAGAGATTGTATAGATAATAAAATTGTACGAACATCATACAAAGCACTCCACTTATCTTTTAATATATCCAAACAAATATTTCCAACCGAATCCACATTTGGATGAAAACAAGGGGTGGCAAATCGTACTATTGGTGCACTGTATGGATAACTATGTGGAAATTCCAAGGTCAATTTATATACAAAGCCAGAATAAACCTAAAGCACATAAATTGAAATGTTTTATGGATATATAAAAATACAAAACATAAATCAAAAATATGATAAATATAAATTATTTTATAAAAATAAACTATTCTCTAAATAAACTCACTGTATCTTTAGGTCCCGTAATAGTTCCAATCCATTTGAATAAGTTTTCACTTTCTGGAAAAGCAGAAACTCCTTTGTCTGTACTCGTCATCAAAACCATAAGTTCCTTTTGTAGCCTAAGACATATATTTTCTTAATAAGCACTCATAAAATGTTTTAATGTTAATAATAAGAATGTATGTATGAACTATCTAATTAAATAAACGCTTATAATTTTAATTAAGTGAATAAACAATCTTCATAATAACAAAGTACTCGAGTAAATATATTAATCAACATTCTGTATACACTAAACACGCATTTAAGTACAATGATTAGATATTATTTTGATTAAAATCTAAGGTTATGTTGTTCAATAACATATTCGTGTAACCGAATGAATTTTTTTGAACCAATGCACTATTTTAGAATAACCAGTGAGAAAAAAGTCTAATTTAAATTAAATGACAAATATAAAAGTATAATATTGATAGGAAAAGTAAAAGAAAAAATTAGACGTATTAGTGGAAGACGTACCGTTTACTAACTGCATGATTATCTTTAGGTTTGCTCTGTTTTTCTTCTGTAGCTTTACTCGGTGTGTTTTGAGAAGAATAAAACGGGTTGATGTTTTGGGCCATTTTAAATGCAAGTACACACAATAGTATTATCAATAAAGTTTCTTATTTTAGCAAGATTATAATGACAAGGTTTTGCTTCAAGGGACAACAGTCACTGTGAAAATTTGAATGTCTCACGTGCTATTATCAGTCTTGAAAACATCGAACAACGAACAGCTGTTGACGTTCTCCTCCCCCGTGTAAACGCGTTACTTATTACGTTGCAAATATCAACAAATTAATCGTAATTAATATTTTTTAATTGCACATAACGGTGGATTAATTTGAAAGAATTAGAACTTGATTTTTCTGATGTAATCAACATTGAACAGCTGTGAAAAACAATAAATATCAAGTGACATTTTCGATATTTTTGTATTGTTTTTTATTTCATTGTGGCGCCACGATTTAAAAAAGTTTTTGAATTTTTTTATTAAATTGACAATTTTGTACAACTTTTTGACTTTTTAAACAATAATTAATACGAAATATTTATATTTTTAAAACAATATTTCATTAAAATAATAAATGTTTCATCGTAGATATGTATTTGAAGTAACGTGAATGTGAATCCCAATACTGAGTTGAGGATAACTTGATAATGGCGGAAACGATGGAGTGTCAGTTTGACAGTCAAAGATCAATAAAATAATTTGATGGTATTATTACTATGTCTTGAAAAATGTTATGTTTTGATAAATGTTTAAAGTATATTAAATATATGTATATAGAGATTCACTGTAGTGAGAAACTTGTAATTATTGCATATTGAGTCAAAAACTTTGAATGTGAAATTACAAACAAATTTTGTATTTTTGAATGGGAGAATTTGTGAAAAAATAATTACAAAAGTTTTTACCAAGAGATATAAGAATCATGACAACTACACAAGGAACACCAGAATCAGATACTGGAAGTTTTGAATGTTTTCAAAATTATACAGCACCAGAGGTGTTCATACAAGGTCTGGCAGGAATTGTTGATCAACAAGATGTAGAATCTATGATACGAGCTCAAAAACAGATGTGAATATTACATTTACATACAATTTTTAATAATTATTTTAAAACTATTTTCCATATAATAAGGATTGGATTTATTTATATTTTAGGTTACAGAGATTTGAGAAAACCAATGAAATGTTAACCAATTGCAATCAGTTATCAATAAATAGGCTTAAATTGGCAGGAGCTGAATTTAAAAAGCATACTGCTTTATTGATTGAAATGAAGAAAGACTTGGATTTCATTTTCAAGAGAATACGTATAGTGAAAACTAAATTAAGTCAACAATATCCGCAGGCATTTAACGGTATGTTAAATATGAAAAATATGATAGAGTATTTGAATATCAGCATTTAACTAATGTCACAGAGGCTGTAAGAAGCAGTTTAGCGGAAGAAGTCATTGTTGAAGATATTGATTGTCCAGTAAAGCCATTGGAACCAGAAATAGTTCCCCTACCAAGTGCTATGGTCAATGATACAGAGAGAGATCCAGATTCAGATGGTAACCATAATTGTACTTGAAATAATAATACAGTTATACAGTGAATTAACATTATCTTCGAATGATTGTTCGATTCTTCAATATATACACGATTGGTAATGAATTTTTATTAAACGTTTCTGACTCATAATGTTAATGATGTTTTCAACAAAGTATTCACTGTGTAGTTTACATGCTTGTAGGAATGCTTCCTATAATATATACAAAAACTGTGTGTGCAATGCCAAAGTACTAACTTTAACATTTTCTTTATTGTATCGTCATTTATAAAAAATAATATATATATAAAAGATATAGTTAATTATTTATCGTTTACAGTATCTACAGTATGTTTTGTATATCGCTATTAGGAAGCTTCTTGTCATCGTGCTATATATAAATGACAATTTGCATTTAAGAGTTCATTTACTCTTTATATGTAATCTTGCATAAAGTAATGCTATATATAATTATAAGTTTTAAGTTTTTTATATTATCAAACTAATTGCACAGAAATATTGTATATTGCCCAATACCGTTCACATACGATATTACATATTTATCATAAAAAAAATCATAGTTTTCTATTCTAATAAAGATGACGTTTAAAGATAATGTCAATGACAGAAAATACAGATTTATCTATCTAGTAGTGTTATAAAAAATTTATAAATATTAAGAAACTCAATTTCTTGCCTACTTACAGTTATTATGTTATCTCTAGTTCAAAACTTCTAGTTCAAAACTTTAGATAATTACATATATTTAATAAGAGTATATTTAGATAAATATTCTTATAAAATACTAAACTAAAGTATTCTGCCATTCAATTCAATTAATATGTATTTACTAGTTATAAAGTTTTTAATCAAAAATATATTAGTGCACACTTATAAAGAGAAATTAGGAATTGTTGCTACTGGTGCTATACAGATTTTAAAGCTGCGATTACTTGAGATTTTATTCCATTGTAAAGAAAAAAGAAAAAAAAAAACAAGGAAAACAAACGTATTCACGAGCAAAGTTCGTTCGATGTAAATTTCACTAAATTGATGATGGATAATATTTTTTAATGTTAATGAACAAAGTGATGGTACCTTGTATCGACGATGAATGATGAGTGTCATTGAATGTACATGTTACAGTCGAAGTAAATACTTATGTTACAAATGCAAATAACGTGTAAAGAAGAATAGAGAGTAAAAAAATAAAAAAAATAAAAGAACGTACTTCTACTGTAACATATTTATCTTATAAATGTTGTATAATGCGGTAAAATTTAGGAGATAGCATGATAAAAGAAAAATTAAATATATGAGGAGCCTTTATCGTCAATTTCGTTAAAAGATACTACTCATTTCATTTTTCCCGTTTTTTTTTTTCGAGAATGAACAACCTTCGAGCCTGTTGGCTCCCCCCTCTTTCCTCTACAAAACCAAACTTTGAAAAGTAAAAATAAACAAAGCTAAGTTGATATCAATTATTCTTCGTGTACAGTTCCAGTCGAGGAGTTTCAGTTCGCGAAGCTGCGTAAAAGGCGAATTAAGAGCAACGACAGTTCATCGACGGAAAGCAACAACGATCAGAGTATCGCCGACACGTCATCCTGCACTTCTGACACCGGTTGAATTTTCCCGCTAGTTCGCCGACGAGTTTTTTAAAAGGAAGCGGGAAAACTACGTGAAGGGAGAGAAAGAGAGAGAGAGGGAGAGAGAGAGAGAGAGGAACAGACAGAGACAGAAAGATAGAGAAAGAGAAAGAAGAAAAAAGAAAGAAACAAAAAATGCATAGAAGGGAAAAACATTTAAAAAGAAAGAGAGCGAATGAGATAATTGTTTATTTACGGCGACACTCGTTGCTCTCCTTAACTCGACAATAAACAAAACAAAAGAAAATAACTAATTACAAATATGCCTCTTTATTCATTGCACAATTGCAAGTTCTGTAATACGCGTATTAATATCAATGTCCAAATAAAAAGATTCAAATTTAATAAACAGTTTTTTTGTATGTATATAAAAAATTTGCGGTGTTGATCATTTTATGAAGACGAAAAAAAAAAAATAATTCATTTGGAGTAATTATTAAATGTGAATAATATCTCGTAGTTTTGCTGAATTATTTATTGAAATTGATCTTTGTTCTCTTTTCTATTGGGTTTGTATTGTCGCTATAGCTAATGGTGTATCGTTAGCTATAGTTAGGTGACTTTCGAGTTGGACGTTAAATATTTTTGCGATAAAATCGCGGTTCACCTTCAATAAATGTTATTTTTTCCCACTTCTTGGTCAACATTACGAACGAAGAGGACAAGAAAGAAAATTGAAGCCTTTTATTTGAAAACGCACTTATCGTAAATAATTTATAAATTATAAGTCTTTGTTTTCAAAATAAGATAAATGAAAACTAATAATAAATTGATCTAAGTATTCATAATGAATTTAAATATTAATTAATAAGTAATATTGAATTTATAAAATGAACTTATATATATTTAATGCTTTTATTTCGCTTGTTGTTAGTTGAGATTACACCGATAGATGGAGCCCGAGTGGCACTTGATTCGCGGTAAATTTAATTAATTATATATCTATATATATATATATATATATGTTTTTAACAATAATATATAATAAGTTTATATTTATATAAAGAAATTATGATATTAAATCATATGCAATGATGATCAAAATGTGTACAAAAAATAAAACCAAAGTATAAGTAATAAAAAAAAGTATAATTGCCAGTGACCACCTATATAAACCTTATCAATACATTTGAAAAACATACATTAATAATTTCGTCCAATTTTGCATGATGAGATATAAAGCAATTAAAAAAAAAAAAAAAGAAAAAAGAACAAAAAAATATATCTATATAAAAGAACAACGAACCTATCGTGAATGTTAGATTATCTTTATTATTACATCCGTTTAAAAGGCATAACTTATTTATAAAAATATGGGATCAAGTAGTTGGGAACGGGATAGGATATAATAATAGGATCGAACAAATTCTTAGTTCGCTTATAAAATAGTTAATACGAATAAATCTCAGTACTTTTTACAAGTTACAAGAAATAACAAGATCTATCGTAATTATAAGAACTTATTTATAAGTGGATCTTAGGCTATATCAGTATATCCGTAAATCTGTTCTTTTTTTTTGTTCTTTAACACAGAAATATGATGATTCGAAAGAAGAAAAAGAGAGCAGTTGGAAATGAATTATGAACACATAATAACTGCTTTCTATCGTACAACAATGAATTTATATATGTATATATTGTCCATGTATCGTTGAAAAACTTTCACGATTATTATTATTATTACTAATGAACAACGTAGATTCGTGATTTAACTTTTACACAGTATCTTTCTTTCTTTCTTTCTCTTTTTTTTTTTTTTTTCAAATAACAGTATATCCTCGTTATACGCGAAACAAGATAATTGTTTACTTTTTCGATAACAAACGCATTAAAGTTCCATTAATAATTTTCTATCTCATATAAATCTTACAAAAATACATACACGTTTCTCTTCTTCATATTTTTATTGTCATGTATTTGGCAGTACCCGCATAAATTTTGGCAATATAAGGGCAAATCGCATAAAGATACTTTCTTATAAGATCAAGATAAAAGCCATATATAAATATAGAATTTCTCATTTCTTTCAATGAATAAGTTTACGATATAGGCACAAGTATTATGTAGATCCCTTAGATTTCATTTATAGGAAGAGAACTTTCTTTCATGCTAATGCATAATTCAGAACAGCACTAAAGATAGCTAGAATTAATTCTTAACACAACAAGAAATACATAATTCGTTATTTAGATGTTGAAAAGAGAATGATGTGGTTACGACATACGAATCATTTTATAATAAAAAACGGCTAACTTACATTTTATAAAAAAAAAAAAAAACATGTAAAATAATGTACAAAATCGAGAGAAAAGGTAATTATATAAAAAAGTACTCGATAGGGGGTGCAAAGTGAGTTGCAGAGGGAAACGGAAGAAAAGAAGAAGAGGAGATACTATTTACAAATTATTTGTTTTTTTTTTTATAAAGTAGAGGTTGAGTTAGTAGTTCTACGTGAATCCCGATTCCAATATGTCCATGTTTACTTATCGAACGTGTCACTGGCGACATATTGCAAGCGCGCGAAGAACTATACTTTTTCGACTATTACTACTAGTAATAATTATGTAATAATAGTAATGATGGTGATAATAATAATGACGATAATAATAATAATAATAATAATAATAATAATAATAATAATAATAATAATTCAATAATAATAATAATAATTCAATAATAATAATAATAATAATATAATATTAATATAATAATATTAATATAATAATATTAATATAATAATATTAATATAATAATAATAATAATAATAAAAATAATAATAATAATCTCTTTTCTCTCACAACAATCTATAGTATCTAATTTTCGTACCGTTTAACTGCGCTACAAATTCTTATTATTTAAACTCTCTTTCGGCTACTTCGGGTAGAAGAGAGGTCAGAGAAACGTATTAACACCCATCGATGCACTCTAAATGTAAAAATGATCCATATTTGTTGAAAGAAGTAAACATTAATAATTATACTACTTTTGTTAAGATGATGGATCGCACCTCTCGATAGGAATAACATCGAGGAAGTAAGAAAACAACTATAAAAAGAATGCCATACGTATGGAATGTTTATGTATGGAACTGTACGTTCATAAACGATCGTACAAGAAAAAATAAAAAATAAAAAAAGAATAAGAAAAAAAGAAAGATCTTTCTGACACTCTCCTCAACCAGACACTCATACTTTATATATATCTTACAATTCGCACAAAATCAGTAAAAAACGTATTCATTAAAAGGCCATTAGGAAACATTGTGCTTCTCGAAACACATAATTTAATACATTCTTCTACATATACTTATCTAACACACTATATAGCACTCGAAGGCACAATTTATTGTTATGCAATGGCCTCTTCATAGGCTCGTGTATGTTTTCACGCTAATGAAACAACTATTACTCTCGATCTCGACGAGCTAATCACAGTATATACTCTTTCTTCCTTTCTTCGTATCTTCTTTTTTCTCTCACAATAAAAAGCTACGATTTACTCGGGCGAGAAAGAGAGCGTTTGCTCGTTTCATATATAAATTGCCTCCGAGCCCTTGTTACTTTGATGAGCTCCACCCCCAGCACCGTAAGCGTTCGGCGATGCCATACACTCGGACCAATCGCTGTTCGAGTGAGGTGAACTCGAGGACCAATGTCCGGGGCTGTCCGGTGAAGGCGTCGGAAAACTTTCCGGCGCTTGCATTAAATGTTGCGGCGTTACGTCCGGCCCAGAATGATGAGATGGTGGCGTCAAGTACTGATAGTACTGTTGTGTTTGTTGTTGTTGTTGCTGCGTACTTTGTTGTTGTTGTTGCTGCTGTTGCTGCTGCTGCTGTTGTTGTTGTTGTTGTTGCTGCTGTTGCTGCTGCTGCTGTTGTTGTTGTTGTTGCTGCTGTTGCTGCTGTTGTTGTTGTTGTTGTTGCTGCTGCTGTTGCTGCTGCTGTTGCTGCTGTTGTTGCTGCTGCTGTTGTTGACTGGAATAAGGTAAATTCTCAAAATCGAACCCCACTGGTGGCATGCCTCCATGTTTTTGATGCGTCGCCTGTCTCATGGCGGCGATGTGCGTTGGTGATGTGGGAAGTGACGGCCGGCTTTTTGCTGGCGATGGCGAGCCCATATAGCTCGCTTGAGGAGAGAGCGTCATGTTTGACTGTACTGAATGTGGCGGTGACTGATTGCTGTACGGTGGCGATAACGTGTTCACCATACCCTGCGTTTGTCTCTGATGCGAGGCTAATAGTTGGTCGTGAAAATTTGGCAGCCCATAGTTACTACTACTGAATGTGTCAAGGCCAAGCTGTTGCAAGCCTGGCATGGACTGTCCCTTTATACAATCCTCGTACGCTGGCGGTTGTTTCGCTGTCGCCGTATGACCCACTAAAGGCAAGGCGTTACTGTAAAGGCTCGCACTGTCGTACGGGCTTGGTAGGTTTCCCTCGGCTCCCTCTGCTCCCTGAGGGATTTCCTGGTTTGGGGGTTGAGCGCCACGCTTCGCTGGTGGCTTCTTTACCGATGGCTTTCGCCTCATGACCACCACTGCTCCTTCGGATTCTGGACTGTTTGGGTTCCCCGTACCACCAGTTTTTGGCCGTTTCTTCGATTTCGCTTGTTTTGGTGCGGAACCGATAACGGTTGGATGTGTGATAAGTTGAGGATGATTTGGTGATCCTATAAGTACAAATATCGAATGTTACAATGATTTCTTTTTTAAATGTACAAATTACAATAGAGAAATATATGTAAATTAAATGCTTACCTATTAGAGGACCATTCGGCATGACGGTCACCATTTGAGGTGATCTAGGTACATGCTCGTCTAGTAATCTGACGATATCATGATGTAACCTTTCGCTAGCTACATCTCTCGGTAATCGATCCATGTGATCTGTTATTTCTCTGTTGGCGAATGTGTCGAGTAAAGCTTTACAGGCTTCAAAGCTACCCTCCCTTGCAGCGAGGAAGAGCGGTGTCTCGTCTTTATCGTCCTGTGCATCTCTGTTCGCACCATGGACAAGTAATATGTTAACAGCATCCACGTTGTTAACAGCTGCGGCCCAGTGAAGAGCAGTTTTACCACTATTATCAGCAGCATTTATATCAGCATCAGCATTAATAAGATCCTCTACCATTCCTTCAGTTGCTAAACGTGCAGCCAGTATCAAAGGAGTAGTACCGTCATGCATGCGAGCGTTAAGATTCGTTGCCCTGTTTCTAAGAAGAATTTGGAATACTCCCATTGCATCCGCGGCGACGGCTGAATGGAGAGGTGTTCTACCGGTATTGTCTTGTGAGTTAGCATCAGCTCCAGCATCCAATAGACGCTTAGCTGCATCTGATCTGGCGTATCTAGCAGCGAGATGGAGCGAAGTTTCACCACTTTTATCGGTGGTAGCATTTAAATCAGCACCTTGTGCTACGAGATCAGCGATCACAGCTGCAGTACCGTCACTTTCATCTTCCTCTTCTCCAGTGTCAAGACCACCACCACGTACAGCGGCAACCATTAATGGAGTCATTCCACATGGTCCTCTAGCATCTACATCTTGACCGAGCTCGAGACTAGGTGGTGTTAAAACTCCTGCATCTGGTCTAGTTCTTATTTCAGCTGCATCCAAATGTTGTTGAGTCCACATTCTTGGTTCTGTTTCTTCATAATCTGTAATAGCTGTATGATCACTTGCATAACCGGGTTCAATAGCTCTCATTCGTTTTGACGGTGGAAGATCCGATTCGTCGTCCGACCATTGTTGTGTTCGACCATTTCCTACGTCAAGATCCATGCAATTAATCGATGGTTGTTTATTGAGATTCCGCATTTCTTGACCATCAGGACCACGTCGACGTGATCTACGTCTCTGACCACTTCCACTATTTGTTCGTAGAAAACCCTCTGGAAACCATGTTACTCCAACAGCTCGTCTTCTTTGTGTTGTTACCAAGACTCCTACAAGCATTCCTCCGACTACCACAACAAGAGTACCGATGAAGACAAAATTAAAATTTGTTGTTGGTTCAGGTTTGTCGGGATTTTGAGGACCAACAACACCTCGAACTTCTTCGATAGGGAAATTTTTCGTAAGAGTATGTTTCGAGGCTGTAGCAGCTAAATATTCTGCTGCTTCATTGGCTGATGGGAAGCATACGGCACCTTGTGTAACTGTACATTTTCTATTGTCGATTTCTAGATACGCTATTACACCACTTGGACTATTAGTATAGACAGTTGCCGGTTTGCCAAAGAAATTTGTTTCTAAACTTGGTTCTCGATCTCTTTTCCAAGGATATATCATGTCATTACCAAGCTCATCTACTTTTACACGTAATGTAGTTCTTAATTGGTGACCAATATCTCGTAGAAATGCTACTACGTTCAAACGGAAAGTCTGCATGTCCATCCTGACTACAACTGAAATAACACCTTCAGCTAAGGAAGGTGGTTTTGTCTCACAATCCAAGCCGTCCCAATTACATTCCTCGTTGTTACATCCATAATCGCAATGGCCGTTGGCGTAATGTTTCCGACAATACGCGTCGTATATCGGACTAAACATTAACAAAAAACGTAATTAATATCATTTTTACATATAAACCATAAACTTGTTAAAAATTTGTTATACTTACTTGCAAGGATCTAGTTTTTTCTCACAGTCTCTTCCATCGAAGAGACACTGAGCGTTGTTGCATACTTCATCGCAAACATCATTCATGAAGACATCCCAACAGTTTATTGGCGCGGTACAGTTCCTCCAAGGATTAATACCGAGAGAGCAATCGTTTCCATCAAAATTACATGCGTATATATTACATTCTTCGTCGCAGTGATGATTACCAGACTTTTCTTCGCAATGATTTTCGATACACTTTTGTTTTTCGCGTTTCAGATCGAGATCGTAAGCATTCATGTCCTTCGGAATATTTGAATTCGTTTTACCGAATACACCACCTCTGTAACTTGGGTCGAAAATTTCACAATTCTTGCCAGTCCATTTTGGTGGACAATAACAGATGTAATCTCCAAGAAGATTTTCACAAACGGCCTCTGATTGTTGGCAAGGATTACTTGCACATTCATCTCTAGAATCTATTTCACAGTGAGTACCCGATGTTCCTGGGGGACAAAGACATTTATAGCCTGTTTCAGTTTTAGTTATTCGGCAGGTACCACCGTTCAAACAAGGTTGTGTATCACAGTAAGAGCCAGCAAATTCACAATTTTTTCCATGATAATCGTTAGAACAGAGACAGGTATGACCGGCTTGTTTAGCAGTACATACTCCACCATTTTGACAAGGTGAACTATCACAGAAATTAACTTTTACTTCGCAATGACGGCCCATATAACCTGGTTTGCAGTTACAATGATAGTTATTTATAAGTTGGACACAATCTTGAGTACCAGGTGAAGTACAGGGATTCGATAAACATTCGTTGATATCACCCTCGCATCTTGGCCCCACAAAACCTGGTGGACATTTACATTCGAATCCACCAACTTTATCAGTACATGTTCCATTATTGTGACATGCGCCAACTACGCAATCATCCACGTTGATTTCGCATAAAAATCCAAGTGTACCTGGTGGACAGGAGCAACTGAAGTTATTGATTAGGTCGTGACAAGTACCACCATTTTGACAAGGATTTGGCCTACAATCGTCAACATTGAGTTCACAATTTTGTCCTTGGAAACCTTTTGTGCATAGGCATTGATATGAGCCAACCAAATCTTTGCAGGTTGCTCCATTTTGACAAGGAGCGGAGTCACATTCATCGATTTCTTCTTGACAATAAGAACCAGCGTAGCCTTCGATGCAATGACATCGATGACTGTTTCCAATATCCTCGCAAGTACCATTATTACAAAGATCCTTTTCAAGTACGCCTTTTCTAATAGAAGCATCTTTACACGAGACCATTTCTACGTCACAAACTTTGCCCGTCCAACCTGGCGAGCAATTGCACTGATATTTGTTATTGTGTTGAACGCACGTTGCTCCGTTTTCACAGGGATTATCAGCACACCAGTCTACATATTCGCCGCATCTTGTGCCGGTATAGCCATAAGGACAATGACAGGTATAATATTGTACATGATCGTGACAAGTGGCACCGTTTAGACAAGGCAAACTATCACATTCGTTTATACGATATTGGCAATTTGAGCCAGTATAACCAGGTTTGCAAACACAAGTATAGTTGTTTATTCCATCGATACACTTGCCACCATTCATGCAACTGCTATCAGTGCAATCTTCGTCGTTTGTTTGACAATTTATACCAGAGAAGCCAAGTTGACATTGACATGTATACGAATTTACATATTCCTTGCAAATTGCACCATTTTGACATGGCTGTGCTTGACATTCGTTGACATCCACTTCACAATGTTTGCCGTTGAAACCATCAACGCATAAGCAAGTATAGTCACCGATTCCATCTAAGCACGTTCCTCCATTTTGACATGGATCTGTAAAAATTCATAATTCATGGTATTTTAGAACATCAAATAAAGAATGAAAATAAAATAAATAGTGTAATTAATTAAGACATTGTATAATCAGTTTAATATTAAATTAATTTAGGCGATATCAATTTATTATCTGATCAATGTTATAAAAATTGTAGCTGCGTCAGTGTTAAGTGATTTTTTTGACGAATAAATGCAAAAATCGATAATTTTTGATCTATTATTGCGGCATTGTTTCGTTTTTTTTCTGATTTAAAAGGCGGTTCTAAACTTATTATAATGAATCGACGCTTACATGATGCACAATCATCGGTGTTGACTATGCAATCCCGGCCTTCGTAGCCTTTAGCACAGGCGCAATGATAAGATCCATTAGTGTTTATACAAGTGGCACCATTTCGACACGGGGACGTCATGATGCACTCGTCGACATCTTCGCCACACAATCTGCCAGAGTAACCTAAGGTGCAAGTACAGGCAAAGTCGAGGAAGTTTGACGAAGGTGAGCATTTTGCATCGTGTAAACACCTGTGAAAATAAAATTTTAGTAATTAAATAAGATCCAAATATATTAATAAAAACCTAGAACTAGCTAAATTAATTTTTATTTGTTATTTAATCAACATACTTGTTAGGTGAACAAGGGTCAAGTTGGTCCTCGCAATTTCTACCGGTATGAGGTAGCTCGCAAACACATTTGTAATCGTTTACAAGATCGATGCAAGATCCAGTATTTTGACACGGATTAATTTCGCAATCGTCGATGTTAGTTTCACAATTTGTGCCAGTGTAACCCGGTAAACACTTGCAACTATAACCATTGAGATGATCGTTACAAGTGCCACCATGTTGGCAAGGATTCGAGCCACATTCATCGATGTCAGCTTCACATCTTTTGCCACCATAACCAGGTAAGCAATGGCAAATAAATTGATTGACTCCATCTTCACAGGTACCACCGTTTACACAGGGATTGCTAGCACATTCGTCGACATCACTGAGACATCTTGCATCATAATAACCGCGAGGACATTCGCATCTAAAATTATTTACTAAATCGATGCATCGGCCACCGTTTGCACAAGGATTGCTTGCGCATTCGTTTATATCTGTTTCGCAGTGTTGTCCGGTAAAACCAGGCTTGCATTCGCACGAATATCTAAAATGATAATGGTTACAAATTAGCATGGTGTATTGGATAGTTATTAATCAATTCGTCAGGTATTTCAGGTTCTAATACACTCGTGTAATTTAGATTAATAATAATTTACATTCTCAAATTTGAATTGATCGTTCCAAAAGACAATTATTTACCTGTTGATACCATCAATACACCTAGCTCCGTTTCTACATGGATTACTGTAGCATTCGTTGACGTTGACCTCACAGTTGGTACCAGAAGTTCCAGGTCTGCATATACATTGATAACCATTGATCTTATCTTCGCAACGTCCTCCAAATTGGCAAGGATTGCTCTCGCATTCATCGATTTGTGTTTGACATAGTCTGCCAGTGAAACCTGGGAAACAACTGCAACTGAAGCTGTTCTCGCCATCGATGCAGTTGCCACTGTGACAAGGATTCGATTGACAATCGTTTATGTTTGTCTCGCAGGATGCACCAGTGAATCCTGGTGGACATTCGCACGTATACTTTGCTATCGAATCCTGACACGTTCCACCATTCTTGCATGGCGATGAGGCGCAATCGTCGATGTTGATTTGACAGTGGGAACCAGCAAAACCATCGGCGCAGGTACATTTGAATGAGTTTATGAGATCGGTGCATATTCCATTGTTCAGGCAAGGCTTTGCAGCGCATTCGTCGATATCTATCTCGCATTGGGTTCCCGTAAAACCTGTAACATTTCGAAAGGTAATATTTTAATACTTATTTTCAACATTATCTTCACTTTTTATTCTAATTATTCTCTTAATATTTTTTAAAATAATATTTCAATAAATATAAAAATGATAAATAATATCTGTTTAACTAAATTGAATTCACAAACAATTTTTTATTCATTCATAAATGTTGATACCTAAAAAAAAAGAGAAAAAAATGAACGATGAAGAACAAGGAGACGATTAAGCATATTTATTTCTCCTTTCTTTTTCAAACAATTCCATAAACAGTATAATAAAAAAAAATATTCGGAAAAAGAAGATAGAGTTTGTTTCGGGATACAGATGATCACGAGTTTCTAAAAGTAGCTAATGAGTTGAAACAGGTTAGTTGATTATAGATTAAAGTAAAAATAATGAGGGAATAACGGCGAAGTGCTAGGAGATTAGAGAGCCAATTTTCTATCGTTCGAATGCATTGAAAGCATCATGGCGAGAAAGAGAAAGAAAGAAAGAGAGAGAATGAGAGAAAAAGAGAGAAAAAGAGGAGAAACGACTAGACACCTAACAGCCAATCTATGTGTCCGCGCGATCGTGCGTACTCCCACGTTCGAGCAGGCGTGTTCGGGTAATTGTAATCTATTGCCTCGGTACAGTGTTCTCAAAAGAACCTACGCGCGTTGATAAAGTACATGAACTCCGAGGAGAGCACGATCCTGGTCCGTCACTTCAGCCTCTCACCTGCCTACCCTCCTCCTTTCCTCCTCTCCACTTCTTTTTTCTTGATCATTCCTTTCTTTTATTTTTCTTGTACTGTTGTATCCCGCCCACCAAGCCACGCGTATACGTGCTTTGGACTCGAAAGAGAAGATAATGCGAGAACGCTCCTTTAAATTGGAAAACCAATATCTCGTTAAATCCTTCACCGCTATGTGAATTTCGTGTGTACACCTTTTATCCTAGGGACCACAATATATTATTACCATTTTATTCATACTCTCGTTATCTTATTTGTAATTAGAAACTAAAAATTGTTAATAACGAATATTAATTTAAAGATTTTTGATTCGGTTAAATGATTTGTTTTTAATTGGAAAATTGATATTTTTATTTTAAACGTTTATTTTGCCATGTGATTTATGTGCATTTTATTTTAGAAATCACAGTGAAATTTGTATTACTGCAATATAATTTAATAAGATATTATTTATAGTAAACGTTAATGTGTTTTCCTTTATACTGTTACCTAATTATTTGTTTTATATATTTTATTCGATGGAATACAAAATATTCCTCATATTTCATCGGCGACTAGCATTGACATCAACTTATCAAAACGATTTCGATTTAATTGCCAGGAATTCTTGTAATTGTAAGATTTACGTACGTTATGTTCAAATGATTTCTTTTCTTTTTAATATTTTATTTTTTCTCATTATTTTTCTATTTATCTTGAATAATCGATAGTAGTAGATCTATCAAAACAATATTACAAGTATCGGGCTACCGTGCGTTAAGCTTCCTATGAAGGTTTCTCGATCGTGGATTTGATACACCCTTTCGATATTATCATGCTAAGCGGATGATCGTTACCTATACGATGCTTGACTTATGTAGTGTTGAAACGATAACTTTGAAAAAGGCTTTAAGATGATTTTGAGAAATTTTTTCTTCATTGTCATTGTACTTATTCGTTCGAAATAATACTTCGATATAATAATAGTAAATTAAAATGAATATACAAATATTAAAATATATAAAAAAAAATACTGCAAATATTTTATAATAAAAACGTTAAATAAAGATCCTTTTAGACATTTATAATAAATAAAGTTAGTATTAGGGATTTGGAAAGTAATTCATTATTTTATAATGTAACATTACATCCGTAAGACAAAAATTAACATTTTATGTGCGAAACATAGTTCTAAAAAAAATATATATCTCACAAAGATTTTTATTCCAGCATGTATGAATACAGGCGAAATAAAACTAGACCATCTGAAAATAATGTTCCCTTTCCTGTATTTCTATTATATATATATATATATATATATATATATATATATATATATATATATATATATATATATATTCGTATAGTTTGTTCGGTTAAAATCATACGAAAGAAACAATTACTACAATTTTCGACATAGATTATTATCGCAAAATGAGGGAATATTTTCTCTATCCCTTTGTTTTTCCTTTTTCCTTATTTCTTTATTCTCCAGTGTATAATAAGTTTCAGGTATCATTTTAAGCTATCATTCTTGGTGATCTATTGCACGTATCCTGTTCATTGAAGTGTGAATGGCACTGAATAGCAATAGAAAAATTTGACGGAGGTAGCACCTGCAATAGGAGAAGATACCGCCTGTTCTAAAAGAGAAATACAAAAGTCGAAGAAGCCGTTCGCGGATGAAAATCTAACGGTAAAACGTAAGAGTTATCTCGCACGTATCGTTCCGGCATCCGGACGAACGACGCCTCGAAGCAAAAGACATACTTACATTTCTTCTTTATCTTTCAGATTTAAGTGTATAGAGGATGAGTTTGCTTATTGTACATCGATCAATTTGATCGATATTTGTGATAATCGATTGAACACGTGTTTAACTTAGCAATTTCTTTAGATAATTTTTCAATATATAAGATATTTTCAAACAAATCTTATATACAATATGACAACTCATTATATGAAATGTATTATATAAGTTTCATTAAATATATTTAAATGTATTATTTCGTAACTGTATGATTAAAATTTAAAATAAACAAGTATTAAGTGATTAATGATTGATGCAATTGCCTATACCGATTTCCGAGATGCTTGAGTATCAGCTCATATAAAATCAAATGGAGATCCTGCCACTTTGATGAGTTACTTTGATTGATAAACCATATACGTTCTCTTAAATATAATTAAACATAACTGTAAGCGTAAACGTTATAATATAAAAAAAAGTATTCAATGATTAATGATCGGTCAAATGTGTATATACTTTTTCTGCATGAGAAATCTAATTAAGACGCAGTCTTTTAAAGTTAATTTGATCGGTAAACCAAAATTCATCTAGTCATTTTAGTATGAATCCAAGAAATTCAAATTATTATTTAATTACATTAATTAACACACACGCACATGCATGTGTATATAAACAAATTTTTTTCTTTCTTTGAAAATGTCGTAGAGACGCGTGCGATACTCTCATCGTGGTAAATGCACACGCACACACACACACACACACGTGCGAGAGATATCACACGCCTTGTATCATAGCTCTGCGATGGTGTTTGGAATCAAGAGATTCCACGCTTAACGATGATACATCGCACTTCTTCGAGGACGATCCAACGATTTGTGGTAATGATCGGAAGCGATGAGCCTTGCCTGTGGAATATCGCGTGCGTAATGTTCATTAAAATGTGGCGCTTCTTGGTGTGATGTCGATGAACTGGCTGAACGAAGAAAAATAGAGAGAAAGAGAGAGAGAGAGAGAGAGAGAGAGAAAGGATAGGAACAACATTTTTTTCATTATCTTTTCATAAAAAGATAGAAGAACAACAAATATGAAAACATTAAGATAAAATGTTACGAGTTTAGTATAGCAATTAATAGAAAAATATTTAATTAATTGAACTTATTAAAGAATATATCGAATATATTTTTAATGGTTGTCTGACTTGAAAAGATGAATAAATGAATAGATAGATACAAATTTGTTAGATATGAAATTTTAATAAAAAAAAAAAAAAAAAAGAGAGAGAGAAAGATCTACAAAGTATATAATTTAAAACATATATACACATGCAGGTGTGATAAGGTAAATTTTAAAATTGATTTTAAACTTGTACATAGATTAATAATATTATTAGGTAATAGTAATTTTATCTTAAAAAGAGCCAAAAGAGAAAACGATGGATTTCTAACTTTAAAGAGAAAGAGAAAGAGAAAAAGAGAGAAAAAGAGAGAGAGAAATGATGTATCAAGATATCTTTCAAAGAAACTGTTGTAACTTTCATTGTAAAAAAGAAGAAATTTTTAAGGAGACCGGTAAAGTTGTGTACGGAGTCGTAGTTTGAAGCTGGTGACCTGGGTGTGGCACACGATCCGTGGAGATCTCGCATATGTGTGCTGAGAGGACCTATTCGAGAACGGCCGTGGCATGCATCGACTACGTCCGGGACTGTGAAACAGCATAATGCTCCGATATCTAACTTCTAAGACTCTTAGTTGGTTCCCTCAAAAGCGACTGTGGAGGAGGATTACGTAAATTCTTACGATTCTTGTCTGCATGATACTCAGAGTTTCTCTTATATCATTCCTAAGAACACGTATATATCTTTTTACCTATATATGTGTGTAATTAATTAAACTTCATTCATGTGGTCGTAGTGGGTTACATTAATCCAATTTACCAATATAAATATTTATTTTCACGCATTATTGTAATTATTTTATATAATATTTATAATTTGATTTAATGTAACGTATTAATTGTTATGTCGATACTTGTTTGTTAGAAGTGTGAATATACTTTTAAGTAATAAGAATATAAAATTAAAAGAAATATATTAAAATTAGATTATATAGAAATGTAAATCTATTATATAAATAGAGAAATATTTAAAATAAAATCTTTAAGTAATCTTTAAGCAAATTATATAAAATAAATATTGATGATAAACGAAGGATATCTTGTACACCAAGAAATCATTAATAACGATCGTGGTTTATCCGTTTGTTAGAGTTTCAATGTAGCTAAGGGATCTTTTCAAATACTTTAACGTTGCCTTCCCTCTTCTGTTTCTTCTTGGCAGTACCTTGACCCTAGATTAGATCCTTGATATCCTGGGGGAATCGAGGATTGAGGATATATCCTGACATATCCGCGTATACACGCGAGCTTTCGCGGACGACGGTTTCACGGCTGATTTACCGCCTCGACTTCTTGGTAATTGTTCGGGGCGTGGCGGCCCGTACGTTACCACACACATATATATATATATATATATATATATATATATATATATATATATATATACATACACGGCAATGTTACTCCAGTCTCCCACGCGCGAAACCAACCCGGGATTTACTGTCGATTCGACAACGACATTGACGGCTCTCGTTTCTTCGTGATCTTTCACATCGACAAAACTTCTAATCAAATCGTTCAATTATAGATTAACAATTCTTCCTATGCAAATAGTTTCGAATAGAGATATTTTCTTTTGTTTCATTATTAAAATAGAGAAATATGTATTTAATTTTTATCATCGATTAGTATTATTTATATATATGTATAAATTGTATCTCGTGGGATAAATGTTTTTAGTTTCATTAAGAGAAAGTATGTTTCAAGTGTTTTAATTTATTATTATGCCTTTATTATTTAATTTATTATTGTGCCTTTTTTATTCTTCCTTTTACGAGTTCGAATTACTTTTCTACTAACACATACTCAAACCAATTCAATACTAACCAAAGAGGTCACCGTTTTAACCCGCCTTTCTGAAGTCAACTGCATACGGATTTTTTGTTTTTCCAAATGGGTCATCCATCCATTTTACTAACCGTCTCTACCATGTTACTTGGACTTTAGTGATCCGATGGGAATTAGTAATTCAACGTGGCTATACCGTTGTGATTTATTATTATGTTTATTATACTTATTTGTTACATTCTACTTTATTCGTTACATTTAGATTATATCTTCAATTTTTATAAATTAGTTTTAAAAATAAATAAATTCATTAGACCGACTAGCATTAATGAACTGACAAGATTGGAGTATTAAAAAAAAAAAACAAAAAAAAAACAAAAACTCGAGCAGAATTAATGGAACGAGTGTATTTCTTTCTTAAATCAACATACTTTCCCCTTTTATGAGTACTCGACAACAAAGTGAAACCAATTCCCTGGACTTTCTTCGGAAGAGTTTAGTAATTGTTGTCGTGATTTTTTTAAAGAATCGAATGGTGGATATCTTTGTGCACTTTCCTTCGAGATGAGAAAAAAAAAAGAAAAGAAATAAAAAAGATATATTAAACGAAGTGGAACAAGCAAACGCCGGATGCAAATCAGGTAGAATGCATTCTGAGAGATTCGGGAGATCGAGAACCGTTTCGTTTCTTTCTTCGAGAGAAGAGAAAAGAAAAGAAGAGAAGAGGATAAAAGAAGGAAAGAAAGAAAAAGCTTGCTGTCTTTTCGCTTGGCGATGAAAGAGAGCGAGAATGTGGGTGTGGTCGAAGATGTCGAGCGTGCGCCGGGTTGCTGCTGTTGCACAGCACAACATCCACAACAACACAGCATCCACAACTCACGACGGCACTTCTCTTCTCTGCTCTCCTGCGCTTCGTAACCTCTATACGAGAAGCCAGGGCCGTGCTTTACCATACTTACGGATCTTTTACTTGCCCCGTTCCTAGACTAACGGTCTCTTCTATCGCATATAGTATATATATATTTCTTTTCTACTCTATACAACAATTCCTATGTTTCCTTTTACATTAGAAATCTCATTTATCGACTCTGCCCTCTTCGTAGTTGCTACGCGTAACGATGGACCATTTAGATACGATTTTAACTTAACATCAATGTAACTGTGCAACTTTCATCGAGAATAAATATCGAAAACTGACAAGGAAGTAGAAGACGGAGCTTTTATTTTATTTTTAATTTGCTTCTATATATCGAATACTTTTGCTCGATTCTATGGTAAGATTTCAATTTATTAACCTTTGTGATGGCAAAAGAGAAAGAACAAAAAATATAAAGGGGAAAAGAAAGGTATAGAAAAAAATCGATTTGTTTTATTCAATGGGGATAATCAGCTAGATGATAAAAGTAAAAAAGATCGAAGGGTCAGAGAGATAGAAACGATGACGAATGGAAAATAGGAAACGTATCGGCAGCTTAATCCAATTAGATTGAAATCTTATGTTAGTATCGACACGACGACTGCCCAATGCTGACACGCTCAAGATTGTGTTCAAACTGCATCTCTGGCGTTTTAATATAATTGGTCGATCCCTTCTCGAAAGGATATCGATCGATATATCAAAAGCGATTAATTGCTTTTAGAAAGAACGATCAAATATGTATATACATACTTTATATTGAAAATGTTTATTGATAAATTCTTCTTCATCATGATAATTAAAGTAACTCTATTGATATTGTGTAATTTAAATATTTGCCCTGTTTAATCTACTCAAATGAAGATACTTAAAAATAAAAACAGTAATATTATACAAACTATATTCACTACGACGAAAACGATTTTAATTACCTCGATCATAAGACGGATTAAAAGAAAGGCAAATAGATAGAAGGAAGGAAGGAAGGAAGAAAGAGAAAAAGGGATGGGAAAGGTTCCTCCTTCGCCGAAGATTGTAATTTATATCATGCTGCGTCGACAGGGCGATAATTACTATTCAAAACTCATACGTGGACTGTGCTGGAAGAGAAGATTCATCAACTATTCTCATAACAAAAAAAAAAAATACTGAAGATATGAAACAATTTGTATCCTACCCAAAGGACACAATTACGAAATATTAATGTCTAATTCGTAATGAAAAAAATTAATATTATCTTTAAATTTAAAGAAAAAATCAATTTGAAACAAATTGAATTTTAATCTGCAACAATTAAACGTTAAAACAACTTTTTGATGGATTCGAAATTTGGATTAAAAAAGAAAAGAAAGAAAAGAAAGAAAAGAAAGCGTCTATTTGAGTATTTAATAAAAATAATTGAAATAGATAAGTAAAAGAAGAAATCGATTGGTATGTTTAATAGAAGATAATAATCAAAGGATAGTGTACAGTTCGGTATGTAGGGTAACGATGCTATTTTATTTTATCAAGTAAGAGAAGTGGCAGCAACTGAGAAGAACTTAGGATAGCGGTACGATTCGGTCGAAGAAGTATCCGCAGCCTCCTTTAGATCTTATGGAAAAGAGAAAGAGAGAAAGAAAGAGAGGGCGAAGGTCGCTCATCGGACATGAACACGCCCGAGTACGACCTACCTTACTTGGATTTGCTGCCATGCAACAAACACGTATCTTTCTGCCCTTTTCTATCCCGCTGCTTGCTACTCTAGGCCTCGCCTATCTCCTTTCAACCGATCTTATGTTAGAGCATCGACTTCGTCGGAGATTCCGTTTGTTGATTTGAATTAACTTAACTTAACTTAACTTAACTTAACTTAACTTTGACGGTCACAACTAATTAAACTAACTGTTTTTGAATAGAGATACATGTAAAGATAAATGTTCTATATTTATATCGATAACGGATAATTCAATTTTATCGTCGATCTTTTCGGATTCTTTTTTTACGATCACGACAACACAATAAACAGAGAATTCGTTTACATGTATATGAATGTCTCAGCGTGTGCACGCCTATATCTGCTAGAAAGTATTTCCTTTTACAGTTTTCGTATTACTTACGAGATCTGTACTCTTCTCTCAATCTTCTATTTTCTGTCATTAAATTCATCAAACGGGACTGCGTTGAAACGCGGACAGCCTTTACTGTAAGTGGATATATCAGGAAGCAATCGGATAGCCGTTAGATCATTCCGTGACTGATTGAAGGAACGATTATCTATATTTCCTATGAGATGCCCAGTTTTACGTATCTGGATACGCCCACGATACTACTTATCCCGAACTTTTAAGAGTTTATTCTGTTAATTATTATCATCAGACCGTAAAATAGAAATTTTCTATCTGATCGTTTCGCGGTACGTTTAAACTTGAATGAAGCTTTGACTTGGTAGAATAACGCGGGTATCTTTTAATTACTGTAATTCAATTATTAGTAATCTAAACTTTTATTTTTTCGTTATTT
Organism: Polistes dominula; assembly: GCF_049000335.1. NCBI lineage: Eukaryota > Metazoa > Arthropoda > Insecta > Hymenoptera > Vespidae > Polistes > Polistes dominula. The sequence goes on along the minus strand of NW_028301152.1, from coordinate 3,235,792 downwards.
CATAATAGTTCACTAATAAAATACTATGGAAAAATAATAGATAGGTATGCCACAGGTAATATAACGTTAGAGTTTCACTGAACTAGCACAGTTATTTTGATTGATTCTTTTAAAGGGAAGACAACATTTAGAAAGAGCGATCTCGTTCTTTTATAGCAATACGACAATATCGATGTGGTTATCTAACGAATATGAAACGACATCGCGTTACAGTGAATCGAAATGGTCGTTTAAAAGGAAAAATTGCGTAGAACTCGAATGACCTGACTCGACCTCCGGACTTCACCAAAACCAATCAAGTGCACGGTTTGGAATGCCGCTTTGCTCGAGGTCTTCGACTTCCATTTGTGGAATGAACTCAAAGACCATTTCTTTCTCTCTTTCTCTCTCTTTTTCTTTCTTTCATTCTCCCTTCTTCTATATAGGGTGTATATATATACATGTATATTTTCTTTTAATCTTTGGCTCTCGCAACCTACAACATAGTGCTAGTTCTTCTCCTCACTTGGTATGCAGGCCTGTTCACACTCTATTTTCTTCCCCACATAGGCCAATTTAACTTTAATTGAGATTTTACCTAATCGCGTCCTTGATGAGTTCATCTAGGACTCATCTTTTTCATTCAATTTACATTCAATCCACGATTGAATTATAACTATTAGTAAATGGCTAATAATGATTTATTCGTTATTTTGAAATTAGGATGATGCAAATAAAAATAAGGCACTTTAAATTTCATTCGATTCTGCTATGCAATTTATGAAGTGATTCGTGTTGAAAGGAGAACGATGTTCCTCACAAAGAAGACAAAAAAACAAAATAAAGAAAAGGAAAGATAGAGAAGGAAAGAGAGAGAAAGAGAGAGAGAGAGAGAGAGAGAGCTCATGATTTATGATCATACTGGCTAATTACCATGAGGCTGATTCGGATACACAAGGAGATATAACGGATATTGATTCAATTATCGAGATTAATGGCGGAGAGTTTGCGAGGACGACGAAGATGATAATTTATTACAAAAGTATGTGAGAAAGAAATAAAGAAAGATAGAGAGAGAGAGAGAGGGTGAACAAAATGAAAAATATTTACAAATAATATTTTTCCTCAAAAACGTATGAGTTTGTTGAACAAGTTAACCGATCACGATCGATCTCTTTTGGTAGGGGAGTAAACTTCTTGTCGGTAGAAAATCTCTTTGATCTTTCGCGAGTCGACTGTTAGCGGACATGGCTGATAAGTTGTCACGTGACCCGTCACTGGCGGGTCCACACTGTCCTCGTTACAAATTCGTCTCGCGACAGTTTCTTCGTATGGCTCGTCTTTGTTCGTTTCGCGTGTCGAGATCATCGTTGGATCGTGGAAGATAACTTCATGGTAAGACACACTTAGGCGATATCTCTTGCTTGCTTTTGGCTTCATCCGTCTCCTTGAAGCTTTGAGCGTAGGCTGAATCAGTCGGAGATGGTATTAAGAGGAGTGAAAAGAGACGAAGACGATCGCGATAGTACGATGATCCTCTCTCCTGTTTTCTCTTTTCCACTCCTTCATCTCCTGTCTCTCCTTCTGTTTCTTTTCTTTTTTTTTTCATCCTTAACTCCTTCAGGATACTTGGACCGACAAGAAAAAAGGAGCGGATCTCCTTTGCGAGAAACGTTCAATAATTTTAACGAGCCATCGAGTGAGTCGGTGCGTGCCTGCCACCCTCCCTTTTACACTCACTCCTTCTATCCATCCCTTCCTTCTACCCTCCTCTTCCTTCTTCTTCTCTGACTCTTTCTCCATGTCCTCGGCTTACCGCCTTTTCACGACATTCGACAACGACTTCGTAATTTTAATTGGTATCCCAATATTCGCATACCTCGATGTGTCGCTTGGCAGACAGTTTTTATCTTCTTATTCTATAGCTTTCTCTCTCTCTCTCTCTCTCTCTCTCTTTCTTCTATCTCTTTTCTCTCTTCCGTTTGTCGTACTCTAAATTCAACTCACGTCATCTTGATAATATTCTTATATGCTTGTCTTTCTCTTGTAAAGATATCGATCGCATTTCGTGCGTGTTTGGGGGGGGGGGTTACTTTTTTAAGGTTCGTAAGACTGAAGTATAGACATTGATTTAATAATTATCATTTTTCGTTTCAATGTGTTTCTTTTTGTTCTATAAAAAGAATGTTGAAATCGTACTTGTATGTAAATATAACAATCTTAATTATATTTTTTAAGAGTATCCTATTTTAATATATATACATTTTGAAGTTTTGATATTAACCCTATAAATATTTTATTTAAAACATAATTTATTTTGTATAGAAATAGAAAGAAAAGAATTTCTTATATTTTCTTTAGTTTTTAATATTAAATATATTCAATGATATAATGTAACAAAGAAACATATGAATAACCTTTCGTATTTCACTTAATCATAAAATTGAACGAATACAATTTTGCAAATTAAATGCATACAAGATTGCAATATTAATTATAAATAAAAAAAAAAAAAAAAAGAAAACTTATCTCAAAACCTCGTTTTACCGTCTTTCTTATAAATCTTAAATGTTTCAAAATCGATTCTCAAAGGTGTTCTCTCTCTTTAGGTAAGAGTAACAAGATCAACATACATTACGAATTGATAGAATTTGAGAGGTAACATTTTTTATATGCAGAAAAGATCTGCTCCCGGTATTCGAGAGCTAATTTTCTCGTAGTCGAAGAACAGGGGAGTAAATAAATTCAGGGAATAATTTAGCCCAAGCGAAGGCTCAGGTTCGCGGCGGTAAGCGAGTATGGGCGTGCTGGGATCGAGGATCGAAGCGAGGATATCGAAGCCTGAACCCGTCGGTAGCCTCGGGACATCACGAGAAGAAAAGCACGTTCTCTCTATATTCTTTTTTTTTCTTTTCTTTCTCTCTCTTTCTCTCTCTCTCTCTCTCTCTCTCTTGCTCTTTCTTTCTTTCTTTCTTTCTCTTCGAGGCTCTTTCTCTCCTGGTCCAGCCTTCTATTCTACCTCTTCCACTTTATTCGACCCCTTTAAATGCCTTCTCTTCCTCGTAGTTTCGCGCACGTTTCTCGCCGATTCGCGCAGAACCCGTCCCTCTCCCTCTCCCTCACTCCTCTTCTCTCACTCTCTCTCTTTCTCTTTCTCTTTCTCTTTCTATTTCTTCTGACTTTTTTCGCAGGTGTATCGTAAATTTATTCTCCTTAGTAGAGTCCCTCGTAGATATAACCGATGCGATTATATCCGAAGGACTCGATGGATAATATATTGCAATATTATTTGATCATAACTGTGAGCAATATGGGAGGAGGCTAACACCTCTTTTGAATTCATCTTGCATCCTTGTATTCTATTGTAGGAGACAAATATTCTTTTAAATCGAAACAAATGATAAGCGTTTAAGAATTAAATATTACATGTGTGTGTGTGTGTGTGTGTTTCAATTAAAAAAAAGGAAATAATATTAAAATGTCCAATTCTCGTTTATGTTCGTATTAAAATTTAATGACAATCAAATTTATCCGATATAGAATTCTTGAAATAACATATAAGAGCTTGTTAGCGGCATCGACAAAGGAAAGCATTCGAATTTGGTTTTACCAATGAAGACGTTCACGCTCGAGAGAGAGAGAAAGAGAGAGAAGAAAAAAAGAAGATACAAATTTGTAAATAAAATAAAAAAGGAGACAAAACAACTGTTTATTATCTTTTCTCCGTCTTCATGGCCGAACTTCTTCTCCTTCTCCTTCTTCTTCTTCTTCTTCGTCTCCTAACTCGCAACAATGTTCAAGGATTTTGCTTCGTGTGCGCTTGCGATGCTATCGAGAACGTGTATCCTTTACACACCGTATACGACCGGTTACCGTGGTAGCTCATTAAAAGTCTTCGCTCGTGGACCGAAAGAGAAGAGGCTGGAGAAGGTGTAAGAGAAGATGAAAGAAAATGAGAGAAAGGGAGAAAGATATATACTACAGAAGGTGTACCCTCCACCGCATCCGTTATTATTATCTATCGTGCTTTGCTCGTGTCAGAATGTCAGAACGAAATCACGACGTGTCGTCGACGTGTACGTTCGCTCATTCTTTCCTGTGTCATTCGTTGCGAGTGTTCGATTAACCTCAACTATGTAGATGACATAAAGAACAAACAAAAAAAAAAAACAAAATAAGAAAGACAGACAGAATCGAAAGATATACTTTTAAAGTGTCAATACTAAATTTGTCATTTTTAATTATCACCTGTACTCGTATCATTGAATATATTTTTCGCTATACTTAATATTCATTTTGTTTCTGTTTCTTTTTTTTTCGTATAAAAATGACAAATATTTGTACCATATCTTGTTACAGTAAATATACTGTGTCAGTGTACTTATGATAATACTTCGTAGTACAAAAAATTTGAGACAATTTTTTTTTTTTTTACAAGGGATGAAAATATTCTGAACTTCTTTGATGATTTTTTTCGAAATGTATAAAGATAAGATAAGACATTTTATGTGCTTCTTCACGAGCATGTAAAGTTGATATCGGTGAAGAAGAAATGGAAAACGAAAAGTTGAGATCGGATGAAAGTTGTAGTTGCGGATAACAATGTGCCGAGTTTGCGAGAAACAATGGTGGTCTGCATCTCTTTCTTGTCTGTTTCTATGAAGTTCTATCTATATCTGTACCAAGAAGAAGAGATGGGCATGGAATGTCTGCACGTAGCATACCCGATCCTGTCCCTATCGACCTGTGGTGTTGTTCTTTTCAAAGTTGCTCTCGTTAAGTCCTTTAAAGGCAACGGATGTACGACGATGCTGTCTACCAAGAAAGGTAGAGTACGTCAGAACGTTTCCAAGAATCTTGGAATTTTCTAAATTTGTACGATCTATGTTCTATATCTATCGTTATCGAATAAAATTATTTATTTGTTTTTAGTGATAGACAGAAGGTCATTTTCTTCAGTATATCAATCCTTTATAGATTAATTTATTTACCTATATACAATAACATTAACTATAATATTATTTATACAAATACAATTATATTATAGAAATCATTTATTTTCTAATGATAAAGTTAAAAAAAAATAAAATTAAAAAAATGTAGATAAGTTAGTATGTTATTTAAAATGAACAAAGTATTAAGATATAATAAATAATATTATGTGAAAAACATAACGTCTATCAATCAACTAAATCCCAAAATAAAAATTTCGATCGGTAACTTTGTAGCAAGGCTCAAATAAGTATAAATATTTGATACTAGAGAGAAAGTGGTATCGATCGGGTGAGGTTAAAACGATCGATTCGCGGAAACTTTAAGAAGATGAAACAGAATGAATTCTCTCGAACGAGAGAAAGAAAGAAATAAGGAGAGGGGAGAGGTCATAGTACCGGGGGCACGAGATTATCGCCCACGAAATCTGCATAAGCAAAAGTCGTGAACCATTAGAGTGGTCGGTTTAAAGGCGATTTTATGGCGTCCATAAACCACTGTGCCCTCTCTATAGCTTTTGTATTACGCAAGAATCAAGATCGTCAATGTATATGTGTGTAGACCGTCGATCGGCAGGTGTTTCATTTCACTCTAGTCTTCTCTCATAGATAATACTAAATTAAGAGAGAGAGAGAGAGAGAGAGAAACAGTGTTAATCTTTTATATTTTTATGTAATTTTTAAGTATTGAATCAAAACGTTAAATAATGTCGAAATTTTCAATTAAAGTTATTTAATATTGACATGTTTTTTTATTTACAATAGATATAAATTATGAAAAATTGTATACATTATTTATTAGCTAATACAGTATAAATTATACTTAGCATAATATGGTATATTTTTATTATAAATTTCACATGAAGTAACGTATCAAGACACGAGAAAAATTGGATTATAAAGGTTTAAAGAGAAGACATAAAAAAAAATAATAAAAAAAAATACAGAAGCAACGAGTTCAAAATGATACTTACGGATTTATATTTGGAGGCTCAACGGGATACTAAAGAGATTTAATGGAAGAACTTTCCGTCTATCTTCCTTGCTGTCGAAATAATTTACATTCGTCGTTCAAACGTATTTCCCTTTTTCCCTAACAAGTACTATCTAACTTTGTGTCCCGTAGAGAAAGACAGAGAGAAGGAACGAAACCATCAACATTTTTAAGATCTAAACCATCCAACTTTACGATTTCTCGTGGACCGTAAATTCGAATCAATGGTAAGACCTGAATAAATAATAATCTTGATGCGATGTTGTTGCGCGAGAAGGGATAAAATCTTGATTTCTCGGTGGTTCGACCATCAAATAGAATCGATCGTAAAAACGTATTGGTCGAGAAAAAAAAACATATGCACGATACTCAAGAACTATGTAAAATAATAATGATAATATAATGAATAAAAAGGTTTTCTTGCACGTGGTCATTTAACGTTTTCGTAGTACTAAAATTGCTACCGGAAATAACGATGATCTCCAAAGTGAATCGTTCGCCGCTAAGTAGGATAAAACCAAAGAGGACGTCGTAATTTAATTGAAAAAGGAAACGAGAGAGACAGAGAAAGAGAGAGAGAGAGAGAGAGAGAATAAAAGAAGAAGAAGAAGAAGAGATATAGCATAAGTGCGGTTCTTCTCGATCGAAGTTGTGCCGAGCAAGTAAGCCGCAGGACGAGTTCGAGAGCGAGTTCGGTCGCAAGAGCACTCATCGAGAAAATCGTTCTGCCGCAGATAAAGTCGTGAAAGAGGAAGAAATTCGATAAAAAGAGGGGAGACGAAGTAGCAAAAGAGGAAGACAAAAAAAAAATAACAAGAAAAAGAAGTAGTAGTGGTAGTAGTAAGAGGAAATAGGGTAGCACCGCACGCGAGGAGCCAAGGTGAGAACGATCGGAAAAAAAGATCGAGAAAACAACATCGGATATTATTATTATTATTATTATCATCACTGTTATTATTATTATTATTATTATTATTTGGATCTCTTTTTTCTTCTATATCTATAAGGATTTCCATATTAAATGATCAAGACAGTATCATTACACGATTCCACAAATATAATTTATACTTTGGTATCGAAACACACACATTATCAAGTAATAGTATTTGCATGATTTTACTTCGAATCAATTTAATCGAAAATAAAAATTATACATTGAAATATTTTATGTATTAAAATTAATTAAACATTTAAAGATAAATTTATTTTCTATTATAAGTATTATTATATCGTCAAGCTAGTATTACATGTACTTTTATTCATATTTCTCTTCCACGACGATCAAATGTATTCTGTTAATTCGTTTTGGGAAAGCTACCGTAAGTAATACGTTCGACGTAGCACACACCGAAATTTATGCATTATTTAAATTTTAAATTCATGGAAATAAATACATATACATACATATATATATATATATAAACATACACATATATGAAAGAAACGTTTAAAAACGTGCTCGCAAAGCAGGAGAACGAAAAGTTTGCTCTTTCTGTAGCTGATCCACCTTTTTTTCTCTTTCTCTTTCTCTTTCTCTCTGTCTTACTCTTTCTTTCTCCATATTCTTACTCCTTTTACATACTCGACCACCGAGAACGTATCGCGTTTAAACGATTCGGGCGACATTCCTGGTCGCGCCAGAAACGTCTCCTCCGTTTCTCTTTAATAAGATGCTTCGAGGCGAAGTGCACTTAAGCCGAACATGTCGAATATGCGAGAGTCGGGGGGAAGGGAGGGTGTTTTCGCGTAGCCCTTTTTCTTTCTTTCTTTCTTTCTGCAGTTCATGTTCGGATTCGAAGGGAGAAAATGAGAAGAATCGTGGAGGCGAACAGCTATTAGCATTTTAAATAGGAACAACATTTCGGCCCACAAGTAAATTCTTCCTTCTTTCTTTATACTCCCACTCTTCGCTCTGTTTCTATTTTTTTGTTCGTTTGTTTTATTATCTTCTCGTTATTTCGTTATAAATCTGTAGGAAACTGTTTTTGTTTATTAGATTTACTATACGTTGTCGGAAGTCTATGATAACTAGCCAATAAAATTATTCTTGCTTGGAATAACTTTTCTCATAACAGCATCTAAGATCGAACGTTCAAAAGAGAAAGAGAGAAAGAGAGGGGGGGGGTGGAAGGGAAAGAGAGAAATTCGTAGTAATTCAATTTTTTTTCTATCATCCTCTGCACCTTTGAGTGCAACTCGCTCGTTACGATAAACTGCACGGAACGCGGTGATTCGCCTTGCGGCTTTTCGAGAGAATTGAATCGTCAAAAGTGATTTGTTAGATAATCGATTGCAGTTGATGAGCCGGATCGTGAGAAATAGAATTTCGTTTGGAAAACAAGTTCAACGAGTCTAGTTTGTATTTTCTTGGACAAGTGAGTTACATGAAAAGAAAAAAAACAGAAACGAAAAACGATAATAGGATCTATTCAACAATTCGTTCTCAATTGATTTTAAAAAGATTCGTTAAACGCGATAAGATACATTTTTACCTGTTATCTTCGTTTATAACGTTAGTTGCATCGACATTCAGGAATTAATTAAAAAAAAAGGAGACATTCCTTACGTTGACGTTTGTTAAAAGAAAACGTTGAACGTTATAGAGGAATCTGGTTCCTGTCGTTCCAGTTCTCTCTTTCAAGATTGAAATTTTTCATCGCCAGATGAAAGGATGATAGAAGAGAGAAGGAAGGATAAAAGATAAATGGATGACAAAGACGGTCACCGTGAAACGATCGCCGTGTCGAGCTTATCTTCATCTTACCGGTAGCAGAAGGAGCTTCCTTTACTGATATGTAAGTAAGTACACAAGTACGCGTATAAAACGTGTCTAAGCCTGCTTGTCTATTCGTCAAATGCTCTCCTTCACCGAACAACTACTACTCGTCATTCTTCCTATCTTTCGATCTTAGATTGTAGCTCCTATCTCCTCTTCTTTCTCTGTTTCTTCTTCAACTATCATCGTCATACGAGATCAAGCTATGAGTGTAACGGTATACGTCGATACTTTAAAACGATGAGAGTAAATATTGATGATAACCAAAGTTCGATCGATCTTATTCTTGACAATCTTGACAAAACTAAAAACACATTCGTTAACATCGTCTAACTGTGAAACTTCAAATGCATTGTCCAATAGATATACATCTTTTCCCATTTTTTTCGATAATCAATAAGATTTGATTTCTTTTATAATTTTTCTTCTTAAACAAACGTGACAAATATCGTATCTCGAAAGTATTAAAGATATAAAGATATATTTGTTATAATATAAAAATAAATTATATATATATATATATATATATATATATAAATTATTCATAGATAGGTCTGATTAATTTGTGATAGAACATTTTACTAATTATTTTATACTTTCGGTCGTAAAAATAAATATTGAAGGATACAAAGAAATTTATAATAAAATAGAAATAAATGATATACGACTGAAATAAAATATTCGCAAGGAATAAAGGATATCTATTATTTAAATCGTATTTATCATCCAATGATTATAATAAAATATTATTTTCGAATGTACATTGCTGTAATAAAAATAAAAATAAAATAAGAAAGAAAATAGAAGAAGGATAAGAATACTCGGAGCAGAAGGAACATGCTATCTAAGAGGCGTAGTATGTCCATCTCCTTCTCGATAAGCATACATCACATCGTCCGTAGCTAGAAGATAACTCAAGAGAAGATGTCTAGCGCGTATGTACCGAGTTATGCTTCTGAAAAAAGCGACCCACGCATGCAAACCAGATCTCTCGTAAGAACGTCTGGAAGTCCTGAAGGTTTCAAGAGTGACCGATGTCGGATCATTCAGGAAGAAGACAAGAAATGTATCTTGTTATGCGAGGAAGAAAATACACGCTTCTACTTATTCATCAAATTAAACGATCACGCATTAATCCTATTATGTTTATTCATTAATTTCATTGCAAAAACAAATAACATGATTACTTTGATTTTTAACACGTAAAAAAAGAAAATTATAAATAAGAACTTCGGGCTGGGAAACGATTGAAATCTATTTGCAAGGATGTGATTTAATGTAAAATAAAAAAAGAAATAATAGACGAATCTCGATCGGAATTTCGTCTTATTTACTGGCTAGAATCTCATTTGTGGCGCTCGATGATCCGAACCAATTTAGATGGCAACTTTCAAAGAGTCGGCCTCGTTTAGTCCTGTCTTCACGTGAAACCAAGAGGAACGAGAGATAGACTTGGATAAGACTTGGAAAGCTAGAAAAAGAAAGAGAGAAAGAGAGAGAGAGAGAGAGAGAGAGAGAACGCAGATCGGTCGGATAAAGTCTACGAGTTGGAGGACCATTGCACAGGATCTAGCAGGAGTGTTGCTTAAGAAAAGATAGAATCTCTCACTGGACTTTGCGTTCTTATTTTACGTTACATACGCGCAGACTCGCGTTTATATGGCTGTCCGTGGCCTTTTGACATCCTAGGAATAACGAGAAACTTTGTTTTTTGCAAAACGATATTGGAATGTGATATCGATCGAATCAAGAGTTTATTTTTTTTTTAAATTATCTATATTGTTTTCTTTCAAGTTACGTTCAAATACGATTATCAATAATTATTAGATAGTATAATAAATATCATTATAAGAAAGATTATTACAATAAGATGATATTTTATAATAGGAATTTATAGTTTTATCATTTTACATAATTATTAAATTCTTTAACTGTTATTATAAATAAATAAATAAATAAATATCATTTTATTGTACAACGATATTTACATAGTTACGAATCGACTTAATAATTATAGATAAAGAAACAATATTTCTAAAATATAATAGTATTGTACAATAATACGATCATTCGATTAATTCTATGTTTTTCTTTCTTCTGTGCTTTATAAATTCATAAGAAAAAAAATACAGAAAAAAAAATAAGACTAATCGACGATGAAAAAGAGAAGTCGAGCAACTTAAGAAGAACTGGTCGATTAAGTCGCATTATCGGCCGGATCGATTAAAAGATCGATTGACTCGACGTATCAAACGATTATCCCCTGGAGATCGTGCGTTTAACGTTCATAATATACTCTTGTAGAAGAGAGAAGAAAAGGAGTGCAAAGAGACGCAAAGAGAATAAGAGAAAAATAGAGAAAGAGGGTTGCAATGAACGAAGAGAAAGAAATAGGGAAAGAGAGGAGGAAGAGAGAAAGGAGAGAGAGAGAGAGGAGAAAGAGAAAGAGATAGAGCTCAAATAAGAGCTGAGAGATAACAGAACGTGGCAGCCATTGTCCAACGTGGACAATGCAAGGCTGCTGGGATTGTGCTAGGAGCAATCTACATCTTCAATAATATATCATGCTCTTTTCTTTCTTTCTCTCTCTTTCTCTTACTCGAAGTAGCAGAACCGCTTCTTTGGATCGCATAACTGCATCAACCATACATACATACGTATATTCGGCTTCTTGTGTCGGTGATACAAGCATAAAGGTCTTCTTCGCAAGAACGAACGTACGGAGATTTACTCGCTCACACATACACATACATATATACATGTATATACATATGAATGTTACGAAGAGATCTACTGTGCTGAGAAAGAAAGAGAGAGTATTGAGATATCTCTTATCCGGACTCGGAAGAGTAAGACTCCTGAATGTGTCGTTTCATAAAAGCTGGACCCTAAAAAAGGACGAAGTTAAGACGAGAAAATAGCCACGATATACATACATACATACAAATAAGTATATACGTGCACACGTCTTAAACCGCAAGTCGACCAAGTTTGCACTGTGCGATTACGCTCCTTTATTCTTTCTTTACTTCTTACTTTCTTACCCTCTCTTTCTTTCCTTCTCTATCTCTTTCTAGGCGTTTTTACGAAGAGAACTGAGCTCGCAAAAGTACTCGCATACATGTGTTCTTGCTCGCGCGAGGACAGGCCTCTGTTGACTGCTACTAGCGAACTGGAGAAACGTGAACTCGCGTTCCGTGTGAACACCTGGAAGTGTAACTCGCGAGATCGCGATGCGGATAACATTGTTTCGTCGTATATAAAGGAATCGTTTTATATTTCTTTCTCTAAATGTTTTTATATACGTCTATCTATATGTTTCTTTTTTTGTTTAGTTTTTTTGTTTTGTTTATATTTAATCACTACGATATGATGTCAACTTTTTCCTATCATATCTTTATTTCTATCGAAATTAATTCTCGAAATTCGAAGTTTCATGTCTCCTACGAAATGTGTCAATTTCTGATTATTCTTCATTGGATGAAAATTATTAGAAAAATAATCGTTTAATTGGCAATTTAATATCAAAGAATCGTTTGTAGAATATTTTCTAGTGAATACTCGCGTTAACATTATGAATAGCAATCAGTAATCATTCAATCGATGACGAGGATTGACATGAAATGAATGAGGATATTCAAAGATCACCAGTATGTGGTCATTTTCAAATAAAAAGTTAATATTACCGTAGAATTTAATAGTTGAATTAAGATCCTTGATGAAATAGAAAAAAGAAATTAATTTATCAGTAATAATATCTAATTGTAAATTAATTCATACGTATGATTTCATTTTTGTGTTTAAAAATATAATTATTAGTTTGTATCTCAAAAAGGAATTAACTCTTAATTTTTCATAAGAGATAATTATAATTGAAAATCTATAAAGATTAATAATCAAAACATTAATTATCAAATTTTCGTTAATTTACCGAACAAGTTCGTGTCAATAAAAACGAATTTCTTTTTCATTGAACTTGGTAATGGTATGTATGTTCAAAAGAGGAACGGTCCGATTCGTCGAGCAAGTATGTTTTTAGATCGTGCAAAAGAAAAAGAAGAGACAGACAGGGAGAAAGACAGAGACAGAAAGAGAAAGAGAGAGGAAATCCTTTCTCATTACGAAAATGCAAGCCGAGACGAAGAAGGAGAGCCATAAGGGATTACAAAGGGCTTCCATAGAGATTCTCTCTCTCTCTCTCTCGCAGGTTCGTCGTGCAAAATCTTGAATGCCCAAAGATCCTCTTTCCTCGAAGCTCTTAGCGCTATTTAGCGGATCCTTTTACGGGACAGCACGTCCCAACAAGAAAGGCGAACGGTCCGATGAAGGTACGAAAGGAGAGGACGAAAAAGGGAGGAGAGGTCAGCGGTGAAAGAGACGACAACGAAGAAGACGAAGAAAACGAAGGAGAAGAAGTAGCCTAAGAAGAAGAAGAAGAAGAAGAAGAAGATGGAGCCAAAGGTGGAGGTGGAGTACCAAAATGGCGATGGAACGAGTCGAGGGACAAGATAAGCCTTTGTACTCAGAGACGGGAGGCCACAAGAGAGCCCGGAGCACCACCACCGGATCCTGTCTCATCTCGGTCTCATATTTCGCGAGTCCTGCTATCATATTTTACTCGGCCCTTCCCCTTTTCCGCCACCCTGATGGCCCATGTGTGCACCACCAAGCTCTTCCTTCGCCTGCCGTCTTTCTTTTCTTTTTCTTTTTCTTCTTTATTTCGTTCCTTCTTTTTTCTTTTTCTTTTCTTTTTTACTCTCTCGCTTTACGGATCGTCGAACGTCTCTGTCGGAACCCCTTCTTTCATTCGAGAAAGAGAAAAGTTTGACAAAGGAAGCGAAAGTTGAATTAAGCAAAGTTAAGAAAAATTGGATGTATTCTTTCAATGGATCTGTGAAATATGTTTTATTCGTCGAAGTAATGATTAATAATGTGTAATGAACGAAAGAATAAATCTACTCGAAAATATTTAATAAAACGAATTTAATCTTTGATGCATTATGTTTATCGAACTATGCAATTAATTTTTGTTCTTTTTTACATATTAAAGTTATTCAATATTTTAAACTTACGAACTCGTTCTCCATCCGATTATCATAAGATTTCCGTTCGTTTGTACACAAAGATTTGAGCATCAAAAGAGGATGGTCCCTCGGTAACACGAAACGAGATTAAATTTTGATACGAACGGACGCGAATTAATCGGTCACGCTCGAATGGCCGAATAAAGCGGTTCCGGTTAAATAATAACCCTTGTTTTGATATGCTAATGAACGCATATCGATCTTTATTTCTCTCGAAAAATCTTTATCGATGAAAAATTAAAAAAAAAAGAGAACACGAAATAAAATTGTAATCACAATTGAATGAAATTAAAATTTCGAATGCGAAATAAAATGAAAATTTTATTAAAAAAAAAAAAGGAAAAACTGGATATAATTTGTAATTAATTTAAGAAAACTTTTTTTTTTTTGAGAAAAATAAAAAGAAAAAAAGAGGAAATTTAAACGTTACGATGCTGATCGTCATCGATCGATAATATCTATTAATCGTTTAAAAGAGGAATTTTTAAAAGAGGAAGTAAAGAAAAATTGATCGGTCGGACCCTAAAATTAAGGGTCTCCGCGAAGAACGTGTTAAACAATTAAGCTTGGCTTACACTTGGCTTGCGAGGTTAAAAGATCGAGTGAATCCACCTCAGACTGCATATTCTCTCTTAACACTAACTGTACTGTGTGGCGCTATAGCTCTCTCTCTCTCTCTCTCTTTCTCTCTTTCTCTCTTTTTTTACTTTGTATCATCAGATAAATTCACGAGTCGTGGGGCTGTCATCTCGGAAGAATTTACCGACGACAACGTACGAACGTGCATTCGTAATAATTAATTTTTCTTTTCAAAAATAACAAAAAAATAAGAAAATATATTTTCCGTCATCTCATAAGGTGACTTATCTCTTATTTACATATTTTTATACTACACATATCTATATAAAATTTAAATTAAAAAAAAAATGTAAAACAATTAATATAAATATTAAACAATACTGTATAATTTAAATAACGTATGTAATGTTGTAATAATTAATATATTCTTCAACACTAAACGTACCATGACCGATTTTTAAATTATAATATAGTGCTATTTAAATGAGTCAAGAATTCTTATTGCATAAATGAAATATTTTTTGCTATACATATGTCTTTTTGAGGACGAGTCATTTCATATTCGCAGTTTTAAAAATAGTTATACATAAAGTACGGTAAGTTTAGTGTTAAAGAAACTGATGAAAAATTCCATTTGACTCTAAAATAATTATTAACATTATCAACTACTTTGTATTACTGTCGTGTACGTAAAGGTTGAACAGATCGTAGCATATAAAATGCTATGTTCGAAGATAGAAATATATCAAGACGTTTTGTATACGCGAGGAAATACGTGGAAAGCGAAATTTACGACTATGCAAAGAAGAAGAAGAGAGAGAGAAAGTAGTATTGCTGAACGTGTTTGTCGTATAGAAAAGGAACTTACCGGGCATACAGACGCAACGAAATGTTCCAGGATCGTCCAAGCAGGAACCGTCGTTTTGACAAGGGTGGGACTCGCACTCGTTCACGTTCGTTTCGCATCTCGGTCCTGTGAATCCTTGCGTGCAGTTGCAAGCAAAGGATCCGGGCGTATTCACGCAAATACCGTCGTGCTCACAAGGAGAACCTACAACAAGAAAAATCAACAAAATTTATGAAGACAAATTTATGTCAAACGTGTACAAATTCTTTCCAAAGTATCCAACCATTTTTTTGGAAATTAATTTAAATTTATTCAACATGTGCCTTTTTTTTCTTCAACAATTCCTTGAATTTTAAGATAATATAATATAGTATAATAATAATTAAAATCTATTTATATATTTAGAAAGTAATAACAATTTTTCTATTATTATTTATTTATTTTCATCATTTGTTCTCTGTTAACTTAGATCTAATTACTTTTTATTTTTTGATATCAATGCCAGTATATCACTTTAAAAGCAATTTATAGCTAATACTGGTTCCATTGATTTATTTTATTATTTAAATATAACTTCAGGCCAAGTGATGACCTTATAGTGCACAGAAGTAATAAAATAATATTTGTTTAATAAAATTTGAACGGAATAAAAGAAACCAGATTCCGCGTTAAGCAATTTTATTATATTATGTATAGATAATATACACGTATTCCCTGTTACTTATTTAAAAAATCATAATTATACGAACAAGAAATATTCTCAAAATGTGCAATGCGTGAAAGAAATATTCAATCTATAATAAATATCTTGTTTGAGATCCTTTATTCGATTGAATTGGAACGTCTCCAAAAAATTCCTCGTGTGGAGGTTGCCGCACGATAAGGTTTGTTACGTTTGTATCCATAGCGGAGAGTCGAAGTAAAGTGAAAGTTGAGAATCGTCCAGCTAAGCGACGTCTCTCGGGAAAGTTTTTTTCCCACGAATAGCAAAGATCGAAGGTGCTCCTTTCGAAGGAAGGAAGGAATGAACGAATGAACGAATAAACGAATAAATAACGAGAAAGAAAAAGAAAAAGAAAAAGAAAAAGAAGAAGAAGAATTGATAGAAAAAGAAATAAGATAAGAAACGAAAGCGATTGAAGATCGATCGTCCTCGAAAGGGAAGACCCGAGAGTCCTGATCGTCTTCCATCTCCTTCCGTCTTCTTCGAGAAACGAGAGATTGCTAATTAAAACTGTCGCTGTGGTACAGACGAGAGTCGCATAATAATTAATAGCGAAGGAGCGGCTCGCGGTAAGGTCCGTGTAAGGTCTTAAGGTCCGTGTAAAGTTGCAGGTGCGCAGCTACCTGTAGAACCGCTCGCGATAGCACAATTCTCTCCCCCTTAATTGGTTAACTCGATGAAATTTTTCGAACGAGTAGAGCTAGTTCGTTTGTTTTTTTAACGAGAAAGAAAAATAAAGAAAGCAAAAGAGAGGAAGAAAATAAAGAGAGAGATAGAGAGTTCCATTTCGCCAATGGAACCTCTTTTTTCGCTCTCTTACATGCTCGTGCTAATTGCAATAGGATAATTACTACGATCTCTTGCTCTACCACCTGTCCAAGACTTCAAAGATTCCTTCCTTCTTAAGAAACATAACGAGAGTTGGGCCTTCTCATAAGGTTTACCTCAGAGCACTGATACACATATGTACATTGATATGTATATACACTTATACGGAGGTTTCTCCATTGCGTTCTTTTAACCGCATTTCGAACTAACGAGTAAAATGTAGTGCGTTATAAAATCTTTCCTCTTCGTCTCGTCGATGGCCTCGTATGGCAGAGAGCAACAAAACAACAACAGCTTAAACTCTACCGATACTTACCGATAGGAGAATTAAAAAAAAAAAGAAAGAGACGAAAGGTATGCTCTCGTTTAAGAGGATAAAGTGATTAATGTTGGAGAGTTTAAGTTAAAAGAAAAAGTGAGGATTTATTGGAAAAGATCGTGTAAGGTTGATAATGCTATAAATGTATTTTCTTGTTTTTACGCTTCGAAGGGCACACCATATCGATTGCTTGAATTCGAAAGTGGTAAAAGAAGATAAATAAAGAAAGAAAGAATTAAATAAAGAAATAGAGAGAGGGAGATAAAGAGAGAACGTTCGATCGAATAAATAAATGAGATATTTTGTAAAAGGTCAGAAATGGAGAGAAGTGGATCGATTTCTTTCCAAAGAGGCACCGCCGCGAGCCTCCGGTAATTCGCCGATGGTTTTTCCGGACTAACGTAATTGCCGTGGCTGACGTGCGAGTGCATCTCTCGAGAGTTTGTCGAGAAAGGGAAGAATGAGAAGGAAAGAAAGAATGAAAGAAAGATAAAGAGAGATAGGTAGAAGTGGAAGAAGAAAAGTCTTGAAACTTGGTCGCGTCTTGAAGACTCTCTGCAAGAAACGCATTGCTTCGTCGTGTTTGCAATCGAGCTACCTGGACTTGAGAGATGAACGAATCGTCGTCCTCGCTGGAAGGTCGACTTTAGATGAAGTTGACCTAACCGTCTTTGGAAAAACTTTCAAACGTGCACGATAGGAAATTCGAACCGTAACTATGCGTTTATATATAATATGTATTTACAAAGGTATGTGTATATATTTATCTTATAAATCCGACTTTGTTTGAAGGAAATAATTATATTTTCCCTAGAATACTTCTTTTATATATATATAAAATATTAAAATAGTAAATATTTATGTACCGTCCAAAAATTATTAATAAATAATATAACATACATTTGCGACTATTATAACATAAAAATAACTGAAATTATATTAATTTGCGCTAACTGGGAACACTTGTATAACAAAGATCCAAACGTAAAGTAACCCGATATTAACTTTTACTATATCAGATTAAAAATAATCCAAAAGAGACATCCGAGGTTATTAACTAATGCGAAAGAAGGAAGGAATCAATTTAAGAGAATACGGGAGCAAAAGATTAGACGTTTTTCGTGAGTGCTTTCCATCAGAGACACAAGAAATGTTTTTTTTTTTTTTAAAGGAAGCAGGTAAAACTTTAGGGTCCTATGGCCCTTATACGGAGTAACGTTGCCACCCAGTCAGGTATTCGTCGACACTGCCTTCTTCTCTTTGGTGTCGGCTTACCACTGTCGAGGCGGCAGCGTTGCCGAATTTCGCTTGCCAAATAACAATGGCTCTTTGTTTAGTCGGCGAGTAAAGTATGCTGGAGATCGAAAATCGACTTTGGTTGAGGTTACCATGAAAAAGGATTTCGTTACGTGTCCTTTACAGCTAAGCGACGTCGACCTGCTGTATAATATTATATTATATTATGTGGTCCCAAAATAGTGTCTCGGTTTTTCTTCCTTGTTAGTAAGTTTCGGTTTTACGTACATAATATTTATCATTTTATATTATTTATTTTACTAAAATAATACACGATGGATCATCTTATTTATTACATCGTAAATAAATCAGCAAAATAAATCATCATAAGAAATACAAAATATTATGTATGTTAAACTAACTATAAGAAACTTTTAAATTAATCTAATAATTTATCTCTATTTTATATCGTGTAATTCTGTATGCATTATATGTACCTATATGTTACAGTTAATGTAGAGAATTCGGGCATTGTATAGAATGCCTAAAGGATTTTGATCAATCTAGAATGTGTTGAGTATGAGAAGGAGAAGTAGGAAGGAGCAGCTTTTAAATTCGTGTAAGTGAAACAAACTATGAAAATTGAAAAATTAGTTCTCAATGTTCTAAACAAGTTTCAGTTATTCTTTAAAAAAGCCTGATGCAACTTGAGGGGAGAAACGTTTTTTCTAATATAGAAAAAGGCACAAATTCAATTCTGGATAATTGAAGATATATATTTTTATTATGTTACTATAAAGGTCAGTATGGTGGTACTTGGTTTTTGTTAAGAGTTTTGATGTTCTTCCTTTTAACATAAGATCACTTCGCCTCTCCCCTTTCATATTCTAAACAAACATCCCTTCTATTTACGAAAAATCCTATTATAACGTTTTAAAAATATACTCATTCTTTATCTTATCTTTATTATTTTTGGAGAGTACTTAACATCTATCAAGTTTTTACCTGTTGACCCAACGAATATTAATCAAATATCTTTTTCTTATCTTCTGAATTAATATAATTATATTCAAGTACACCCAATGAACCAATACTTGATATCAAGTACTTTGATACTCGTATCTAAGACTTTGATTAACAGCCGCTGATGATAGTATCATGGATCTCTTGATTTCAGTAATAATGACAATAATAAAAGAAAAAAGAAATGAGAAAATTAGATATATCAAAAAACGGCATGCCCACTGGGCCAAATGTTTTTCAAAAAAATCCAAAGCGAGACCGAACATCTAATAATTATGCCCAGTGGCCATTAATAAACTAATCCTTGAAGAATTCTTGCTTGATGATTGAGAGCAGCAAGGAGTCCACGGTTGCTTTATCGAAGCCCAGAATCTTCCAGTGCCAGAGGCAATGTTGGAGGACGATGGATAGAGGGCAGAAGAAAGAAGAGGGCTATAATTCAACATTTGTATATATGTATGTCAAGAAATTAAAATGAAGAAAAAGACTAATTTTAGGAATTAAAGAGCATATACATTAAATATGATATAATTTCAAAAGTAACAATGTAATATAAGATGACGTAATTAATGATTAATAATATTGTGAATAGATTATTAAAAGAGATAAATAAATCGGTAATAATATCGTTACGTGATAAGTAATAACAAAAGCTTATCTGTCAAATGTTTGTTCGATATCGTGTCAAATAATAAATTAAATGATTAGGATAAAGTTAACAAGAGCTGTAAGATATAAAATAATTAAAAAAAAGAAATCTTATTTATCTGATTTGAGTTTTTGGATAAATTTGTTCTCATCCAAATTTAAATAGAAGCCTCACTGCATATATAAAAATAATAACAATAATTAATGACTGTTGATGTCGGACGACTACGAGAAAAACTAAGGACAAGAATAAATGAGAAGATGTGAAAGGGCGTCGGCCAAACTAATTGCCGATGGTATTAAACGTCATAGTTTTGCAAGGGGATGTTAATTCGACTGAAGATTAAATTCAAAGAGCCTGAAAAGAGAGAACGAAAGAAAGATATTCGATCAACAGGTAAAGGCTTAGTCCAATAAAAAAAGTTTCGGACTTTTTATCCCATTTCTGATTATTATAAGGAAGAAGTTTCTGAAGTACAATTAATAGAAATTCTAAGGTTTGATTCTAAATTATACTAATGATACGTATTTCACGATATCCTGGCAAGGTTTGCTTTTTCTTTTATTCTCTTTTTCAACACTCTAATCTTTTTTTCTTTATTGTTCTTTCTTTCTTCACGATATTACTCTCTACACACTTATGTATATTTCGAAAACGTTCGATTTCTACCCATGTCCAGTCTAAACTCATTAAACAAAGGAAAAACTAAATATTTCGAACCGTTTGTTTGTCTTATACCTGAGTATACTTGATTTCGTCACGACCGTGCAATTTGAAACGTTCCCTTTGTCCTCTTGTTGCTCGTACACATACTCACAATTAACTACTACAGACGCATATAATTCTGTAAACTTTTACAATACAGATAATAAAAAACAATCTGTCTTAAAGTTTTACAAAAATATATTAATAATTAACTTATGGTTAGTTCCTATCAATCTAAATTAAGTTCAGAGCCTTGAGGAAAATTACAGAAGACGTAGAATTAAAAAAAAAAGAAAAAATGAAATACGTTCGACATATAATTCAACATGTTGTGGGCATCGATAATCAGTTGATTTACGATTTGCCTCAAAACATAAAAATGATAAATCTTAGCATAAGAAAAGCGACGTTTCCAAGAGTCAAGCAGATGTATAATGATAGGAAGATGAAGAAAAAAAAATTAAATATGATAAGGGTGTAAAAGAAGAACGTGTCGTGTCGGTCAAGCCTGAGGGGTAGGTTTCTCAACCCTTTCAGCTTTTTATCAACGTCAAGGAAGCCGCATTAGTCGAGACGTTAGAAGCATAATCTTCGGATAATTTGTTCCGTGATGCGTCCTTATCAAGGTGTATATAATGGGTACTCCCCCGAAGCATAAGAAAATACCGTGGGCGACGAGAACGGTACGCAAGTCTTTGAAATAAGAGGAACGGAAAGAGAGAGAGACAGAGAGAGAGAAAAGAGATCCGGGAGTGAAGAGAGGAAAAGGGCTGGCCTCTCTTTGAGCGATGCCCATCTAATTACAAACCTTTTGCTCGAAGCACGACACACGGTATGGGTAATGTTCTTTCATGGTGCGAGAAACAACTTTTCGTATGCGTGCACAAAGAAAAAAAGAGAATAAAAAAAAAAGATAAAGAAGAAGAAAGAAAAAGTAAGTAAGAAAGATACGTGGAGCCTCTTCACCGATCTCTTGAATCTTTGCTTCTTTCATAACTGAACATTAAAAAAAGAAATGGACTTCTCTCAATGGTTTCGATATAGAGAAAAGCAAGCACACGAAGGTTTTCTTTCAGATCACCAGATGTTGCGTTCGTTTCGTGATGCTGTTGTTAGTTACTGCTGAACATTCTCGAACGCAAACGAAATTTCTTCGATGACTGTCACCGTCATTATATACACATACATACACATATAAACACGCATATCCTTGTTCAATAGAAAAGATAAGATGTTTAAAAAGAGAGAGAGAGAGAGAAAGAAAGAAAGATCTCGTTTAAATCCCTTACGTAAAGATCACTATTGTATATAATCCTAGCATCAAGGTGTGTGTGGCCCAATGGTGTACCGATTCTCCTTGGAACTATTAATTAACTTGCGACTACTGCCCCTGTCCAATACTTAATTACGAAGCTATTACTTTCATACGTTACGCATATACACGTTAATAGAAAACTATGTTGTATATAAATTTAATTTATACTTTTCTTCCTCGATCAATTCAATCTTTTCTATCATTAAATTATCCTATAAATTGTGATATCTCAACTTTTAATGTTATAATAGAGAAATATCGAGTAAACCAGCATAAATTAAATGATTAAGCATGTAATGTGGAATTAAGATAATTATGTGGAACATCGTCATTATTATTGATAAAAATTTGTAATAAGATTTTCTTTCAGCAACATCAAACAATTTCCTAAATATTATCAAAATAAAAAAAAAAATAAAACAATCTAAGATGAACCGAACATGGCGATGAAAAGAGATCGGCACGAAGGGAAATTAATCGAACGTAATCGACCGATCCCTGTCCGCCAATCTGCCCCGTGCGGATTTTCAATTTGCTCGGTCCATGGGGGCCTCCTTCTCTTCTCTCTTTCTCTTTCTCTCTCTTTCCACACTCACAAACGCGAACATTAATCCAACGCTTTACTATACTGTTCTCGCTTCCCTACATTTTGATCCACCTCACCCTTCTCCGATTTTTAAAGGAGCTTCCTCGATTTTGTAAAGTACTCTCATGCTTATCAAATTTTCATAATTTGTTCTTTCACCTTGTGTTATTTTTTTTTTCTTATAAAACAACATTTTTTTTTTTGTCAAAAGAAAAAACAAATTATTTTATGCAGAAATAAAAGTCTAAAAATATGATTGAAGGATTTAATAAATTACTTGTGTATACACATCCTTTCTCTTGTCTTTTTTTTTTTTTTTTGATCGAACAATATGAATAAATTTGTATAATTATAATTTTTTTTTTCTGTTTTCTTTTGATCAAGTATGCTAATAATAAGTTTTGAATACGATTATACAATTAGAATACGGATCTAACGAAAGAACGATCTCTTCATCAAAGGAAAAATGTGGAATCGAGGTGAAGGACTCTCGTTTCTTCTTCGAGTTTCTTTGATTGTTCGGATTAACTATCACTGTATTCCGCCCACGTGGTCAAAATGAAGTTAACGCGCGCAAATTGCAACGAACGTGTATAGACGAACACGCGTATAGTGTCAAGAGAAACAATGAACGAGGTCGACGACCTCGTGGTTGATGTTAAAAGGTAGAAGTTGCTTGGTAATCGCATTGGCATTCGATTAAAAATATCTTGAACTTAACGAAACTATTTAGTGTCTTATTAAAGATGTCAACTCTTTGATCGTTCATTTAGATAT
This sequence comes from Polistes dominula, assembly GCF_049000335.1. Taxonomy (NCBI): domain Eukaryota; kingdom Metazoa; phylum Arthropoda; class Insecta; order Hymenoptera; family Vespidae; genus Polistes; species Polistes dominula. The sequence goes on along the minus strand of NW_028301152.1, from coordinate 3,212,380 downwards.
ATAACAATTTAATTTATAGAACTAATTGATGATTTTTGATAAATGTTACAAATTTGGATGATTTATTTTTCGAAATAAAATGATATTTCGTATTTTATCATTTAAATAATATATTTTAATTTGTATTTATTTCCATTACCGGTCAAAATTATTTTACTACCATTCCAAAATAATAGAAAGTTGGTTTTAAATGAGTGTTGTATCAACTTCTACTTAATAATTTGTATAGAAAATTAATTAACTATTCAACAAATTCATAATTACGTTCGATCTGAACGTGTCATTCGTCAAAAATAACTTTATTTGTAAAAAATGTATTTTCAATACATCGATTACATATTTTTTTTTACCACCTAGATAATTCAATCACTTTTTAATACAAATTACTATCAAAAAATTGCAAAAGTTATTACTTACAGTATCAAAATATATAAGGTATTTGTTCTACAAGAGAAATATCATTTTATACGATAAATTTGAAGTGTTTTAATGCTTGAATGTACGAAACGTTTTATACACCAACATTAATGTAAAATATTATTTTACAAAACAAAAAAAATTGAAAAAGAAATATCTACTCGACTACTCCATTTAAATAAAGGTTGAAGTAACGAATCCTTACGTAATCACTTTTTAAATAAGGAAAGTTCTTCTTCAAAAGAAGTAGACAGTTAATGAAGGTCCCCCCTAGAAATCGTTTACTAACGAGATCAATTGCATTCTGTCTTCGTGACGTTTCACGGCACGGAAGTAGGGACCGAATGAGATTTCTTAAATCGCGCCAATCATTAATATCTATCCTTTGTGAGTCACGTCGCGTCGTAGAGAGACATCCATCATTACCTTCGGACCGGAATAGAAACTGATTATCTCTGGTAAGCGGCACTGAACGTTCATATATCAAATACAAATCTCAAAGCTGTCGAAAGTAAGAACGTTCCTCCGACAGAGTACAAAGTACGATTTGGAAAGGATATCCTTCGTTTATTCTTACGACAGCGTGATTATTATACGAATACGAAATTGTAATACCAATTAATTGGATTGTCTAATTAAAAGACAACAATAATGAGAATTCTTTACTCGTGAAAATTAATTTTACCATTAAATTGATTCTTCATAGTAGATCACATTTTACGCGTAATAAACTAAATATTTTACAAATAAACAAGTTTCGTATTTTAAGAATTGATTTATGAAAAAAATCATGAAACATTTTTTCTTACCTTGTTTGCACTCATCGATGTCTTCGGAACAGTCGACACCCTTATAACCAGTAGCACAGGAACAAGCAAAGGAGCCATTGATGGGACTAGTGTCACAATTTGCTCCCTCGTGACAGGGATTCGACGTACAGGCATCGTCGAGATGACATAGAAGACCTGTCAATAAAAATAAAATATTTCTTTTTTATTTAAAATCTTTTATACTTATATTAAGTAAAAAGGAAAGATATAAAAACGATACCTATTACTATAGTATATAAAAGAATATTATAAAAACTACTAGACGCGGTTTAGAGAAGGGAAGGCAACTAATGTAAGACTTGGCACGTTTCTAGGGCAGTTGGCATTCGAGCAGGACACCAAAGACGGTGGTAACTGCCAAAGATGGACATCATTAAGACCTGAAATGCGCTTTGCACGGAACGCAAGCGGCGAATACGTACTTAGTTGTATATATATATACAATGTATATCTATGCTATAAAACGAGAAAGCACGAAGTATAGTAAGTAGCAGTAACAGCTAAGAACGAGGATCCTAGAAGAATCGCGATCAAATCCCAAAGAGCAACGATGGAACTTCGCGAAATCGTTGCATTCGTATTCAGTGAATTACTTCGGGAAAAATGTTTGAGAGCTTCCATTACGATAAAACTCGGCCTAATTACGACTCACGGAATTGATGGAATTCCAATTATTACCTTATTTAGACTGTTCTTTATGATCACGATTTTTTTCTTTCAAATAATATTCACACATACAATAACGTTTACATTTTCAATGATATTACCGAGTTTGATTGAACATTTGAAAACATTTAATCAGTTCTTTTTTTTTGAAGTGAAAACTTCTTTAGAATGGGAGTGATCTAAAAAGTAAATAAACGGAAACGGAGCTATGTAACGAAGCTATGAAACGGTTGCCATACTAAATAATGAGAGAAAAAGAGACAAAAATAGGATTTAGACTGCGAGGGAATGACACGGAATATAGCTATACAGTTTTTCCTATTCTCGGTCTCCTCTTTATGCTATGCTTCGTAGTTATCGCTCCTGGTTGTATATGTGTGTGTTTGAGTGCGACTGCATACTACAAAGCGTAAACACACATATTCTTTCGATACTCGAAATGTTTGTAGGTAGGAGCGATAGAAGGGTAGAAGAATAAACAGAGATAAGCACGTAGGTATGCGACAAAAGTATAAGGTCCAAGCCAACGGACGGTCGAAATAAAGAAAGAAGATGCGTGGTATGTTTTTTTTTTTTACCAAACGTGTCATTTATTTTCTATTTAAAAATGTTTCTATTTTATTGAAAAATTATTATTAAATTATTTATTTCGTAAATATTATTCTTATTAATGATTATGAAATATATAGATTAAAATAATTGTATTGTCTGCAAAATTTTACAAAAAAAAAAATTGATTATAAGATACATGAGAGAAAAAGAATTAGACAACATAGTAGAATACTTTTTTTTATAAATATGCAAAGACATGTTTTTTAATTATAATGTTTGCGTATTTAGGAAATTTATACTAATTTTTCAATAAAATAGAAAAGCTTGTAAATACAAGAAACTCGATTACGAGGCTTTTTAACGAGGCTTGTTTACGAGACTCTTCTACGAGACCTAATTAAACACACCCTAAGGACTTATAGGAAAGACCCTACGGACTTATCGGAAAGACCCTACGGACTTATCGGAAAGACCCTACGGACTTTTCGGAAAAAACCTCACTACTTTTCGGAAAAAACCTTACTATAGAGGTGTTTACTACACTAACAGAGGTGTTTAGTTACCATTCATTTTTTAGTTACCAGAAACAACTTGTCTCATTTCTTTGAATTGAGAACTTGCTTGCTGTGTAATATGTTATCTATTTATATATGTTTTCAATAAAACGTATAATAATTTTGGAATGTGATAACAATAATATAATAATAATATTATAACAAATAATCCCAACAATTATCCTACTCCTGATATTCTGCAGTCGTCGCTTTCTTTCGAAACTTAGTTTTTCGAAGGTTTCACTTCTAACACGTGTGATCTGCCCACATGATATTTTTTTTTTAAATTGTTTGAATGAAAATAGAATATTTTTATAATCTTTTATAGTACCGTATGAAGCAATAGGATAAGAAAATAACAAAAAGAATATAATAAAATTGTTACGATGGTAGTTTCCGATCAAGACGAAAAAAAAAGATATATCTTTATCTGGACATCGATATCCCTAGAAAATCGATTTGAAAACCGCTTCGATTAACCTCGAGAAAACTTGGCGAGTAATAAGGACGAGAACTCGTTTGCAGTCGTCAAGGTCGATAACGACTCCGTAAGGCCGATTCTAGCCTCCGGAATCTTTAGATTCTACAAGATCCCTTCTGGATTTGTCCCTCTGTTTGTTGTTTCTTACTCTGTCTCAAGGGAGGTGGTGCATCATCATCATCATTATCATTATCATTATCATTATCATTATCATTATCATTATCATTATCATTACCATCATCATTATCATCAACAACAACCATAGTGTTCTATGCACGTGCATCTGATGCACCTGCCGATTCTTTAAAGATGCGTAATGCTTGTTCATTGCTACTGACACAATTTGCAGAAGCCTTTTATTCTTGTCTTTACCGTAAGCGGTGCAAAACTAATCGTTTATGTTGTTAAAGAAAAGATCATATATCTCGAACTAAGAAACTTACGTTGATTTTATCTTACAACGTTTGTTTCACTCTGACTATGGTGTGTATATAAATTAAACGTTTAAGTAAACGCTAAACGTTCAATAAATTCCAGATCTTCCCTAGATTACTTAATTAATTAAATAAAATTTTCCTATTTATATAAAATGATAATATTATATTGTACCAAGTCTTTAATAATTTTATATCAAATATGTAGGTCTCTAATTTTATGTTATGATTGCAACATAAATATTATAAATGTTGTATTTTTTTACTTTCCTTTTTACGGGTTCAAGTCACTTCCTTACGAACACTTTCTCATGTATATCCGATATTACCAAAGAGGTCACGTCATTCTATAGCCTCTTTGAAGCCAACGGAACACGAGATTTGTTTTTTCGAAAGAGTCACTCATCTATTTTATTAACCGTGCTGACGTTGCTTGATGTAGTAATCTGACGGGAACTAATAGTTCAACGTGTGGCTAAGTCGTTGATTTATATAAATAAATGTTACATATTATTGTGATTACATTAAAATACAAATAAATTACCGAATAGTTTCAAATGTATACATTGTTTAAATGAATGCTAATAAAAAAATATTTAAATATTAGCTACTTTACTTATAACGTATATATACCTAATTAACTATGATAGTATAGATAATTGTTATTAATTATTATTACCCTTATGAAATTAAATTATAAATGAATATTTACCCGTCTTTCCATAAGTGCACTGACAATAGAAGCTTCCGACACGATCGATGCAAGTCGCACCATTGAAACAAGCAGCACCAGCACAATCATCGATATTGATGCTGCAATCAGGTCCAGTCCAACCATTGACACATATGCAAGAATAACTGCCATGTGAATTCGTGCAAGTTGCCCCGTTGTGACAAACGGAAGGCCGCGTTGAACATTCGTCGACGTCGAACTCGCATTGCGTGCCCGTAAATGTTGGTGGACAGAGACAGGAATATTCGTTTACCCTATCAATACAGGTCGCACCGTTCTGACAGAGATTTCCTGGACAATCGTCGATGTTCTCTTCGCAGTGTTTACCTCGAAAACCTACAAAAAAACAATATAAAAAACATTAGTATATTATTATTAGTGTTTCTTTTTGCATACAACTCATCAACCACATGTCGTATTCGATTCCGACTACCCTTTTTTGTATAAAGATGTAAATATATATATAGATTTGTACTTATTAAATAATATATATTTTGCACATTTATTTATGAAATGATAATAGTAGTAATAAATACTTATTAATAATAATTGTTATATATAATAGAAAAATAGCTTATATATGTACCTAAACATATTTACACGTTTCTATTTCCTCTCTTCTATAACAGAATATAACCAATTGAATATACATACTCATCGTGATTCTTCAAGAATCTTACTACCTCGAAACCGAACTACCAACTGTACCCTGAGAGCAATTTTACATTACTTACATTTATAAGAACGTAAATATATAGAGGTATCTAAACAATCGTGTAGCGAATTGTCGCTCGTTTAGATCGGCACGCGTTTACGTTCTTCAAATGACTCTTTGATCACTCGACCGTTTTTGCTAGAATTTAACGTTTAATATTCTAGGGAGATGAGAAAAGGTAATTCGTTCTTATATACTTTGTCGGCACAACGACGCGATTAGTTGAAGAACTTTAAAAGAAAATAGTTGGATGGTAGATCTCTCCCAGTGGAAACCTGTTTGCAATTTTATATAGATCGTATGCCAATAATCAGGAGGATGAGGAGGCCATTACTAGTTCCATACATCTTCTATCATCTAACGCCTAAAGCACATTTTCTTACGCAGGTTGATACGCCTCTAGAACTTTAGTTACACTCGAGTTGTTAGACGCGGAAACGAATCGCAAACTATCACTATTATTACTATACTTTCTATAGCATCACTAACACCAACTAAGTTACTCCCTCTAATCCAAGATTGATACACGCTTTGATGAATGCAAAAACGAAATGGTTAACCGAAGAGACTGGTACCTACGATGCCTTTTCAGATAAAGCGATTGCCTTCGATAACCGTGAAATCAGTCGATCGATGAAGCAACGAGTTTCTTCCTCTTCCAAATGAGCTAGGGGAAATAGGAACTTATGTTAGACGAATTCTAATCCATCTCCGTGATGTAATAAAATCAATCGAATGATTGATTGTTTAATATATTTGTTTGTAATTCATTTAGTTTATAAATGCTAGATTAAATAGAATTGTGATTGTTTTGTTTAAATAAAATTGAATTTTATGATAATATATATTTATATAGCTTTAGAAAAATTGACTATTATTATATTTTTATTTTCGAATAATAATAAATATAATAGGGTACTTGTAGTTGCATTGGAAAAATTATCATAGATAAAATTTAATATATCATCAGATTATCTATCTTTCTCGTTCTTACTATTAGATACTTTTTTCTTGTTCTTATCTTCTGTACAAAGCCAAATCAAATATTTAATCGTGGGAGATAATGGATTAGAAACGGAGTCGCGTGACCTTCCTCCTCCTCTTTATATACTACAAGTCGCATGCTTATTGTTACGCTTCCGTAATTTTAACTCTTTAAAGCATGAAGGCGGTTCGATGAACTTGAAAAAGTGACGAAGTAAGGACTCGTCACTTTGAGTCTTCGATATTTTGCTTCTCCTTTATACAACGTACGAACGTATTTCGTTCCGCTATGTTCATTTTTCTTTTCGATTTGTAGATTAAACAAAAAACTTGAACGAACATCGTACGAACATTTTTATTTGATACACTTAATATTAAAATCATCCGAGACATTTTATTTTTCGTTTGAAAATTACGATTATACGAAGAACTATTGTAAGTTATTTTGATTATGAATTCTTTTGAATTTTTATGGTCTCAAGGAACCTAATTAAGCATAAAAGAAATGAAAGGTTTCTCAGCTTCATTCTTATCCATATTACCAGACATATCATTTTTTTTTTTTTTTGGCATATTTACGATGAAGAATTTTGTCTCCTCTTGAATAAGGCAACTATTTTTTTCTTCTATTCTCAAGAAATGTTAGAAAGTAGATACGTTATAGACGTCGAACGGCTTCGAATCAGAATTTTGAACCGGAATTTTAAGCAGGTTTCTTTTCTCAAATTTCAAGGGAATCGCGGATTTCTTCCACGCTATCGCACGCGACGACCGCAACGTCAGCTGCGTTAACTCTTTACAGAAGCATTCATTTGATTTTTATTTTATTGCAAACAACGATTTAAAAAATCAAAATCTGATAGAAATTATGTTAAGGTTTCATAATCTCGAAAGGGAATTTAATATGTTTTCTTTCCTCTTTAATTATAAAAACTGAAAATGATTTTCTAATCTCTGGCAAGAGATTAGAAAGGTAAAGTACTTGACTTTTTGCTAATCTTCGAATAATTTAGGATACTTTGGAAAGAAAAACTGAAATTACATGTCGATGATATTAACAGAATAAAAAGTACAAAATGAAAATGATGATGAGAGAGAGAGAGAGAGAGAGAGAGAGAGAGAGAGAAAAGAGAGCTTGGTTCTTCATGCGAGACTAATCGATTCCTGTTAATATCGATACCATCAGCCGACATACAAAAGAGTTTCTCCTTTCTTCTTAAGAATCAAGTTCTCGCACATATTTACACGACGATTCGTGACGCACTCGTATTCGTCTTCTTTTATCGCTTCATCCTGGTCTACGCCTCACCCCCCTCCTTTTTTCTTTCTTTCCTCCTTCTTATTTTTTCATTTTTTTCTTTTAAAGTTCCCATCCACCTCCGCAAGCGAATTACCGTGTCTCGCTTATAACGAGTTCATTTTTGAATTGACGCTGCTATCTTCGTATTATTTGCTTTTATTTATCTCTTTCTCTTTTAATCTTTTTCTCTTTCACTATCTCTCTCTTTCATAAGACACATATCATCAAACTTCATCTCCCTCCCACCCTTCCATCTCTTTTGAAGGAACATCGAAATTATCGAAAAAAATCATCAGCATATTTAACGAGATATTTCACACGAATCTTAACATCCTACCAAGATTCTACGGGAAATTGTCTTGGGAACAAACGATAGACTAGAATTTGCGGATTCACATGCAAACTGTGTTTCGTGAACAGTGTTAAAAAGGGATAAGTCTCGAATAGACGGAGTCGAGAAATACACGCCTTTGCGTGCTCGTGCATGATTGTGCATGTAGGAAGAAATAAATGTATTGCGAGGAGGACGTCCCTTCTTCACGGGGGATATATAAGTATTACATATGTGTATGTATACATGCGTGTGTGTATTTGCCGAGGGATAAGCGTTGCCTTCTTCTAAATGACTCTACGTTTTATTTTCACAAGGGGTCGAACTTCTCTTCTTTCTGAAATAACCAACTCTGATGCCAACCCTCTGAAGCAACTTGTTGTATTTGTGCTTATTCGTTAAAAAAAAAAAAAAAATCAATTTTTTTCTATTAGAAATGTGGAAGAAAAAATGTACGAAAGAAAAAATTAAAAAGAACTCTATTCGATACACACGTGAAGAAAAGAAAAATGTTGACGTTGATTGTTGGAAAGTGTGTTGAAAAACGGCGGAAGAGTTAAGCCACTTACAAATCGACCTAAATGAACTACCATAATTGCAATTGTCCTCACCCTAGATAGCAACGATCGGAGGCTGCAGCTACACTCAACCGCGTTTTCATCTCTCTTCATTCTATATCTCTCTTTCTCTCTCTCTCTCTCTCTCTCTCTCTCGCGCGCGCGCGCACTTTCTGCGCATGTGTATGCGTATGCTTGTTGCGTGTGGACCCTATTTTAAAGAAGGATACGTATCCGTTACTTCGTTACAAATCCAGGGCCGTGACGAGACATTAAGTGCCTCGGTTTTTTACTCAAAGTAATAAGATCTGTTTTAAGTATTACGATTATTTTTTACAATCTTACGAAATTACGAATTTCAATAGTAAACCAGAAAGGGAAAAAAGTGAACGGATCCTTCCAAGAATATGATAACGTTTGTTCGATACTACCTTTCTAAGATAATAAACACTTGTACTTTATTGTTCATTCGAAGATTGAGTTAAAGAGATACCTTTCTTCTCTCGTTTGAACTTTAAGCAAGTAATATTATCCTTTAACTTCGTTAATTTTATATAATGAAGTATATATATAGTATATAATATATATATAGAGCGATGTGATACCGGAGAACGAAGTTCCACGATTCCAAGTAGCAGTAAGACAGGATTCTCGGAAGAGGAATTTGAAGAATCTCGCGAAGTCGTTGCAATTAGTCCGAGAACAACTCGATTCCCAAATGATTTTATTTATCTTTTAAAAGTTTTAAGAAAATCTCAGAAGATCAATTCTTTCTATCTTTATTATTTAGTTGTTCTTTATCTATCACTTTATCTATCTATATATATATATATATATATATATATATATATATATATATATATATATATATATTATCTCTTCTTACAATCAAAAAGAAAGAAACGAAGGGATAAGCCGTTTATCGGAAGACCGAACCCCGAAGAAGACTAGTTACGAGCCTGTCCAAATATTTCCTCGAGGGTCCTGTTCCTTTCCCCTTACTCTTTTCACCTCACTATAGTATACTAAACCAGACTCTCTAGATCCCACTTGAAGAACAAGATTGAATCGACATCGATGCACGGAAAAGTAACACGAACGAGATAGAAACCCTTTATTCTCTTCCGCAACACCATTGCGGCTTCCCTTTACCACGAGGATATCATTTTATTTGACCCTACATACATGTGACTAGGAAGTAGTAGGTTCCTATCTCTTCTGATTATCCACCGGAAGAATAGATATTTTATTTTCCAGATATCACATATATACATAGATTATCAGCGATATATTTTAAATATTCTCTCATTTTTCTTTTTATCGAAGAAAATATATTAACAATTTTTTTCAAGGAAATATTATTTTAATAAAAAAGTCTATTAGCAATATGTATATCTTTTATTGTTAATCTAGTAAATTGTTAAATGAAAAATTTTTTCAATTAACATGACTACATGTTAATACAATAAAATATAATAGAATGAATACATGCATAGTGTATATATATATATTTATACTCATGTTATTGTATGTGTAGAATGTTACCGTATGGTACACCCTGTTGTACCGTGTCTGCTCATAGAGTTCACGACAGTAGCGTAACTGTTCTATCTCTTCCTCTCTCTCTCTTCCTCTCTACCATAGTATACGTATCCTTTCCTAAAAAATCATTGCTCCGTAGGGAGCTTCACCCTAGGATAGTCTTACTCTCTCTCTCTCTCTCTCTCTTCACCTCTCTCTTTCTCTCTTTCTCTGTTGGTTGGATTCGAAGTGGCTCTATCCGGACGTCTCCCTTTCTCTTAATCTCTCTCTTTCTCTCTCTTACTCGATAGCAGAGGGGCCGCTCTTTTCCCGCTGGACCGAAGCTCCAAAGAGAGAAAGAGAGAGAGAGAGAGAGAGAGGAGAGAAAGAGAAAGAGATAGACGCAGTGCCTCTCAGTCGGTCAGAGGTGTGGCAACGTCGCGAGAGCGGGTGTGCGTCTCACAGGGCCACGTGGTTCTGTGGTGGGGACTGTGGGAAAATTCTCATGCCGCCGACTACGCTTCGTTTGCGGTGCTCAACCAGCGGCTCCGTCGCGTACCACCGCGCACAGACTTCCTGCTTTCACGCTTCAAGAACGTTTCACCGTGTCTTCGTTCAAAGAAAAACGCTATGATTAAAGCGTGTGGCCGAATCGCTTACGGCGACCAACACGCGCATCCTCATTTCTTTCGTTATTTAGAGTAACTTGTTTTTTCTTTTCTTTTTTTTCTTCTTTTCTTTTCTATTCATTTAATATTCAAATATATTTTTTATCGATTAATAATTATCGATTTTTATGATTATTTAATTTTATTATGAAAACTCATTACAATAATAATAAAATAATTAGATGTTTTAGAAAATAAATTAAAAGATCAAGTTGAGAGACACTGTATGCCGGACCCACCAAACGAAAAGGAAGGTTAACTACGGCCCGTGCCTCCCCACCAAAAACTATAGAATGGTACCGGGTGGTCACGAGCACGCTACAGGGGTCTCCGCCCCCTCCCCTCTACCATAGAAAAATTGTTTGTCCGCTGCCATAACTGTTCATATCGAAGAGAACGTTGTAATTATTCTTACCACGTGGTTACTTGTAACGCGGACGAATGCGTCCATGCACCTGCCGATGATAACGCTTCAAGGGTACATGTATGTATATCTACAATCTAAGTACACGCGTATATACGTACAGGACTATGCTCGTTAAATGGAGCCAGATAGAGAGATCTTTTGTATTTGAGATAAGAACGAAAGCTTCCTTTTCTGGACTTTGTATGAAGTTTCAACGTATAATAAAAATATTTTTTAATGTTTATCAGATATTACATTACATATAATAATATATATATACGTATCACGTTACACAATAAGTAGTAAAAAATGAATCGTAAGTTATTCATTAACTCATTCTGCTTATCCTTGCTTAAAAAGTAATCGTTTAAAACATTAATAAACGAGTTAGCTTTAATTAACACATAGCTTTTACCTGTGATGACAGTGTGTAGAGTAAAAAGACAAGTATTACGTAATAAATGGTTGAAGCTTAATGAGTTAATCGTAATACAATTTCGACTTCATTAGTATCAGACTCAAGAGATAGTTTCACTTAACGAATATATACCAATGAGAAGAGACATTCATCAGTGGTCAGTTTGAAAACAAGACAGTCAGACCATATACATCGTGTCTCCTCTCCTTCTAAGGAGTAATTATTGCAATTCGATTTAACCTCGTTACAAGACGTTTAATGAGCACGCACGCGTGCACATACACACACACACACACACATACACATCTCGAATGTAATGTTTTAAAGTCATTATATTTTCTTTTTCTCGTTGCGATTGGTTTTTCAAACTGATCCTGACGTTATCAAACAGAAAGAGAATTTTCTATAGTTACTTGTATGTACAAATATACAAAAAAGAAAATAATGAGAGAGAGAGAGAGAGAAAGAGAAAGAGTTAATGAAGTATATTTAGCATCATCTCACTTGTCACGTCATTCTCAGAATTGAAGAAAAGATTATTCTTCGTGAAGAATAAGAAGAGGCTTTATAATCCCGTGGAAGAAAATAAAAAGGATAGAAGTTTTGTGTGTTAATGGAGTTAAAGCGTCGCACCGACGAGACGGTTTCACTTTGGTGGGCGATGATATCGGTGCAGCATCGGGAGGAGCACGCGAACGTGGCATAATTCTTGGATCGAATGGAAAGGACAGCCGGATGGACGGTTGCCATACGCGATTGGGAGTGGTCGTGAGTGCTATGAAGAAGCAGAGAAACTTGAGAGTGAGCCTACTCCCTTCACTCACATATATGCTATATATATATATATGTATATATAGTTCTACGTATGTATTTATTTATGTGTACGTATGTCTTTCGTGTATCTGTACATGTATATATAGATAGTCCTGCTAACTACCTTCGCTTATACATATTATATATACCACCTACATTTACACGTATGTATTCGCGAATGCATGCAATATATATATTCTTCATGCATCTGTGCATATGTATGTAGATCGTCATTTGAGGGATCACACAAGAGACTCATGCGACTCGTTCTCTCTTCGGTCCAACATAACATAGAAGAGCAAAAAGAGACCGATAATGTTCTTCTCTCTTACTCTTTTTCTCCCTTTCTTTCACTCTCCATATACATGAAGATTTATCTCGTCTCAGCCTTCTAAACGCCTCGTGTCTTCCTGTCTCTTTCTCTCTTGACGTCCATTTTCAGAAGCTTTAAAAGGTGCACGTAGTACTTGAAGAGGGAGCGAGCAAGCGAGCGATAAGCGTAATTTGAATGGGTAATGGCTTCACCGAGAGGTGGGTCCACTCTAATGATGGGTCCAACAGGAAAGAAAGAGAGAGAAAGAGAGAGAGAGATATGATGCGAGCTTGGAACTTTAATGTATATACTCTCTCTTTCTTTCTTTATTTTTGAAGACACTTTAAACACTGATGAGACAAAATAAACCGTTCATACTTAATCATCAAACTAAAAAATATTTTTCTGAAAGAGAAAGAGATAGAGAAAAAAAAGCAAAGATTCATTGTATTGGAAGGAATTCGGACGTTAGACGATCTCGCACGAAGCTTTAATTCATGCGGTATGGATTTCGTGCGTCCCTTCTTCTTCTTCTTCTTCTTCTTCCTTCAAGCATGAATAATGCATACGGTTATTTCTTTCGGAGTACCCAATTTAAAGATATGCTTGGAAACGAACGCTCTTCATGGCCACAAAGCATCGTCGTATCTCTCTCTCTCTCTGTCTCTCTGTCTCTTCCCTTTTACCCCTCTTGTTTTTCTTATTTCATTTTATTCTTATTCTTAAGTCAATTCCGGAAGAGAGGATGTGAATCGAAGGACGCACCAGGACGATCCAAAGGAGAAACGATCGTAAGCACTTTAAGAGCTTCGAAAAGAAGCACTCGAGGGAGTCATGGACTCAATGACCGAAAGCGAAACGAGTCTTCTACAAATAAGCAAGACGACGTTCCTCTTTCAACGTCGGTGCAACTCTTCAGATTTTCAATTGCCTCATTAACATTTTTCTCTCTTGTAAATTCTCCACCCTCCCAGCTCCTAGCTATCTATCTTTCTCTCTCTGTTTCGTTTCCTCTCTTCCTCTTCCTCTTCCTCTTTCTTTCTTTATTCGATAAACAACAATATTTATTTTAGTTTGAAAATAAGTCCCCCTTGGTTATCTCGATAAAAAAGATTTATTTTTTTCTTGAATCTTTTTATCTTTGTTTTCGTTAAAAAGAGAAAAAAAACATCGAAAAGAAGATTTTGATCAACAAGTGATTGATTTCTACGATAGAACAACATGTTATGTTAATAATAGTTATGTGTTAAATAAATTGTATGTTAAAAAAGCACCAGACAATTAATACATTGCAACGAAGAATACATAAGCAAATAAAACTGGTTCTTTTTAGCGATTGATCTCACGTTGATAAAATGATTTATTTCTTTTTTTGTTTTAGTAAAAAAAAAAAAAAATAACATTGAAAAGAGAATTTATGATCAACAAGTGGATTGCGATCAACAAGTGGATTACGTTCAACAAGTGGTTGATTCTCACGAAAGAATGAAATATTATATTTATAATTATCATGTTAAATAAATTTTACGTAAAAGAATACTTAACAGTTGGATCTTTTGTAACAAGGAATACATAAGACGATTATAAGCTTCATAAAAAAGTCGACAAAATCGAGACGAAGGTACGAGCGAGCCTGTGCTAAAAGCAACAGGTTCGTATTGATCAACAGGTGTTTCTTTCTCTCGAGAAAGAGAAAGAAGAAAAGAGAATACACGATCAAGGGACTATTGTAAGCAAAGAAAGATGTTGATTATTTCGGGGAGAAAAAAAAACAGAGGAAAAAGAATAACACAATATTTTTATTCTCTTCCTTCTTCTTCTTCTTTTCCTTGTGAAGTTAATTCAAATTTTATTTAACATTTCGAGAAAAAAATATTCGGTCACATGCGTGACCCAAGTATTACGAGAGGAAGGATATTTACAAATATTTTAAACAGACATATGGCCTGGCGAAAGTTTATTTTATCTTACCAAAGGAAAAGAAAAAAAAAGAAAAAGAAACTGTTTCAATCATCTGCCAATGATGATCAAAGAACGAATAAGAAACTCAACGAGATCTTTTTACTCATTCTTTCGATCCTTTCTACCTCATCACACAGAGATGAAAGAATCGAACAATAAAGGATAATCTTCCCTATCGATCGGATAGAGCTAGCTTAAAGTTTCACAAACCAAGGGATCGTGGCATCTAGTAGAAGGCATGCAAAAGAGATAGACAAGATATATAAAAGGAATACACGTTAACGTTAACTATCGTTATTTTCTTGGCTGCGAGAAGGCACAAAATGGCTACCGATGGACCAGTGGGGTGTATCTTCATACATATATCTATATATGCACCTATCTATATCTATATATGCATATATATATATATATACCAGCATAACTGAGGGAAAAAAAGAAAGAAAGAAAGAAAGAAAGAGAAAGAGAAAGAAAAAGAGAGAAAGAGTAAGCGGCGTATGCTCGACAATGGAGCCGTCATGCGGCTACCATTCTTTACGGACAATCAGTGGGGTCCCCTTTCTCGGTGTACCCACCCGAGTCGCCCATGATGCCTCATGCCGCTTAAAAAAGGACAGTCGACTCCTTATTTACGATTTAGACGCCTCTCTTTCTCTTTCTCTTTTTCTCTCTCTTTTTTTCTTCCTTTTCTTTTTCTGTATATCTCTGTTCTCTCTATACTACCGCTTACTTGGTTCTTTCGAGAGCACACACAAGAAAAGGAAGCAATATAGTAGTCCTTATACTTGAGGAGTACTTATATACATAGATGTCCCTTCGAAAATTCTAGGGAGATCAACATCCATACGTATAGGTATATTTCTTCTCTATTTCTAGAGACCCTTCCTCTTCCTCTTCTTCTTCTTCTTCTTCCAAAGACTACGTACCCAACACTACTGTCGCATTATTCATAGAATATTTCCTGGTTCGTCTATAAATCTTCGAACACGTTAATGTTACGGTCTCTTATACTTATGAAACGATGAATTTTATTACAACCGAGAGACTTACTTTTAATCTCTCTTTTATTTTTCTGTAAATTAAGTCACATTGTTCGAGAGAAATATATATAAACTCTAGTTTATATTATTCAAACATAATAAACGATAAATTAGTTCGATTTTATTTTCATAGCGTTTATGATATTAGATTTGTTTATGTATTTTAAGAGAGATTTATATTTATCTTATAGTTCGAAAGCGATTAAAAAGGATTGCACTTAAACTTGATCAGAATTATTTTCCATTGAACATAATATCGAACTTTACATGATGCGAACGGTTCTAATTAAACATATTATTAAAATAATATTTTCAAATAATAAAGTTATTTATTTTAATGCATGCTCGAACTGAAAGTGTAAAAAGAATAATTTATTATTTTAAAACTTCAATTTTAAACAGAACATCGTTCTATCTTATGGTTAGAAATACAAAATTAAGAATCCGATAGTCTATATGATGGTATTGTCCCTTTCGATGACGGCATATCACATGTTTAGGAGCGTATCGATAAAAGCTGTAATATCGTGAAGAGGAATCTCTCGAAATCCTTCGATGAATCCAGTGACCTTAGAAAAGAGCCTAACGCATACGAAGAAGGAAAAGAAGAAGAAGAAGAAGAAGAAGAAGAAAGAGGAGGAGGGTAGCATATAACGCAGGTAAGAAGAAAAAGAAGAAGAATAAGAAGAGGAGGAGGAGGAGGAGGAGAAATAGAGAAAGAAAAAGATGAAGGGAGGTGGATGGAGGAGAAGAGTGCAGTATCACGGTTGCTTTATCTCGGCACTGAGGAGGCTTTAAAGGAGTTGAAGAGCACTTCGCGTATACGAATACGAGTAGAGGGTATTATGTGTGGAACAGAGCCACCTCCATCTACGCACCTCCCTCCTCCTACTTCTCCTCCTTCTTTTCTTCATCCTTCTTTAACCGTCGGCTCTCTTTCCAAAGGAGTATATGAAAAGAGAAAGAAAGATATAGCTTGGTACATAAGACGGTGAGAGATCGCATGTGGTAAGAGAAAACCAGAAAGAGAGAAAGAAAGATAAAAAGAAAGAAAGAAAGAAATAAAGAGAGAAAGAGAAAGAGAGTTACTCGTCGAGTAAGAGGGCGTGGGTGCGCCCTTCGTGATTTACATATGCGTATTCTATACTTTATTTACTGCGTCCATCATTCTCCATTTATCTGCTCGCGTGTGGGTCGTACCAAGAGAAGATACGAAGAAGAGTGGAAAGGAAAGCTGAGAGAAAAAGAGAGAAAGAGAGAGAGAGAGAGCGAAAGAGGAAAAGAAGAACGAAAAGCTCGAGAGTCTATCAGCCTCGGGCCGTTGAGTTTGTAAGACTGATCTCTTAACTTGAGTCTTATGATCCTTGAGAAAGAGAGACAGACTAAATAAATAAATAAACAAACGAATGAACGAAGGAAAAAATAATTTTTTTGTACCTTTTAGAAATGATTGTTTTTTCTTTTCAAAACTAAATAAGAACATTCATGATTTCGCACGAGTCTGCTTTCTTCTAAGAGACGTAACATCGGAAGAGGGCAAAGTTGCGAGAGTAATCGATAGGATCGCGAAAGAAACTTGGACGATGGTACGAGAGTTTCTTTCGAGCAAATCATGGGAAGGAGTATTCGTGAGAGTAACGCCGGACGTGAATGTTCGAAGAGTAAAGAGGTACTCGCGGATGATCTGTGCTTCAGGGAGATCGGAGAAAGAGGTACGAAGAAGAAGGGAAGGAAAGAGAGAAGAAAAAAAAAGGAACGAAAGAAAGAAAGAGATAGATAGATAGATCGAGAAAGAGGAAGAGAGAGAGAGAGAGAAGAAGAGGAAAGAAGGGGTGAGAGTAGGGGGATAGGGAGTTGCTAGAGAAACCAAGGAGGATGGATGAGAGAGAAACGCAGAGTTTCGGTTCGACATATCAGCCTGAGGTGGTCACGAGCCTTGGACGTCGAGTGAATGGCCACTAGTGGGTGGAACCCTTCCCTTCGTTTCGTTTCATGTCTTGTCTTCCCCCACCCCTTTTTCCTCTCCTCGATACCAAATGGATTCCATCTACACGTACTATCTCTCTCTTTCTACAAATTTATAGACAAATTTATGTATATACCTTTGGCAAAGTGGTATGAAACGTTAACGCTTAATGTTTTATTCAATTGATTGAAATTCTTCACTTTCATATGTCATTCTTTTAATGTATTGATTATTTATTTAAAGATTCTTGTAGAAGAATAATGTTATTTAAGAAATTAAATGAATATATATTCAAACGGAAATATAACGGGAAATATTATATTATCCAATAAATTTATTATATACGACAAATAAACATTGTAATATTGTGTAATTACGAACAGATAATTTTTCAAATAATTTATATTTTCGTGACGATAAGTTAAGAATTATGATTACTCTCGTAAGTACATCTTCTTAGAACCAAAAAAAAAAAAGAAAACAAAATCGTATATTGTCGATGATAAATCTTGCAATTAGTAAATAAGTTTCGGTATATCACGAGAGAACATTGAGCGAATACATAGAAGGAAAGAACGTTCTTATCTAGAGGATAATCAAGATTCAACGATGCCTCTCCTCGATTCTCGTAACGAAAAGATCCTACGATCTGCTTTCTTGCCGATTTGCGCGTCTCTCCGAGTCCTCTGTGTTCATTAAAAGGAAAGTACAAGAAACGGAATAAAGTAAAGGCCTCGGAGGTAAGCAGAGACTTGCACGAAGATTCGAGAGGACAGATAATCGACCGAGACGAGCTCCAACGAGAAGAGAACTACTACACTACAACTACAACTACTATTACTATATTATTATTGCTACTTCTACTACTACTACTACTATTATATTATTATTACTATTTCTACTAGCACACTACTACTATTACTACTTGCAACTATTACAACGAATAAGAATGAGAAGTATAAAGAAAGATGGAATTTATAAGATGAGATGAAACATACATCGATTTTTACGATATATGGAAACATCGTTCGCGATCTTGCTTAGCTAGTGGACTAAGTCGAATACACCCACGCAGGTTCGAAGGTCATGTAGGATGTGCAAAAGGAAGGTTAAGATGAGAATAAGTTGAAAAGACGAGAGGGCGGGGAGGTGGTGGAAGGAGTTATAAAGATTCTTCTTCAACGCGTACGGTTCCACCACACTCCCTTTCCCTCCTACCCTCTCTTTCTTATTCTCTCGTCAACGAAATCGCCGTGACTTGCAGGAATTCGCTCTGGAGATCGAACAAAAACTACTTTGTTCTAAGGTAAACCAAGGTGAGGGCACACATATGCGTTTCTTCGTGCCTGAAAGAGGTGTATCGAGAGGGCGGAATAAGAAAAAGAGAGAGAAAGAGAGAGAGAGAGAGAGGGGAGAGGGGAGAGGGAGAGAATGTTCTCCTCTTTTTCTCTTTCTTTCTCGACGTAGCAAAGAAAAAGCGCATCGAATCGGCCGCAAATTGTCTTCGACGTGGCCGCCTCCTTTCCTTTATGGCGCACCCTTTAATCCCCATTCGTTTCTGCGCGACGCCGAAGCGTTGAATTTATTTGCACAAAGCGAACGAGTCAGCCCATAGCTACGTATATATATATATATATACATGTATACAACAAACACATATACAGATACACGAACGATGAAGAAACATAGAAACTTATTGGATGCGACGACGAATTCCAGAATTAATGACCCCGATTTTACGATATCCGATGTGGTTCCGTTTTTAAATAAATTTACATATCTCGATTTAACACGATTTACGTCATAAATGAGACAAGAATGATATTTCACGAATGAAATGTCTATTTTATACTTAAATAATTTTAAATAAAATGACGATTGTTAATTTTTGAACAACGATAATATAAATTAAGAGTAGATATTTTTAAATATATTTTTTAGAACACGTTTAAATCTTTAACAAGCATTATTCTACATATTTACATTTCAAGAATGGGTCCCAAGGAGAGAAGCCTTTGGAGTTCCAGTTTCGGAGTGCAGTGTTTTAGCATACAAGATTTATGGTAACGGAGCGAACGCAGGAGGACGCAGGAGGACGCAGGAGGACACAGGAGGACGTTCGTGTATCCGATAACCCAATAGCTGAGAGCGGACTGTCGCCGCCTGCGGATTTTCCAAGGGGAGACACCGGGAGTCTCGGAATTGCATAAATTTGCATACATAGTCGGTCTCGCTGCACCCTTTCGCCAGCCTTTGCACAAGACATACATATGTATGTATATATATGTACTTTTGTACATATGTGTTTACCGAAATGAGATGAGCGATCGTGTGGCATCGTTTTGTCGCCATGTACAACACGCGTAGGTGGACTTTTAAATTTCAACAGTTTCAAGATCAGCTCATATAAAATTTACTTAAATAGTTTGAACAATTATTATGCAAAATCATAAAACAGTATATTAATATTTATGTAATTATATTTCTATATTTAGATTCGTGAGATTATTTATTTTAAATATTAATTGTTAAATTAATTGTAATTAATTATAATTAAAAAAGTTGGTGTTTATATTATAATAATTATTACGTGCATAATAATAATAATAATAATAATAATAATAATATAAATGAACTATTAATCATTCCTTTTTATATATGATTTTTGAGATAAATAGAATAACGTGAGAATGTAGTATTTTATATTATTACTGAAATGATTCTATTTTATAAAGTTCAACTATATATACAGTTGATCATAGAAATGCAAGAAAATAATTATCGATGATTCGACAGAAACGAGATGGAAACTTATGCGATCTCACGAGTAAGATTAGATAGTAATAGATTAGAAGGGTGGAGTAAGTTGGCCTGGAGGGTGGATTGCATGCTAAGCAATACCGGACACGAGCATTGCTACGGTGACTTACGCGCTCGCACACGACAAATAAATCTATGCAACGCATTATACGCCATGCTTCCCCCTGTCATGGTGGAATGATTAATGCTGCTCGCGTACACGACGCTTCACGTTCATCTTTCTCTCTTTCT
Source organism: Polistes dominula (assembly GCF_049000335.1). Lineage (NCBI taxonomy): Eukaryota > Metazoa > Arthropoda > Insecta > Hymenoptera > Vespidae > Polistes > Polistes dominula. Next base: position 3,191,668 of record NW_028301152.1, on the reverse strand, counting down.
TTCCATGCCGCAAGTTCGCCGCTAGAAAATAACCATTCTACCTTCTCTTTCTTTCTTTCTTTCTTTCTTTTTTCCTTCCTTTCTTTCTTCTTCTTTTTCTTCTTCTTCTTCTTTACAGCCTTCACTGTCGTACTTATTCCCTAGAAAACATTTAAACGTTTCCGGGAAGGAAGAAAACAGGAAAGTTTCTATTTTTCAGTCACGAACCTGCAGATTCTTTAAAAATAAAATTCCGTTCTTCTATTTAAAGAATAATAAAAATGAACATATACACATGTCTTGTTCGATAAATAATTGAATTTTCAAAATGTTTATATTTTTTTATCTTTCATGTAAAATGTACTTAAAAAAGAAATAAGAATAGAAGTTGTTAAAATAAAAAGTAAAGAATAAAGTATCTTGAAACAATTTATGCTTCGTTTTGATACTCATTCAAGATGATGCAGACAAAGCTCAAGGTGCATTAACTGTTTACAATTCTTAATGCGTAATTTTCAATCGAACACACTTCATTCAGACAAATCGAAAAGGTTTCCTTTTGGAATGTCGCGTCGGACATGCTAATGTTCCGTACGCAAGAAGATTGCAAGATGTGAAAGGCAAGTAGAGACAGTGTATGTGTGTTTACGTGTATTGGCTAAGAATCAATTTGCCAGACACAGTAATCTTTAACCTTATTCTAATTTAAACTTTGTATTATGACAAAAATAGAATAATAATTTAAACTATGTATATTTCTAACATTGATTAAATATTTAGATCATTTAATTTGTATATTATCATTCGTTTATATTTTTTCTCAAATCAAAATGGAAACACGGATAGCAAAGTACAATAATAATGGAAAATACTTCTCTATCTTTTTTGACAAGATTTTAATATTTCCATAAAAGGAAAAATGAAATAAATATATAAGTAAGTGTATGTATATATTTACAAAAAGAGACAGAGAGAGAGAGAGAGAGAGGTTGGCATTCTTGAAGAGGTTGAAGTAAAAGGCAAACATACAAGAAGGTTAGCGTTTATTTCTTTTCCTATTATCTTTCTTTTTTTTCTCTCTCTCTCTCTCTCTTTCTGATCACTTTTATACTGGTTGAAACATTTCTCTCTGTTGCTCTCTCTCTCTCTCTTGCCGTTGTATTTTCTCGAGACCCTAAGAGGCTGGATCGTCCTCGTCATCGTCAATATTTAAAGATGGATCCACTCAATATGAGCGAGCAAAACCGATACAAGTCCGCCGAGTAAACTGAGGGTATTATAGAAGATATTGAAAAAAAAAGGGGGATGATAAAATACAATTTTCTTTTTTTGCCCCTATGGAAAGAAATTTCCAATCTAATATCGTATCAAGAAATCTAATTATGTTAAAGGTATAAGTAGAAAGGATATATTGAAAGTTGATTAAGAAAACAGAAGAGAGAGAGAGAGAGAGAGAAAGAAAACAAGGTAAAAAAGGATGAGAAATAAAGAAAAGAAGAAAAAGAAGAGACATGATCGTATGGTAGTAGTATGTATATATGGTATACGATTTTGTCTTCTCGATCGACACGCTCGTTACAAGCTCGTTTTACATATGCGTTCAAAGGAGGGACCGGCCAAAAGGAGAAACGTAAAGAAAAGAGAGAGCCAAAGGAAAAAGAATAGCATACACGACACAAGTTACGCGGTTAATCTTTCGATCTAACGATCGGTACCTCCCTCTTCTACTACTCGGCTCTCCTTTGCTTACGGTAAGGCACTACTATACACCGAGATTACGGTAGGACCGCGAAAAAGGGCTTACGAAAAGGTAATTAAGGGAGATAGGAATCGCGGCTTAAATCGTTCTTAGCTTGCCGGTTACAAGAGGTGAACACGGTCCACCTTCGCGTCGTGGCCAAGCTTCGATGCTCTCGCGTGTACTTACCTTCCTTCTTCTTGCGGTCTCCTCCTATCCTCTCCTCTCTCTCCTCTCTCTCTCTCTTTCCCTTTCTCTCTCTCTCTCTCTCTTTTCTTTTCCACAGTGTCGTGAACGCCGCACCAAGAGATATCTGCATCTTCGAGTAGCCACCACCGATGGCTTTTGCACCAACCACCGAACGTAAAATGTTTTCCTTTTTTATTTCTTTTCTTTTTCTCGATCTTTTTTTTTTTTTTTTTTTACTATGCGAAATAAATCGCAAAATTGCATCCCATCGTCCGAATTATTTTCCACGAGAGAAAAGCACAAACGCGACTTTATCTTCCCTTCCTATACATTCCCGTTCAACTCCACCTCGCATTCCATCGTTCGTACAGACTTGTATCTCTTCGATGCACCGTTAACTCTCGGTGAAAATAGCTAAGGCGTGTTTCCCCGTGTGTTAAACTAAGCGATCGGATTTTATTCAGATTAAATGTTTAAAGTTGGTAGATTCGCTATTTTTTTTCTCTCTCTCTCTATTTTTTCTTGGGAGAGACCTACAATTGTTGTAATTGTTCATTTTCATATTACATATACATAATGCAAATTACACTTTGACGATAGGATCTAGATATTAAATTGTACTTGTTGGAATTATTAAATAATACGAAAGTAAAAAATTATTCTTTTATCTGATTTCTTTTACTTCGAGAAGACAAAAAGCTTTGAACAGAGCTCCCTTTTAATAATTTGTTTATCACTTTGGCAAGTAATAAATAATATATAAGATAACACCATGGTGATGTGTGTAATAGCAATCTTCGTTTTATAGAAGTTTGGTTCGAAGTGTTTTTCGTTTGCTTAAGAAATACTTGAATAAAAGTTAATTAAACAAAATATAGTCCCTTTTACTTTGTGATGTATTATTTGTTTCTTTTTTTATATCCATCCCATTTCCCTTTCATAAATAAACCAAGAGAAAGGAATGCCGAAAGTTTTCAAATACCATATAACTCTCTCTTTCTCCTAAGAAGCTTCGACCAAAGAACGATATCTCGATTGGAATCGATAAGACGTTTTCTCTCTCTCTCTCTCTCTCTCTCTCTTGTATCTTTCGCGCAGACTTTCTCGCAAGTGTTTGCGCCAGGACGAAGGTGCTAACGAGGTCGTTCTATCTCTACACCAACCTTCGTACCGACCTACGTGCCGATCTACCTGCACCTACCTGCCTGCCTGCCTGCCTGCCTGCTTGGCTTTGCTTTGCTTTGCTTGACTTAGCTCAGCTTAGCTTACCTACTCGTTCTCCTGTTTGTTTGCTTGCTTACCTTCCTACGTGCCTATACGTTCCACAACCTCGTCTTCTCGCGCCCGCATCCGTTTTCCTCTTGCGATCTTAACGCAAAGCTTCGAATGATCGAACACCGCCATACGAAATTGCCTGGTGCACGCGATACTAACCGATCGAGTACCCCTTAGACGAGCTAATTAGCGTCTATCTATTCTCGCGTTAACGTTAACCGATTATATTCAATTATTATATACCATATGATTCAATTTTTGTTTGTTTTTTTTTTTTTCATTTGCGAAAATTTGTTCTAACGGTAATTACTTAGATTGATTTTAAGTTTCTCGTGTTATATATATATATTATTTTTCATATTTTGAAATAATTTTAGTTTAATAATTTAAACAAAAATTACACACGCATTATTTTTAATATTGGTATTATATTGATACGTGTTATTATGATTATACATACATCATTGTAAAATTTTAATTAAGAGCTATCTTCATTATTATATTCTATGTTTAATTACTACTGTAATACAAAGTTATACTTTGGGTTACTTCACGAAATATTAATTTAATAATAACAGTAATATTTATTGATCTATGTCTAAAACTTGATGAAAGAATTTATTTATATCTTCAAAAATGATAATCCAAATAATCAACGAAATTTTTACTTTAATTTTGTTTTTTTTTTCAATAATTCTAAGTATTAAAGGTAAGAATTAGTATTCACAAAAGTAAAGCAAAGAATTTTCAACGATCAAACGTAACCCTTGAAAATAATACTACAAATGTACTTCGAGACATAACAGAACTTACATAAACCTATTTACCATATGCGCTAACACCAACATGAAACGTATAAAAGTAAAGATTTTATACAGGTCGGCAACTGTATAGAAAAGGCCATTGCTCTCTTCCGCATCAGATTCAGAAAGGAGAACCGCGATCGGAGAATAGCAGGCGCGATCCCGAAGGCGGCTTTTCGAAAGGATCGGAGAAAAGGTTCGCGCGAGCGAAAGGACTCTGAAAGATTCCGCGTTGGATAAAGTCTCGCGTTCGTTCCAAGGACTTTCTGGAAGAAAGAGAGAAAGGAGGGAGAGAGAGGAAAAGGGTACTGAAGGTACTGGACACCTTCACGAGGTGACGCATCAATTACTGGAGTAGCAATGGGTTCCCTATATCTGCATCGCATTTAGATTTTCTCTCTCTCTCTCTCTCTCTCTCTTGTATTCTTTCTATCTCTTGAAGAAAAATAAGAACAAGCATATTTTACGCGCGTTAACCTACGAGATATCCCTTAACGAGATTCGAAAGACGAAACATAGTAGCCCTACTAGTAGCCCTTTTTTCCTTTATTTCCTCTATTTTTCGATTCGGAGAGAAGAGAAACGAGTTCCGTACGAAACACACGCTGGAATATTCTCCTATCTTGCCTTTCAGGGTCAGAATCGTGTTCCAATTAGATCGCCACGGTGAGACTCTTTGAATTTTTTTCTATCTTCTCTCCCTCTCTCTCTCTTTCTCTTTCTAATCTTCTACTTGTAAATGCAGAAGAGTGGGGATTACCCTCTGAATCCGACTTAGGGTCTTCTAATAAGAGCCACGTATCCTAGAGACTCCTGTTGGTTGGCTGGCTGGTTGCTGGCTTACGGGTTGGCGCGCGAGCACCTTCAATTATGTAATGCGACGCGCTCAGATGCATTTTAGCAGTAGCACGGCCATTTGAGGTCGTAGGTCGTGAGCGTGGGGCAGGGAAAGGCTCGACCCTATCTTCTCTCTTGGTGAGGACCGAAGATCGACTGATCGAAGCACATCGGCCGTTTGTTAAAGATCAAGAGAGGAAGAGAGAGAGAGAGAGAGTGAGTGAGTCTTTACACATGTATGCGTGTGTATGTTATATATGCGAATAGAGAAAAATACTAATCTTTCCTTTTACGCCACTTTCCCGTCGTGGGAACGCTACGACACGTACGTGTCTACGTATATACATGAGCTTTACGAGAGGCCGACGTAATACGGTTATTGCATTATCTCAGATAAAGTCCAAATTTACGAGTTCACCTTTTCGTTACAGTACCTGTATATATATTACCATCACCGGGTGGATCAAACAACAAGAGTCAATGATAAGCGATGATATACGAATAAACTTGTAATCTCGATTCTTAGTGTTCATTAATGTTCGCGTATTTCATAGCTTTTCTTCCTTTAATTGGTCCGTTCGAACCAATAATTGCAAACTTATAACGTTAATTTCTTCTTTATTGCGATATCGTGCTCGTAATATATCGATTCGATCGAGATACATTAACAAATTTAATGTATTTTTTACTTTCTTTAATCGACGAACTTTGACGGTACGTTTATTTACTTTCTTTTATGTTTCTTTTTCTTTTTTATTATTATTAAATTATGAGAAAAATGAGTATACATTTAGTTTTAATAATTGATCCCGAAATTTTCATTACGGAGAAAAAATACGGTACAGCTTTTAACGACTCGCTTATTATTTATTTTAATTAAGAAGTTTTGTATTAAATTCTCACTGAATCGAGGACGCTATACCTAATTAATATTTCTCGGTATTGTTACTACTATTATTATTTTTATTATTATTATTATTATTATTATTATTACTGTTAATGTTATATGTTTTTCCTGTTATTTATCCTAGTTTACATATAAGCTCATTTTTTATTACCACCGAGTACCATTGTTTAGTGTCGAACTCGATAGTTCGTCTTCGTTCGAGAATTAGTTACGATCGTTTCGACTCGATTTTGTGTCTCTAATTACCGTGAGTAGTTCTTACGATTCCCGATCAGGCAATTAAAGTTACCGTCCGAACATTTTCTCGCACGCCAACGCGTTCGCCAATTATACGGGATCTCTCTTCCCACAACTCTCGAGAGAGAAAGAGAGAGAGAGAGAGAGAGAGAGAGAAAGAAAAAGAGACGAATACTTTATACGATCCCACACGTTGACTCGCACGCGAGTTTTTCTCTCTCTCTTTTTTTCTCGCGAATTAAGTTTTAAGTTAAAAAAAAATAGAGAGAGAGAGAGAGAGAGAGAGAGAAGAAGCTATCGACGATCATGAGATAAGATAACAAAAAAAATGTATTCCACGTATGATCTAATTGTGAAAGGAAACGAATCAAAAAATAAATAAATAATAGACGCGAGAGAAATTTTTTAACGTGGAAAAAACCGAACGTTTCATTAGAATGAAAATCATAAAAAACATCTTGGAGAAAAGAATTGTAATTAACAAAGATATCACAATACACATTTCTCAGTAATGTAGCTTTCTCTCTCCCGTGTAGAAGTATTTTATACAAAAGATAATTTCTATATTTCTAACCGGATGTTCAGTTACTCCTACTACGAATAATTGTACTGAAAAAAAAAAACAAAAACATAAAATTGCTATAATAATTATTATTAAAAAATCATATGAAATGTATAAGTATCTGAAACATTGGTTATTATAAAATGAAGAAAAGATCAAAAGAAATAGAAAATTGAAATGAGAAGTGAGAGAGAGAGAAAGAAAGAAAAAAACATCAGAGGGGAAGAAATAACAAGACCAAATGATAAGGAGAAATAAAAAAAAGAAAAAGGTAAAAGCTTTTAGCAGGGAGTGAACTTTATCGGCAACCCTTTCACGAGTTGGCACGTTGATGAAAAATCTTCTTCTGAGAGTCAATCGATCTTTTCTCTTCTCTCTCTCTCTCTCTCTCTTTCTTTCTATTCGTACGAAAGGCGGCATACGATGAGTAAAAGACGAGATATTCCGGACGAGCTGTATATTGTCGCAATTAAAGAGAGTTACGATTCCTTTCGTCGCTACGCCGGACGCCAGGCTGAATTAATCGCTCTTCGCTACCAGAACGATTTGTTAAACCTCTCTTGGATCTCATCTTCCTCATCTTCCTCATCTTCCTCATCTTCCTTTCTCCTCATACTTCTCCTCTTCTTTATCCATTCCATGCTTATGAAGGGAACGATTAAGCGAGGCACGAACCTAACGCGTCTTATTTTCCTTCACTTGCATTCTACGAGCTCCAACGAACAGCTGCAGGTTATTTTCTAATAGTAAGTTTTCACGAAATGAGAGCGATTAACACGTTGAAAGGTAACTAATCAATAATAACTAATTTTTACGATCAATTATATCTATGGTTGTTATGTAAAATAAAAGAATAAAGTATTATTCATCTTTACTTTTTTTTTTACATATCAAATATTTCTCTCTTACAATTAATAAGAATTCTAGTAAATTTCTATGTTAACATTTTTTCTAACTCTTATCAATTGAGAGCTAAATCGTCCTAAGTAATAAACCGGTTTGATAAAAATTTTAAATTTGGACATTAGAAACAACATTTTTATTTGTTAGTGAAATACGTCTTTAAATATAAAGCAAATATATATTTTTAAATATATAACATAGAAGAGAGTTAAAAACCGAAAAGCCGAATAATCGGTTAGCGATTGAAAAAGCGTTATCAAATAAACGAATAATTCTTTTTTTTTGTAAATTGAAATCTTATGAAAGCTAACGTGTTAATATAGTCTGCACCATATCGAAGGAGGACAAACGAAAAGTTCAAGCTATCGTTTTTTTCTATTTTTTCTTATACTTGGTGACATAGAAAATTTGTTCTGTTACTAAAAATACAAGTAAACAGAGTATATATGCAATAAAAAAAGAAAGAAAAGAAAAAGAAAGAGAGAAAGAACACATACATCGAATATATAAAGAAAAAGAAATAAAAAAATTTGTGAGGGAGAGGGTAGTCACGTTTGCAAGACGATATCGAATCGGCTGCCGGTTCGTTCGAGATGCATACTCGTGCCCATGTTCTTCCTCTCTAATCTTGGCGACTCGCGACTTCCTCTTTCCTTCTCGTATATGCACACACTGTCCCATGAGTAGGGTCGCCATACTCTTTTTCTTTTTCCTCCTCCTCCTCCTCCTCCTTTTCCTCCTTTTCTTCTTCTCCTTACTCCTACACGACTCTAACGACGCGGCTACTATATCTTGTGGATCGCGAAATAATGAAATTACGCGAAAAAGAGACCCCCGGTAGATAATCTTGAACGCAAAAACGCTACAAACCTAAGCAGCCTAAGCAAACGATCCTTTTAATCGCTTCCAGTATCACGATAATACATTCGTAATTAACCCCAAGGATTTTAATAGATATAGATAATTAGCCAATTTTTAAAGATTTTTTTTCCCTTTCATGAATATATTCATAAATTGAATAATGAACAAAAATAACTGAGATATTATTTTTATTAATATAGTTATTAATAAACAAATTGTATATTGAAATAAAATGATATTTAATTGTATATATCTAAAATATAAAATTATTTCTACGTATTAAGCGTATTAATTAAGATACACGCGTAAAAAACTTTGTTGAAAAGATGTATATGAATGGTACACCATTCACTTTTCTTAAGACAATGGAAATCAAAGTGAAAACAATTTGATCCTCGAGGAAAGAAACGTGCGGAAGAAAAAGGTAAAAGACGAAGCTTCTTGTCATTGCGACAACTTTGCCATACCACTTGAAGAAGTTTACGACCACAGGTGTACCGAGAATGTCCCTTTTCTACTATGTAATTCCTCTCATCCCACCCTCACCTAGTCAGAAGGAATTTTCTCTCTCTCTCTCTTTCTCTGGTGCAAGTTGGAACGTCACCACGTCGTTAGGAAGTTAGTCGCTTTTGTTGAATTCCTACGACGATCGATCGACGTACTCGTCGAGGTAGTTCTTAAGTTACACGTAGGTAGACACAACAGCTTTATGGGAACACGGAGGCGCCTCAGTCAAAGGTCAAGTGACTTCTACCACGATGACCTCCGGGAAAACAATGCTTTCAGTAACAGGGAGCGTAGCAAAAAGACCTTGCAAAGATTATTTGCACGCACGGTTTCTCCTTTTTTTTTTTTTTTTCTATAACAAATTGGACTGTTTCAAATCGTTCAGAAATTACCAGTAATTTTGATATACCCATGTATTATGTACTAATATAAGATTTATGCTAATCAAATTTTATATTTTCTTTATAATTTGCTTCTTTTTTTTTTTCATTTAATCATTGGTTCATTCTTTAACTTTACACGTAATTTCAACATTCGAGAGATAATTCCATTAAAATTATATGCTCCTTTTTAAACTTTCTCTATAAACTTGATTCTATGTTCATTTAAAAATCTTCAAAATTTATAGATATTATATCACGATTGATTTTCCATAAATTAAATGAGATAAGGAAAGGATAAATGACGAAGTAATAACTTTCTACCGTGATACGACCTTCTCTCTCTCTCTCTCTCCCTCTTTCTCTTTCGAGAAATTCCGCGCCGTTGAAATCACGTGTTCTAGTTCGACAGGAAGAAGTACGCTTGCAATCGCATCGGTAAACCAAATAAGTAGTAGTCTGGATAAGAGCTCGTTGGTATCTCTGAACAAAACTGGTTTTTCACTGACGACGGATGTCGTCGACCTTCTACTTATTTGAAAAAGTCAATGATTTCTCGAAGGGTGAGACAGGATTGATACGAGACAAAATAGAATTTGCACGGAGAGAATTAGACGGATAGGTGGTACGAACACAACAGTATAACATACCACCACTGTATCCATAACGATCCGAATCCCGAGTTAACGATGCCTAACGACTGAGCATCACGATGAAAATCATCATTGAATTTCGATGCGAGCATGGATATCTCAGATGATCGAAGATGCTCACGTACCTAAATCTCTCTCTCTCTCTCTCTTTCTTTCTATGCGCGAGAGTGTATTTAATAAAAGGCCGGATAAACCCAAAGAGAAAAGAAGAGAAAGAAAGAGAAAGAGATTCGAGGGAGAACCTGATATGGTAATGGTAAAATATGAAGACTACGAAGAGGTTTGTCGAGTTCGAAGATGGTATCGAAAGCAGGGAATAAGAACCAATGGAAAAAGAGGAGAGACAAGAAGAGAGAAAGAAGAAGTAGAAGAAGAAAGAAAAATAAGAAAAAGGTAAAAGAAATAAAGACTGAGAGAGACAGCAATAGAAGGAGCAGCAACAGCAGCAGCGGCACACCGCAGTGCGGCTTTACGAGCGAGTCAATGACTCTCGACGGTCTCCATCCTTTCTCTCTCTCTCTCTCTCTCTCTTCTTTCTATATCTTACTGTTTCTCTCTTTCTTTCTCTCCCTCTCTCGTACTCATCGTGGACCCGTGGAGCAACTTCCACGGCGGTGCAAACGCGCCGGTGCAAATGCGAACGCGGATCTCCTTCTACGGGGTGTGGTCCCCTTTCTATGGAGATGATCTCCTCCCCGCCACACCCCCATTGTATCGATCGGACCCATTGTTTCGAATCTCATACGTATGCTTTCGCGGTCGAATCTTTCGTCACTGACAATGAGAATAAAAAGGGGCCGCGTGTGCGTGCAACCCGCTTTTCTCCGAGTTCGGGTCGGATAATAATATTGGATTTGTTCTTTTTCTTTCTCTATTTTTGACACTTCTCTGACATTTCCCTTCCTTTTCCTTTTTTCCCCTTATTCTCTTTTAATAAATCGTATATCTATATATAGTTGACTATAGATACGGTATAAATTCTATGATAATTTTTCATTTGATTTAACTAACAATAAGAATTGATAATATAATTGTATGCTAACAATATGATTAAATACATTAAGATAAAAATAAATTCAATATAAATTGTTTCAAATCTATTATGAGATAATTCATTTTTAAATCCTTATTTGTATTTCGAAATAATTTTACCTATGTCCGTTTTTATTATGCAGATTATTCAAATATAAATCTTTTTAATATATGATTTATTTTCGACCGATTACCATTCACGTTTTATTTATTATAACAAATGTATGTAACTAAATGTATAACTACATATATACAAGTCGATTGAAAATCAAAATTATTCGTGAGTCGATCGAATGTTGTCGTTGTTGGGCGCGGCTTGCTACCAGCAACAACGAACCCAAGGCTCCTGTACCAGCTCGGTTTACATCGCGTGGGTGTGGATTTATCGTGCTCTTACTCTCTCTCTATCTCTCTCTCTCTCTCTCTTTCACTTTTATTACGGAAGAACGAAGAGAGCAAGAGATGCGTCCTGACAACCCTCTCTCTCTCTTTCTCTTTTTCGATTTTTTTTCTCCGTTACTCGACGGCGGATAAATACGAGTAGTCTCGGGAGACTTCGGAGATATTACTTTGCTGGAAGAGAGTTAGTATCTATCTTTCTCTTTCTCTTTCTTCATCTCTTTTCATTGCTCTCGACGCTTCTTCCACCATCTCTCACGGCTATCTCCCGCACTCTTCACAACCATCCCGAAGACTCACCTTCCTCGACATAATGAAGCCGCTTATGCTTTATGACGAGGCTCGGCCTGCATTATGCATCCCGCATAACACCCATCCTCCCTCCTTCCCACCCTATCTCTCTCCCAACCCCCTTTTCTTTCCTCCTACTAACACTCAACGTGCTTGCTCTCGCTTCGCCGAATTCCCCGGAGAACCGTTCCACGCCTCGTAACTTTCGTTAAGTTGCCTCTACAGAGAAAGAAAGAAATAAATAGATAGAAAGAGAAAGAGAGAGAGAGAGAGAGAGAGAGAGAGAATCAGAGAGACAGTTCCGCGGGTGGAGACAAAAAAAAAGAGAAGGGTTCTTTGTCGCATCTGCGTGGATTTTATCGAGTATTACTCTCGATGACTATTCGTGGGAAAGTATCGTTGTTGTGTGACTTTGTCACGAATGAATTTCGTTTCTATTTATGCCGACAATAACCTATGCAATCGACATCTGTGCTTTATGTTTCAGTTTATAAACTCTGGTTTAATCGTTTTTTTTTTTCAATTAGAAATAATGTCAAGTCTATGGGAACAAAAGTATAGGAAATTTCAAAGTTCATTTGGTCGATTGATCAGATTTACTTAGTATCTTTTTTTCTTATAAATTAATTTTAAACTGTAATCATAAAAGTCATTGGGTAAGTAATTTATAGATTTAAGAACAAATGTTTTAAATAATAAACGATATTATAAAAATAAATAACCAAAGACAAAAAAGAAACAGATATAAAATCATATAGCAAGGATAATAAAGTTAAGAGTTTGAAGTTAAAAAGTCACGTTTTTTAAAAATATATATTTTTTGTTTTTTGAAATAACAATAAGAAAGAAAGTATTTTAAAGCTTTATAAGTCGTGCACGTCAGCTATAACTGGGCCTCGAGCTCATTTGTCCTACCCACGGCGTGCATTTACGAGAACAAAATGCCACACCAGGGACACCGATACCCACTCACGCGGGCGCACGAACAACGACCGGTATTCGTCACTGTCTCTATCTCGAAACTACGCTGGTTAGTTGTATGAGTATGTAGTTGTGAGTGAGTAGCTTGAGCTTGCTAGAGTCGAGATTAAATGTCCTGCTCGGTTGGAACGTCCTGTCTCGGAAGCTCGTGCGAGTGCTTTTTCTTCGACATGGACGTCTTCTACGTTTTAAAAGAGAACAACTGAAAGAAAACGAGCTAGCGAATGAAAAATAAAAAGAGAAAGAGAAGAGACTGGACACCGGGAAATATCTCGAAGGAACGCTAATCGCGACAGTGCGTTTCTTTTCTTGTCTACAATTTATCGATAGATCTTACATCCTTCGAATCTTGAATCACGGTGAACGTTAAAAGAACGTAACAGGACCTGTGAATCCTGGTCTTACTTATAAATAAATTGCATACTTCGTTTAGATAAGCGAAGATTTTTCATTACATATTCTATTCGTAAGATATCTAATCAGTTGTCAAAGCTGTCATTTACGTATTCTTAAAAGATTCATTAAAACTGTATAATTTATTAGATAAAATTAATAATCCAAATAGGTGGAGACGAAATATTTATAGATTTTTAATAATTTTGATTATTAAATTTGATAAATTTATTAAATTTATAAACATTTGTTGAATGGATATGTATACAATAGAAATGTATGTAATAATTTTCTAAAATCGTTAAAGAGTTTCTTTTTCGATAAAGGTTCGCATCTTGTCGACATTTCGATCGAGAGATCGACGTCAAAGATTAAGAGAAAGAAAGAGAGGTTGGGGTTCTCGTGTCTCTTCTCCTACCACAACAACAATAACAACAACACCACCACTACACTACCACCAGTTACGAATGCGAGGAGCGAGGTGTCATGACGATGGGACACGCACGACGAGAACCTTGACAATGCGCGAGAACGCTTGCTGGACACGTCATCGCTGGCGCTTCCTTCTTCTCCAAGATCCTTCCTGGCTATTAATCTCACGTGAGACGCTGAGCGTGCAAGGAAATTCTAGAAACTAACTCATTCTTAGAAACTCCGTTTTCAAAAATATTCATTTCAACGATCAAAAAGATTCCTTCTTTCTCATCGTGTTCTTTATAAATGCTAAATTAAGTACGATTCCATATAACATTGACATTCAAAAGAAATTCATTCGTAATATTTGCAGAAATATTTCGCAACGTGTTATATTAAACCACGTAAAAGTTGATTTCATAAGAACTACCTTTGTAGTTCTGAAAACCCAATGAATTCTTAGAAACCTCTTTCTTCCAAAAACATTTATATCAACGACCACAAAATTGCAGAAATATTGAAACACCAATCTACTCATACTAAAAAAAAAACTAATTTGTTAGATATTTTGCATTTATGTATGTATATTTGCATGTTTAAACATTTTGCAATATATCATAACCACGGAGGAGCTGATTTGATAAAAGCTACCTTGGGTAATCTGGTCTCTATCTGATAAAATCGGCTATGTAAACTAATTCAACAATTTATTAGAAAAGTATAAAAAAAAAGGATTGGAAAATAAGTTTGAAAATAGATTAGTTGGAAGGTGAATCCTCGTCTTTCTCTTTCTCTCTCTACCTCATACACACACTCACTCAATCGGTCAAGCGATTAATCTATGGACGCACAGAGTAATCGTTTAACCGTCGTTCGATAGAGCGGTTTCTAATTAGCGAAGCGGAATGGAGGAGGCGTGATCCGATCGCGAGACGAGGGAAATCTCGTCTGGAGCGACGATAGGAGCGTGCACGCGAACCAGTATAGTATATATATATATATGCACAAGAAAGAAAGAGAGAGAGAGAGAGAACGATATAGAACGGGAAGGAAGAATGCGAAGGAAAAGCAACACGAACGTAAAGAGAGTAATCGTGTACTTCGTTCGAAAGAGTCAGATCCTGTAAATTGAACCATTAAGGGACAACTATGCGACCAAATCGAGTCTACCTATGTGTCCCCCTTTCCACCACTAACCATATATTCTTCATCATCCTGTTCTTTCAAGATTCCTTATAATTTTCTTATGATTTAAACCGGATATCACAAAGTAATTAGGGATTTTATTTTTATTATAACGTACTCTAATTGATTTCAAATTAAAGATAAATTTGATATTACTTTTATTTTGATTTTATTATTAATTATATCTATTAATTGTTAACTGAAAAATGTTCTTTCGGGGACAGGTTCGATAAATTTAAAAATGTAATATTTAAACCAGACGTAAAAAGATTTTAACAAGAAAAACGGGGAAATTATCGATACTAGTTTTTTATATTAAGCAATTAATAAAACGTATTTTCAATGTTGGAATATTTTCAATGGAATGTTTCGTATTATTGCGGATATATTTTTACTTTTTAACGATGCCATTTAAATCGATACGTTCGAAATTTGTCATCGAATATTGTATGACTTTTATAACACGCGATTTTATTTACCACGTGAAAGGAAAAGCTATAAACGTTTAAATATACGTAGGTATGTAGGTATACACGTATAAGCGTTCACATTAAATGTTCATCGGATGCTGCTGCTGCGAAGAAACTTCGACTCGTGAAAGTTGACTATAACCGTTCGCACCTTGTTATGTCATACCGTTAGGATCGCTCGAAAAAGTATAAAACCGATAATAAAATTGATGGAAAAATTATAGAGGATTATCGATGACCTAATGACAAAAATTCTTATAAACGATTTTAAACAAAATATCATGTTGAAAAAGAAAATCTTAAGAACTATTGTCATAATTATTCGTGTATCGAAATAAAATAAACTTTAAAAGCAAAAAGGAATAAAATATCTATATGATATACATATGATACATAAATAATATCCTATAAAATTTCAATAATAATAATAATTTTTTCTTCATAGTTTAATAAAAAAATAAGATCAAAATAGGTTAAACTTTCTAATTATATTATTAATCTATTTAGAAAAAAAAAAATTGAAAAATCCTGCAAAATTGTGTTAGATTTGCGGAAATTGTAATGGACTTAAGTACAGGACGTTATTTGTAATTATTCCTAGAGATAGAGTGAGATAGATAGATAGATAGATAGATAGATAGAAAGATAGAAAAAGAGAAAGAGAAGTGAATGGAATGGAAATACAAGATCGAGGCAAAAAAAGAAGGACAAAAAGGATAGTTCTTAAAGGAGCGTGCCTGAAAAGAGAGGTGTTTCTTCTTCCGCTATGCTATCGTCAGAATAATGATAGAATACAGGACGAGCCTAAGCTATACTTCTCGTTAAAAGGAAAACAGCCAGGAAGAATACCGAAATAAAATACACTTCGCGTATAGTTATACGAGCGTTTCTTGAGTTATGGCTTTTTGAGGTGTGCTTCTTAAACGAACGTTTTCCGACCTAAAAGAGAATAACGTGGCATTTTCGTGGTTAATGCGATGCCTTAAACGAAAGATACCTCTTATTCTTGCTAGAAAGTTGAACGAAATAGAGAAAGAGATAGATAGATCTCATTCAGTTTTCTACAAAACTCGCATACAACTCAATTTGGTTGTATAAGATGAACGAATGTATATTTCTAATTTACATTTTACAATTATTTTTTTTAACGATATTAATAAATTTAATTAATAGTTCAGTTGATTTAGCAACCTAGACGAATCTTTTAAAAGAATTCTAATAGGAAAGTCAAATGTAGATTTATCTATAATCCAAAATAATGTCTTCTTTAATGAGATTACAAAAAAGATCATCATGTTTATTGATTTATAATGAAACAATTAAATAATAATAAACAAAACATAAAAAAGAGTTCATAAAGAAGACTAAAATGGAGTAAAGATAAATTTTCAGTTGGAGAAAAGGTTTATGCACGCATGTACGCATTCGAAGGGTTCGTTGCGTAGGTAAGAAAAGAAATGAGAATAAGAATAAGAATAAGGAGGAGGAGGAGGAGAAGGAGTAGAAAAAGAAACGTGGTGGGGTCGCCATGGTCGTGGTCAGCCTGGGAAAGAGAGGACAACGCATTGTGATCCAAGGAGCGAGGAGGCCACGCTAGGCTGACCCTAGGCTTTACATTAACCATCCAGCATGTACACACGCACGTAAATGGCCGCGGTGTCGGCGAGCCACCCCCTGCTTGGCCCTTCGAGATGGCCCTCGGTGGCCCCTCGGTGGCCCCTCGGTGGCCCTCGCAAGCCCTACCTGTTGTACCGGGTAATCGCTGCCCTGCCTACGAGCCTCCTTCTTTATCTCTCTTTCTCCCTTTTTCTTCCTTTCTTTCTTTCTTTATTTCTTTCTCTCTCCTTCGAAGGAACGAACTTGCGCAACAGGCCCTCCAACGGGGAACTCTCTTACCCGACGTAAACAGAGTGGAACGCGGAACGTTTCTTTCCAAAAGATACAACATTCTTTCTCTTGTGAAAATTACCTACCAAGCAAGACACAAGATTGCTTTAGGCTACTTTTCAAATTCTTTCTTCTGGAAGAATATCTTGAAGAGAATATCTGTCAGGAATTATGAAAGTTTAAAATTTGAAGAAAAAAAAGAAAGAAAAGAACAAAAAAAGAAAAGACAAAAGAAAGAATATTATAATAATGTAGAACCATATATTATGACTTAGGTCACTTTCATAATCTTTAACTCATGAATACGTCGTTCTCAAAAGGTACTTGCTATAACGAATGCGGTGATAATATACTTTTTTGTGAGAATTATTAAGCAAACTTGAAGATTGCTTTGAATTATTTCTCAAACTCTTTCTAGTGAAAGAATAATATATATCTATATATTATAACTTAAAAAACTTTCATTATCACTGGCTCATACATAAATTGGACCCAAATAATGTTTGATATAAAGAAGAATATGTCACCCTACCTATGATCGATTTAACATATTTTCGTTGAATATTCTCGTTGATTAATACGTTCTACTTCATTTCTCATCGTTAAGAGGATGATGTGTTTAATTTGTTAGCCCGTAGAAAATGCAAGGGGATTAGAAATTAACTCGAGCAGGTTAAAGAATAAAAAAAGGAGGGGGAAAAAAGAAAAATAAAGGAAAGGTAAGTTACTAGAAAGATTCTTTCGAGCAACGGACTATCGAGTCACGGACACGGTCGAGGTTAAAAGAGGAGATGGTGAAATACGCGAAAAAGATCGTGCGCTCAGATACGAAATCTTTCGTCTTTCATGAAATTGGGTAGATCGTCGTGGTGATCGTGCGTTAAGATAAGCTAGAAAAAAATATCCTCGAGGAACCACACACTCACCTTCGGGACACAAGCACTGGTACTCGAGTTCGTCGATCGGTCGACACGAGCCTCCGTTTTGACACGGCGATGGATCGCAGGGAATGTATTCGTTTTCGCAGTTCTGTCCTGTGTAACCGCTGGAACACATGCATCTAAACAAAAACAGAAAAATATAAGAAAATGAAACAAATTATTAACGATGTTTTATTTATTACGTTTGTAAAAAGTAAGTTTTTAAACTACGTCACACATTAGTTCTTTTAATTTTCCAACCTTAATTACATAAATAAATTAGTACAAAAAAAGAGACAAGCATAGTAATCAAAGTAAAAGATTTAATATTGGTGAAATGCGACATCATACACAATTTATCATTATCTAATTACTTCGAATTTCTTTTTTCTATACAAGTATATTAATTACGTAAAAATAAACACAAATGTAAAAAAAAATGATAAATAAAGTAATTTATGGAAAGAAATTATACTCGATGAAATGATTCTACAAAAAATAAACGAGACGCCTAATTCGTTTAGAAATTTTCTAATTTTTCAAATCCTTCTAATTATAACATATATTAATTAATTAAAGAGTCGTAGAATTCAATTGGAGTTTCTTTCTTCTGTGTCTTGGTTGAACTGTCGTTACCGTTATACGATCGTCATAAATCCCGAATGGTCCGCAATTGGTACGAACGAGACTCGTCAGAAAATTACGTAGTTCCGGAACACATGTGCTGCATATGCCCGGATCTTTCGGCGTATCCTTTTATTTCTCTAATTATCAACGCCACCCACGGTCTCATGATTTCATCGAAAAGAAACATAAAAAGTCATCTAAATGGACACATGCTCACATACATACATACATACATACATATATACATACACAGGAGATAAATAAATTAACGTTCATTTGTAGGAATCTATTCAATCGTGGATAATTTGAGATTAAAAATATTTTCTTAATTTATCACTTTATTCTTATTGATGAAAAAAGAATGACACGAATATTTCTTTCTCTTTCTCTCTTTTGGATTTGATAAACGTCGAAAATGAGTATTCACGCGAATCATGCGGAAAAAACGCATTGAAGGAAGACAGTAAGAATTTCGATAAAGAGTGCATAAATATTTCCAAATGATCTTTCTTCCTCTCTCTCTCTCTCTCTCTCTCTCTCTCTCTCTTTCGTAACAGTAGTAATGGTTCTCCCTCTCGTGATAACTTGACACTTGGAATACAAGTCGACGACCGTGGCGATCAATATTTATAATACCGGTTAAAGGAACGATCCACGCGTGAAAGCACGTCGCGAAGCAATCGCAAAAAGCAAATTACGCAGCGTCCTTCTTAATGCTATCTATCTCTATCCATGTTTTATGCGTATTAATAAATCTAAGTGGATGGTCCTATAAGAAGGATGAAAAAGTCTGTGGGTAACTAGATACGCTACGATTACTTTTGCCTTATCGATTTTACTCAATATGCATATTTATATATATATATATATTTCTTTTTTATATACTCGCTATCCTGATTGATCCTTCTGATAATGAACGATAATCAGTATCTTGAATGAGTCTACAGATTATTTCTACGTTTTCTATAGAAAGTTATGTTTTCAATACTTTTATTATTACTCCTCGACATCTATCTATAAGTTATTTCACGATTATTAATGATGTAATGACATGAGTAAATATATTGCACATATAGAGATATTATTATATCGTGCTTTTTTAATAATAATGTAACTGAAAATCTATATCTAGAAATAAAAAGGAAAATATTGTAATTCTATTAATAAATCAATTATTGATTGTTTGTTTATTTTTCTTTTCTCGATAAAGCGACTTTTACATTTCAAGTAAAATATATGGAAAATAAATTGATATTTTTTATTAATTTAGTGAGTAATTAGTTCTTATGAAAAACTAAATCACAGGTTTGAAAAGTTAACTGAAAGATTATATGTGGGTAATTTATGAATTAAATTAATCAATGACAAAAAATGAAGATTAAACAGATCGTGTTATTAACGTAAAAAAAATGTATATGTAAAATATAGAATATAAACTAACAGTAAACTGATAGTGAGTTTGTTATAAAAAAAAATAAAAATAAAAAAACAATCGACACAAAACGCACCTCACGTGTAGCACCAGTAGAAGCACCAAAAAGACCTGTGTGATATCCATTTTCAC
Organism: Polistes dominula; assembly: GCF_049000335.1. Taxonomy (NCBI): domain Eukaryota; kingdom Metazoa; phylum Arthropoda; class Insecta; order Hymenoptera; family Vespidae; genus Polistes; species Polistes dominula. The sequence continues at coordinate 3,171,674 of NW_028301152.1, read as the reverse complement.
TGGTAATCGGTGTCCTCGAGACGCAGGAAGACGTACTCCTCATATTTCGACAACACCTTTTCGAATGTTTACGGCACTCATTGATGACAATTCACAATCTGCTTCTCTTATCCTTAATCTATCCTTTTAATAATATAAACACCAACGATCACAGCCAAACGAAATAATACACGGATCACTAATCGACACACGACAATTGTAGTAATAATAATAATAATATTAATAATAATAATAAGTGATTATCGAGCATTCACCTTTGTTCACACATTACCTAAACACCTCAGTAGTATGTAACACGTTAACGATAGAGAAAAACAAAAATAACTAAAATATAATCTGTTAATAATTTACATTGATAGTGAGTGTCAATTAAAAACTAAAATGTCAGCAGTGTCAAATCGTCGTCACCTACGTAACGTCGAACCTCGACGTATCGTTATAATCCCACCACGCTTCATAATCACAAATTTTTCATTGACTTAGCAGAAAATAAATACAAACAAAAAAAAAACAGAATAAAAAAAGGTCCTCTTTTACTTCGTTACACTGAATTTTCCGTCGCGAGCATGCGCACACGCGAACGAGCCGCGTCGCTCGCCGACGGTCACGCGAGGCGTCACTTGTGAATCTTTCACGATTTCAAGATTAAAACAATGTACTTTTATCGAATTTAAAGTTAACAATTGTTTTTTCTCTCTACACTTCTTTTTATATTTACGATCCCATTTAAAATAGGTATATGCGTAATTGTTGACAACCACTTGTGTCAAAATCGGAACGGGATTGTTCTTTTCTAAACTTTAAAAGAGACACCACACGTGTATGATATTTTTATATTTCGTTTTGTTTTGTCACGTAACTGAATGATAAATGAAAGTAGCCAGAGTTGAATCGTTTCGGTGAATCGTAGAAAAAAAAATAAAACGTACACTTATACTCCAGGTACCTGACAGTAAAAGTTATCTCGAGAATAATTTCAGTCACTTTAAATTCGACGTGAAAATTGACTAATGTTGTTTATTGGATCAATGAAAATATTTTCTTCGATACTAGAAATCGAATGTGCACGGAAAGACACTTGTTAAGATTGTTATCACAAAAAGGATTAGACAAACAACAAGTCGAATTTTATGTATCAGCTAACGAGTCTTTCGAACGCGTTAAACTATCCGCAAATAAACACAAATTTAACGTCGTACACTTTTTCGCGCGTAAATTCACGAATTTAATCATCAAGTATTCACTGTTAAGTAGTTAAACTCAATGAGTTCAACAGAGAAACACATAAACACACGTCCTTCTCGGGCGACCAGCGATGAACTAAGCTTATCTTCCGGATAGAGCCGCGCAGAGGGCGCCACAATCATGGTTACCCTTCCCCTTTGGTGTATGGGCCCAGTTCTCCCCGATCGACTCGTTCTACAGTCTCAACGCGACTATCTCTTTCCCTTTCTTTCTCTGTTTTTCTACTTTATCGTTCCTTCTTCGTCATTCGGTCCTCTTATCCCACTGCTGTGACCATACTACAGCCGATTCTCTGTCTCTCTCGTGAACGTTCACCGAACTACCTTCGGCTCTTTACGTCACCCTTCGTTCGACTTCGTCATGAGTACTATATTCTGTTTGTCTTTCTCTCTCTCTCTCTCTTTTTCACTTGTTCTATCAAGTAAGTCCCCCGTTTGCAGAAGCAATATGGTCCTCGTTGCTCCTGGGTCTCCGCCACGAGTTGTTACTTTTTCGTAGTAGTAGATGTCGCGTGTCCACTCTCTCTCCCTCTCTCCCTCTCTCTCTCTCTCTCTCGCTCCTTTTGTTACGTTTATCATTCCCGATGATATCGTGTATTATTTGAGGGATCATTTTTATAGATCAAGACGTCGTTGTTCAAACGCATAGCTCGTCTTTTATCGATACTAACTCCGATATGATGTAACGGTACGAACTCGAGCAATTTTGTTTATTATTAACAAAAAGATTTCATTATTTTTTCTATTATGGATTAGAAAGTTGGAAAACGTTTTTATGGGATTTATCATTGTGTAACATTCCCAGGCTTTATTTGCATATATTGAATACTTGGTAGAATTAACGCTGTGGTTACAAAAGGGAGGGTGAGAAGTAAACGAGAGAGAGCGAGAGATAGTGTAAATATATTAATTATGTACTACGATAAAATAGACGTGAGATAATTAAAATGATAGAATAAAGAGTGATGCGAAATGCGGAACATGAAATTAATTTTGAGCACAACATTAATTTTAACAATGAGATTTATTTTGAACATGAGAATTTGATTATTAATGAATCTTGTTAATTAGTTCAAAATATAATACGAACATGTATATATTTTAATACGTATGAAAATCACGAATAAGAATAAATAGCTACCGATTAAAGGATCGACTTTTTATCGCACTCGACCGAGTTTATCGCACCGCAATCAATCGATTGAAAATTTTTATCTTTTCTTGTTTTGTTCGTATTCTGTAATGGTCGGTCACGAGAATCATTCTTTTCGATGGTAATATCTCGCGTTGTGTTTCGAAGCGTTAAAGGGGATGATCCGGATTTCCCTTCTCGACGGGGTGTTATTGCCTGTAGGTATCGACCCTAAGGGCATTCGGATTTGAGAGTGTCACTTGGACCCTATGCCTCTCCCTTCTTCTTTTCTTATAATCCATTATTTCGAGTGACCGACTATCAATGATTTCGGATCGGTTCAATTCTTCAAAATTGTCTACATATGCAGTAAGTGTGCATTTACATATACATAAATGTATGTGTGCTTTCCAAGTCTAATTTTCTTCACTAGATCGATCATGAGGGTATATTGATTTTTAAAATGAGAATTCGAGGGTGAGTTAAAGGACAGAAATTGAGATGTCGAAGGGTGTAAAAGCCCGGAGGTATTTAAACTCTTCAACGTTAAGATTATATGGAAAATAATCTCACAATTAAGAAAGTGAAGTATAAAAAAAAAAAAAATATTAAAGTTAATTTTTTGTTAGAAAACCTGAAACACGTTTATATGCATTAAACTGTAAAGAAAGAAAAATGGAACCTAATTCGTCAAAAGTGATTTAGAAACGAGTCCCCTCTCGAGAGATCTGGTTTTCTACTTTGAGACGTGCAACGTTTTTAAAATCGTTCGTATCTTCCTTTGATCTCCACTGGTCGCTTATTTGAAATGCCTAACAATAAGAAGGAACTAAAGAATGAATAATAAATATTTCAATCGCGGAAGGACTCAACATACATAAATACCATATACATGTTATATACATATAATATGTACATTTATATTAATGATTTTTGAAAGTATAATCCATAGAATAGATCTGGCGAGCATTTCTTCGTGACTAGTTGGAAATTTTTTTATCTCGATAGACGAGAACTCGCGAGGGTCTCCGTGGCTAGCATAATTTCGTCATTTGATTCGATGTCCTGTTATTTTGTTTCCTTCGTTGAAAAAAAAAAAATATTAGAGGGACAGAGGGAAAGAGAAAGAGATAGAAAAAAAGGATAGATAGAACGAGGGAAGTGGTCGGAACGGAATAAAGAAGATTTTGAAATGGTAGTGCTGGACGGGTAGACCAATTCGCGGTCATTTTTCAAGAGAGGATGGCGGAATGAAAGGGAGGAGTTAAGAGGAAGGAAGTATCGCGACAAAAAAGTCGCTTTTTCGGACGGTTCGGACCTTAATGCGTCTTCTGGGCCGTCGGTGAAAAAGAGTAGGATACTTCGAGAGGAGACGAAGGACGACGAGAAAAGAGAAAACGAGCGAAATAAGAAACCAGTCAAAGAGAAAGAGAGAGAGAGAAAGAGAGAGAGAAAAATAGAAAGAAGGAAAGAGAGAGAAATTAATCGAAAAGTCAGTAGAGGGTAGAGAATAATATATCCAAGATCAGAGAGTAGTTTTGTCATTAGCGGTTCCGAAAATTGCCGTTATGGAGTGAATTCGTTTGGTGGGATTTAATTGACGTTAAATTGGAGCACGGAAGGACGAAGATTGGATCGATGATCGCGATCGCGAGATGCCCATCCACTTCATCTTGGCTTCTCTCGGAGCGTTTCTGTCCTTTTCTTCATCCTTACATCTCGATCGTCTCTTTACGAGCCCATCAAATTACGCGATGAAAACGTTCTTGTAAGGAATATTAAACGACCCTTCGCTTAATAACCTTCCTCTCCCTACTTTGTCTCTCCGTCTCGCTTGATCTTACCTCGAACGCACGATCTCGATCCTTCTCATTAAGTACGTCCTTAGAGGAAGTAAGCAAGCGACGCGTTTGATCCACCACGGTGTTGTTACACACGCGTAGAGTCATTTTTTTTTTTTTTAATTTTCTTTTTTGTTATCCTTTTGCCAAGGATTCGGACGGTAAAAAGTAATTTTGGTGAAAAAAGCCAAGCGAATGTATCTATATATACGTTGAGAGCTCACGTGAATCGGAATTTTAATGGGATATAAGGTATGGGGGATATATGTTCTACTCGGTGTTCTTAATATGTGTATGAAGGATAATATTAAACGCGAGGACGATGACGTTACGTAAAACAAGGTTTAATTATCTAGCCTCGATGGAAATCGTTGGAAAAATATATTCCTAGGTCACACGAGAAAAATAACGGAAGTTACTTCTATGTATTTATGGATATATGCTTTTGTATACTCGTGGCAGGATACAGAGAATCTTTAGCGCGATCTCTCTCTCGAATATGTTTTTTTTTTTTTATTTTCATAATTGTCGTTATTATCCAATGACACGCAAGTAGATATACTATTTATACGTTTGGATTATTTCAATATCACAAAAGAGATGCAATCTTAAAAATTGTGCAAGAATTTGTATTGTAGTTCTAATTCGTCGAACATTCTACATTCTCATCCTTAATTATTAGATTTCATTTATTACAAAATTTATGAATTGAGTCGAATTGTAAAATAAAAAACAAAAATCAATTGACTCGAAAAAAGTTTGAACGTATTTTTAAAAAATTATTTATAATATACTGAATTGTTCAATTCGTGTCAAAAAAAAAAACTGTCTATGTTTATAAAATTAATTTACAATATAATACGCGATACATTTATATTATGATTAGATAAAAAATATTTTCTATTTATAGTAAATATATTATTTAAATTTTGAACAATCGAATAATGTAAATAAATTAATCATTTCTATTTACATGCTTTCGTTTAACTACCGTTAACTCTCTCTCTCTCTCTCTCTCTTTCTTTGTAAGAAATAAAATTATTCATTCAAAAATATGCCACATACAGTCTAAATATCTTAAATTACGGACTATATTATAACACTTTATGATACGTGATTAATAACAATGTATCAAATGTTAGAACGATAATAATCGCATAAATACTATAAATCGTATAATACAACAACTAGTTGTTATTTCCAAGTATATACATGCTAGAATCCTCAATTATGTCTGATTAATTGCGCCCTCGTCGAGGCCACGATTAATTCCGCGTTGAGCATTGTGTGTCCGCTGTTCGTCTATGACGTAAACGGATGCATCGTGCGTAAAGTAAGGAGCATATCGCCGGATTAACGCGACTAATGGAGAACGCACCACCGACCGGCCGCTTTCCCACCGACGTAATTGCCTGAATTGGTTCGACTCGATAATCGTTACGTCAGTTCGTGTCGAGTCTTCCTCGCACATGCGCCACCCGATTATCTTTAATCTTCCATTTATCTGTAGAAAAATTTTTTTTTACTATTTTATTATAATTGAATCTCTTCTTATTTTGTCTCAAAATATAGATTGTCTATTTATGAGATCTGTAAGATCAAAAATTTAACTATAGAAATTGATTTATAATCGTTTACTAATGTTACATATTTTCTACTTTGGTATTTATAGAAAAAATTGATAAATAAAATAACAATGCTCATGTGATTTGAAATAATCATAAATATATTTCCTCAATATTATGAAACTTACGAGAACAAAAAGTAAATTATTCGTATTATTGATCTGTTGTTTAAAGATATGAAATAAATAATGATACAATTAAAAAATATATAAGACATTTAAATTGAACTATCGAATGCTCATAATGTCATTTTTTAAAATCCTGTAATTGTAATTCTTACCAATATCTAAACTAATTACATATTGTTGTTACAAACCTAAATAGAAATTTATCGAAGAATCTGATTATGTTTTTCATTTTTTTTGAAGAAAGAATGGAAAGATCATAGATCATCGATCTAAACTACTTATTGAATTAGATTGTGCACACGTGCGCAATAGGTCTGATAATCACTAGCAGTATCGTTGGGACAGGAATTATTACGTCACCTAGAGCGCTAATTTCATTCTTGCGGTGATACTCAATCGTTCTACGAGGTCGGGCTCGATTATCCGGCATCGATAATCGCCTCCAATAATCGCAGCACTTGCATGCCCTTCTAGAAAGCTATTTGAACTCGGTCATGTTGATTTACGAGGTAAGGAAAGTTGTCGTTACGAAGATATCTTTCCATAGTGTGAGTATTAAACAGAAACATATATAAAAAAAAAAAACAAAAGAAATGAGTAATCGTTTCATCATGCAAATAAATGTAATTTGTCTTATATATATTGGTAAAATAATTTGTCGACATTTAAAAAAAAAAAAGTTCTCGAGCGTACTAAAAGATAAAAATAAATAAATATCGTTCTCAGTTACATTCTCATTGCAATTTAAAATTTAATATTAATTTAAGACCTATAGATTTTAAAATTTAATCGAAGATACTGGATATGTAATTTCCAATCGTCCAATACAATTTAAGCATAACTTTGCAAAGAAAACAGGTAGAAATATAAAACAAGAGGAATAAGAAAACACGTTTGAGTTCTAACAAAATATCAAGTGTTCCCATTGAGAAAGTTAGTTCATGATGTAACGGATAACCCGTAGAGATTCCTCGAATGTTGTAGTTGAATCGTCGAACTTGGTAAGAAGGAAAGGAAACATACATAAGCGACGTAGACTTTGAAAGGTTGGCTATTCGAAGAACAAGAATAAAATGGTCGGAACTACCTACGAGAAAAAAAGAGAGAGAAAGAAATAAAGAGAAAAAAAAAAAGATTTGTAAGGATATTCGAGCACGCGTGCCAAGAAGAAAGAGATGGAAGAAAAGAGTGGTATTTTTCTACGTTGGCAAAGTACAAAGACGAAGAAGAAGAAGAAGACGAAGAAGAAGAGAAGCAACGTCGTCTAATGGTGCTCAAGCTTAACGACGTCGTCGTCGGCTACGTTATTCGGAGGAAATTCGAAAATGGTGCGCTCGGTATGCCGAGCACGTAGTTATCGGTTGCTCTCCACCAGGGAAACAGGTTCCTCGGATTGCTCGAGATCCTTATTTTTTCTTTCCATCAGCAAAAGCAGCAACGCCAGCGGTGAAGAGTCCTTCTTCCTTCCTTCCTTCCAACGAACGAACGAACGAAGGTTTCATGGACGCTCGTCGACCTGTCTGACCTCTTGCTGAGAGCTCTAGGCTTTCTTTATAGTGCTTCGAAACTACGAGAAACCTAAACTCGAGTAAATTCGACCTTGCTACACGGATTTCTTTACCACTGGATGATTCTTCTTTTATTTTTTGTCTTCACACACTTATTAATCTACCTTTTTTATTTTACATTGAGATTGGTGAACGAATCGTAAAACTTTTTTTTACCTATCTTTGAAGATTGTAAACGTATATCTTATATCTCTCTTATTTCATTTTTTTGTTTTGTTTGCGGCTATTATCAAACGAAACGCATTATTAATTTTTTTTCACTTTATATTCGATGATTAATGTTTTGCTAAAAATAAGGATAAATAATTATACCGTATATATTTCATATATAATTTTCTGTGTTTACATAAGAAAAATAAATTAAATTATAAGAAGATTATTGTTTTATATTAATGTATATATTATGTACATTTATATAGAAAATATGTGTGTGCTAATAAACGAAGAAATAATTCAAGGTGGTCGAGATAATTGTAGCGCCACACCCAGTGTCTATGATTGACATAGAAGAAAACGTTTCTGTATGTTAATAAGGTAAAAAAATGATTGCTCGACATGAACGATGATACAATCGTTTCGAGTTTTCCGAGTATACTTAAGCACTTAGGTATGTATTAACTTACAAACATTTTACTCGAATGATTCAATTAGAATTATTATTCTATATAACATCGAGTTTACGATCGAGAATCGATGAAGGCGATAACATAATGAAATTCTAAAAATCTTCATGGTGGACATCATGGTCGTTGTAAAATATTCCTTATAGTCGATGAACATTGAAAAATGTTTTGATATTAATTATAAAATTTCGAGAATTTAAACAACGATCATAATAAGGTATTCAAAAAATGATAAAAAATTACAAAATTATAATCCTTTATGAACATTTATCAACATTTATTGTGGGCCCATCGAAGAAGGCTAAGAAATACCATTTACTTTTCCTTTTGGTTCGCCTCCGCTCAATTAAATTCCACTTCGGGCAGATTATTTCATAAATCACATCCTGCCCCTAACGCGGGCGCGTGCTGTCTTTCTTTCTTTCTCCTTTTTTTCCTTTTCCTTCTTTTTCTTTTCTTTTTTTCTATCTCTTTCATGCTCACTCATCCACCATGCCAGTTTATAGCTCTGAATCCATATCGATATGTACCTATTCCTTCAAGCGGACAAGATGAATGAAGAAATGAAACGCGAAAAATTAATATCCCACGACGAAGTGTAAACGAGTATTTATGCGTGCAACTTCCCACCCGAGATGCGGTTAACAACTTCACATTGCTTTTAATATTTTCCTTACATTCCAACAAATGTTCGTTCAGTAAGGTCGACTTGTTACTCGCATACACAGCATAGCTATGAGCGAGCTAAATGTGAAAGGAATATTACTATTATTATTATTATTATTATTATTATTATTATTTTAGATAAATAATGTCTAATAAAAAATCTAGATGAATATTTGAATAAATAATATGTAAAGAAAAATCCTGTAACAATTTCTTAAAACCTGTTATAACGATTCTTAATGAATCTATAAAATGTATATAAGAACCATTATTATTAACAGTTCGAAAATAAAATAATTATTTGGAATGATATTAAATGATCCTATTAAATGTAAGAAATGTAATTAACAATTAAAATAATCCAACTGGTGGGAAGAATTTTTTAATGAATCAAAACAAAAAGAATATCGTTTCTTTTTTCAAAAATTAAAATTGAATTTTCGAATGAAGGTCAAGATTGTAGGTACCGAAAGCTTAGTAAACGTTAAACGAATCGTTATCTCGTGCCAAGACACGAGCTCGCGTAAATTTTCTCGCTATAAGGCATTTGTCCTCGGCAAGCTACACGATCCGCCCTCGTCCCTCGATCGACCATAACTATTTAATAACATAGTAGCTCCTACCTGTACCACCTGGCGGTCAGACTCAGCGGTCAGCCGTGGCACATCAAAGTCTTTATTAGCCTCGATCGAGCGTTATTGCTCCTCCGTGCACGCTCGCAAGAATCTACGGCTATTCGAGGACGCGATCGGTATCGCGATGAGGGAACTAACTCTTGGTGCTTTTAACTCGCCTAATCGCGTCACGCCTACATTCTTTGTGTTTCTCTCGACTCCCTGATTTCCTTCAATATATCTACCTATTTGCTAAATATGTCGATACAGTTAGATTCCCGCAAAATTTGTCTCTGATTCTCATCAATTTTTAAATCATATCTCTCTTTTTTTTTTTTTCATATCATTTTTCTTCAAATAAATATTGAGTCAGAATAAATGTTTAAAATCACATGAAAATATTTTATAGATTTATACGATTAATTCGATATATTATCTACAATATTATGTTTTATTACATGAGTAAATGCATTAGCATTTATTACCGGTCAACATTAATTTACCATGCACAACAGTTACAACATTGGCAAAATAAATAATGGAAATCAATTTCATTTCTCTTCACGATAAAATTATATAAATAAATTGAAAACTTACAGAATGTTTGTAAAATATTTTAATTTTCTTAATTTCATCAAAATCCTTTTGCTTCTAATATTGTTACATGCTCTTGGTATTCTAAATAACAACTCTTGCAATCTTGCTGAAGTAATATATTTCAATAAATAATCAATAAAGCACTTACTTAAACCAACAACATTCTATTATTTTCTAAGATGATCAAATAATTTTGATCAATAGTGTATTATCTTTTAATACAGAGATGCGACACAAATTTTCCGAACAACCCACTAAAATGAACAGAAACGATTATCTATCAAGTTACATTTTTTTTGCGAAGCAATTAATACATATGTACTTTGTATGTAGTAAATAGTTCTTACGATCTTATTAAAAAAAAATAAATAAATAAATAAATAAATTTACACACTTCATGATTTAGTTATACATCGTTTACGTCTGTGTTATACATTGAAATAAAAACATTGTCAATAAAAATAAAAGAATAAGCATAGATCTCGAAAGACAGAGGAGTTTCTGGGGGAATGGCATCGAAGTCCGATATAATTCAATATAATGTAGAGCCCAAGGGACATTATCTGGCCTCGTGCAGTCAGCTCGACTCGGTCCTCGATTAATCTCGACTCGATCTCAACAAAGCGCGGATTTATGTTCTCCTCGCCACCCGGCATCGAGAGTCACCGGGTGAAACCAGTTTTTGTTGAGCTCGTTTCTTTTCCGCGATGCACCTTCTTCCTTCCTTCCTTTTCTTCCTTCAACCCTATTTTCCATTCCTTTCCTTATCTTTTTTCCTTCTTTCCTTCCTTCCTTCTTTTTTTTTACTTAATCCCACCTTCTCTTTAACTTTGACCCCCCGAAACGGTTTAGATCTCTTTAAAAATTAAAATACAAATAAAGAAAAGAAATAAGTAAAACTGATCGCTATCATATTTTCAACATAATCTACTCCATTGCTAATATTTATCATTTCGAAAGTATTATTAGCTTGTTAAACGCGTACTGTATTTATATGAGTTGATCTTTTACAAAAGGGTTACAAAACAAAAACAAAACAAAACAAAACAAAACTACGACAAATTAACGCAATAAATAAAAGAATATAAGTTATCATTAATAATAAGTGGCACGTGTGGTGTACTACTTCAAAGTATTTCAAAGTATAATCAAGCGGAAAGATTTGCATTTAAATAAAGAATTTGGTATTTTAATTGAAAAATTGTCTCTCTCAGAGGCCTATAGTTAACTTTATTACACCGATGTCTTTCGAAAGCTCAAAGGAAGATAACGTACATGTAGGAGGTATATATATTCGTATCGGTGGATCGTTCCGCTCTTTTTCGGATTACGAGGAGATAGGAGATGAGAATTCGAGGGCGGAGACGAAAGACAATTTCGTCCGAAAGACGACGCAACGTTGAATTACGAATAAATTCATAATGAGCCGTGGGATCGAGTCGATGAGTCCTCGTTGTTCCACGTCGTTGTTCCGCGTCGTTATGCGTTCCGCATTCCGCGTTCCGCGCTCTACCGTCCGTACACAATCGGTAATTGCGTGGCAAAATACGAACGACACTTGCTGCAAGAGTCCTCTCCCCCACCCCTTTCTTTTTCTTCTTACCCCCTTTTATCCCAACCATTATCATAGCCAATCTCTATCGTATCTCGATCCACTTCACTCGATCTTTTATTTATTTTTTCTTCTTCTTCTTCTTTTTCTTCTATTTCTTTTTTTTCTTTCTTTTTGGTTCTTTTTCTTGTTCTTTTTCTATTTCTTTTTCGTTTCCTTCTCTTATTTTCCCTCCTTTCTTTTTATCGCGTTAACAACGAGAGATCTTAACTGCGTAAATTCTATATCTACTAGCATAATCGATTAACCACATGCCGAGATCGTGACCGTGCACATCCGCTCTAGCTTTTTATCCTACGTCGATCCGACAATAGGACCTTTATCGTTCTTTGTATTATCAAAGCTTGGTTCGTTGTTCGATGTAGGCACCGTTACGTAAAGAGGAAGAAGAGGAGGAGGAGGAAGAAGAAGAAGAAGAAGAAAAATTTGTAAGTAGTATTTGACAATGTGAGAAAATGTCAATAAATTATCTAATTCTCTTTAAAAAAATATTAAGGACAATTTTGAATAATTTTTTAATTATTTTATTATATTATATTAACGATATTCAAATATCTTAGTGCTCTACCATTTGTTATTGCAATAATTTATCAATAAACTACGCTTATATACTGCCATATTGAATAAAATATTTCTTCATAAATTATTTAACAACTCTAGAGACCTCTCTCACGTTACCAATCATTATTTCACACGTATTGAATACAATGATCGGCCGAATAGTAATTCTCCCTCGTGGATGCTCGTTAAATATTAAATGAGGACTGAGGGTTTTGATGAAATCGATTTGTTTAAATTAATTAAATTATACATAACAATAATATAAATATATTCTAACGATATATGTATACTTATTTATTATTTATTTTAATAATGATGATCGATAAAATCTTATCTTTCGATTGGAGGATTGTTATTTTGAATAACAGTATTATTAAATCTAACGATGCAGATAACATGAATTAACGAATATCATTAAAACAAATGAAATTTATTATACTGCAAGACTTACTTGTAAGATCCATGAATATTCTTGCAGGTACCATGTTTGCACGGATTCCTCTCGCATTCATCGATGTCATCGGCACAATTGCGTCCTGAGAAACCCGACGAACACGTGCACTTGTAACTGGCCTCCAACGAACGACACTCGGCACCGTTTCGACAGGGTGACGATGCACAATAATCTTCACGTTCGCAATGCTCTCCTGTGAAAAAAGAAAAATTATTTTAAAAACATTATATTATTATTATAGCGTCAGAATTAGACAATTTTGATCAATTATTATCCTAATTAGTAAATAATAAAATAAAATTCATATATAAAAAAAACTAAGATTTTTATTACAATAAAATATATATAGCATGATGATTTATAAAACATTAAATTAAACTCAGTAAATATTGTCCTTTGATAATAAACTTCTAATTAATGAAATCAATCAAGTAAACAATGCTAAATGATTTCTCGACTAAATTTCTTCATTATTTTCAATTGGTTTGTTTTTTTTTCTTGTTTGTATTGCAAAACATTTGAAATAAATTTGAAATTAAATACATCATTAACGTTTCTATTTGTAATGGATGAATGCGTAAAACGATGTCTTCAAGAGTATAGAATAAAATTATAAAGTTATCAAATAGCAGCGAGAGAATAAATTAACTTTATATCTGGCAAAGGCTTATATACACTCCCTCGGTTAAGTAGAGATATCTTTGAGCATGCCAGTTAACGTTGATATGGCGATCATGTATGGCAGAAAAGGTACTATCTCATCCCTTCTCTTGGTTTACCGATTAGTGGAACTAATTACTAAGGTTGCTACTTGTTCTCTTTCTCTTTAAAATATCTTTTCTTCTACATCTTTAACAGCCTTGTTCTTGAATGTTTGCTAGTGGTTCTCTTTTCTTTTTTTTTTTTTTTCACGATATTTACAAACATTTCAAAAACTCTTACTCTTAAACTATATTACTTATATCAAAATAAATTATTAAAACCTGTTATATATATATATATTAACGAATTTGTATTATTAAAAATAAACAATTTTTATTATAAATTTGAGAATTTTTTTTTATATTGATATCGTTTGCTTCATACAAAATTTAATATGATAAACTTAGAAATTCAAATAAAATAGTTCTATCTTTATTTGTTATTATTTAAAGATTAAAATATTTCTCGAATCTATGAGATAACACATTTTATCTTAAAGATACTTGATAAAAATTCGATTGATCGCGATATCGAAGGGCGTTAGAAAAGGAGAACCACTGATTCAAAAGGGTACCGCCACAGTGGAAACGTTGCCTTGCACTTGGCCAATTATCCGGCAAACGCAGTCTCTCTTCTCTCTTCTCTCTTCCTCTCTTTTTCTCTTTCTCCTTTTATTGAATTCTCCCTTCCTCGGATTTATTTTTCGAACGAACGTGCACATCCCTATAAAGATAAGAAACTATCCACGGTATTGCCTCCCATTTCCGCGATTCGTACGGATTGACGAGCGTCGTTGGCGAGTGCCTTCTACGAACGGTCATCATCGTTAAAATTTTCACTTTATTTCTCCGCAATATATTATAAAGCCGCCGACATTCTTAGACGATCGTAACGCAATCGCTGTCTTCCGTACTCGTTGCTTGCTCTTACCTTCCTGCCCACTCTATTTATGACGAATAATGATAATAATAATAATAATATGGTAAAACGTCGACGTTTTCATTGCAACCTTCGCTTCCATAATCACAAATATATCACAGTAGCATCGCTACTCGAAATACGACTGTTCCTATGCGCTACTGATTAACGTGTGTAAATGTAAAAAAAAGATTTAAAAAATATTCTCATATCACATATAATATATTTATTTATGCGTGGATACTTATATCAATTTCTGAAATGTTTTTTTTTTCATTATCGTGGGACGATAGTTATCGTTAATCATTCGATATTTTCTTCCTACTTCTTAAATGATATCTTAAATTTATCACTATATTTTATTTATATTTCTTAAATGATATTCTAGGATGAACTTACCCGTATAGCCTGTCGCGCACGTGCAGACGTACTCGCGTAGAGATTTAAGATTACAGGTGGCACCGTTGAGACAGGGCGAAGAATCGCAAGCATTGTCTATTGGAATTTCACAAAGACTTGCAGTGAATCCAACAGGGCAATTACATGAGAACGATGGTGTCCCACCTCCGATGATCTCTCTTACTCTACAGGAACCACCATTTTGACAACGTGGCCCAGTATGACAAGGGTTCAAATGTTGACAGTACTCCCCGACATATTTCGACGTACAGCTGAAATAACAAAGATAAGAAAATTAGAATAGAATTATGTGGGTTTAATATATTTTTTATTATATTTTTATAAATATAAATTAAATGTAATATTATTAATAATTTTAGTGTCAATTATCATTATTTTTTATAAATATAAAATAAACTTGAAGATAAACGAAAGATGTATCGATATAAAACTTCATCTAGTTTGGAGAAAAGTCGATAAATCAATAAATGTACCTAATCTCGTGAAAAGTAAACGAAATATTTTTCTATGCTGACGATAAGATTAGAAATACTTCAAATATTTCATCTACAGAAACTTTTCAAGAGATAGAGATAGAAACCATCTTAATTGCATATTTCAATATTATTCCAGATGAATGATTTTGAAGATAATTTTAATCGTTTCTTTAAAAAAAGGGTAGATTATGGTTATGTTAAGCTTTCCACGAAAAATGGAAACTGTCTTATTTCGAGAATATGAAATGTACTGTGCCTTTTAAGTTCGGCTACTACCATTTATTTATTATATCAGTTATAGAGTTGGATGTTGTTTGATCCTTACAATTAGATTGATTTTTTTTTTCCTTCCATCAATTGAATATCTATAATTTGCTTTATCATCGATTATAATTATTATTTGCAATTATCTATCTTCGAGGATAAGCAGAGAAATTCTATCGAGCGGATGATTTTTTCCTAGGCGTTCACGTACGATAAATCTCAGGCGTTAATTAAGTTTATCGATAATGGCTAATCTTAGCTCTCGTCGAGTTAGTTCGCGCTCGATGGTAATTACCATGCGCGTAGAGCCCACGTGGAAAATGCGTTTAACAGTTTATCTTACAAAGCTAATAAACTATACTTTAGTTTTTCTATTTCTTTTTTAGTATACTCGTATAATATGTAAATGTTACGTTAACTACATCATCCTAATAAAGATTTGATTACGAATATCACATTTTAGTTAGTGTATCATCCATTTCTAACTATTAATTTATATGATAATAATATTTTTTTATTTCAATAGCTGTATATTTATCTTCGATATACGATCTTCATTATTTGATTTACCTTAGAAGGATTTATTTATTTCAACGAAGAATCAAACGATGTTTGTTACCTATCGAGTTATTGAACTTAAAAATGTGAACTTCAGTGAACCGTTCTAACAAACAGGTTGATACCTGGGTTTGTTCGAAAAAGGAATCGTAACTAAGCGTCCATCGAGTCTGTATAAAGAGAAGAAGTTTCATTCTAACGGCTCCTAATGATCGGAAGTCGAGACTCGTATTGTACTCTCGAACGATCTCCGGAATCTCTCTTTCTTTCTATCTCTCCCTCCCGTTCTCTCTCGCTTTTGCTAGACAAGCCATAGCAAAGAAGAAACTAGGGATGAGTCCTTCCTTTAATAGTAATCAACTATGTGTACCTTTTCTTGGATCGACTTGCTTCTAAAGACTTTCCTAAAACTCTCATATAAATGCTTCAATAGAGTTTACTCAAAATTCTTTTCTTACAAAAACCTGATCGAAAGCTAATACAATTTGCTTTTTATCATCGATCCCCCATAAGTATATGTAAATACAAATTATCCATACAATGAATCATCCACTCGATAGAATACATAAATAAAAACCGATATAAATAAGAAAATAAAAAGAATATGTATATACACACACAAATAACAATGATTCAGAGACAAATGAATTATGGACTCCGAGTAGGTATAAGTATAAATACATATGTAAATAAAAAAATAGCGGTACCATAAAAGTAGGTATGCCTGATTAAAAGAAACCGAAACTTCAACCAAATAAAGACCACAAAAAAGTCTAGAAAACATTTTTGTATCGAAAGATAATTAAAGAAGGAGTAAGTAGTAGTTGAATCTTTGCCCCCATCCACGCCTCGACCATCCACCCCCCTTTGCCTCTCTTCTTCGAGAGAATCGAGTCGCGGATGTCCGCTTAAGGTTCTAACGCATCGATACTCCTTCGGGAATAAAAAGAGACAAGGTAACCGAGAGAAGATAGCTCACGTGTGGTAGTCGAGAGAAGAGCACGCGAGGGGTGCAGTGGAGGGGAGGTGGCTGCGGAGAGGGTATAAAGACAGGGAGGAGGCGTGGAACGTGCACGTACGAAGGGAAAAGAAGGAAGAGACAGGAACGTATCGACGTGGTGCTTATTGTCCACGTTGCAGCTGCCAGTTCACTCGTATGTTTTCTCCCCCATCCTTCGACCTTTTTAAACCCCCCACTCTTTCAACTTCTACCCTCCACTCAACGCTTCTTTACTCCACGCCAACCTTCTTCTTTACATTTTCTCCGTGTTTGTATTGTATAAGACAGAATGGTAAACGCATAAAGTGCATACAGGGTGTCTCGTTTTAATTAATCTATCTAGGCGTGAGTTGGACTCATTGATAAGAGCGTATGTTTGATATATTATGATATTTGTATGATATAGAAATCAAACTATTATTGATTGTTTTACCATTTGATAGAATAAATACTTGAAAATGATTTATGTTAATGATAATGTAAATATAAATTGGTACAACTTAATGGAATGTAAATGAAAAATAAAAGGATTTAAAGAGAAAAATAATCAACCATGGAGTTTAGACTCGTATCAAAGTTAATTTGGTCATTTGAAAGTTTGTGTATACGTAGGATTTCTATACACCCTATATACATAAGTATAAGTGCGCTAGTCTCTCGCGCGCGCGTTTAGAAAGAAAGCTGCAGCCGGTATCTCTATAAACGGAAGCGACGATTCCACGGCCATTACTCGCCGGCAGCAAGTTTCTTCTTGACTACCGGTCAGGGCCGGAGAGCACGCACGACTCCGAGAGTGACTCTCTCACAAGGGAGACTAGAAAACGATGAGAGTTAGAGAGATGGAAGAAAAGGGGTAAGGGTAGGTAGAAGCAATTTATCGACCACTACTAGTAAATATTTTCCCTTATGCGTTAACCAAGTTTAGTGATGCTTTAAAGATTTACAACAGCGTTATTCTCGTGTAATGACTTCTTATTCGATTATTTTGTCTTTGTTACAAATACAACAAACACTAAAATAAAGATATTTTAGTAACGAATATAAAAAACATAATTCTCGTCTCGATCGGGTCACATCAATCTCGATCGGTATACATAAAAGATCTCGATCTGAGGAATTGACTGTTGAATTGGAAAGAGAGAGAGATAGATTCGATCATCATCGATGCTTATGTACGTGAGTGTTTGTAAAAGGAGAATGAGACCGAGTAAGTCTCGTATCAATTCGCATTTCGATGCAAATTGCCTGCAACTAATTCAACTTGGAGATAGCTCTGAGCCGCGGCCCTTTCGATTCTGAGACGATGGAACTTAAGAGAGAAAAAGAGAGAGAGAGAATGAGAAATAGAAAGACTGCTGCTGCTGCTGCTGCTGCTGCTGCTGTTTGCTACTCGTGCTCATCTCGCCGGTCATTTCACATTTTTTTTCGCGGAATTAGATTCACCCTTCGATGCGAAACTCTTCATTCGTTCTTTCGTACTCAAGTCGTCGGTATGCTTTGCACTTCGCGAACGAACGTAAGAAACATTTATAGTAGTATACGTGCTTCAAGAGGATTGAAGTTATTGTTCGACTTAATCATCCCGTGAATTCCTCCTCTACCTTGATTGGATGATAATTGCTAAGATTGGGATTATCAAAACAAACGATAGAAACGTTACCCGATTACTATACTATATCGTTTTATTAAAGGTTTTAATGAAATCCCAGACAGAGAGACTACTGGTAATCATTCAAAATGAGAAAAATGTCTGTTGGTACAAGAAAAGGTGCTAAGAATCCTAAATAATAAGGCAAACATATGTCGAACATTTTACTTTTCTGTTAATCGTACATCTACCAGCTGATTCTACAAAAGAATTGACTATAACAATATTTAAAAAAAAAACAAACAAGAATTTAAGATTGAACAACAATGAATATCCTATAGGCACACTAAGACTGTGCGTTAAGTAATTTTAACCACTATGTTAAATAAATTCTCCCAATAGAGAAATAAATCTCTATTTAGACTTATTTCACATGTTTGGTTCGTAAAAAAAGGTGAGATCGATCATAAGATACGAAAATCTACGATTTTTTCGTTGCTTAAATTCGTTCTATTATCGTCGTTACTTAATTGATTTCACTTTTAATTTACGATTATTTCATTTGACAAAAATTTATTCCAAGTGATGAGAATAAAAAAGAAGAAGATGATAGAAAAGAAAGAAAGAAAGAAAAAAAAAAAATCGTCGTCTTTCGTGGCAAATTAATAAGACTCGATCGGATAGTATTCGGTAAGAATCGCGAGGGAGATCGATAATCGAGATTTCCGCGAATTTATCGCACCTTCTATCAGCCGGAAATTAACGAATCGACCGCCGAAATTGCCTCGTAAATTCGAGACGCGCGAGATCTTCTCTTTATTTTTTTGTTATTTTTTTTTTTTTGTTATTTTTTTCTTTCTCTCTCTCTCTCTCTCTCTCTCTCTTTCTCTCTCTCTCTCTCTCTTTCTTTCTTTCTACTGTGTGAGACATGACGAACGACCCTGCGATTTCGCTGGTCTGCTATCTAAACGAGCATCTAAAATTGCAATTCGCGCGGTATGTCGACGACGCGAATTACCGATCTTTGCCCACTTAATTGGCCGACAGAGACGACGTGACTGAATATTCGTAAAAAAAAAAAAAAAAAGAAAAAAAACAGAGACCAAAAAAATGTCTCAATACATTCGATTTACAATATTATCTTTCTTGTTTTAGAATAGTCATAATAATATAACTCTTAGATGATTATTATCAAGTATACTTCAATTAGAATATTACAGTCATACGTATTGACAATAAATGAAAATTAACCCTTTGAGTACTGAATACTTTTGACTAAAATGTTTTTTAAGAACGGAATAATTTATTATTCATCAAATTCTAATAATAAACTATATTTAATAATTAAAGTTTTTGTTTCTGAATATAAATAAATTAATTAATATAAACATTATATTATTTTACATTAATATTAACAAATACGTATATGCATCGATAGACCACTCTGGTAATTTTTTCCCAAACACATATTTGCGTCCATAGCACTCTAAGGGTTGAAAGAGCACGATTATATTGTAACAATTTTTAATACAAGAAAAAAAATTGATAGTAAATCTAGATACGTAAATACGGATGAATTTAGTGGCAATTTTTATTTGTCATTACAATAAATTCCTTTGTATCTTCTCTCTCTCTCTCTCTCTCTCTCTCTCTCTCTCTCTGTCGATTATTTGCACCGTAGCCAAGTAAGGTAAGAAATTTGAAATTAAATAAAAAGGAAAGAAAAAAGAGAAAGAGAGGGAGTAAGTCTAAAGATCTAAAGATAGAGAAAGACATATAAAAGAAGGTAGATTATTGGTGGCATTTTGGTTCGCTCTCGCATTAACGTTTCTCCACCATCTCCACCTCCATCACCAAAAACGGAAATGACTTTTTGCGACACGGTAGAAACACAGATGCTTTTTCCAAGGCACCTTAAAAGAGTATGTGTATCTTACGTACTCGTCTCATTTCTTTCGAAGCGCCGCACCTCCTTCCTCCTACCAACCTTCATCACCACCACCTTCTCCTCCTCAACCTTCCTCTGTACCATTAAGAGTCAACTCTCCAACGGTTAAGTAGGTGAGCATGATTTTTCGGCGTCGATCGATCGCTCGATCGATCAACGTCCTTTGCCGCGTTATCGTCGCCAACGAAGGTGCTTAAAAAAAAAGTTATGCAAGATGGTCGGCTGATCACGTTTACTTCAGACGTATCCCGACACGAATATATGCTTTATATCACGAATTAATCTCCATGCCACTCCCCAAAATCGAAATCGAGCTCCTGTAATTTCTTCGATAATCTGCTTTTAAAGTGACGAGAGGGAAAAAAAAGAGTGAAAAACCGAGAGAGAAAAAGAGAGAGAAGCAGAATAATTAAGCAGTCCGTTAACACATATAAATATACTTATGTCTCTATGTAACAGAAAACATATATACATACAAGAATATAAAACTTCATCAAACTCTTTCTGTGATGAAAAGTCTTTCGAAAACTTGTCGAACTTTATTATGATAGAATTTCTCTTCAAAAGTAGTCCCACAAGATTCCATTCTCGCAATTTTCGCGACGGTTGGTCTCGGTCACCGACCAGACGACGACAACGACGACGTTCTCCAATAAAAAGAATAAGAGAAGATGAAGAAGAAGAAGAAAAGAGAGAAATAAAAAGACAATGACAATGAAGGGACTCGAATCTCCGGTCCTCCTTGACTTGTCTTTAACGACAAGAGGAGAGAAAGAGAGAGAGAGAGAAAGAGAGAGAGAGAGAAAGAGAGAGAGAGAGAGCAATTGTGGGGACTGAAAGGAGAGAAAATGTTAGAGATTAGGAGGTGGTGTCGCGAAAGGGAAGAAGAAGGCTCGGTTTGCCGCATTGTCGTGAAAGAACCTTGCCTGGTGTTTATCGCGAAGTCTCTCTTTCTCTCTATCTCTTATTCGTCATCTTTCAAGAAGACGAAGTAAAAGGAAGAAGAGAAGAAGAAAAAAAGAAAAAGAAGAAGAAGAAGAAGATGAGGTGGTGGGATGAGGAAGAGGACGGTAACACCACCACCCACCATCAATGGCCGGTGGACCGAGAAGGCAGCCACCCGTGCTGGTTCCATTAGTGTCTCGGCTTGTAATTTGCCGCGCCGAATGTTAATGGACTCCTGTCTTTCTCTCTCTTTCTCTCTCTTTCTCTTCTTTCTCTTTTTCTCTCTCTCTCTCTTACTTTCTGAAGATCTTCCTTTCCTCCCTCGAAAAGTACATCTTCACTCAAGAGCACATCGTTTTTTCCCCCATAACGAAATTCTTTCAGCATAGTGTGTCTCTTCTTACTTTTTTCGTTATTTCTGTCACTCTTTTACTTGTGTAATGTCATTTGTCCATCTGTCTTCGTCTAACTCATTACGATAGAAATACTCGAGTAATCGTGTTTTCCGTAAAACGTAAACGATACGTAGATACGTGGTGTATAGGTTAAAAGAGGCTCAGTGATCGAATTGGCCATGTTGTTTTCTTGATCTGGCGAGCGAGTAATTAGCCCCGAGAAATCGATCGTAGCCCCTGGCTACGGTACTCGTGAAGAGACGAGCGGCTAATTAAGAAACAGCACCGTAATACTGCCGTCGAATTAGCATCCATTAAGAGAGCGACGGAAAACGGTGCCGTCTTTCCTCTCGAAAGGTGTGGGAGGAGGAGGAGTCCTACCGTAGGGTGAGAAAGAGAGACAGAACAAGAAGAGAGAGAGGAGAGGAGAAGGGTCAACAGATCGTCGAATAATTAAGGGTCAATGGACGGGATCAATTAAGGAAGGAGATAAGAATCCGAGAGAAAGATAGAGAAAAAAAGAAAAAAAGGGAAAGAGGATGCTGCGATTCGATCTTTAATGTTCTTCGACTCTCTCAGATAAAGTCGCTTCGGTAATATCGAAAAATCGAAAGAGTTGAAAGGAGATATCGATTTAAGGAAATAATTTCTATACTCGGCGAAATATAAATGATCCTTTTGATAATAAATTGCTGATAAAGTTGGTGTATTACTGATAAGGATGAATTTATACGTTGTTTAAAATGTTTGGTTGTAAAACGCCGTTGTCTACAATGTTCATAGTTTTTAGATTTTGTCATAAATTATCAATCGTATTATCTTGCAATAAGAAAAAGGAAGAAGAGAATCGAAATCTGTACGCAAGGGAACGAAGAGAAAAGGTATTCTCTCTTTAATGGAGAGAGTATGGAAGGTGGTAAGAACGAGTGAAACTTCCCACGTGGATAATGTGACTGCGGGTAAAGGGAGCTAGCTGCTTGCTGTTCTTGCTACTGCTCTCTCTTCAACGAGGGAGATTGTGGTCCACGATCGAGGGAGGAAGCTGGAGGAAAAGCCTTGTTTATTGAACTATCGAATTACCCTACCCGTGACCCAACCTATCCTCATTAGCTTTTAATTAGGTCGTACCACCTGCTAATCCAATCCCCTAATTACTAATCTATTTCTATTGTATGTAAGAGCGAGTAGTATTCAATGAATTTATTCATACTTATCAAATTTCTCATCATGAAAAAATACTGACGATAAAATATTTTGTATATCATCTGTTCCAGGTAAGACTTATAGAAGTATACTGATATCTTTTAGGAATTATTTTCAAAAAAAATATAAGATAAAAGTAAAGACTAAGACACGTCGTTCTCATGGATGAACGTCGACATATCTTGCGGCTTTGGAAACATAACACTCGGCCAGTCAATCCACCAAGAAGGAACACACCATTCTCGATCGTAAGACTGAGTAGTCTTTGCTTCACGACAATACGCTTGGTCTTTCAAGAAAGTTGATGTACAGTCGAGTGTGACGATTTCCTTCGAGTTTCAAAGAGATTTATTATACAATTTTGTCTATTTTATCAATGGTAATTGATTATTCCCGAAAATATCGTAAACAGTAAATACAGGGTAACTATAATATTATGATTAGATTGTCATTTAAAAATGGTTTACGAATATATCAAAAGACAATTATAAAAAAGTATGAAAAATTATCTCAACAATTACAAATTTCTTCCTAAAATATTCTTTATTATTTAAAAATTGATCATGATCAATGGTATAAAGGTTTTCGTTAAGATAACAAAATAAAATTGAAAAAACAATATTTTAAGGATCTTTATAAAAATCTCAGTCACAAATTTTAGATGATTTCTAATGGTTTGATCAAAAAATAAATATATGAAACAATTTTAATATATAATACAATTAGTTTATTATTTAATATTTGTTTATGAAAAAAAAATCTTTTTTTCTAATAATTTTTTTAATTATTATTTAAACAGTAATCAATTTAAATGAAATAATATCTATGACTCACTCAATATATATATATATCAATGTCATTAAATAATGAGAAGAAATTTTATGCAAATATAATTTGAAAATCGTTGCTTCCGACTGTACTTATACAGGTACGTAGGTTGAGCTCAAAGTTATCGAGCTTTTTAACGCGCCACTTGCGGTAACACGTCGCGGCCGATCGTGGTTTCAGCGAGTTTCTTTCGTCTTACCTCTCAAGTCCCTCTCTATCGTGTCTCCTCTCGTATTCTTGACAACGACGAACGTCGACGAGGACAACAACAACAACAACAACGACAACGACAACTACGACGACGACGACGAGGAACGACTAACATAAGATGACGAGGCAGCTGCATTCGCACGCGCGTTCACGAAAGCAGAAAAGTGCCGATGAAAACCTAGCCGGTTGCGGTTTCTCGATAAGATCAAATTTTCGATCGAATTTATCGAACGGCTCTCTCGTTGTGAAAAACCGATCAGATCGGTATGCTATTTTTATCCTAACCGATCCTTAAATTACTTCCAGTATCCAATAATTCGATTCAATTTACATAACTTACTGTAACACGAACCAGATGTTTCGATAAAAGAATTTTATCGATTTATAACACGAAACGTTATAATATGAATTTTTATTTTGTATTATTACAAATAAACGTAAAACGATAAAAAATTAAAAAAAAATGAAACTGACAAGTTTATCACGTTAAGTAAAATTAACAATATAATGAACAATAAACGGATTGACAAAAAACGAAGAAAGGAGATAAAATAAAGGATTGAGAAAATTCTCACGAGGAATTTTATAAATAGGCTGTGAGAAAGTAAACATTGTTCTTTAGATTAATAATAAACTTACGAGCGTAATTAAAAAAAAAAGTTTGTTATAAGTGACTCTATCTCTTTCTTTCTTCAAAAAGTTTATTACGAATGCGTACTTCTCAAGAACGTTTTTGTCAATGTGTTCTTGAGATTAATATACAAATAAAGTGAGCTAGAGAGAGGGAGAGAGAGAGAGAGAGAGAGAGAGAAAGAAGGAGAACAAGACACCGATCGGTACCACGTGTCGTTCTACTAGGAAAAAATTTGTCTTTTAACGAAGCTGCTAGGGGCAAGTGTCGAAAGAAAAAGAAGAGTACAGAGAGAAAGAAAGTGCCTGAGTTCTCACGGGGTTCAGTGCTTTATTTTCGTACTCCCTCGTACTCAAGGGGTTGCCCATTGATAAGCTAATAGGCCGTATGATAGTTGTTCGAGTTTAACGTCCTGAGAACGTATTACGTGCCTACGTGGAGAGGAAAGCGTTATTGAGTGCCTTCTGACGAAAGAACGAACAAACGAAAGTACTTGTAAAAGTATCAGAGAAACCTTTCTCCTTTCTTTCAATTGATAAGCTTGTAAAAAATGTGAAATGTTTATAGGAACATCAACGACTTTCCAATATTTCGATTTGAAAGTATGCATATATTTTTCATTGGAAAATCACTTTATTAATAATGTATTCAAATTAAATTGATTTTCGTTTAATAAAATTATCTCATATGTTGGATTTATTTGTATTCGGTTTATTTGATTATATAATTATATGAAATGGTAAATCATAAGGTGATTTTTGTAATCGTTAATATATTATGGGATTGAGTACCTTCATGCCAAATAAAATAAACATTCGTGAGGAGATTGACCGGATGGGTTCCCTTGGATAACTCAATTGTTAGAATAATCGTCTGGAAAACGGAAGACCCTAATTTGAGCCTTGATTCAGTTAAGTTCGACGATTCAATTTTTTCACGAATCTTACTTTATTTGCTAAAAATGTTAAATAACAAAAGAAAAAAAAACAATATATGAATTCTCAACTATTGCTTACGTTTAGAAATCAGATCAATAATAATTACTCTAATAATTTCAAACTAAACACTTGTGAGACACATCTATCAAAATATTTATTCTCTATAATATCAAAGATAAATTTATCCTAGACATTTTATTTTGAACATTTAACGAGAAACGATTACTCCTCGTTATAGGATTTGTCAAATAAACTTTCTACATAAATCCTTTTTAAATGTATTACACAGTAAAGTATCACGAGAATTCGCTATCTTGTATTTGCCGAAGAGTTAAAAGAAAAGGAGGACGAGTATAATTATCAAAAAATCGTGCTGGAATTCGGGTCGATCGGAAGCGATGCTCCTTGAAAAATAAAGAAGGAAAGAAAGAGAGAGATATAAAGAGAAAGAGAGGACAGGTTCAATTAGGAGAACGATTGCTCGTTCGATCGATCGTATGTATTCTCGATCGTATTCTGGATCGTTCTCTTGACGACAGGATCGCACCGATGTTCATCGTTCGCGCGATGTCATTCCTGAACGGCTTAACGAGTGCCTTTCAAAGATCCTCACGAGTCTTCAAATTGAAAAGTGCGTCTTCTTTTTCTCTTCTACGATATATTTATGTTACTTCGAAGTAATTACTTTTCGAGATCTATACGCATTACGTGCACTTACTCCATTCATTCGCGCAAAGGTAGATCAAAAGTTCCCTAAGTTGTTTTCAAAATCAATTATTATTTATTTCGAAACGTTTTTCATTGATTTTATTATCCTTTCAGATTTGAAAAAAAAAAAGATTCTTGAGTGTTTGTAAAAAAAAGAAGAGTAATTGTTTTTTAAAATCACCCAATGCATAAATACATTAGTATCTAATTAATATTAAATATATTTATGTAAACTTACAATTTTCAATATGTCTTTTTAATTTGCAATTAGCAGTGATTTTCTCCAGTATTTAAATGTGATAACATACTAAAGATATTATAAAAATATATGTGTATGTGTGATTTTAAAATTATATGACATTCTATTGTGGTTAATATACTGATTAATTTTAAACAAAAGTAATGAACATGATATTAATTATAATACCGATTTTAACAAAACTTAAGCATATATTCGAACGATGAAGATACTTAAAACGATAGGTTCGAAGAAATCTTGAAAATGATTAGACGAGCTGCATGTTCGCGCATCCTTCCTCATAAAAAGATATCCGCTTGATGGGCGTTCTAAGAACGCCCGACGTGATCCTCGGTTACACGACGTACCAATGGCATTAAGAGGCCACCGAACACGCTCCATGCTTTGATATCTTACGATTTCCCCGTTTCTCGTTAATGAGCCTATCGCGTGAAGTTTAATGTATAATGTATGTATGTGTGAAACTACCCGCGCTTCGATTAAAATCGCAAATCACGTTCTGAAATTTCTATAACGAACGTAAATTCATTTTAAGATATTTAAATAAATTCTGCAATAATATTTTTTTCATATTTTGCTAAAATAAACATTGAATAAAAATTTTTTATAATTATTTTAATAAAAATAATTAATTATAAAATTTAAAAAAGAAATTAAGCATTTGATTGGTCAATTTATTCGAATTGGTAATCCCAATAATAGAGAAATAAAATCAAAATATACAATTATTATATCTAACATGACATATCAAAAGTGTCAAAGGATTATAAAGAGTTGTTAAAATGAAATGTCATTTTACGTATTACGTTGTACGTAGGATATACAACAAAAAAAAAAAAAAAAGGAGAATGATAAAAAGTGGAAGGATGGAAGAAAGCAGTGTTACGAGAGGCGAAGATGCGTTGTTTGTTATCCAGATGTTGCCTTCTTTCTCTGACAAAAGGGTTTATCGTTCGAAAGAGATAGAGAAAAAGAGAGGGAGAGAGAGAGAGTAAAGATAGAGAGAGAAAGATAAAGAACAGGTCTGAGAATAAGAAGAAAGAAAGATAAAAAAGGAAGAAAAAAAGGAAGAAGATTCTCGTAGGACAGAGGGCATATCGCTAACACTTTACGGCAGTGGCGTTTGTATAGTGCCATGTGTCTTTTCGTTTTGCCTTTTTTCTTTGACTTTTTTTTCCGTTCTTAATCTTCTCCTCCCACCAGCAATCTTGAAAGGTCCAAGTAAGGAAACTAAAAAGCAGGCTGGCGTCGTTTCAGTTTTTGTTGGAACGTGGCAATGACATTTCCGTCTGCTTCGAAGAAGTCAACAGGTCGGACGGTCGGTCCAAATAGTTTTTATCAGACACCACTTCTTCTTCTTCTTCTTCTTCTTCTTCTTCTTCTTCTACACTTCTATTTTCTCATTACCATTTGTGTGTCATGAAAACCGTGCAAGATCTACGACTTTAGACTCGACCCCTTCCCGAGAGAAGCTGAGACTTTTTTCTCGATCGCATAAGCGTAGAAAAATATACATAATTCCATTTGGAACGAGTTAAAAAGACTGAACCTTTCTGTCACTTAAAGTGCTGTATCGTATGGTGTTTTTGAGATTTAAGAGAGAGATAAAAAAAATAAAAGAGAGAGAGAGAGAGAGAGAGAGCAAAAGCACGTGTATATGTTTCGACGACAGCTGGATCTCATCGACGTGATAAATGATCATCGATGGATCTTTTCTACTCCATGTAAGATTTTCTATCATATGTTTAAATGATTTCAATACTAAGAACTCATTTATTACATCGATTTGATGAAATCGTACATATAGAATAAATAATCTTTCTTACGACACACAAGCATAAATAAAGTAAAATAAAAATCAATCCTACTAGTCTTATAATTAATTTCGCATGGAAATAAGCTGCACGACTGGACAAGACCATGCCACTAGCTGACAACCAGTGGAAGAGATCGCTGGGAATTAAACTCCGATTGCTTGACCTCGCAAGTGCCGTGTCAACGAGTTTAACTTTTGCCATTGCTGATTCTCCTCGTCGTCTTCGGATATATCTAACTCGCCAATAATAACAATCGTATTTCGTAAGATAGTTTCAATCTTTCAGAAATTGACGTGTTAACGAAAGAAATATTATTAATAATTAAATGTACTTTTCGTAGAAATAGAGAAAGAGAGAGAGAGAGAGAGAGAGAGAGAGAGAGAGGGAATATAATTATACACGGATAAAATGCAAAAGGAAAAAAATAAAAGAAAAAAAAAGATATAAGAAAAATGCACATTTGGTTTTAGTGTCCTCGAGCTGTACCATCGTTGAAGAGAATCCTTGCTACTGCAATGCTGTCAAGGAAAAGAGAAAAGAAGAGAAGAAACGAGGTAACCAAAGAAAGAAAAAGATCCTCGTCGAAAATTGGTGAGGAACAAACAAAGGGTTGCGGGGGACCGAAGAAAATAAAGGATTGCGAATTCTATTAGCGAGCCTCTTTCTCCTCCTACTAAAGAAGAAACAAGATGACGATGCCGAAGAAGAAGGATGCTCGGAAAAAGATAGATAGAGAGAGAGAGAGAGAGAGAGAGAGAGAGAAGAAAGACGAGATGACAACGCTCAGAGTTGTCCGCTAATCTTCTTTCGTCTCCTTCTCTTATTCGCAGAGAAGAATCGCAGACGAATCGCAGGCTGATCGCTCGCGCTTTGTCTTTGCGGTTTTCTCCGAGCAACTTGGGGCTTCTCGCCGAAAGATCCAGCCCTACTACCTTTCCCTTCCCCTTCTCTCCTTTTTCGTGATCCTTACCTCCTCCTCCTCCTCCTTCTCCTCTTTCAATGCTACGACAAACTCGTGGACCAACTAAGTAATCACCACGATTGTGGTTTTTACTCGTGAGTCCTCCGATTTAGCTCCGGGTAGCTCGAAAGCGCAATGACCGTGTAACCTCCTTTGAATGATTTTCCAATTTTTACCGACGTTGTAAAAGTGCCCTCTCAGAATATATTATAATATAATAAGCGAACGTTATCAATTGTATTTTTATTTGATATTTGATTGAAAAAAAAAACAAAGCATTCATCTCAAATAATATTTAATTCTCAATAGTTTCATTTGAATATATTATAAAAAACCTGCTAAACGTAACTTACAAATAAAATTAAACATATAGACATAAATAATATCTACAGATAAATGAACGGTGTTATAGAGGATGAAGATTATTAACTTTTCAAATTGAGAATCAGGCTTCTCGTCATTATAAAATTTGTTGAACTCGTTCGTCGAATGCAATTCGTCGAGAAAATCCGGAAGTAGAGTTTCGAGAAAGGGAGAAAATCGCTCGGAAAGGACCAATGCCATTCGTGGTCTATCTTGAGAATACGAGAGAAGAGGATGCGTAAGAGAAATGCAATTTAGTTAATATCATTAGAGCGAGAAAAATGTGCGATTGGATTGCACGAATGCGTCGACGAGCAGTCTTCTTGCCTTCTCTAACGTAATGGCAGAAGCGGATTCTACGTTCGTGGAATCCGGCCAGGCATGCGGTAGAACCGCGAACGTAGAACACCACACCATGTGCCTCTTAATGTTTTCGAACGGTTCTTTGCTCGCTATCCATCCCTCCGACTATATCTAATTCCTCAACAATTTCAAATTTGATTTTTGCAAAAAGGAATAAAAAGAACCAAACAAATAATAAAAACAATAGACAAAGAAAGATCGTCAAAGATACAACGGTAGTTTGACACGCTGAAAGGGTTCTTTGAAATTAACTAAATTACTATTCGAATACTATCTATGATATTCGCCTAGTAATAGCAAATAAGTATTATTATTTTCCGAGGTATAACCGTCGTACAATGTTATATTCGCGAAGGTGTCATAAACGTTCGATTCGCATTGAAAATATTAATGCCAAGCACGAAAACACTTCGAGATTTGACTAACAATTTTAGAATACAATCAAACGTGATATATTATCTTATTGTTTTCAAATGTACAGCTTTGGTAATTTCAATGAAAACATTCGCATATCTTTGGTGCTTGAAGAAAAATTTTCTACAATTTTATTAACCCCTTCATATATTTCAACAGTAGACGAGTTCAGTGTTTTAAATTATACTATTATATATTTTAATAATAAAAGGGTTTAAGTTTGTACATAAAAGAATCTATGGAAGTAAACACATTAGGTACTATTATTATATGTTTTACAGTGGACGAATTAAATTATAAAATATTTTACTCTGAATATATTCTATATATGTTTGTGTGGTTCTAAAAAATGATAAATTAAAATTGATTCGAAATACACGTTTACACATACGTTAAATTAAACCGAGGAAACATAGAAAATCGTCAATCATGAAATAAGTAAAATATTTGATGACGCTTGGTAAGTTCTTCGTCTACTTTGTTAGATATTCCTGCAAATATATCGATATCCATTAAATCACGCCAATCTCGATCGTAAAATCTTCTTCCCTTATAAACGAACATACCGCTTGAACGCTTGGTGTCGAAGCGTATCGCGATGCTTGCAAAAGAATCGTAAGGAAAAAGGCGAATCAGCCAGAAGGGAGATGTATCCAAGGGACGACATAAATCGAAGGTGGGAGATGGGAAAAGGCGCGAATACTCGGGATTGGTTAGGTAGTTAGGTAGCG
This sequence comes from Polistes dominula, assembly GCF_049000335.1. Classification (NCBI taxonomy): domain Eukaryota; kingdom Metazoa; phylum Arthropoda; class Insecta; order Hymenoptera; family Vespidae; genus Polistes; species Polistes dominula. Next base: position 3,140,369 of record NW_028301152.1, on the reverse strand, counting down.
ATGCAAAGCCACGTTAAATCGTCCAAGACTGCGTTGTTCTACCCTTTCTAACGATCTCGTACGTGGATGCGCATAAAGCTTCTCTTTCTCTCACTCTTTCATTTTCTCTCTCTCACTCTGTAGTGTAGTTTATTCTTCGAGTGACTATACTGCATACGATATATACGAGGTGTAACAAAAATAATGATCACTTAAGATATAAAAATAAGATAAAGAAAATATTCTCTAACAACGTATTCGAAATAAAATATATTATTAACGATTAATTATAATGTCGTTATAAATTATTTATTAATTAATTATTTAAATATATGCAAATGTAGGTATCTCTCTCTTTTATGCGGATAGAATAGTTATCGACTTTAATAATCTTACCACGTAGATCTTTATGTCGACGACACAACGCTCAACTAAACGTCTTACTGTAAACAAAGTCGAAGAACGACTGAAGCTTCAAGTCGGTGAACGAAAAGTACACATAAATAATGTAAACAAATAACAAGCTTAACTATTTTTCTATTATAAACTAACGTATGCGTAGTTAAACGAAAAAAAAGAGCCTGTTTTGTAATTATTTATATGATTGATTAGAAATAACGAGTGCGTTATTATTTCATTTTTCCGATCTTTCTTTTCAATGAATAAATGTTTATGTATTGACAGAGATACAAAAAAATAATAATAAAAACAAGTAAAAAGAGAGATAGAGAACGTAGATCCTTCTTGTTGCAGCCTGTAGAAGAAGAAGAAGAAGAAGAAGAAGAAGAAGAAGAAGAAGAAGAAGAAGAAGAAGAAGAAGAAGAGATCGAGCTAAGAGAACGTGTAGTCTGGTCTTTGCGATGATTACGACTGCGATTGCGATGTAAATCGCGGGCCCACGTTCAATCACGTACGCGTACACACGGGTGTGAGCCATTGGCCAGAGTCATCGGCCAGTGCCGTGTGTCTAGCCGACGTGCTTTCTTCTCTCCTCTCCTCAACCCCTCCTCTTTACTCTCTTACTCAACAATTTATCTCTCATCGTGTATAACGTTGGCTCGTCGATCTCGATCGAGTGAGCATACTCTCCCTCTCTCGCTCTCTTCTCTCTATGGAATCTTTTCGAATGCGAAAGATGAATAAAAAAGAAACGATTATGACTAGAGATCTTACTTTATTCTCTTGTCAGATATCAAAATTAAGATACAAATATTATTTCTATTTTATCAGAATACATCGTTCTATTTCGTCTATAATGAGTATCATTTGAAAATTTTAATTAAAACAAATATTTCATTAAAAAATTTTACTTGATTTGATTTGATTTAATAAATTTTACAACGAAAAATTATTTCTAATTATTAGAAGATATTGTTTTATTTCGTTTAAAGTATTATTTGGATTGTAGTATTAGTTATATAAATGAAAAACCAGTTTTTGTCTGTATAAGAAAAATATATATATATATATATATATACATAAATATTTTCATTGTATTTCTTGTAATTTAATTGAACAAGAAATGCCTTTGCCAGTCTATTACTACAAGCAGGATACTTTAGTACAAAAATAGATAAAGAAAAGGAGAGATATAAAAAGTAATAGAAGAAATACCGAAGATTTTTGTCGTGGCTTCTTAGGAAGCTTGTTTACACGATACTACAGAGAGAGAGTTCCTTCGTTTATGGATGTTACACGCATGAGTTAAAGAAAAAGAAGAAATGGTGGAAGTAAATAAAAAAAAAAAAAAAAAAAAGAAATAAAAAAGAAAGAAAAGATGATAGAAAAAAGAAAGAGAAAGAAAATGTATTATCGATCGACATCGACGAAGCGTAGTGTACTACTCTCGTTCTCGAAGTAAAGCCGAATTTATGAACTCGCGAGAAGGCATCTCTTCTGGTCCAGAGAAGTGCAAGAAAGCTTGGCAATCAGCTGTTCGCTGAATTCTACCTACTCTATCGGGATCTAGTATCTTTGAATAAATATCGCATCGTAAAGCTTTCCTCTCGGCACATCGATTCTTCCTCTCTTTCTCTCTCTCTCTCTCTCTCTCTCTTTTCTTTCTATCATTCTTCGTCTCTCTTCGACATTTAAGAGCAACGAGCATCCAATGCTAGTCTCTATAAAAACATTAACGAGCGATTCGACATGCTCCGATCGCAATAACTTTAACCTCGCTTTCTTCGATTTTCTAACTAAACGACACTCGGCTTCCGTTCCAATTTTACCTTCCATTATTTTTCACAAAATACTTTTTCTATTTTATTTTTACAATCAAATTATTCGTTTATTCATTTCATTTGTGGTTCATTAATTTTATATTGTTTGCCAATTTTATATACTACAATTCGATATTTGTTTTTTTTTATATTATTATGTCGTTTCTGAATGTATTTTAAATATAGTTTTGTTGTTTTCTTTAATTTTATTTTGTGAAATATATTTAAGTACGATACAATATAAAAATAATAATAGAAAAATGTTACTATCTGTCCTAACTACTCGTACTATAACTTTTAATCTATTCTTAAATAAAAATACACTGAAAAATGATTTTCAATTATTTTGTTTTTGAAGTATTTTAAATTTCATTTAATTTATTTTTAGTGTTATATAATAAGTATCAATTTTCATTATTTGAACGTATCATCCTTTGTTAGAGAGCAAAGTGCACGACATACGCAAGCGAACGAACGCATCGTTGGCACGCTGTCGATGCTTTTTGCGAGTTCTGCTTTCCAGGTACCATCCTGGGTCAAGCTACCTACATAAGGGTACTCTTACTAGCTCCGTCTCAGGAGAATTCCACTTTTTCCGTGACTTCTCCCCCGCTGGCGACGATACCGACCGAGTCGCACGCGCGATTACGATCTCCTTTTGACCCTTTCAACGACCTCCACTTCGACGATCTGTTCCTATTTTCTATCAGGAAAATTGACGAAACTTAAATGATTCTCCGGACCATTAGATAATAACATTTATTACGATTGAATTGATACAAAAATATTAATAATTTATAAACTTGTTTATCTTCAATGAATTTGATTAACTCTTTAATGTTAGTTATATAAATGTATAAATTAGAAAAATAATTTTATCTAAAATTATATAATATTATATTTTAAAATTGAAATATAATATAAATCTAACTTTTCATATAAATATGTAACATTTTATTCATACAGGCTAAAATTAATTAAATTGATCATGGATTAATATAACACTACGAATACAAATTATTATAAAAAAATATAAAATTATCACACATAAAATATAACGAAATATAATAGTACTTTTAAAAGTAAAGCTTTAAAAAATGATATTCTAGCTGCTAATGGTTTGTTCGTTGATGGACGAGGAGTTAGGGTGCACACATTTTTTCCTTGACGATAATGAGCAAAAAAAATGCAACCGAGGCAAGACTACTCGGCAAATAAGAAGACGAAACACATAAGAGTCCGAAAATGAATACTTAAAGTCTACCTCAAACGTATTAATCGTGAACTCCCTTCGAGGGACGTATGTTTCTTTCAAAAAGTTTATTCACTTAAAACAATACAATAAAACTGATTTATGATTAAAACTATTAAATTCTAATATGAATAAGAATGAAAAATTTTAATTAAAAAAAAAAAAAAAAAAATCAAATTCAAAAGAGTATGATTCAAACAATTAATTTCAAGAATACGAGTAAGAATATTTTACGAATGAAAAAGGTGACTTGTCAACGAGTAAAACCAGTTGAAAAATATGAACTGAAGAAGATTCTTGAAATGAGAAACACGATAAGAGATTAGAGTTTATTTTTCTCGGAGCTAAGTTTTCCGAGTAATCGTAAATAGCGAAGAAGAAGAGGAGAGAGAGAGAGAGAGACTACGAGACTTTCCTCGAGAACGGCGATGCGTCTTCGAACCGGACCAGACGGCAAGACGCTGTCAAGGGGTCGAATAAGTATAAAAACACTGCTAAGAGAGTCGGAGCACGCGTGGGAAAGTCAGTGGTGGGAGAGACGAAGCGCGCGTGGAAACGACATCGATAACAGGAACATCTCTTAGAATGCTTTTGCTCTTCGTCCACGAGAAGAAATGACTTTCCAGTGAACGACAGACTCGTCTTTTATTCTTCCCTTACTACTTCTATACTTTTCAACGTGTATTTACTCGCAAATAAGAACTATACCAATTTATTGAAAGTGTATCGAAAATAATACTTTTTTTTTATAATAAAATAAAAAGAATAAATAATTGATAAAAAAAAATAATAAAATAATTTTGACCAAAAATTTCGAGATGTTATTTCAAACATGTATAAACATAACGGCAAAAAATTCAATAAATGCAGATTAAAATGTTTCTTTAGATAAAATTTTTTTTCAAATCATTTACATCATGTTAGAATAATTATTTAATAAATAACCGAAGAAAGTTAATAAGTACTATTATTATAAAATAGGATTTACGAGCAAACGTAGCACCTGTACGTACGTGTATGATAATTAAATGACAGTAGAGTAAACGTTAGTCAATCGAAAATTGGAAAAGAGAGGATACGTAATGAGGATTGAGTACCTTCCGAGAAAATTAGCATGAACGGTAAGGCGAAATAATCGTATAATGATATAGAACCGGCTACATATTTTTTCGTATAAATGGAAAAACAAAAAAAAAACAAAAAGAAACCAAAGGAAAGAAATGATAAACTTCTTGAATGCGTGTATCGTAGTTGGCCTCCAACTTCGCGGGACGAATCGACATACGAAAAAAAGTATGAAAGAGTAGTCCTCTTAACCTCTTATGCGTTGTGGCAGGCTATGTAACTCTAATTAATAGCCGGTTAAAAGGCAAACCACCGTTCGAGAGGGCCGATGAACGCCCGTTTAATTAATTATGTATTGCCCTCACTCGTAAAGGGCTACCTTACGTGTATCTTTTTTTATAGACGTAGTCCCGTCAGGAAGGCGTCGCAAACGGAACGATCTGCGACAAAGGAGAAAGACAATGGCTCGTTACGAATTCCGTAATTTCTCTTTTTTCCTTTACGTCGTACGTGATTCTTTTCTGATTCTTTGATAATTAAGATAGAACGAATAACAATAAACCTTTCTTCGTTTTTAAACAAACTTATTAATTCCGGTCTTAATCGCATTAAAAATTTCATTTTACAATAAGTAATATATTATCGAAAAGCACATATGACAATTTTTTTTCGTCATATAGAAAAATAATCGCGATTAATATCGTTTAATAATAATATTAATTAAAATTTTCTTGTAAATCAAAATAATAACTCTGATGAGTCACGCATAATATAATGCTACATACATATCGCATAATGTTTACATTTTTATATCACGGATAATAATACAAATCAATAGTTAACACAGATCATTAGTGATTTTATTTTTAAATTATATCATGTATTATAATTATTTCAATTACTAGAATTATTTTTCCTATAATAATTAATTTCTCTTATTAATTCGAGTAATGAAGGATGATGTATATATTTAAATTTCATTACTACACACACACACACATACACACATATATACTTAAGTATACAAGTATACCTTATTTGCAAACGGTCTCTATTGGTTCACGAGAAAATTATTCGTAAGGAAGCCGAAGAAAGAAAAGAAAAGAAAAGAAAAGAGGACATTAATTCGTCGGTAGCTGGTTGGTATCGCCATTACAATGTTTGCTCTCCTTCGTGGGGAATGTAAGTATGCGGGTTGAACTTTCCTTCCCTGAGGCCGCTCGTCCCAGTCTTCAAATATATCGATGATGATCAACAGTACTCCGATACCGTCAAATATGGACATTGCACTCGAAAGACGACGAATTTTAAGTTGGACCAACCGAGTGTCCACCATCCCTGTGCTTGCACCAAAGCTGCGAATTCGATGGTGTAAGTGTCGTTTTCACTCCTCATTAGAGATTAAAGTTAAAAGCTATTACACACCATTTTGTAATTGAAATTTATGTATATTCCATATTTTAAAAACATTACACGAAAATGGTATTAAGTTTTTTTTCTTATCATTACGCATTATATGTTAACACTTTCTATAAATTTATTTTATTTAAGTTTAAAAAATGTAATAATATAGCACACGAACTTCTAAACCATAACTTGCTATATTCACTTTTGTGTCTCTTAACTAAAACTATCTGTTAAAAAAAAAAAACACTTCAAAAAACAGGTAAAGTAACTGTTTCACTTTTTAATCCATTCATTCCACAAAGTTGTAAGTTTTCTAATAGGAGATACACGTAACAATAGTATAGGTAAAAAAACAAGAAGAACTCGTGTTAGGACAAAAGAAAAGAGAAAGAACACGAGCGAGGAAAGTGACGCTATTCGAAAAAGACAAGTACGTATGTAGGAGTAAGTATTTTTCCCTAGGACGAAGAGGGTTCTCCTCTGGTAAGACAAGCGGTAAAGTGTCCCTTTTAAATGTACCACCCTCCTCATGCATTGATTCATAGAACGACAGCATAGCTTGACTGCACGCTACCCTTACTCGCGTTCCTTTCAACCAGACGACAAAATAGAAAAAAGAGAAAAGTTCTCTTTACTTTCTTGGTACCGACTATGTACTATCGCTTAAATCGATCGAATATGTCCTCCTCTTGTATATACTGAAGTTCTCGATCGACCCACGATCGGCTTTCCGTCAAACGGACTACGTAAACTAAGAGACGAACGCATTCGCTTTCGTAGACTTTACTTTCCACGATCGCTTGTCGACACACGAAGAAACGTGCATGACAAGAATAATCGAAAAGAAGAGGAAATCTCGTTACCTATTCTATTGCCAATAGAATGTACTATTTTTGTTTTTATTCTATACTACATTTTCTATTATGTTAACCGATAAACATTACAATATTCAATATTTTATACAGAAATAAATAATACTAATATTTTTACTAAAATTGTTGATATTACTTATTAATCATGTCAATAGTATAATATTAAATATTAATATTATTTATGGTAAAAATAAAATACTGAAAAAATTTCAAGAGCAGAATTTTAATATCATTTTATCTGATTATTTTAATATAAATATGAAAAAATAAATACTCTGATGTACTATACTTTATAAATAAAATAATTAAACTGTTATTCTTTAAATCTGAAAATATCGACAGTCCTATTGACAACTTTTATTTCAATCTTTGATAACTGTATTTGCTCGTATAATAAAACACTTTTATCAAGCAGTGATTCTATTAAACCTTATAATGCTTTGTTCTTTTAAATTCACTATGAACACTAAATGGTCTTTGATAAAAAAATAAAAAAAAGAGCACGTTGATAAAAATAATCTTTCAGTTTCTAACATTTTCTCACTTACATTTATAATAAATTTTATTATACTTTTCATATATAAATGTTTCAAATATAAATTTATTATTACTAATAATAAATAAAAATATAATATTTCGTGCAGATTATTTTACTTATGCACGTTTCATCCAAAACATTCAAAACTGTAACTGAATAAACGGAGGAAAAAAAAACTAAAACATATCTACACTTATTATTATCAATACCATTGGATAAAGGTACAATTTTCTCGATTAAATAAGAAAACGTTAAATCTGATGGAAAAAAAAAATGCAACAAAGGTAAACGAGATATTTGCAAACGAAAGTGTACGTAAAATGAAAGAGAAGAAAAGTTGGTAAGATCTTTCCGGGTCGGAGGAAAGGTACGAGAATGGTTAGAGGTCGTCAGCATCGCAACACCATCATGCGTGTCTCTGACCTTGTTGACTGCGCACGCTAGATGACTCGGTAAAGAGGAGAACTTGGCGGTCGGTGTAAAGCGCGTCGGCAAACTTCCAACAAGATTGAAAGTCCCCGTACATGTAACTTCGCGCCAGGATTGAACCTTGGAAGGTCATGCTCTCTCCGTTCTTCCTCTCTAATTTCTTCCCTTTCGATTCGCATTCTCTTTCTTTTACTCTCTCGAAAGAATCAACATTGTCAAAATTTCGTAGACAAAATTTTTCAAATAAAATATATAATATGTATATTCTTTTTTTTTTTATTTTATTAAAATTTTATGAAACAAGTTAGCATCGAACGAACGAAACCAACAAAAAGATTTTAATGGAATAAATTTTGTAAAAACAACGCAAACATTTAATATCCTATCCACCAATTTTGGTTTGTCAATGTTCTTAACATTTTTTTAATTAAGTTTAAGCAAAAAATCAATAGTATATTTTATAAAAAAGAAAAAATAAACGAAAAATCTACTATAATAAAAAGGTACATTTAAAAAAAAAATCATAATATAAATATTAATTTATGCAAAATCGACTTTCGGTTTGCCACTCAACTTATGTAAATTACTATAATTTTTATGCATATACTATTTATATACTTCCGTATATTCGAAGCAAAAGAAAGAAAAAAAAAAAAAGAAAAAAAGAAAATAATTAAAAATTAATTGCTTGTCAATCATTATGCAAAGTTACAAAATCAAGTATAAAACAATGTGAAGATAAAACTCATTCGTGAAATATTATATTTTTAAGCTAAAAATGCGGTCAGAGAAATCGGCACGATGGTACAAAAAAGGGGAGCCTATAAAAGCACAAGACGATGATTTAATGAAAAAAAAAAATATATATATATATATAAAAAAAGAAAATAGGGAAGGAAAGGGAGGAAAGAAAGAAAAGAAAAAAAGAAGGAACTTTTTCGACGCATCAGAGTAAACCACGAGTCATCGGGTTCGTCTTCGCTTCTGTGTGATCGTTAGTTACGTTTAAAGTGACTTTCTTCTCCCTCAGCCCCTTCGTTCTTCTTCTTTTCTCCTTATAACTTTATTTTTTTTTCTTATTTTAACATAATTACATATAATAATACCTTTATTCACGGGTGCGAATGTAATAACGCTTTAATGGAAGCACGTAGCTTTCTACTTCAAGGCATTCAAAAAGACGCTTTAACGATCTTCAGATTTCTCATGAGTGTTACGTTATTCGATGGACAGGGTCCATATTTAACGTTGTTTTCAAACCTTAAAAAGAAATGTCTTCATATATAAATATATTCCCGTAATGAGAAAACGAGATCGATTTTATACTTTAATTGTCTCACGAATACTTTCAATCGATATTCATACATGTATAGAAACTACCACATCTTGAAGTTTTCTAAATATTGTACGGTAAAAAAGGGATAAAACGTAGCTCCCATTAGGAACCAATTAGAAAATCGATCTAAAGTCCAACATGGAACACGGAAAAAGCGTTTTAACCGATCTCCCTCGATTCCAATTTTTATTTTATATTGAAATAGATCACCGGCTAATTGGATGGATCTTGGTAAGAAGACTTCGACTTAGTTCGAAGAGTATTTTCACGGTAAAAGATGCCGAGCCGAGATGGACGTCCAAAGATCGAATCGAAATGTTCAGCGTCCGTTGATTCCGGAAGGTCGACGACGCCAAGTCGTTCGTTTCATGGGAGAAAGATCGGACCTATCCAATGGATTACCTAAGTTGTTTCTCTTAATAAAATGAAAAATCTTTTATCTTTGTATCATACGTCGCTCAAAGTTACCTACCCTATATGTACATACGTGTGCTTAAAAAAAATTATTTATTCATCATATTAATAGATTGTATGCAAGCTTCTTTTTTGGATCGGTTGAGTAATCTGAATTATTGAAATATTATAAATTGTCATAATATTAATAATATTATTAATAATATAATTATTTATAGCGTGGAAAAATCGGTTTAATATGCTTCCGTATTAAAACTAACAATACATATACAATATACAAAAAATATATTAGTGTGATTCATGCATACAATGTATTAACTATTTATTAATTAAATGAATAAGATATAATTTATGTAATTATATTGTATATACTTGATAATAAAGGATTAAAAAGAAATGACTGATTTGAACTATAAAGTTGGCGAGATCATAAATTCTGATCGAAAATACATCAAGTAGAAGAAAATTCTCGTAAGATTCTTCAAAGACACGTATTTATCCGATAAGATAGAAAAGATAAACCGATCAAGCGTAATTGGACTGGTCCACCGGTAAAAGAGTAAAGGGACGAAATCGAGTTAATCGATCGGATCGAAAGGTCGACGTTAGACACACTGCATCTAACGACAAAGCGCATTTGCATCCGGCATGAGGTTCGAGTTCTCGTTACAACACTCTATTTTGCTAGACCGTTTGAGTTCACCCTTTCGTATACTAGATACACACGAATTAATGGCTATGTGAAAGAGGAAGAGAAAAAAAAGAAAAAAAAATAAATAAACAAATAAATAAAGAAATAAAGAAAGAACGAAAGAGAAAGATAATGTCCGGTAAAGTTTCTCAAACTTTCACCGCCTCGCCCAAGTAGAGCCTTGCAGACTATCATCGATAAGAACACGCAGCTAAGAAAATCGTGACTACAGTAAAGAGACCAGATATTGAGGTTGTGTAGTTACGGTTTTGCGAACGCAACCATGCGCGAAGTGACATCGAACCGTTTTGCGCGCGGAAATCCCTCCGTTCAACACAACTTTAGGTCCTCTCACTCCGTTTTCCTTTCTCCACCCTCCTTACGTTCGCTAACCAATACTGATGTGAGTGAGAAGTAAAGAGATGTAAATTACTTCCTACGAGACGGTGTTACATCGACCGCTTTTACCAGCACTTTATCATCTTTCATCTCTCTTTTTCCTTTTTTCTTCGGGCACATGATCACGCGTACTCAACTATATTCTATGTACTTTCTGTTTATTCGTTAGGCTTCAATTTCTGGGATATAATTAATTGGGACATTGATTTATAACATTTTATAATGTTGAATATGATCGAAAATTATCATTTAAAATGTTACATTTATTTACGAAAATATTTGGTTTTTCTCTTTATAATAAATGATTATACTTCTTATGTCAGATAATTTTGTATACATACGTCGTTTATTCGTTCTACTTGAATTACAAGAATTTTTATTAATTGAGACATTGATTTATAACATTTTACAATACTATAATACATCAATGTTGATATATAATTTTTTCTATTGAAATATAATTCGAAAATTGTAATTTAAAACGTTACATTTATTAACGAAAATTTTTATACTCTCGAGCAGATGATTATACTTGTTAGACGATAAGAAATAACAATATCTCAGATAATATAGCTCAAAGAATAATCATTTAAAATGTTAAATACATTTATTTAACTGAATATTAAATAAGAGGGATATTTTAATGAGAGAGGAAGTAAGAGGATGTAGAAGAAAATCGAGCAAAAATGGGGACTTCTAATCGGCTAAGGGACTAATGACGCAGTAGACGCACATTTTTTCGTGGACTTCGTGCGACGAACATTACAAAAGCGTGAGAAGGGTGAGTGTGACTCTTGGTATATATACAGGTAGCCCTATGGGACGGGCATGGGCTCGCTCGCGTTAATTACGTCATTATGCGGAACAGGGTGGATAGCTCTAACGAACCTGCTGCCTCGAACGTGCTCGTCCTATGAATAGTGATGAGTATATAAGCAACGACCAATTACGTTGTATTATTATAGTATAGGGAGAATGGTCTACGAGACTTGCGAGAGACTCTTCTTTGCATAATAATTAAAAATTTTGTTCGAATCCTAACAAAGGAGAAAAATACTCGGTTAATTTTTCATCTCACTATTTATTATTTAACTAATTTTCACTGTGATCGATATTTATTTTCATTTATAACAAAAAAAAAAATACTCGTTCAAAATGGTGAATGAGTTTTATTCCATTACGTGGTCCTATCGAACTGATTTTAACGACTTGGAATATAGAATCTGATCGATGCACATATATAGAACATATATTAAATATCTATGTATAGTGTTATTTCGATCCACCATTATCCTTACTCAGACTCGAAAGGGAGAATAAAAAAGATAAAAAAATAAATCGAAGTAAAGAAATAGCGAAGCCAATACAAGTTTCGTTATTTCTCTTTGAATACTCTCAACTCAATAGAGAGAAAGAGAAAGATAGAAAGAATGGGGAGGGGAGAAAAAGATAGAGAGTTAGTATCTGTATCATTGTTACTAGCTATGATACGCGCAAACGTATCATTACCATAATCGAGCACGGCACGACGGCGGCATATGGGAGATGGTAAAAGCAAGGAGAATGTTCGTTTTCTATGGGAGGAGACGAGAGTGGGTGAGGGCCGTCCCTCCGAACTCGAATCGAGGGAGCACCAGGGGCCTAATCGCGATAATGGTCCGGAATCGACTCGTGACCGCAGAAACGGAAAACGTCCCGATTCGAGAGGATCTAATCGGATGCCGATCGTTCGCCTACACTTTTCTACCATGCCACCAATCGGTCCATCATCGAATACCTTATTCGACCTACCTCTTTCTTCCCTTTTATCATCTTTTTATTCTTAATGGCCAATAATAAACTCTGACGTATTAAAGTTATTCGACTGACGAGAAGAGAAAATGTAATTTTAATGTTACTTTTTATATCTTCTTTCATTTATGATTGTCAGAACAAAAATTATACGTTTATTAGTATGTTCCTTCTTATTTATAGTTACAAATCACATTTTATCTCATGTATCCTTATATTTTTTCATATTAAATATTTAATTGAGGAAAAAGTTTCTTCTTATTTTAATGCAACAACATAAGACAAGTTTTGTTTTCCTTTTTTTTTTATTTTAAATATAGTTTGTTAAACCCAATATGTGCCTTTTTGTTCGATCACCTTTAGCCATTTCTTTTTTTTTTTTTTTTTTGTTGAGATAAAACCATAATCCCGTAATAATATATGATTAGATCGATTTTCCCAATGATTGGTCGACCATAGCGACCTGTTTCTTGGACATCAAAATATCCAGATTGAAAAGCGTATATGAAATCAAACACGATATCTCTTGTCAGCAAACATTTTCTTCGATATTTGTTATTTATTATTTAAAATAATGATATAGAATTGATTAATAATTCAACTAATTACTGTCATAAATTAAATGTTTTAAATATACTATGAGTAATTACGTAGTAATCAATAACTGTACGATGTATTATGATATCTATTAAAGCAGAGAGAAAGGATTTTATCTATACGTTCGATGTAATGATAAAATAACTGTAACGTATATACATCCATAAACACTTTTTAGTACATATTCTTCCGGGATGCTTTCTCAAATCGAGTCGATATAACAAGAATTGTAATATGCCGATATGGGAATAGTTAGAGTGGTTGAGTAACGATAGAAGAACAGGTGTGCCTTGTGGCAAAACATACTACATACATGTGTATAGATATATATGTATACATGTACACATACCTGCATACATAAATACATACTTACTAAACATTCGTATTCTGTGGCCAGCTATAATAAAATGGGGAAAGTCTGTACTTGTACATGACACTCGGCAATTATTTCTGATGCAATCAAATCGATCGGGTTTGGCGCGAACTTGCCGCGAAAATCACTTTTGCGTCTTTATTTTCTCGACACGAGATACACACTTCCGATGGGAATGAAAGTACACCACCATTCGACTAGATTATTGATCGCGAATCTTTCGTAATCGATTAGAAACAAAGATCAAGGATGATGATCAAAAGAATTTAAATCTAACTTTAACAGATAGAATAAATATAATCCCCTCCTCCCCATGTTAATAAATTTTTGTACGAAGACATAAAATAAATAACGGATCGAACCAAATACGTAGTAGTAGTAGTAGTAGTAGTAGTAGTAGTAGTAGAATAAAATTAATGGACACGATATTTTATTATGAAAACAAAAAAAAATGAACTAGTCAGAGTAAAAAGGGACTAAAGAGAGTAGGGTAGAATGAAGGGAGGAAAGAAAAAAAGAAGGAAAAAAAAAGAAGAAGAAGAAGAACGGGATCAAAACAACGAGAACAAAAGGAGGAAGGCTGAAAAAGAGAGAGAGAGAGAAAGAAAGAAAGGAGAAAGAGAGGAGAAAGATGAGGAAGAGGAGGAGGAAGAGGAGGAGGAAAAGGAGAGGCAAGCGACTCTTTAATAACACGGTAGGACCGTTTCTTCAGGTATGCGAGTTGGACGTTCGGGTACAAGCGCACAACGCACCGAATTTTCTAAACGTCGTCCTTCCACGAAGTTATCTCTATCTATGCTCTTTCGTCTAAGAAAAAGATCTAATCTCTCTCTCTCTCTCTCTCTCTCTTTCTTTTTCTCTAATATATTTATAAAAATTAACATATCCTTTCGGTTGACAGAAAGATAAACATAAGAAACGTGACAAAATGTTAAAAGAAAAAAAGAAAATTGATCTTTTTTACAAAAGAAGAAAAACAAATAATAATAATAATGATGATGATGTAATATCACAAACGACAAAAATTATTATATAACAATTTTTTTCTGTTTTGTAAAATAATTTGTTTAGAATTAAATGAGACATTTTGCGTGACAGATTTTAATGCGTCAGTAAAGAGAGTCGGTTTGCACTATGCTAATTGCATGGTGTACATATATTATCGTGGAAACGTATACGTTACATATATTAAGAGATTCGTTAACAAAATTTATACTATTATTATTAAATTTCACATAACAATTATTATGGTATAAGAAAATGAAAAAAAAAATAAAAAAGAAACGAGGGAAAAGTAAAAGGAATAACACATGGATTAGCGGCATCCTGCAATATTCTGTTGTATGTTAGCGGTATTCTCCCTGAAGGAAGCCAAAGGGGTCCTGCCAAGGGCCGAGGCATAACAAATGGACTACGAGGCCCGCCCAGCCACCCACCCACTTATGAGGCGTTCTTCTTTGAGTGAGTCGAAGAAAGAGGAGGAGGAAAAGGAAGGAAAGTAACGCTCAGGCTTGGCTCAGTTGAGGCATACTAATCGTTTTACGAAGGACGAAAGAACAAGAGGGACGAAGATCTCGCAGCATTCAAGAATACGCCATCTATAGGGTGAACACCGTTAATGGAGGGTCGAAATCATCCCATTCTTACGTGAGTCGCATAAAAATCGCTACTAAGAGTGTAAATTTACTGACGATGACTTGTGAATATTTTAAAAGATAAAAATAATAGAAGCGTGTCAGAATAGGATACTCGAAAAGATAATTAAGAAAAATGTGTGTATAGAATATTTTATACAATACTATATAATCAATTTTTCTTTAAAAATATTCAAATTAATCCAGGATTTTTATCTTTTAACAGTTACTCGACCAAATACAATACTGACGTGAGTGGAATTTTAAGCAATAAATAATATGATAAAGCAATGAATATTCACACCCATTTAAATAGTCAAACACTATGGTATTCAACTATAAGAATCTATCGTTAAAAAACGTTGTTTACGAAAGTGAACGTCGAAACTCTGCATATCTAAGAGTAAAAATGATCTTAAGCAAATCAAAGTAAAATAAAAACACTGATATTAAAATTATTAGAGATATTATAAGAATTCTTTTTAAATTTGATATTTACGATTATTCGATTTTACCTAGGAAAAAGATCAATACTTTACGTAGCAATCATTTGGATTATGGAAATCATTGGTTCATTTCATAGTTTATACAACACTTGGGTTTTATTATTTCTTTCTGTTGGTTGTTCCAACCATTTGATGGCTCCTGCCGAAATTGTTCAAAGATCTTCAAAGAGCTAAAAAACGATTGGGCACGCGATGGATTCCACTTTAACTAATGTTCATTACAGCTTCTAACGTGTAGCACGGTATTCGAGAGAACAAATGTAGACAAAATTGTAAAAGCAACAAATCTTTAATGCGCACGTCTCGAAACTTTGAAGAAAGAAGAAAAAAAAAAGAAAAGAAGAAAGATACGAAGAGAAAAAGAGAGACGACTCGTTCGCATTCCTTTACGCTGATTCGAAGAACGTCTTCCAGAGTCTTTCTCTCCTTCTTTCTTACACTCACGCAACGCTCGACCTTTTCGACCCTGTCAAAAGCACGCTCGCGGCCTTAGGATTCTTCAAACTCTTCCCATTTTCTGACAAGCGGCGAGTTTATCTTCCGTGAGACTTTTCTATCGTCACGCTTGGTAAACGTGAACTTTTCAAATCGTTCATTAGTCTACTTATTTTCATTTGATAAACTATACATGTGTATAAAATCAGATATCAAAACACATTTTTTATAAACAAATTGTAAAGAAACGAAAAATAAACGAATAAATGTTAATGAACAACAAGAGAATGAAAGGTTCGAAGGGCAGCTATGTCTCTAAGGTAAGGAATAAGAAAGAGAAAAAGAGAGAGAAAAGAATAGGGTACTAGCTCGAAGACCGGCACGGTTCTCTAATCATGAGAGAGGGAAAGGTAAAGACGCTTAACATGCAGACCGTGGCCTGGGGCGGCAGTGGCGTATAATCAGCGTTCCTTCGCGCTTAAATACCTTCGTTCCAAAGAAGCATAGTCCTTCCTATCGTTCGGCATCGAATCGACCCGAATGGTTCATCCGAATAATCCTAATTTTATTATTGTGATTTAAACAGAAAGATTTCTTTTCTAGACAACTTTTTTGTCACTTAAACTAATGTTTAAGCACAACCTATCAACAATTTATATACACATATAAATCTATTTATTATACCGTAGTAGATCAAATGATCAATCTTTAACAAATTATATATCTTGCAATCGAATAGGAAATTTTAATTGAATAGTTATAACCGTTGTTTGACCGATTGACCTATAAATAGTACCAACGTTTAATGTTATACTAAAATTTCAAACATACAAATGTGATATTAAAAATTCATTAATTCGTAATCACCGACTAGTAATTCAAATTATTCGTAATATTTAAATAACATAATAAATACATTTGAAAAGTTACAGAAAATATTTAATAAAGTACATATAACAAATATGTCGTTGAAAAAAAAAAAGAAAGAAATAAAGAAAAATTTTCCTCGACGATAAAATTTTGATAAAAATTTTCTCTTGGGGGAAAAGAAAATTGTGACGATAAAAAGAAAGTTAGAAAAATGTTGTATAAAAAAGGCCGTTGGTGGTATACAAACGGCAGCTGCTACTCTTAGAGGGGTACCTTTCTACTCTCCCTAATGTCAGGACACTGCTGACGAAGAAAAGAAGGGAAAGAAGAAAGAAATAGAGAAAGAGAAAGAGAAAGAGAAATAGAGAGAGAGAAAGAGAGAGGAATGCCTTGGAGGGGCTGCAATTACGCTGCAGGTGGCTGATCACGGGGACTTTGGCTACCTTGCTACCTAACTGGAGCATCATGGAGAGAAGAACACGTGGTGATTAGCTCAGAGTCGACAGGAGCATACCAACTATCTTGCGAGAAGGAAAAGAAGGTGCCGAAGAAGCTCGATAGTCTTTATCGAGGAAGGATAATTATTACCCATCGGTTTAACTTCCATGCACCTTTCTTCTCTTCTTCTTTTCTATCTTTTTCTTCTTCTTTTTACATCTTGCACACATGGATTTCGTTCGAAGGTTACGATACAAACTAGTGTTATTAAATGTAAACGAAGGAAGATATATTTCTAAATTGAAACCCCAATATAGATTTGAATTTTTCGTATAACATCCTATATATTTATATAAATAATATATTCAAAACTTATTTTACATAATACGAGTCGAAAAACAAAGAAGTCGAAAAACTATATGATTTCATACTATTTATTTTTAACTGTATTGTGTGTGAACATATTCCTACAAAAAAAATATATATATCCGAGAGAATACGAAAGAAGATTTAAAAAACGAAAGAAATAGAAAGAAAGAAAGAAAGAAAGAAAGAAAAGGAGAAGAGTTAAAGTAAAGGTCGAATTCACGCGTAGGTGGGTCAAAGTTACATAGGAAAATTATCATTTGAAAGGAGAGGCTATCTCTTCCAAAACTTTATATTTCTTTCGATTAGCATTACTTTACGAGTCAACGTAATAATAAAAGAACAACGAATATTATCAACGGAATTATCAAAGGAGAGTCACATCGAAATTTGCGATCGGTATTGCTTTTTATTTACCATACTGTAGAAATAAGATGGTCCTGTTAAAAATATTTCTTCATAAAGAGAGAGGGAGAAAGAGATGAAATATTTATATCCATAAAATTTTGATTTGTATTTCTCTTTAAGTTAAAATTTACGAGAAATGTAATGAATAATAAGAATGATAGACTATTTAAAAAGAATGGTATGCATAAACGAAGGACAATGTAATAGACATTTCAAAGACGTTTCTCACGTTGACAAAACGCATATTTCTCTTCGAGAACATAATATCTAGTTTGCTAATCTATCGTCTAACTATTAATACTTATAATTAAATTTTCTTAGGTGACATTGGAAAATGTCGGCATTTACCGTTCGACTTCATCGCATTACTCAACGATCTACTTTCTTCATTCTCATATTATTTCTTTTTCCATTTGCTATCTTCATTATACATCGATCCATCAATTCGATACAGTGTGCATCGAAGCATGTAGGGATAAAAAAAGAAAAGAGAGCAATCGTTCGAAGGATATTGCAATTCTAATAGCATGTAAATGTGCCGAGTAAAAGGATCGTTCGCTTTGAGATACGATATCACCTTGTAATTATTAGCGGGAACGTGTTTGTATGATAGATAAAAAAAGGGAAAAAAAAAGAGTTTAATGATTCGTGCGTAATCAAACGGTAGACAAAAAGTTTACGGAGATTTGTAATAATATTAAAAAGAAAAGAAAAAGTAAAGAACAGAAAAAAACCGTTTCTCAAAGGGATAACTCGAAGATTGCAAAAGGTAAAGAAAAAAAATCAATTGAACTATATATTTTACCAACAATGTGTAATTAAAAAAGAAAAAAAATCGTTGAAAATCGTACAACATTGACAATAAAAAGAGTATGTGTACGCAGGAAGCTAAAAACATAATCTAACCGAGCCGCATAGATCGAGTTTTTCTTCTTAGATAATCGCATCAAACCACTGCAATTAATTCTCGTGTCTCTTCGTACGGTTACAGGCATGCAACAGTCTACAGCTCAACGCATGATTTTTCTGATCATTCTCTGAATCATAAAAAGTCTCATACCACATAATGCAAATGTATCTTGATCTGACATCGAACCTGTGATCTTTAAGAGAACAAGAATTCCGTTATTTATATTCACGCTTAAATCCAATCAGACAAAAAAAAAATGAGAGAGAGAGAGAGAGAGAGAGAGAGAAGTAACTATCGATAAAAGTTTCCGCAATTGGCGATTATATAGCGGATGAAAAACACCGATGGAATGAAATTTTTATTAACTATAAAATGTGACAATTGATTGCATTAAAAAAAGAAATAAAAAGTAAGGCAAATATAAAATATTATATAATTCTACGTAATTATGCATATCCGCGTATGAAAAATAAAAATAAAATTGTGAATAAAAATATTCGTTATCTCCAAGAATTGAAGGAAACTTAAATGCTCTCTCTGTCTCTCTCTTTCTCATTCTCCTTCTTAATCTTTCTTAAGAGAGATTCAGTAAATCGCGTACCTATGAAGGCGGCGGCATTAACAGCGCTTATATGCGCCCAGCGACAGGAATAAAATTCGCAAGACTCGCTGTAAAGGAGAGGCACTACTCATTTTTCACGTTCAGCTCGGTTGCACACACGCCGATTGCAATTAAGCTTCGACTTTACTTTTTTTCTTCTTCTTTATCTCTTTCCTTCGCTCACTTATTTGTGTATGTGTGGTGTGTAAATGTGAATAGAAATCATGTAAAACTTGATAAATACACAGAGAGGGTTGAAAGATCGTAGAAATATTTACTAACCGCGCCTACGAAATAACGGATATGTCTTTCGTAGATGTAGAACGTAAGGATTCTATAAAATGTTCCTGAAAGAAAAAAAATAGAAAGAGGAAGAGTGAAAGAGAGAGAAATGAGAAAGCAAAAGAAGAAGAAAAATTCTTGCTAACCCAATAAACATCATAGGTACATGAGAACGCACGAGTTCGGTATAATTGAATGTATAATTCGATCTTGTTGGAAAACGAAAAGTGGAATAAACGGGAAAGTTCAGCTCTTACACGATCTTGTACGTAAATAAATATGCACGTATTTACGTATCAGACTGAAGTAAATTCCCTTTTTGCATTTTGAATAAGTAGCTTAAAATAGCTAATCGAGCAACTAGTTTGTTGTATCTTCTGTACTTATATATATAGACGCATATAAATACGTAACGCACTTGAACACATTAACGTAATTAGCCGCGTAACGTAGGAGAATCCTTTTTCATTAAGCTAACAGCTGGACACTCTACATGATACATCTTTATGTAAATTATATATATAACATGGACACGTTGAACTCCGTTTCAGAGAAATTACTCGGCTCATCGAGAAAGACAAAGATAACGAACGACTTGTCATATTCGTTCATACGTGTAAAAAGAAAATAAAGAAAGACAGACAGAGAGAGAAAAAGAGAGAAAGTGAGGCTCGCGTAAGAATCATTAGAAGTATGTCTCTAATAAATGCTAAATAATGTTTTTTCGCTCGAGGAGCGACGACAATCTCTGTGGCAAAGTTCTACGAACAGACCAATCGCTATCTCTACTGACAATATTCGCACTGGCAATCAGCACGTCGGTGCGAGAGGACAACGGTTTTGTTTGCGTCCGCTTCATTATACGTTGCTGTTCCTCCTTCCTCTTCTATTCGGTTCTCTCTTTCTTTCTTTCTTTCTTTCTTTCTTTCTTTCTTCTTTTTTTTTTCTTTCCACCTAGCAATGCTCGTCGTTGCTAGTGCACTAACGAGAAGAAACCTTCCTTCTGTCCGAAGTAGTAATGCGGACGTGTTCAAAGTGTCAGACATCTCTAGAGTGTTGCTACTAAGTTACCCGGACAAGTAAATAACGATAAACTGAAGAGTTAAATTCTTATCGTTTGCCATTTGTATGCAAATATACATCAATGAGACACTATTTATTTAGAAAAATATACTACACTTTTGATGAAATCTATTTCGAATAGTGACGTAGGCTAAATACCACAAAATTAGACGAGAAAGTTAAAGCTACTATTATAATAATTGAAATTTATGAAAACCTATGTATTTACATATACGACTGTCACGTGAAAACAGTATAATAAGAGAAATAAAATTATCAGAAATTGAATATAATAACGTGTAGTATGCTATATATATAATTTATTTTTAAAGAAAATAAGACAGAGAAATTTGATTACTTGACGAGTAAACGATAATGTAGAAAGAGACGAAATATATATAATCAATGTAAAAGATAAATTTCACCAAGTGAATTACCATGAATCTTAACAACAACAAGATCGTAACATCTTACGAACGTCGATATCAATGCTCTCGAACGAATAATTCTCGAAGATTATAAGCGCGTGCTCGGTTGTGTTCTAAAGGGAGGAAAAAAAATATAGAAAGGAAAACACACACAATGCTCTAGAGATTTATTGGATATCTTTCCGGCGGACCTTGTTACGCCGAAGCAAACGGAAATAGTCGAAGTACTTCGTAAGGAGCTTGGCTTCTCACGAGAAGAAACCTCTAGCCAGGACCGTTTCGTTGGTATTCGCAAATAACACGTTGCGAATAAGAGGATACGAGAGTTCTGCTTCGCAAACATTCCGAGCCTTGCACTTTCGTCGATAACCATAAAGTACGCAACCCTTTTTCTAACATTATATACAGATAGGGATACATATAATATTTTTGTTCCCCCAACAAAGTCAAAAATATAAAACAGTTTTAAATAAAAATACTTTGTTCATCAAGATTCGAAATAACGAAAATTGGGGGTTGATAAAAGTCAATGCGATTTTTTTTTAAATAATAAATAAATAACAAAATGCAGAAAATATTTATGCGCGAATACTTACATACTTACTTACGATAAATCTGAATGCATAAAGAGGATTTTTGTCGTTCGTCCCTAAGGACGAATAACCGGTGACAAGCAATTTTAAGATTGTGAGAGTGCTTGTAGAGTATTAGCGGAGGAAGGGAGGAGGAAGACGAGGAGGAAAAAGAAGTGGGTAGACGCGGACGTAGCCGATCAGCGAAACAAGTGCCTGGAAACGAATATTGTGCGCGGGCGAGGCTAACGGAGAAGGAACCCCGCGTATCATTATGATTTTTGGTGGTGGGGAAGACAGTGAAAGGAAGGGAGGGTGGGAGAGAGAGAGAGAGAAGGAAGAAGTTCGTACTCGAGTTCGTACGGATATCCGAAAGGAGTGGGAGAGAGATGAAATGAGCGTAAGGCCCATACGAAAGAGAGAAGACTGAATGCGCCACGAAGGAGATTACTCGTAGCGGGTGTCGAGGTGATCCGAGCTCCGAGCGCATGCGCGACGGCCGTGGGAACGCGCGCACCCCCCCTCCGACTCACTTTCCTTCTCCGTCCATTATCCCCTTCGCTCGATGCATCTCTCTTTCTATCTCTTTCTTCTTCTTTCTTTCTCTCCCTCTCTCTCTCCCTCGCACACGTACGGTACGCGCCCGCCGTCGGGCTCGGTTTACCCGAGGATTCCCGATCATTACCGAACAAGCACGATCCGTGAGCCCGCGGGCAAGTCGTCGTTCAACGGCTACGCAGGGGTGCTCAATAACTAGGTGATCCTACTTTTTCTTTATACATTATATACATACAAGGATTTATAATATATTTTTCATTTGTTAACATTTTTTTAACAATTTTTACAAATATTTTTATTAAATATTTATGTAAAAGTTACATTGAATCGTATAAAAGTAGTTATACGGAGAATAAGTTTATCACACGTATATTTATATATATATATACGAACAATGGTCCCCACCTTCCACTCATTCGAAGAAGAAGGCACACGATAATGCACGACGCCGTGCTCGCCGCAGGGTGCTCTCAAAAAAAAAAGCTATGTATTTTGACATGCCGCCGTAACCTTCGTCATCCATCGCCGATTCGTTCTCCCGAAGATTTTACGCTCACTGAGCTATGAAACAAAGCGGTGACGAGATGCCACCCCTTCTTCGAACCTCTTTCTCTTTCTCTTTTTCTGTCACGCTATGTATGCTTTTATGTCTTCAAATGCTTCTTTTAAATACACGTTCTAAAATGATCAACAGAATATAAATCCAAATCAAAATGATAACGTTTTATAGTCAATACATCGTTGGAAATACTAAAAGGATCTATGTATATATATATATATATGTTATTCATACATTTACATGTGCATATATAAAATAAATATCTTTGGGTACTTAATTGTATTTTTGTTTAGTAGAAATAATTTCTACTTTAAAAATTTGATATAACGAATGTATAGAATAAATATATATATATAATATTTACGAATATTAACAGTGTTGACAATTAATTTCTTTCTTAGAACTTGATGGGAGTATAACGCTACGCCTAAGCATAAAGCAAATAAGAAAGGACATTACGGTATCCTGTGCAATCTACCTAAATCACCTGATGTAGCGGGAGACGGCGGTAGACCAATAACTTCCCAAGCCGAAGCATCTTCTCTCTATGGAACAGATGGCAATGATTCTATACTAATGACACCCATCAATCCGTGGTACAGTCGTGTATCCAGAAACGATCGCTTTTATGAATACGAATGAATATAAGGACCCAACAACATGTTTGTAATAACGAAAAAAAGGAAGAGGAAAAGGGGATAAAAAAAGCACGTTAAAAGGGAAAATATGCGGGTACTTTATCCGTTATTATAAAAAGTATCGTCCTATTTATCATAATAAACTAATGGTAAATCATTAAAAGTATATTATTGTATATATGAATAGGATTTTGTTCGTCAACCATTTTGAAACTCGAATTTGGGTTTTTCATGAATTTCATTCATAATAATAATAAATGATAGATGAATAGATAATTAAAGAATCTTAATAAAGATAATTTTTTAATGTTATAAAAATGTTATCACACAAAAAAAAGAAACAAGAAATGTGAGCATCAGAAAAAAGAGAGAGAGAGAGAGAGAGAAAGAGAAAAAAAAGGGCGTGCACGTTTGAACCAAAGAAAAACATTTGCACGAATCCCAAGCGAGTTAAAGAAATCTATTGGCAGAGAGGATTTTCGAACCCTGGGTGGTTACCCCTGTAACGACTATTGTTGCTACCATTTCAGCTATAAAGTATAGTTTGAACGGAAACGCGAGACTCTACCATATACCCCTAACGAAGAGTGCCCTGTGACGGGAAGGGGTGAATGCCTATCATCATCCATCATCGTACATATGTTACCCTGTTGGACAAACCCTTCCGCACACTGTGGGTTGCAAGCATGAAAGAAGGGACTGAATCTTAAAAAAATTTCTTGAAATAACGGTCAAGCGCACGTGACTATATATATTAAATTAACCGAAAATTTATATTGGTTTAAGTCAATGTTTAACTTCCAAAGATTTATTTCGAATTATTTCAAATATCAGAGAAGAATTTAAAAGCTTTCATAAAGACAAAAAAGGATAGTAAATAATAATGGTAATTAAATATTACCAATAACTATTAATAACTTAATTTTAACATATAATATTTATAACAACTTTTCAAAGTGTACAAAATTTTTCGATAAACCTATAATATAAACTTCTTCTCACAAATTGTTTTTCTCAAAGGTAAATAATAATTCCATGAAATAACATTGTACAAAATTGATCGATAATATTCGGTAGGAAAAGACAAATCGGATTTCAATAAAAGGGTAGGTAGAAATGTAGAAATGGAAAAACAATATTGTTATTCTCAATTTGTGGAGCCCTTTTGAAGAAAAAGAAACGAGTCGATATGGCGCTCGAGAAACTATAGAAGAAAGGTCCATGGGGGTCACGTGGTCGGACACGTGACCTGTCGACGGCTCGATACACACGAGACTGTTGTATCCGTATATACGTGTATACACATATACATATATGTGTGTTGTATATGCGGAAGAGACGCAAGCACGAGCTGGACACTCGCGTGAAAACGCATAAATGCACAAGTGCACATTGTACGTATATAGGTATAGCACAGCCTCCGGCTGGTATGAATCCTTCTTCTTTCCATGGCGAGGCGAGGCGTGCGCTTATGCACGCACGTGCATGCGAAACTATGAAACGTGCTCGTCCGAAAAAGAGAGAGAACAAGAGAGAGAAAGAGGAGGGGTGCTTTCTGCTCCATTGTGCACGACCCCTCGCATCCGCTCGGCGGTTGCTTTAACTTGCCATATTGTCAAGTGCCACTGGCTAAATTTGTTATTCTATTGGATTATGGGAGGGACATATCACGAAAACTGGAAGGGGATATTTATGGGAGATCGTGCACAAAACTAAACCCTGATTGTTGGCTTATCTTTCAGAGGATACATTAAACTAAGGCTTTAACGTTCATCATTCGTTGTTGCTCTTTTATTTTTTACAAAGCTTTCTTGCAAAAGCTTATCAAAATATATATTCAGTTATATGCATTTACATTTTTTTTCTTCTTCTTCTTTTACAAGCATTTGTTTTAGTATTTATATAATGTGTATTCAATTTAAATAATCAATCTAATATATAAATAAAATAAAATATAATTTATTAATGAATTTAATATATAAGATCTCAAATACGATGTAGGATGTAGGTGTCTCCTGTCAATTTTATTTTTGGTAAGTCAAAAATTGATCGAATAACGGGACAGTAACTCTAAAATATTTTTCCCCTAACAAGAATAATAATTAACGAATTATACTCCACCCGGTAGTGTTAAATTTTCTTCTGTAAATTAAAAAATATTTATTGACGGAATACAAATGGTCATTTTTTTCTTTATAATATTTTTCTACTTTTTTTAATGCCGTAATCCAATTAAACGCTACGTAAGACATAGCAAACGTGTTTTTTCTTATTTACTTTCATTTTGATTCTCACCGATCCATTTTATATATAATCGTCTGGGGGATAATACCATGAGTTTTTAACTTTACATTTTTATTCGGTAAAGTCGCGCACACCTCTGTAAAATTGCAAATCGTAAAGCTGAAGATTCGAAGGTTTGCTCCACCTTGCGCATGGTTAAACCACTAATTAAATAATTAGTTTGTTGCATTATCTTACGAACGACTGAAATTCATTCGCCATCTACGTCAAGGCGGTTAAGCGAGTTCGATAAGTACCATAAAATAACTTCGATTACGAGCTACTCGAATCTTTTAGGTGTCCCCTTTTTTCGCTGTCCAATTTGGACGCTCTTCGCATAAACGACGACTGTATTTGTTACATGTGATATTCGTGCGTAGTGTAAATATAAAAAAAAATAAAAATAAAAATATCGATAATTTTAATAATAATACATTTCAGTTAATATGACTCTTTATAAACGAATTTTGTTCGTGTCTTGAAAAGAAAAAAAATAGAATGTGAAAGTTGAAATTTTATGCATCAAATATAATATACAATAAAGTATACATGTATAGTATAATTATACTATATAAACGTTATATTAATAATAAATATAATTAATACTTGGAAAAGATGAGGAGATACAAATTGTTCTCAGATTTTTTTCTTAGAAAATACGCAAGAGATTTTCGTTGAAAAGAGAAACAAATTAATCTCGAGTCTTGATTCGTAAGAAAATTACTTTGGACGGCCACGTATGAGCAAGCTGAGTTAACACCAGTGGACGTAGGCGTTGATGCGGCGTGTGCTCAAGATAAGAGTAAATTGAGAGAAAGAGAGAATGAAATAAGAGTAGAGAATCCAAGTAGCACTGCAAAGCCGGAAAGGTGGCTAAAGCTTAGATGACTAGAGATTAGACACAGTCGAGGTCACGAGGGCTGTAATACGTTCCGTACCGTCAATCTCGGACTTGCAATTAAACCTAATACCCTGAATATTACGGCACGTTTGAATCGCTATAAAGACACACCATCCTATAACAACAACTCGAGAAATACTTTTACATTAGATTGCAAAAGTGTAACGAAAATTACACGAATTTAATCTCAGGTACGGATGTTCATTCAAGAATTTTTTCTTTAACATTTTCTCGAGAATAAAATGCGCGTCAATCTTTATTTAACACCGATAATAAAGATGATTCTTAAATACAATGAGTAAGAATCTTTGATAGAAAAATTGTAAAATAAAAATAATTCGTAATGGAAGTAACTTGTGAAATGTAGAATAATGAAAAGTGGTTCAAGTTCGACTCGCATGGCCGAACGGTTGCTGATTACGCGAAGTTGTCTGGATACCGGTCAACAGTAAAATAATAACGATAATAAGAAAGATGAAAGAATAGCGAAGGAGGTACAACAAAGAAGGTGGTCACGTCATATAATAACGGTATATGTATAGGAGTAATGTGAAAGGAGAGAAAAGAAAGACCCAGAGAGGACAAGTTCAAAAGGGTCAAATTCGTTCGAGTTTCCATGAGAAGTCATTTTGTACGTTTTCTTTGATGAAAAAAAAAAAAAGAAAGAACACACCATTAATTGTATGCCAGACTACAGTCATTTACATTTAAAATGTATTTGTATCGGATAAAAAACGTAATCGTTTGAAAGAAGATAGATAAACAATAAAAGCATGAAAAAAGTGACCAATAGAAAAGTGAAATCTCCGATGTCTTGAATTCGAAGTAATTCAGATGCGTCTTCGGGTCACGACTGCCGATTATTACCGCTATTACCGTATCCAAGCTCATCTCCAGTCAGTTCATCGCAGTATCCCATTCCGTACCGTCCACCTCCCAAACCGGTCGCGTTCGATATTACGTCTCGTCGATATTGCGATTTAAACGAGATAGAATCGATACGATCTTTCGAAAGAATCGAACTCCGAAGTATTTTTTATTCTTCGAACGTGTCCACGATAAAGAGATTATTTAATGAAAAAAAATCTAACTAGTCTTTTATTTTATCGTCTTATTTGATGCTGCCGTTTGTTATTGTTTCCCGTCTCGTCGTCAATTATGGTTCCCAAGCAAACGAGATCGAAAAAAGAGAGAGCTCGTTCGAGATTGTCTTTAACGGAATAAGCGGAAAATCGGCAACGCCAAGCATTAGGCCACATTTCGAAGTAACGATTTACGGAGAAAAGCAGAAGGATAATTTTCCAATTATCCATGGTGATCGCGAGCCCTTCGGCACTCACGTATCGGACCGCGATCACGATACTCGGATCATGATGCGATCATGACGCGATCATGATGCGACCACGATACGAGCCAAAGTGACTATTAAGATCTACCAAAATCTGAATAACACACACGAAGTTAACTCGTTGTGTTTTATTTAAGAAAATATTTACCGGAATAATCTTTTCCCTTTTTTTTTTATACTTTTTCTAAAATTTATCGTATATATAATTATGATAATAAAAATCATATATAAATAAATATGTATATTAAGTCGTTGTATAATTCTTTTGCTTTCGTTGGAAATTGAAAAACTGTTTTTAAGATGAAAACAAATTGTTAGCAATAATGGTCAATATGTTTTTTTCAAAATTCTGAGAGTTTAAATAATTTTAAATACTATTGAAATTATGTTACGATCAAACAATATAAATTATGTATAAATCATTTGAATGTAAATATGTATATATATATATATATATATGTCATATATGATATTAATAATTTTTCTTTACAAACTTCAAACAAAAGATATAATTTCCTATTTTCAAAGAGAATTAAGGAAATATGGTTTTCCATCTTTTTCTTTCGACCATCCTCTTTTACCCTTTTCCTCTTTTCCCCCGTTTCTCATTCTTTTCGCGTGGGAGGCCGCAATACGTCCGGTTCTCTCGCCCCTTCTCCCCCCTTCTTCCTCTTGACGCCGCCTTTTGCCTTTTCGCGTATCGCTAAGCTGGCATGCAACTCTTCCTTGCAGCATTTTAACGCGTCGAAAGAACTTTTCTTTTTTTACAATTTTCTAGAGATTAATAATTCGCCAAGGAATGACGGAAGTAATAGTAGGAAATACTTTCAACTAACATTGAATTAATAATAGATGTAGTATTGTTTATAATTATCAGCGATGTTAAACAACGTTCTCCGTATGTTCGATTTTATCGTCACTTACTTGCAATGAAATTCCTCTCGTCCCGTTGACGTACAAATTCCACCATTCTTGCATGGACTCGGTGAACACGAAACGAAACCTGAAACAAATGAAACAAACATAACGTTAACATTTGGAATTTCAATTAAATCATATTTGAGAGATCATTTATAATTCAACCAAATATTACGAGGTAAAATACGATACAATTTGAAACATCTTTAATAGAAAATATTTGACAATGTTTAATTTCATACATGGCAAAAAAAAAAAAGAATTCTAAGACAATGAATTAAATGTGGTGGACAATCGTGAAGACATATGCTCATCTTTATGCAGAGAAAATAAAATATGTGCTACCCGAACCTTCACTTATCGAAGTAGCAATTAAAGTACGCTTCGAGTATATGGGAAGAAGAGTGGGAGAAAGAAAGAGGAAAAGAAAGAGAGAGAGTAGGGAAGAAGAAGAAGAAGAAGAAGAAAGTACGCACGAATCCTAAAAGAACCTTTGACACGGCACGCAAAGTGAATTTTCGTGTAACCCCTTCGAAGAAGATAGAAAGGTGTGGAATGGAAAAAGAAGAGGGAAGAAGGGTAAGTGAACCCTTTCGTATTTCGCGACTACTTTTAAAGGAGCGCGAGGACATCGTGAAAGGGCTGTAAACATGAAAGAATCCTCGAACTTGATCTTATTGTTAGATCGATGTGATTCTACTTCCGTGAAAGAAAGTACATTTTGAACAATACTTACAATAAATAAGCGAATGATAAAGAAAATGATGAATAAAAAAATATTTACGAAAACAAATAAATTAGATTTAAAGATGATTATGATTAATAAAATGTTATTTATACAAATGACGACAATTGATAATTATTAATTATGAAAATTATGGGAAAAATTTAAATTAAATAAAATACTAATTAAAATAAACAAGAATAGAAGAAACCCATTATTTAATTTATCTGATAATTTATTTTCTTTCACATTTGGTTTCTCATAAAGTTGCTTGCTAGATACTGATCTTAAAAAAAAAAAAAAAAAATAATGTAGAATATTAAATATTTCTATAAAACGATGGCGCTAGGTAACATCGAACTCGCTGCACGCGTTTTCGTTCCTATGCATCGATTAAGAGAATTTGCATGTGAGCTTTCCGTTCTGTTCTTTAGAGCACGTTTCGTGCGTATTTCTACGAGTACATCATCCTCTATCCCACTCTTTCTCCCTCTCTCTCTCTCTTTCTTTTTCTCTCTACACGATGATGTTAGCGATTCGATAAGACTCGAACTAAATCACACGCGCGGAAAGCGCGTGTTAGGAGCTCGATTAACGTAACGTATCTTCGCATAAACTTACGACGCAAGACTAATGGACACACGCCAGTGTTGCCATAATAACAACGCGGCAAATAACTGCTTAAGGGCAACGAATGAGTAAGAGAGAGAGAGAGTGCATGCGTATATGTATATATGTAAGAGAGAGAAAAAAAAGAAAGGTGGGAGGTAAGACTCGACGATCACGTTGTACTTATGTTTTATCAGGGTACACAACCCTATAGGGTCCTATACGTGTTTGTCTGCGTGACCTTCGATCCTGGAAGGCGCTAAGTGATATTCCCAACTTTTTCGAATTTACCTCTAACGATCTGAGTCAATGCTCGCGGAATAAAATACTCGCATAATCGGTTTTTTTAGCTTTAACGCCGATTTACGTGACAGATGTTAAGAGTAGTAGTAGTATGGGGAAAAGAGGAAGTTGACGATCTCGCAAAAGAGGTTCCTTTTCCATTCGTGTCTAATACGTATGTAAAGAAAGATAGTCGTGTCGTGGCTCGTTACACGCATAAATTCCCGAGTGTTATTCGAGTGGATGCTCGACAAGGATACGTTTCAATGAATCTCTTGCCCCGGTGGTTTTGATATTCGAAGCTATAGTGATTAATGGCAGAGTATATTATTAATAGCGAATGGGAAATAAGAAAAGAACGGATGGAAGGTATCGTCGTGTAATCCGACACTCATGACGTAATATATACATAAATACAAGAGATTATTATGGGTATATTGCGTGGGCGTAAAATGCGAAAAAGAGAGACTAGTTCTAAACGCTCGAAAATGTCATTGTATGTCGACGAGAACGACCAGAGTCCTTCGAGTTCGCGACACTATTGGCTTTAACCGTCGATGTAATTCACGCTTAACACAAAAGGATAAGAACAAAAAAAAGATAAATACGCTTTCGAATTTTCGTAAGTATACGCAACTCGCATTAGAAAAGAAATAATAGAGAGAGAGAGAGAGAGAGAGAAAGAGACACGTTGCCTATTTCTTTGGCAGAACTTTAAAATCGATTATGCAAGTTTTGTCACGGAACGAATCGTTTCTTGTGAATTGAATATCATTTCTTAAACCAATAGTCTTGAAATAACCTCATACAATTACAAATTACTATTAGCTCGAGAACCTTTATAGTTTGTAATAATAAAGATATACGATTTGTAACTTAATCAAATTCGATAATTGAATTTAGAAATAACATTTAAACCATTGTATAGTAACTAATAATAATAATAATAATAATAATAATAATAATAATAGTACTTTAAATAATAATTATTCAATAGTAAATAAAAATGTCTTTTAGTTAATGTTAAGTAAGTAACACGTGTTAAATTTTAATCGAGAGAAAAAAAAACTTACATTGAAAAAAATGTCTAAAGAAAAGACAAATTTATGAAGAGAAGAAAAAAAAAAGGGGAAAAAAAACAGAAATAAAAAATGATCGACAGGTGTATTATTGTGGAAATATTGTAAGAATCAACTCGAAAGAAGCAGGGAAAAGAGAGTCCAGTCGCTTTGCACGCTCGATGCCGAGTAAGGCCGATCTCAATTTATAATTCCCCGACACGTTTGTGGTCATTGAAGTCACACGACGCGACGACGACGATGGCCGCGTTGGTTCGTGACGATGGAAGTTAGCTGTGTGTTAGTGAGAAAGAGAAAGAGAAAGAAAGAAAGAAAGAAAGAAGACCACACGACGACGATTCAATCTATGTGCTCCTGTAACGAGAAGAAGAGGGAGGGCTATGCCGAGTCACGCTAACACACATAGAAATACATATATATATATACGTATATACATATATATATCGTAGAAGAAGACACTAGTTTGCGAACAACAACACAACGAAGAGGAGGACGAAATGCACGCGTCGGTTTGCCAATGTCCGCGACAAGACGGATGAGATCAGTTAAACCAAACTGCCTTCGTGACAAATCCACCGTTTCCTCTGTTGTGTGTCGTCTTCTTCGTTCGTTGTCTTTTACACGTGCTAAACACCCGTCCTATGTAATAAGTCTCGACACATGAAATTTAATTCGATTCTACGTAGGACGAATGATTTTTGTAAGATTCGTGTCAGGATTTCCGTCCGTGGGTAGTGTATATGCACTTGCTTGCTATCAAAAGGATAGATATTGATCGACGTGCAACTAACATCTCTGACAGTTTGTTTTTAATCTTTTGAGTTAACGGAAGAAATATCTTTTTTCATAAGAATCTGAGAGAGAATAAATCTATTTATATTTACGTTCTTTTTTGTAAATTATAATTCAATGAATTTGTGAGATCATGTGAAACGTTCGGTTAGAAGTGTAAAAATGTATTTTTTTCTTACCATTCTAAACCATTTACTAAAACAAGTTTTTAAATATTTGTCCATACGAGTTTTGTGAGTGATAGAGCGTGGTTATAATTATATCGCACGGGTTACGCAAATTCAGGAATATGAAAACGCACGAAAAACTGCGTCATTAAGAAAAGAGAGCGTGTCATTTAATTATGTATGCCGTACGATTAGTTGAGTGAACGCTATCTCTCTCTCCTATCCCTTTCTATTGCTCTCGCTTACTTCTATAAACTGAAAGCACACACACCCACGCCATATAATCTGCATTGTCCTGAAAAAAAAGTAGCTTTAACTGTTTCAATTCCAGAGTAAATTGCCACGGCGAGAGAGAAAGCCAACGTTGAATTTATGCCTTCCTTCCTGCTCGTCCGTAAAATTAATTTGCGCTCGCGCTAATAATGGAAGCTCTGAGCAAATTGCACCACGAAAGCAAGCGAGAATATGCCTTTTGCCTTCTGACTATTATGGTGTTTCGTTTGGTTCACAGGCGTTAAACTTTTCTATATGTATTCTTATTCTATACCACCAAATACCAACCTCTTTTTTACCACTGTTCTAATTAAAATACGCACGGTTCGTTATAATATTCTTCAACCCTATGTACATAAACGCCGTTCGTACTTTTCGATTTTATTTTAACGAGATAACGTGCACGTTAGTTAGTTTCGCTTAAAATGAATTAACAGCATCTAAGAAATCGTGTTATTAAATGAAAGTTGGACAAAAACCGAAAGCTTGCTCGTCGAGATGAAATAAGTTAATATTCCAAGATTCCCTTTCGTTTGCTCTACTTATATTCTAATTACTTTTTTATTTCTTTTTCTTCTTCTTCTTTTCGACAAAAATAAAACAATAT
Source organism: Polistes dominula (assembly GCF_049000335.1). Classification (NCBI taxonomy): domain Eukaryota; kingdom Metazoa; phylum Arthropoda; class Insecta; order Hymenoptera; family Vespidae; genus Polistes; species Polistes dominula. Next base: position 3,106,757 of record NW_028301152.1, on the reverse strand, counting down.
ATAGGTTTTTAATTAACAAAAAAAAATCATTTTAATTATTATAGATAAATGAAAGAAATAAATGGATCGTTTAATACAAATTTCTCCTATTTATAATATACAAATTTATGTAAATAGTTATCTATTACGATCTAATCGTTAAAAGTGAAAATCGATCGGAAATAACCATAAACGAGAATGCCTAATGTAAGACAAAAAGGAAAGAATATAAAAGGAAGTCTATAATGTGTACGCTCGCGTATTTCTAGGCCCACGCGTTCGTGTAAACACGGAGAACATCGGCAGCAAGGATTCTCTGCTAGGATCTCGAGGCATCGAACGAACGTGCGAAAACTCCATGACGCTTGCGTAAAGCGCGTTTATTCGAAGCTTACGATACCTTTAAGAAGAAAAGAGAGAGAGAGAGAGAAATAAAGGTCGGAGGAGGGGGATGGAGAGGGAAGACACGTCGTGAACGGCGAGTAACCAACCGATGAATGATTCAAGCATAGATCTAAAGAATCTCGTAGCTGGTAGAACTTTGAACACATACATATACAAACACATATTTCGACATATGCGTATGTGTATTCAACCGAGCACGTTTTACGTCATAAAGACACGCGGCGCATGAAAGCGCGCGTATTTAAACGCTCCGTTCCTTCGACCAAGCATCGCTCGTAAATTAACCAGTGAGGCAAGTTACACCAGCGAAAGAGACCGATGTTGGTAGGCCTACATTTTTTTTATAGTCCATCTACGAGAACTCTCTCGTATGCGAGCGATGTGACATTTTGATGATCGAAGAGAATAGGTTAAGGGCAATAAGCAGGACAACGAATTTTGAAGATAACGAAGACATATTCGTAATTGTCGATCATAAAGTTTCTTTATTTTTTTATTTATAATTTTACTTGCATGATATTTTTTTATGGTATTTTATTAACTGTGTTTACTATATTCAATAAAATAATATAAAATAAAATATATATTATGTGTGCGTGTAAAATTTACAAAGAAAAAGAAAGGAAGTGTTAGGACTATCTAATTGATGACATTTTACGGAAAAAAATCAATACAACATAAACGCAAACATTGAGTTCATTTGCTTATAGGATTGTCTGTTCAATTTCCTATAATTATGCGATAAACTAATATAAAAATTAAACTGTTAGATTGAATTATATTATAATAGCATGTTTGAGGACAGTTTTTGAACTTTACGTTGTTTCAATGAATATTTACAAATAAAATATAATGTATTTATGAATATATAGTTTGTGTATGAAAGGAAGAACACATTCACGAGTCACGATTCAGCACTGCTTATGTAATCGATATCTTGAAGTGGCGGTTTTGCTCGTATTATTGTATCACGATGAACGGAACGATCCACGGCTTCTTCGTTCAACTTCCGATGCGATTATTCACCTTCTTTACCTTAGAGAAAGATCACTTTTACTATTCGTGATTCAACATTTGCAAAAGGTCGTTGTTCCAGCACCTTGTCTGGGGTCAAGACTCGCAAATGTCTTGCGTGGATAGCGTAAGTTGATGTTGCCAACTCCACTTGGAGAATATCAAGATTTGTCCGCTTTCGTTTATATTACGATCTCAAGTTAGCTATCTCAACAACTCTCGAAATAATTAATGTGCGAGAAAGTATGTAAATAAAATGTAAGTTCGTCAAAAAAAGAAAAATAAAAAGGAAAAGATACATATTTTATTCAATGCAATTAGGATTATAAATAGATTTTATGGAAAAAGGACAATTAATTTATATACTTCCATGTTTTGTATTCTTACATAATCGTTCGATAAAATTAATCGATTCGCACCTATTTTCTAATAAAAAATTAATAAGAATGTTCATTAGTAACAATTACGTTAGCACGCATACGTAAGTTGGTATCTTGTTCTTTTGCAGCAATCATATATCAATGATATTTAAATTTAAAATAGCAGCACGATCAAACGATCGATTGAAAGACGTGACGATGAAAACGATTTAACGAGCCAACAAAAAGTTGATTACATCAAAGAAGTAGTACCGAAGGAGAATGATCGAGTGAGTACCATAATCGGTCGTTGGTGTTGTCTTACAAACCCTTTCAAGAAACCTTGCCAAGAGAAAAAAAAAGATAAAGAAACGATAAGAGAGACAAAATTTGTAGAATTTTACAACCGGAAGAATGATTACTGGCTTCTCGAATACGGTTTGCCAGTTTCGTATTCGTTTAAGTTTTCCCGGAACAGACATATTACGCGAAAGAATAACTTCCCCCACCTTCTCTCTCTGTTTCACCTTCTCCGCTTCACCTTCCAGCTCTCCTTTCAGTCTCTTTCGTTTCTAACCTAACCTGTATCTATCTCTCATTCTCTTCATCTTTCTTTTTCTCCGTTTCCCCTACGCCGACAATTCACTCTCATTGGCAGCTCGCCAAGAAGGAAACGTTTTAGCCTCTCTCTTTCTTATAATCTCTATACTCGTCCAACTAAATATCACTCAGGTCGATGAATGAAATTCGAATGAGTTAGAATCCGAGATTGAACAACACCTGTTGATCTTCTCCGAACTAATTATAAACTTTTCCATGCTTGCCAATGAATTCGAAGGAGTCAGCTTGCTTTTACATTTCCATTCGAATGGCCCCCATCTCTTTCGTGTGCCGATTTTATTCATTTGGATCATGATCGAGATAACGCGATTGCTTTAAAGTGCATATATATATATATATATATATATATATTGGTTTTTTTTTGTATTTGTTACTTTACATCTGCATCATGAAAAATCGATTCAACTTATGTTAGCTAAGAACAGAAACGACTAAAAAAGATGTAAAGTGAAAGGAGTGGCTGGTAGGATCTAAAAATGTTCATCATTGCGGACCAACAGGATTATGTCGAAAGGACGACGATGCAGAATCGAAATCGTTCGACGTCGTTACCTACACAGGATTCTCGGAGTTGGCTGGCTCGCTCGTATTAGCGGGCCCATTAATCACAATTACGTGAATTCAGGTCCCGTAGTCGCGCGGGAGCGCGCGCGTGTGCACCTCACCATCTCACCATCGAAAAGAAGTAGAAGAAGAAGAAGACGAAGAAGCAGAAGAAGAAAAGAACATGCTCGCAGAAAATGTACGAGTCTAAAAGCTCGATAAAAATACCGCCTACTGGGCCGATGCCCTTCCAACAAACCTTCCCTTGTCGTCATCCTCGCAGCGGGTGGATTATCATGGACCACCATGGAATTTCGATGGGACAGGAAGACCACATCGTTCAGTCGAACTCTTCTCTCTTTCTCTTTCTCTTTCTCTTTCTCTTTCTCTTTCTCTTTCACTTGATCTTCTCGTCACCGCCCTACTTACATTCCGCCCTCGTCTCCCGTTGCTTTCCCCTGCATTTCTTATGTATATATATATACGTACCATTTTCTTCGATATCATCCGAAGTTCTTAGGGTCACCGAACGATTTCAATCTGTGTTTCTTTGTCCTCAAGAATGCTTTAAAAAAAAAAGTACTTTATTTGTGTATCCAAGAAGACTATAAAATTCTATCTAATTACCTATATTTCTGTGAAATCGATTTTCTTTATATTACTTGTACCACCGTTTTATTTTAAACACAAAAAAAGAAAATAATAATAAAAAAAAAAAACAAGTCAAATCGGTTACTTAGCAATTCACTAACTCTACCCAACCGGATCTCTCTTGCTAGCATTCATTTATACATCTACACGATTGCTCTCAACACATTTTAAGGATATTACCTATACAACGAAGATTGAGATTTACTTAGTTAGAAGTGCACTCACAATCAGGGCCAGTATAAGTATGTATGCATGCACACACAAGGAAACATATTTCAGAAACGATAGTGCACACGAAAGAAAGACTGGACAGGAAATTATCCAGCGATCGGTGTGTACACGTACTTTATCTTGGACTCCCGCATTGCGCAAGAAATAGAGCTCGTTTGTGCCATATTTGGCTCGAGGGAACTCACGTTTCTAACTCCTTCGATAGAGGACTCGAATCGTCAGAGTTGCATCTCCGTAGGCACGCACCAAGTTTACGCAGCGTGCCACTAAAAGGAGAGAAAATCGCTTAGCTCGTCGTCAACGTCAACAAAACTGCGTTATACCACTTTTTCTTACTTCCTTCGAACCTACTTGGCTATATTTCGAAAGTCTCTACGACGACTCTACTTGTTTAGCCTTTATTTATTATAAATTATCTACACTCTCCCTTACTACTCCCTAACCAACCATTTTACTATCCCCATTCGATTTATTAGCACATTTCTACCACCACTTTGCTATTTTTCCTATACCACTAAAGAAGAATATCTTTCAATTGGACGATAGGTTAACGATAAAAACTCTATCGTCTGTTGGTTGCCCTTTATATACCATCCTCGAATAGATGACATTATCAAGAGACGTTTTACTTATATATTACTCGTTTCAATGTACTGGTGACTCATTGAAGTTCATTCAATACTTTCATTCATTGATTAAGAGTTTACTGTCTATGATGCATTGTTCTTTAAACAATCATTCAAAATACATATTTTAATATTTTTCAATAGAACTGTCACAAGATTATACCTATTAAATCATAACGTTTTATTTACCTTATCATTAACTTTCTTGTTTCAAATAAATTCTATTATTACATTGAAAGAATAGATAAAGAAATAGAGAAGAGAAAGAATCTCTTTCGATTTTACTCTTCACTGAGTTACCCATCTTCGGAACGACAAGGAGCCGATCGTTTTTATCTTCTCCCTTATATTTTCAACAATGTATACCCTTCCTAAGGACAGGTTTGAGGCTCGAAGAGGCACAACAAAACTCGAAGAGGATCGTATAAGGTGAGCTTTCTCGACCACGTCGAAGAGAGTTAGGTATTTGCTCTTCGTCTCTTTTCGTCCCTTTTTACTTCCCTTTTTCTCTATTTCTCCCTTTCTATCTCTCTCTCTCTTTCTCTCTCTCTTTCTCTTTGGAAGGACTTTTACGGTGTGTTCGTATATCGAACGAAAAGATTTCTCGAGATCGCGACATAACTCGAAATACTCTTTCAAGAATTCAACCACCATTGAAAACTCACGAACAAATAATATCTTCAAATACACGTTTTAAGCACACACAATGTTAACTTAATTTATCATTTAATAAATTACTTAAGACAGATACGTGAGTATTTTATTCTTACTTTGTACTTTGATTTGCGACTTTTATCTTGTCGATTTTTTAATCAACGCTCGTTCGATCGCGAATTCGGTTTTTTTCTTGTTTATTTTTCATTTTATATATATATATATTTTTTTTAAGCAACGGTATATTCCCAAAGGTCCAGTGCCGTAGTCATTTGTTAAATTATCACGAAATTTCCTTGGCAGCTCGGCATGATTGCGATTTATGGACCGGCTTCGAAATATGTTCGTTTTATTATTATTATTATTATTATTATTATTATTATTATTATTATTATTATTATTATTATTATCTTCTATGGATTCGTTAACTTCTTTTCTTCGCAAGCTCGTTTTTGAACCTATCGTATCGTTTAAAAATTAAGTTTGAAAAATATAAGACGATAATCTAAATTAATTATCTATAAAAACTTTATTTGTAAAGTAAAATTATCGACCAAGTGTGTAATTGTAATCAATTTAAGATTCGTTCGAAGGATTAGAAAAGAAAAAAGTTGAGATATATAATACGAGATTAAATGAAGAAGTTATTTGTTTCATTATATTTTGTGTTTATGACGAAATTTGTTCGATTTAAAATGTTTTATTTGAATTTTCTAACTGAGATAGCGTGACGCACGGAACGAGATTATCGGCGCATATCGTCGACTTGTATTTCGATTATAATAAGCGCAGATGCTGGAAGAAAATCCATTGGATGCGAGAGTTCTCTTCGAACGTCTGCAAGGAATGTCGGTTATTCGATACCTTCTTCGACACTCGATACGTAAGTGGTTCGAAGGCCTCGTACCGGACTTTCGTTCTTTCTTTCTTCATCCTTCTTACGCATCCTCTCTTTTTCTCTACCCACTTCGAGACCGAAATAAAGTACGATAACGAAAAAAGAATCTGTTGCAAGGTGAATCTTCACGTAATTACATTCGCATGATAAATCCATCGACAAATTATGGCTTACTTGCAAATATCGGACCTGTCTTCTGATATATATATTGGACCTGATTAAACTAATTTGTCTTAATCTCGAGTATATTTTATTACAATCTTCAAAAATATAATTGACTTATTTTTTATCATATTATTATCTACATTAATAAAAATAAACGTAATACTTATTCAAATAACAATGATAATATTTAAGTATCTTATTTAGCATCACAATTTAGCCTGTATCTATGTAATTAAATTAATACGAAATAATAAATGTCGATGAAATAATTAATAACAAATTATTTTGTAATTTTCAATTAAACAGGAAAATATAAAATTTATACTCTAATAAACTTTTAAATTATCCTACACAATACGTAATCATCCGTAAACAAATTTGATGATAACACAACTCCCTAGAACTATAAGCAAGCAACAAGTGGTTCATAGAGAGAGGGTGACTACGTAAAACACGCAACCCATTTTCTGCTTTAAGTAGAACGTAATACGATAAAGGAGAAGAAGAAGAAGAAGAAGAAGAAGAAAAAGAGAGAAAATAATGTGCACTAGTTAATCGATTGTGAGCACCTTTACTCGTAATAATAATAATCCATAAATAGAATCAATAGTAGCCATTTTAAAGCGAACACACCAATCGTATTCGCAAGTTTTCAAGTATTAGATACCTATAGTTTGTGTATGTGGTAAGTATGTATGTACTCGTCTCAACTCGGAAAGGAACGCAATTATGGTGGTCGTCGCTACGTGCCGACGATAATGGCATCTTCCTTCGATGAGCACCGTCTTCTTTGAAGACCACCGACAGCGACGCGAGAGAAGAAGTGGACAAGAAAATGTGCGGGACTCATCGGCTTTGCCCTCGAAAGAATATCACTGCGACTTTTTCGTAGACGCACGCCCATCAAACTCGATAGCGATGAACTCTCGGCGTGCCATCCGATAATGATCATTACGAAATCGCACGTTTCCGATGAGAAAAAAATGCGGAAGATATCGCATGTTTTTCAATCTAAAAGAAAATTATAAATCTATGATATACTCATTAAAAATTGTTCTTTTTTTCCTGTTTGTTTTTAAATTAATAACATTAGAAGAAAAAGTACGGGTACGTATGTATTTTAAGAGTAATTTTTCAACATAATTAAATAAATTTGAAATAATAAAGAAAATACAATGGGAATTATGGAAGATGATTTAGAACTTATTCGTAGGTCGAACTTTAGACCTACATACGAAAAGCAGCTTGGGTCCGTTTGTTACTCGTAGTGTCCCCTTGTATCCGGATGAGACCCTACGTCTCTTCTCCTCTCTCCAAAACAACCGAATATTCAACCATGGACAGGAATAACGGCGTCGAAGAAGAGCAGACCAGCGCAGGCAGCGCTTTTAAGAATCGAGCGGAGCAAACGAGAGAAAGAGAGAGAGAGAGGGAAAGAACGAAGAGACACAGGGACTCTATTGTATTATAATGGGCATTATACGGATATTCGCCTAAGTGGCTCGTACCTCCTTCCTATTGCGCAATTTATGGCCGTTCGTTAGCTGACTATACTGTTTTTAAGAGGCTGGCCCAGGACCCAGCTATACCTGTCCGCTTTGGCTGCCCACCTAACCAAACCTACGTATACTCATAGGAAAACAGCATGCCTCCTTGAGGGAGCAATTTAAGGACGGGTCCAAAAAAAAACTACTAACTCTTCTCTCTAAAACGTGTTCCTCGTAATATGAAGCTTGAAAATAACGTTATCATAGATAAATCATTTCACATGATAACATTAAGTACAATCTCGTTTTAATGCATTTATTTCTACACAAGAACATCGAAGTCATTTTATTTATATACTTTCATTTTATGACAAATCTTTATTTATCCGCATAAAAATGAAAATATAAGTGTATAAAAACAATAAGTCTTTTTTTAATTATAAATTTCATCAAAGGATAGATTTTCAATCAATTGTCACATTGCACTGTTCGTCCAATACGAATATCTACGCATAATGACTGTACAACTTGGAGCAGAAGAAAAAGAAAAAAGGAAGGTAGAAGTAAGAAAAGATTGAATATCCTTCGAAGATTCCAATAGAAGGAAACGAAATAAAATGGCATCTAGATCCTAGCTGGTTTTCGCTTCGTAGGGGAAGGAAAAAAAGATTCCGCGGTCAATCGAGAGGGAGAAAAGGTTCGCAGCTGTTCTCTCTTCGATAATATCGATTCCTTCGCGTGCGACGAAGGCACGGCAAGCGTGGATGTTCTTAGTTTGTACAGCACTGCTATAAAGAGAGAGAAAGAGAGAGAGAGAGAGAGACAAAGTTGGGGCCCCGTGCGTAGAGAGGCCTGCAGGACGAATGGAAGGAACATCTGCCGGTACCCGGCAAGCAAGCCCCTTCTCCAAACACCATAACCACCACCATCGCCATTTTTCCACCACCACCAGCACCACCACCAACATCACCACCATCGTCACCCTGCACCACATTATATGCTGGACTCCAGCGTCTCTCTGCTATATACTAACCGCATCACTGACATCGACTACGACATATAACTCCTGCGAGCAAGACACTAACCTTTTTTCCCCCCCTCTAGGTTTTTATATGCTTTTTATTTTACATGGAACAAGGTCGACGTATCTCTCCTATATGCTATATATATAAATATATACACATTAGAGTGCGAAAAGAAAAGGAATTTACTAAAAGGATTGTCCTTTAGTTTCTCGCGCGCTGTGTCGTTGTCCCCTGTGTTTCTATGGATACTCGTAGGCGGTGTGAAAAAAAAAGGGGGATACATCGACTGAACCATAAGCCAGGCAGGCACACGCTTTGGATTTTATGACTTGAGAGAAAGTGAGAGAGAGAGAGACAGAGAAAACGCGTTAGTTGTTCGATAACAAAGTCATCTAGAAAAACTTGGAGTATCCTTTGGTAAAGGAATATTTAAAGACCTTCTCGTGAACGTTTTAAATTGATAAGAGAAAAGATATATGTAATAATGTTTAAAAATTCAATTGGACTTTATCTCGGTGAAGTGCAACGGTCAGGATCTTATTCATTCGAAATTGAAATCAATAGAGGAGGTATAACGTCGAGATAAATATTAATAAGTGCAAGAAACTTGTTACCATTTAAAAACTTTATCTTTGAGTTCGCTTAGAGAAATAGCACGAAGATAGCAGAGAGAGAAAGAAAGAGATAGAAAAAGAGAATTAGAAACGGCTAGACGTCGAGCGTCGGGAGGTCAATCCTGTAATGAACGTATGGCAAATCCCTAAGCTAAAGGAATAGTATTCGAGAGATTACGAATCGCTGAAGCGTTAAAGATATCTACGAAGATCCTTCGGATGAAAGTACAGTTACATAGGCGAGGCTCGTACGAGCCGTGTGCTGCCTTTATTCAGGCCACAGCCAATAAAAGGGGAAAACTATCCTAGGTATAGCTGCGAAATGGTGAAAATATTTAACATCGGTTTTCTCTCTCTCTCTCACTCCCTTTACGAAAACGTATACTATTGAAAATACTTCTTTTATCCGTCGAACAAATTTTACGAGCTAATTCATCCAAAGATATTCTGAATTGAAATTCAATATAATATAGGAAGTACGAGTTTAAGAACGTTTACTGGGATTATTTATTTTAATTAAATGAAAAATGAAGAAAAGATATAAATATAAGGATATTTATCTTGTAAGATCGTTAAGATAAAATGAAAATAAAAATGACTAACTTACGTTTTTTCCTTTTCTTAATAGCATGATCTGAAATATGTATAAAAGAAAAAAAAAAAAAAGATTCGAGACTTTGAGAATCAAAACGTAACGAAGAGTAACGAGGAATCTCATCAAAGCTACAAAAGGGTCCCTCGAAATTCTCGTCACGTACTAAAGTGACGTGAACTGAGCAGAGGACGACACGACTTTGACCACTTTGTTCGTAACGAGACATACGATCGAGCGTTATTATGCAAGCATAATCTCAACTTCGGTTGTACTTTAAGGTCAGCTGGAGATCGTTGATGTGTCGCGTCATGTTCCCCGTTGACATAATGTCAAAACTATGATTACGATTTTTACGACGATTATTCGTTCTAATAAAAAAAATTCTTCTTATATGTTATAAATTTAAAATTAAATATTACTAAATTTTTATCTGCCAAAATCTATTCGTTTTAATATCAAATTGAACCAAGAATTAAAACTGATCGATATATAATAATCGTCCGAACATAAGAAATCGAAGTCCCTTTTCGAAGATCTTTTGGAATATCTTCGAACCGTAGAATCTGTCCTTCGTGTCTCACCCTTCCATACATCGAAGAACTTTTTTGACCTTTTCTCGAGTCCTTCGTTTTACACTGCAACCTTCCTTACCCCTTTCGTCTATCCTTTGTTTCGAACCCCAAGTTATATCTCAAAGTCTTTTCTTTTGGACTCTTTTTCTCTCTCTCTCTCTCTCTCTCTCTCTCTCTCTCGCTCTTTTCCTTTTCTTTCTTTTCTCAACCTCACAGGTTCGAATAAATTACGCCACCGTGTGGACCTCGAACCACCGCGGACCCCCGAAATATTTCATTTCGTGGTCGTTATCGTTGCACGATTTTGAAACAACTCATGAGCTGCTTCGAGGAAATAAATTACCCTAACTAAACTTTTTATATTATAAATGGTATAAAACCGGCTAGAGTTAAAAATAAAGTCAAATATATATATTATTCTAAAAAAAAAACAATCGTAACAATCATTTTAAAAATATTATTAAGAAGATTGTATATATAAAGTATATTTAAATATTTGATTAGAAACTACATTATATGAAGTACGATAAGAAATGACAGAAACGAACGATAAGAATGTCCTAAAATAATAAAATAAAATGGAAAAGAAAGTTAGCGGGACAGAACTAACAAATAATACTCGGCATTAGCACACACGTCTCATCAGACTCCTCCAACATCCGGTAAGGTACATTTCGAGGAGTCGAAGGGGTCCTTTAGAAAAAGCGAAACATACGGCGGCGTCGTGGAGCGGTGTTCTCAGGAAAGTCCAATATTGTCGCGACTTATCTTAGACACGCCTGTATTCTCGAGGATATTCTCCCATTTCAGAAAACACGAGAAAGAGAGAGACAGAGACAGAGAGAGAGAGAGAGAGAGAGAGAAATAGAGATAAAGAGAAAGAACAGATGTACGAAAAGAGAATGTAAACAAAGAAACGAGAAAACGAGCACGTGTTATAAACGTGCCATTTCTGAGCTTACAGCTAGAAAAAAAGAAAAATTAAAAGAAAAGAAAAAAAAAGTCAAGATACAAAGTACACCACCCACGCGGTGACCTAATTAATAATTATTATACCGTCTGAGGAAATGTTGACTTTCAACTTAACGAGTAATAAACAAGTCCTCTTTGACGTTTAGTTAAAACAGGCGGTACTTTCTCCGCTTATCCTCCAACTTTAAAGGTTAAAGACAAACTCCCTTCTCGGAAAACGAAGAAACCGATTTATATACCAATACGTCGAAACTCGTTTGATATTGAATTTACATGTATAATGATTGCACCGAATATAACTTGAATGTATTTACTTCGATCGGGAATGTTAAATTAAACCTCTTACGTCAATTTTATTCTCACATCAGGAGAGAAACGCGATTACTAATTATATGACTTATATTGTTTTTATTTTCTTCCCTTTTTTTGTTGTATTATTCTATTCGTATTAATCAAGATATAGTATCTGCTGGATATAGACCGTTAAGAAAGAAATTCTGGGAAATAAACGTAATAAAAGTCATTTGCGCTTACATTCAATACGATAAAAAGAGGAGGTAAAAAAAAAGAAAAAGAGGGCAGGTGGGTATGAAGGGGGAGGGAGAGTTAAATAAGAAAGGATAACGCCTAGTCATTATAATCATACGTACGGTGTTACACGAGCAAAGACATTCCGATGTTGATTAACGCCCGAGGAATCTCTTTTAAAAGATACATTCATAGTTATAATTATATATATTCTCTACGAGCAGCAAATGCAAAGGCATAATACACACGCTCATTGTATTACTTTGGCTAGCAACTACGATGCCACGCTACGATGATATCTCTTGTCGCCGCGTGTGAATGAAGTAATATATCGGAGGAGTGTCCGCGCTCGTTTTTAAACAAGTTTCCGTGGCCTCAATGAAACACCATCAACGTGACTCCGCAATAACAGCCAACTTTATTTCGCAGAATCATACTTTTCATCGATTCCTTCATCTTTTTCTTTATCTCGTTATCGTTGACCATACAATGATTTTATCTATCTCAAACTCGGTAATTAACTACGATCAAACGAGTATTATCATATTTATAACAATCTTTCTCACTATTTGTTTTTCTTTCTCAATTCTTAATATATTAGATTATATGAAATAATTATAAATTAAATAAACATACATAAAAATAATAGACTTCTTTTTCTCAGACGTAATATATTTAAATATTGATCGTAATCTATTTCAATAAATAATGAGACGGCTGAAGTAACGAATGTAATAGAAAGAGACGAGAAAAGTGTGCTTGATCAATTGAATGAGAATAAAAAGGATAACGAGTAATCATAGGTGTTTTTTTTACGATGTAACACACAGGGTGAGAGACGATGATCGAGAAGATGTGGGACAGAGAGGAAGGTATCGTGACTTTGTTGCCTGTGACTGGGAGACTCGAGCAGATAATTATTATCGCGTTAAAGAAAAAGATAAAAAGAGAGAAAGAAAAAGAAATACAGAGAAAGAGTATAGAAGGGAATGGAAGGAAAAGGATAAGAGAGCAAGAGAAGAGAAAGGTGTTGGATGCGAAGAGACGTCGAAGCGAAGTAAAGGCGGTTCAAGGATTACCATGTGTGTATATATATGTAAATGTGTTTACGTGTGGCTAAAACTCTTAAACGTATATGTGAGTAAAGAAAGAGAGAGAGAGAGAGAGAGAGAGACTCGGCCGGTTAAACGTACGCGCCATCGAATCGCCCTTTCTCCATCTAACTCTCCCTTCTCTCTACCCCACCCTCTCCTCTCTTTTCTCTTCCTCTCGCCTTGTTGACCCCAAATACCAACGCACGATTAAGTACTCGATCGACGATTCTTTCGTGACTGGCGAACGCCGCGAAGAGAAGCCCGATATGAACATTCACAGAGAGAAAGAGAAAGAGAGAGAGAAAGAGAAACCAACGAATGAAGATACTATCCTTCCGTACTGCCGGAAGACCCTGCGAAAAGAGATCCTACAGCTTTGATCGGCTTCCGCTGATTAAACCGTCTTTGAACTGAGCCTCCATGCTCTCTCGAAAAATTCCTTTTTTGGGGTTATCTCCTCTCGTGATTCAATGCCTTCCTTTTCCTTGATAACGTCTTTTAAACGTTCGATTCAATTTGTATTCGAAGGACACGTTTGATCACGTTGATTGTCATGAAAAACGATTCTCTCTTCGAATAAGAGTATTTTATATCTGTAGATAATCACGAAAAATGCTAATTCTTTATTTTTCTTATTTTTTTCTTTTTTTTTTTTTCAAAGTTAGTATTTTGTTAGTGCTGACATGAGACAGAACAGTCAGCTGCGACGAGTAGTAGTCGCGATTAAGATACTCGTTTACATAATTAAGACGAAACTTAAGAAGAGTTGGTAAAAATGGAAGAAAGAAAAGAACAAAAATGAGAGTTCGATCGAAAGGTGAATCTCACGCGTTACCATCTGCTTTCCTTAATCGGGAGCTATCACGAGCAACGTCCATATGTATACCCGTGGACCAAGAAGGGCATCATGCTATGGAAAAAGGTAAACCGCAGCTGGATTTTTGAATTACCAAGAGAGGAAGAGAGAGAAAGAGACATACGCGTTACACGATCGCGACTTTTCCATGAGACTTGATGAAGAACCTGGGCCTTCGAGATACCGTTGCAAACGTATGACCGTTCTCCACGTATTACGTAGAAATATATGTTACGAGCGTAAGAACGGTCCGTTCTTTACGTGCGAGCAAGCGAGGAATCGTTTTCCGGCTCGCGTTCGGCCACTGTTTCTCGTACACAACATACCAAGTCGTTCGAATATGTAGAAATCTACATATACATACATAAATGCGCATTTATTTATATATCTCTATGTAGTGTATGTATATACATTACATCGGATACATTTATACGTTATACATTTATACGTATATATAGGTATTTATATGTGTATACGTAGGGCATGTATACATGTACACATATGTATGCATACCGATGCATTCACACCCGTTACAAGTAATGCGTCTACCCCGAGCCCTGCACAGAATCCTCTCAAATTTCACACTATTGCATTTCCCATGAGATTCCGACCGATTGAAGAAAACAAAACAATGCACGTGAAATTTTTATTACCTTACAATCGGGCCGATAAAATCAATGATCTGGAAGTGGGTCGCAATTGATTTAACTTCAACATATTGTAAATATAACATAGCTTTGATATTATTTTAGCATAGACTTCGATCAAATTTTCAATAGCATTCATTATTTATATTTTTTACTATAGAAATTGCAAAGATGACATTAGAAAAAATATTAAATTAAATATTAATTAATAACGATGACTTGGTAAACAGGAAGTATATACTATTCACAAGTAATTCTGCTTTAACACGCAACTGGTACAGTATGGTTCGAAAATTGAGAAAGCATCCGAATAACATATGCTGCTCATAAAAAGCTCTTTTAATGGAATTAGAAGATTTTTATATGACGATAAAAATACGAATTATATTACATTGGATAATTTTTTATTATTATTTTAAAATGAAATATTATAAAACAAAAAAAGTTACACTCTCATTAATGTTAGTTTACTTTTGTAAATATGTCGCGAATTTTGTAAATTATAAGAGATCTTTAAAAAAAAAATTTTGTTTCTTCTATATTTTAAAAAGAAATTTCAAACTTTATATTCCTTTATAGCATTACCCCAATAATAATATAAGAAGGCCAGTTAAAAAATTCGTAGTCTTTTTTTACCATATAAATGACACATTTTTTCAATTATCCTAGTACATTGGTCTCATATAATACGATTTCTCAACATAATACGGTAAATTTTTTCGTGTAACATAAGAGAATTACCCATATAACATTGTCAAGTTTTGTAAAAGTATAGAAATACCTAGGTCACGTTGAAAAAAAAAATCTATAGTAAATACTTCGTTCGTATTGATCGTTGAGAAAAACGTATACCTGAGAGATCGAACGAGTCACGGTGAAAACTTGGAGGACTGGCACCTTCCCGTATCTCGCACCTGCCGTCGTCGTTGCCAGGACCCTAAGGTATTCTCTTTCTTTCTTTCTTGCGATGCTACTGGACTCGGTTTTTCTTTGGCATCGACGCATGCATGCACGCACGCACGAACGAACGAATGCACGCATGCACGCACGCACGCACGAACGGACGCACGACATCTCGGCATCGTTCCGTCACCAGTCGAAGCCACAATAATTTCCGAGAGTGGGCCCATACATGGAGATAACAAGGGCAAGACTAAGTTTTCAAGTGACGAGGATAAAAAGCTACGTTAAAAGGCTCGCCATTTCGAATCGAAAAAAATCTCATAAAAATTTTCTTTCTTTATTATCCGAGAAGTGTTCAATCGTAGACACATTTTCCTCTCTATCTTTCTCTCTCTTTCTCATTACTTCATCGCTTTGTTTGTAATAGTCAACGGTGTCACAATCAAAGATCGATTATTCGAACAACGACCCAAACGTCGTAGTCACTAATAGCAAATAATTATATCTTTCCTAGCAAATAAAATTACTCATGGAATATTTGGTTTTATTTCTTTTTTTTTTTTATAAAAAATAAAGGTGTTATTATCTTTGAGCAGTGATTAAAAATGTTCTTGAATATTTTCATACTAACGAGAAATTATACGTCGTTAATTTCCAAATAAGTATTTCAGATTCGTCGTATCTCGAAAAACAAGATTCTACTATATTATCCGGTCTGAAAACAGACGGCCCAGTCGTATTCCGTCACGCTCGAGAACTTATCGAAGACACACCTGGCAATCGATAGAACCGTACAAAGCTTCTCCTTTGAGTAGAAGCGAATAAATGGGGAGAACGAAAGAGGGGTAGTATCGTACCCGTACAAACGTGTTTTCGTTTTGCTTCGAACATTTCTATCTGGTACACTAAAAATCTATTTTATGATACTCTTATAAAGAAAAATATTTCATTCAATCTTTAATCGTTTCTTAGATCGTTAAATCTCTAATGACGAAATTATAATCATTTAATTAATATTACGAGAGGCAAATATATTTCGATATATTATATAATAATAGTAAGAAGAAAGTCAAGGAAAGGAACGTTTGCTGTGAGCAGCGCATAGGGGCAATCGGTGGTAGAGGACAATGAGTCATTTAATATCTGCCGGCTAATTGGGATGACCGGCTACCGAGCGCGGTCCGCACGAATACTCGACCAATCAACGCGTGGCGTGGAACAAACACTCTCGACACACTGATACCATCGTGATCCCCTTTTGCTCTCTTTCCATCTTCTCATCACTCCCACTCCATTCGCGAGTGGTTCTCAACTGATTGCGAGTAAATTATCTATGGGTTTTCTGATCTAACAGATTTAACATCAATCTTACACGATTTAGCCTTATACAAATAAACGAGCCTTGTTTATAATCCATATAAAACAACATAGATAAACAAAAGAAAAAAAATATATGAATAAAAATCATGACAAGAATCGAAGGGAAAAATTGGTTACATGTTCTCTTGTATTCTATGGATTCGAATAGGGAAGAAGCGTATCTCGCCAGTAAGAAATGGTACTTTACACTGCCTATTTGAAAGGAAACAAGCACGTGAGCCCGCACACAGAAATATAACGCTGCATCGTGTCGGCTAGCGGATGTGGACATATCGGGTTGCCGATGGTTCACGTAGTATAACGCATACAGGGAAAGAACACGCTCGTGTATTCGAGTTAAATCGAAAGTTACACAAAGGCGGCGACACGCGACATCCTTCGCCTTTCGCAGAGTTCCTTGTTCCTTCCGAGAACTTCAAACCTCTGGTAAACAATAGTTCAGGGATAAACGTAACAAGAAAGACAAAAAAAGGAACCCGCAGGATTTTGTTGAAATAAATGATGAATAGACATCATTTTAAATCTCTGAGATACCTAATGATGTTCGTGATTATAATTAGGGATATAAGAAAACGAAAAAAAAAACGGATTTTCTTTCAAAATTTAATATAAAATTTTTAATTTTTTTTTTTTTGTACTATTGATACTTTGAGAAACCATTTTTCTCATAGCCACATATACGGAAGAAACAAAAAATGAAGACGGCCATTTTCAATCAGCGACCAATCTGTTTAGCCCTTTGAATTTAACTCGACTCTTACTAAATCGTATAAATAAATACGTCTTTCGTGTAAACGAGGAAACTCTAATTGACAAACACGATTTGCTGGACGCTCAGTGGTCGCTGACCCCTTAGTCGTCGACCTATAGAAATCGCTCGAGAAACTTTAACCGACCAATGAGAAGACAGGCGATCCTTAGAAAAGTGGTTTGCGCTGTGACGCTAATTTTTACTACGTTTGGACGGATGTTAACTCGTAAAAGGAAGTCTCGTGTTTTGCTGAAATTTTTTCTTCTCCCCTATTTTTTTTCTCTCTCTTTTCTTAACATTTTAACTCGAATGTTGTTTACTTTCAACGTCAACTGCTAAAAAAGAAATATACACGCAAAAGTTAACAATTGATCAAACAAAAATCCTTTCCGCGAATTCTCTAAAAAGTCCTAACGAATGAAAAAATGGATCAACAGCAATCTTACAACTGTATCAATTAAGTTAAGAAAGTAGTATTAGTACTATTTAACGTATGTCAAAAGCTAAATCCATCCTACAAAACAATGAAGAATGAAAATATGTTATTAACCGAAGTATAAAGAGAAATCAACGCGGTTGCTCGGTCGATTAGTCAATGTCACCTCTGTGATTAGAAGGATCGACTGAGTTAAATCGCACGTAAGCGATGATCTTGCAATTTAGTTCAATGCAGGCAAGAGTGCTTGGGCAAAGAATTGCGTGCAGAGTTTATGCGTTTCGTTGCGGCGATGTGAGCACATCTCGATCGCAACGATTACACGTGTAACTCCTGTATGTTACTACTTTGATATTACCGAATAGAAAGAAGACACGAGTATACAGATAGAGAGAGGTGAGAGATTCCGTCGTAGACGCTTGCTCGTTCGTCGAGGCTTGACCGTGATGCACGACTGGTGACGATGATGATGATCGACCGCTGTCACGAGGCTCCTTTACGAAGAAGCAAAATTAACGTTCAAGTTCGGATCTAAAAGAAATTTATATCCAACGCGTTCACAGTTGCGTAACGATCGCGTGTACATCGATCATAGAAATTCATTGATGATACCTCAATGATCAACGATGTTTTGACGCATACTTATTGACGAGTTCATTGCACATACATATCATTTAAATATAAATACGATAGCACAATGGTAAACGTAAATACATTCATCTTATATCATATTGCATCGTATATTTATAGAATCAATATTTAATTCTATAGAGTTTGTCTGTAAAAATCATGCCTAGTAGTAATCCGATGTTACTAGATTCTCGGGAAGGGCAATTTCTGATATACTGCTAATATTATTCTTAGTCAGTATCTTCATTTCGTTGTCGTCAATGATGAAAGTTTAGCAAAACTACCATTTCCGTAAAAAATAAAAATCTTTCTTAACTTTTTTGTTGCACTACTGCATTTCGTAGAAGAAAAAAGCATTAAGTATCGAAAATATAATTTCTATCTTCAAAAAGGAAATTACTAAAATTGAAAACTGAAAAACGTATTAAGTATTCCTTGTGAGTCTTTCCTAAATACCTTAAAAATCTTAACACGTAAATGAAAGAAATCAGTTACGTTTAACGATTATCTTATCGAAGGTAAGGCGGAAGAGAAGAGATCTCGATTAGAACGACACAGGCGAATCTCTAGGCGATAAATGTTGATCTAAAATCCTGGGAATTCCGCGAGGACTCGTGCCGTCTCGTTGAAGGGCGTGGGAGACAATCGACCAGCAGCTGGTCGATGTTGGTTCAAGGACCATTGCACAATGGGACTGTATGTACGGGCAGCACAGCTAGGATACACGAGAAAGTCACGTTTTCTAAGAGGTTCTGGGCTAGAGGAACTACTAAAGAGAGAAAGAGAGAGGAGAAGGCCTTAGAGAATCACGTTTTCCCGGAAATCAAATCGTGACTTTGTACTTCTTATCGGTACTCTTACTAAAATGAATATGGAAGACGCGCACGGCCCTAGACCGTTGTCTTTATTAAGTCTCGCAAGTTCTCGATTATTTTCTTATCCTATCCGAAACACAATTAGAATTGTTAACGTTGCAATAAAAGTAAGAATCTATTTACCCATACCACAAATATCAAATATACGATTAGCCCCTATCAGGTTTAATCGTTATAAAAACTATCATAGCAATCACTGTTAAAGACTCTGTTACTAGTTTGATATATTTTTCTTGCAATATAAAATAAAAGAGGCCAACGTGTAACGGATTTCCTATCAACCGGATGATCTTTAAAAAATAAAAAATAAAAATAAAATAAAAAACCAGTGAAAAGATAAAGATCAAAACGCGTTGTTTCTCGAATCATTAAAGAAAAGGCGTTGGTTCGTTTCTCCTAACTGGCGCCTCCTACAGGTTCGATCGTTCTCGCAACGGAGGCGGCCAATTAAAGGGAAGCCGACCGATACAAAGCATGAAAGAACGCGAGACGACTTGAAGACGAGACACGAGGCGCGAGGCATGCGTTATCGTACGTTCTGATCGGTCGCGACGAGTTTTCTGGATACTGTTGTTCTGCTGAGGTAGCACAACTGGATGTCTTCTCTCCCGGAGGCTGCACCACGAAAGTAAATACGATCGAATCTTGCTTGTGAAGAGAAGCCGAAGTGTACACGACGATTGTGTTCGATGGGATTCGCTCGGTACGGCGTTTCTCACTTAGAAATTGCGAAACTAACTCGTACGACTTTACCAACCCAACCCAATGGGGATCCTTCCTCGTTATACTCCTCTATCTTAACTGTAGACATTCCGTGCACCTTGGGAAGCGACTGACGTAACTTCCGGAAAATATCTTACCATATAGACTCTCTTGTATATACACGCGAAACGCGGAAATTATTCGCATGGAATAATACTAGTTTTGTTATATAGACTCTCGAGTATGCTGCTCTTTCGGTTGCGTCTTCGTTCAAAGTTATGTCATCGAAAGCATGCACTTAGGTTCCTTTCAGTATTATGCTATGTTTCGTAACATACACGTCATTTAGAGGAAATATTTTGATAAAGACGACACTCGTTATCTATCATAAGCTAAGTACTGAACAATTTGGATAAAATTTATTATTAAGAGTAATATTGTTAAAAATAATTCTAATAGGATTTAGACTGGACGATAATTGTTAACAAATAGGCGCTAAGTAATCCTTTGTTACGGTTAAATCGAAGCGGAACAACGTGCGATAAGAGATGAGCTCGTTTAATGGCATGTTAGCGACGTAAACGTTACTTTCGATTGTTCCATCGCGCAAGCATGTAATACGAACTAACAAGCCGTATCTAGGAATGGCAGAGCACAGGGAGTTCGCCACACTCGGACTCTTCCTTTCAAATGTGAGCAAGCGTGCTATGTTGACCGCGTGAAGAATTAATCGAGTTACCTTACCGCGAAAGACTCACTCGTTAACGTCAAATTATCGTTTATACAAAAAAAAAATTAATACTTATAATAACTCTTGTCTCACATTAACGTTTTTATTTGTTTTTATTTTATTATGTAACTCTTCGTGTAACTTTGATATTTTATTATAAAGAAAGATTATGTATACATATAATTGAAATAATAATCAAACAACATGCTTCCTGGAAAAATTGTAAGATCATATACGATGCCTTTACTCCTATTTAGTTTTATTTAATCTAATAAATAATAATTAATTAATATTGTTCTCGGAAGGGTTGATTTGAAAAGTAAAGGAGTAAGATTTTCCCAAGAAATATTGTAAAAACTAAAACGACGTTTATCCTTATTTGGTTTTATTTAATTAGTTTCGTGTAATTATTAGGTTTTGTCTTAACGTCATCTATAACCCAACATCCTTCCTAGAAAATTGATTAGGAAACTAACGGAGCAAAATTATTCCTAGGAAGTCCTTTGAAACTATACAACGAAATGCAACGATTAAAAGAAATGAAAAATAACACCAATTCAGGGTAATTAAACGATGAAACGCGAGATTATGTTACTTCTTACGGAGAAATATCAAAAATAAAAGTTTCTATCAATTACAGCGAACGTCGTAGTTACGTTCAAACAATATTTTACAACGTCGCCAAGGAGTACTTCAAAATCAATTTCTTTAGTAGATATAATAACTATAATAGCGACGTATTAGCGTCGTGAGCACGCGCACGCACAAGCAAAACGACAAGTAACGTGCCATCCGCTTGCTGGAAAGATTAATGCGATCCAATTTAACGATGAGTCTGTAAATTGATACAGCAGCTCGCTTATAGAGCACAGCGTATTAATCATTCTAATTTATACTAAAAATGATCAAATTTCTGTAGAAAATTTGGTATAAAGTACTTTTATCTTTTATTTATATTTTTCAAAAAAAAAAGAATATCAATTCGAACTGTTTGACGAAAATATTG
Source organism: Polistes dominula (assembly GCF_049000335.1). Classification (NCBI taxonomy): domain Eukaryota; kingdom Metazoa; phylum Arthropoda; class Insecta; order Hymenoptera; family Vespidae; genus Polistes; species Polistes dominula. Next base: position 3,084,808 of record NW_028301152.1, on the reverse strand, counting down.
AAATTCCGTGAGTTTCTTCCCAAGTTTCCCATGATCGTTCACCGTGGAGGAGTTATTAGACTTTCAGCGATTAGCCTCGTGTAAAGCATTCGCTTTACCACCGGGCTCATTGCCATTTATCAGGCAAAAGAGTGACTCTATACACGGTCCTTACGCCACGAGAAAGAAAGATATATATAAATATATAAGAGAGAGAAAGAGAAAAAGAGAGGGAAGAAGTCGAATGATTAATAGATACAATCGCATTGAACCGATACAGAACAGGGCGCGCACATCGTCGAGGTCGCTTCTCTTGGGAAACGAAAAAGACGAGGAAGATGAAGACAAACCGGTAGTCATGCCTTCGAACATAAGGATCCTTGCTTCGTGTTCTCTTACCATGCATAAACTAATCACATTTGGGATGCGTTAAACCGTTTTCACGTGGTGAGAGAAAAATGACCAAAAAAAAAATGATTTTCTTGCTGTTACTCTTAGGGAAGATCATGAATCTTGAATTTTTTGAGTTCTTTTTTTAATTTTCATCGCTTTCTTCCCACAAGAGTATAACAGAAAGACTCGTTGTTCCAACGTAAATAACGTGTCATTTTCAATTATACACCCGCGTCTCTCTATTTACGCAAATTATTCGTTCAATTTTTATTAAGCAAAAGGAAACGGTATAAATAGAATTTACGTATGAAAAGGAATTCTTACTAATCGTAAAGAAAAAAATTGATGTAAGTTATATAAATATTTATTTCATATATTTTTAGGAAAAAAAAAGATATTAAAAAAAACTTCAGGAAAACGAAAATAAATTGTATTCCTTATCGTAGTCGGTACTGCAATCCAATAACAATCAACTGTTTCTTTTTTAATGTTTAAATGAGACCGTTTATAAAAAAGTAGCACATAAATCAAGAGAAAAAGGTTTGTAAATGTTTTATATATAACTAGAAATAACAAGTATTGTCGTTAAACTTTATTTTTAATTCTACAACATAAATCGAAAAATTCAGGAAGAAAAATATAAAAAAAAAAAAAATGCACATTCTCGTATAGTGAAACAGACGAATAAAACGAAAGAAATACATGAAAGAGAGAAATATCGAAGGGATGCTTATTCGAAACCAAACGAAACATGCAACGGAATTCGTTTGGAAGAAGGCACGTGGAAAGGGGAAGGATAGAAATCGGTGATCGTAACGTTCGGACTTTCGATCGATGTCCAAAGAGAGATCCACGGGAGCAACCTGAAAAGAAGCTCTTATTCGCTCGTTCCTCTTGCAAAGAGAGAATCTGCATATCGTCTCGGACTGTATAAGGGTCCGTCGTGCCCTTGACTGACGGCACAATCCTCGATTCTTCCTCGATATCGAGAGGAGCTCTCCGATCTTTCGACAGGCAGAACGTAACTGACGAAGATAGAAAGAGAAGAAGAAGAAGAAGAAGAGGATAGAGAAAAAAAAACAGAAGATAGAAGAAGAAGAAGAAGAAGAAGAAGAAGAAAAAGAAAAAGAATAAAAATAAGAAGAAGATGAAGATGAAGAAAAAGAAGAGAAGAAAAACGGAGAACGTCTTTGGATGTTGGACATACGGTCAGCTCGAAGGTCCTTGATTATACGCTTTTGCTACATAGAAGAACGAATAGAAGAACGAATGAAAGAGAGAGAAAGAGAGGATAAGACGAATGCAAATGTCCGAGCTTCGTAGATCGAGAATACGCGACAAACTCGCCCGGAAGATATCTCGGCTCTTTTAGTTAGCAGATGCCGCGAGATACCAAGAAGATCCTTCTCTTTTCTTCTCCTTCAGTTTCTCTTTTGCTTCTCCAAAGTTACTTTCCTAGAGTAAAAAGAATGAACCGACGTTACGATCGGTTCACGACCGTTTCAAAGAAATAAAAATAGAAAAAGAGAGAGAGAGAGAGAGAGGAAGGGAGAGAAAAAACATGTTGTATAAGTATGTACTTTACCATCATCCATAGGAACTATCGATTGATTAGAAAGAAAGGGATAGAAAGAAAGACGCTGATATTTTTCGCGTGCACGCGTGCCGGCATTGCAGCCATGCAGGATCGATGAAAGGAAACGGGGAACCGGTTGCGAGCCTACCGTGCGCCGGATTCTAAGCCGATTTTTTTTCGATTTCGGCCTTTGCTTATGGTCATAAAGCCGGTTCACTTCATTTATGTCTACTTACCTTCTACCACCGTTTCTTTCAAATTTTCCTTACTTCGAATCAAACTTATTGTTAGTGAATAATTTGTACGATTTATAGTAAATAAAATATCTTTAATTTTCAATGTAGGATATTTTTCTAATTGTATAAATACGATTATTTATATTTATTATTAAATAATATTTTGTATATTTTCTCTAATGAAAAAGAAATAAATTATATTATTTAATTTCTATTATTTCCTTATTACAAATATAACTATAACGAAATAGTAAATACAACATAAGATATAAATCTATAGATATATGTATCTAAATCTCATAAAATGGGAAGAGTGGTAGTAATGTTTCAATAATGATGTAAGATAAAAATGTGGAATGTGTTAACGAAAAACGATAATAGTTACAAACTTCTAAAAAGATATATATCATTAATGACCCCAAACCGAATTCCACATTGATGTACCAAAATTCTTAACTCGCGTTGTCGTTTCTAAACAGTGCTTGAGTGCGAGACCTCAACGTGTGAAAGGACATTAAGTCCGGGCGGATCGGTTTCTAAGGAGAGATAGAAGAGAAAGCCTGAGAACGTAAGAGTGGAGAACGTCCGGAGAACCAACTGCATCCAGAGTATCCTGATGCAAAGTAACAGAAACTCGAGAAACGGACCTCGATCGACTCCGCGGAATGTTCAAGATTACGATCGAGTTCTAACTTACGAACATAGATTGAATTTAAATATATTACGAATATTATATTAAAGTCTTGTAAGAAATAATCTAATGTAAGCAAATAATTTACAAGAACAAAGAAAAAAAAAAAAAGAAAAAATATAACGTTAATTATAAATTAAATTCAAATATAATATACGAGAGTGGGTAGAAAAAATGTGACAATAATCAATGTTATTTTATTTTTTTTTTTTTTTTTTATAAAATTAAGTAATATTTGTATTTCACGAAATTTTTGACATTGTTGTCATTTGCCCTGCGATAAAAATAATAGAAAATACATGTAATTGAAACTATTTCATTTGATTCGATTCCCATTGATTTTATAGAATAATGACAATACATATGCCGATGACGCATAAATAAATGCATTCGTCTAATCTCTAATCGTTCTTTCACTTTCTTCCTTCGAGTCATTGAAAAGAGAATGCGAGCGTTGTTATACACGCGTACTTGTTTACCTCGTTCATGCATGTACACATAACTATAGATATACGAATGTATACATATATACATTGTATAATATTATATACATTGCTATACTATAAAGTAGTCATGGTCATTAGGGTAAGGCGTGGGAATATAATTTATACTTTGCTTCGTTATATCGTGCATCTTAATCTTCGTGAATCTAATAAGATAAACGATGAATTGTTTAATTATAGTCACGCCTTGTTCTCAAATTAGAATTTCTTTTTTGCATGTGATCAATGTCTTTCAATGAACGTGATTGAATAAATATGAGTCTGAATCAGAGAGTTACAGTTATACAGTTACACAGTTATTCCCCAGATCGAGAAAAAACAAGACGATAAAATGGATAAAAGAAAAAGAGAAAGATAAGGGTAAATAACGTGAATTTACGTTAGATAAATTGAAAATGCCAGAAAAGTAGAGGCATGCATGAATGTTTAGGTTGGTATCGAAGGGAAAAGGAAGGTTCGGTGATGAGGGCGCGTAGGGCAGACGGCTTCCTGGAAAGCGAGCTCGGACACCTGTCCCTCAGTGGTTATCAACGTATAATTGAAGGAAGAAAGAAGAAAGAAAATAAGAAAATAAATGAGAACCACTGCACTGGTAACACCACCACGTGCATCTTCGCATCCGAGTTTATCTTCGAAACGTCATTCGCATTGCATCTCGAAGATTTTTGCGCGAGTAGGTATAACCGATTTGGCGGGTAAATTTAAAGTTCTTTCTAGAGCCATTTTGAATTACATTTATCAAAAGGATTCTTATATATCTTCCGAGAAATTACGATTCATAGATTCTATTCAGTTCGGAAAAAAGAATTTTAGGATGTAAGAGGGATGTGTGTCGAGAGTTCCTTGAGGCTGGTCGATATTTTCGTGAAAGGTAGTAGGTAATCGAAGGCAAACGCAGCAATGTCCGACGTTGCTACGGAATACTAATGTCTGATCGGGGAGAGAAAGAACGAGAGAAAGAGAGAGAGAGAAAGAGAGAGAAAGAAAGAGAGAGTGAGAATACTGTATAGACCTTTCTCTGTCTCTTCTTATTTACTCTTTCTCTCTCTCTCTCTCTCTCTCTCTCTCTCTCCCTCCCTCTCTCTCTCTCTCTCTCTCTCTTTCACTTCTTCTTTCTCGAGAAAGAAAAAAAAAGATCGCACCACAGGACGATGCGGCTGCGTCATCGAAGCCGACCTGTTGCTTAGCCACCACTGTGCGCTACTCCTTACACGCCGCTTTTTCGAAACACTGCGCACACTCGCGAGCATTTCATATTTTTCGCGCTTTCATTCTTCGACGAGTGATATCACAACATAATACAAAACAATGACAGATCACTTACCGGACACGTTTGGTAGACAAAAAAGAAGGAGCAACAACACCGTTGGAAACCACACGCTCCTGCTCAATTTGTAATCCAATTTACGTCGTGGCAGTAGCAGCAGCAACATGGTTCCGTAAATTTTATCCACATACGTCGATTAGACACACACTCATCGGGCCTCCGGCGTGCACACACTGACCGAGAGAAGAGAGAGAAATACCGATGGAAAAGGAAAATAAAATAAACAAAAAAAAAAGAGAGAAAGAGAGAGAGAAAAGAAAAATAAAAATAGAAATTCAAAGAAAGAGAAAAAAATGGAAGAAATATATAAAGAAGGAAAGATAGACAGGGATAAAAGATAAAGGATAAAGCACACTTCTCTTCACTCGATTATAAGAAACGCGTACCACCTTTCGATCCAATGCATCGTTCGCTTCCTCCCTTTTTTCTATTACTTTTCTGTAACGTCCAAAAACAATCAAGCTGCAACAGCAAGTAGCACGTTTTCGCGCACGACAATACGAGAAAAAAGCATGCGTCGATCGTACACGAACACGACCGCGTCCGAAACACTTCTGGTATCCCCTATTGTTCCCTTAACGCGCTGAAAGTAGTCCCCCGGATGCGCGCGCACCTGCCTCCAGTAGTATATCCTTACGCCGTGCCGCAATGGCCGGCACCATGGGCCAATTACCGTTGAAGTATGGTGGAACAAGCGTACACCACGCTCTTCAAGCTCTTCTAAATTTTATCCTATTCTCGTTTTTTTTAGGGGTATTTCGCCACGCTTCCTATTTATCCTGTCGTCAGTTTCTTAGTATTTTAATTTTTATACGGAGATACATTTTGAGAATGTTGAAAAAATGAAAAATTATTATTATTTGACTAAAACAAACATTAAATATATATATATATATATACTACTCATTGTTTTGTTGTTGAAATTATTTTTACTTAAAATTATTCGAATTTCGCGCCGAAATGAAAGTACGAATTACTCGTAAATCTTTAATGAGTTACAAAGCTCGTTATAAATGACGCGATAGATGCTTTAATTATGTATTTCCTTCTATCCTTTCGTTCTTATTGAAATATTGCGTTAATCTCATGTGAACGAGCAGAGAAACATCGTTGATCTAATTGTCTTACTAACAAGTGCGTTAATTAGCGCACGAGGAGAAAAAGATTCTTTAATGACCGTCGCCTTGCACGGCGATTGCTTTCCGATTACTTTCTATTTCGTTACGTAAAGTCGCGAGAAAGATACATACTACTTCGTATTGGAACGAGGAAAAAGCATTTTGTTATCCTTTTTCTGTGTGAACCATCTGCCAAAGAAATTTTGTAACTTTCAAGCTCGGTCAAAATAAAAAATGATTTTACATAATCTTGAATTAATTTTACTTTTAATATGTAAAACAGTTTTGTGAAATATCTGTTTTATTTATTTCGAAACAAAATCAAAATAGAAAAATATAAATCTATAACTATCATCTGCAAACCAATTTACTAAATATAACATTTTTAACTTTTAAAATTAATCAAGATTAGATTTGATTAAATACATTCTCGGATTCATTTTATACGAATTGAAAATCGATCATATTTACTTGTAACATGTAAAACGATATTACAATATTTTTATTAATAGTCTCAAAAAACAGAGTGACAACGAAATACAGGTGACAAATGATCGAAGAAATTTTTTGTATCTTTTCTTTCGGAAATAACTATTGGTGTTGGTATCGAGGCGAAGGTGCTAGAAAATTTCAACCGGTAGCGTGCTCGAGAGCAAGAGTCGCAAGAGCGCTCGCAGGATCATTAATTAACCTTCCATCCCTTGATTGCGTGTAAAGCGAAATTCATCGCCAGCGTTAACTGCCTCACAGCATGGCCGGTACCTTAACGAATACAAATGCGAAATTATAATTTCGCAGTCCTCTTCATGAGTTTCTACAGAGATACCACAAGCCTTTACGAATTGCCTCGCCCTTTGTAAGTGGAAACACGTGGTATAGCAATCGTTAGTTCTTATTCTTATCGAAAGCATCGGCTTCGTCATCATAAAATCGCGAATTTACATTTGTAATGTCGCTCAATGCATTATTAGATATATCAACCCTACTAACGGTACACGAAAATCCGTTTCATTTTATAATATCTCATATATGATGCTGCATAAATAATCCACGTGAATGTGGGGAAGAAAGTCACAAAAGTAATTTGAACAATCCGTTTCACTTTGGAATATGTATGAATATAAATAATTTAACACCTCTTCTCTTGCCGCGAGTATGACTTTGCTACAAAAACGTAATTATCCTATTTTAATAACTATTTTACCTCTTAATCTACTTTTACTTGAAATATATTTTAATAGAATTTAATAATCTTTACAGCGTTTGTTTGATCAGAGAATCATTGTATTACATTGCGTTGTTAGGACGACGTATTCTGTTTAATCGATAGACAGGAGCACGTGCGTTTCATTATACTAGCCATAAGAATGTCTGATTCTACATCGGTATCTATTGTGGAAAATAAACTTCTGGATTTGAATAAGAAGATCGTGGAAATTAAAAAGAAGATTCACTTATCAGGTATTCATAATATTAGATTTATATCGATTGATGTGAGATGAAATTTAACTATCGAAGAAAGAACATTTACTTATTCTCTTTCCATTAAGTGTTACAAAAAAGAAATAAGGAAGCAGATCGTCGATCGGATGGCGGCACAGTATTTGAAGACACAGGATGCCAGCAATCGTCCGACGATTAACTCACTTGGAGAGTTCGAAAGAGTGACAAGTGACAGGAAGAAGTTCTTTCCTCAAACACTTGTCTCGTGTATCGACAACAATACATTCGAAAATACATACAAATTTTTATTTCCGGGCCAGTTTCGATGAAATAATTGTCTTTTGCAGATCATATTCGTTGATTTATATTTCCATTCCAATAATTCAAATATTTTCGACAAAGAAATATTATTTTATGAAATAAAAAAACTTGAATCAAAAATATTTATACAATAATATCGCAAGAAAATAAAATTAACAAAAAAAAACCATTTTTCTATCTGAACTTTCAACAACAAAGATTGAATTATCGTGTCACTCATAACTCTAGAATATGGTTATTTATTTTTTTGTTACCTTCTTACTCTTTATACCTTTTTCGAGTAGTTTCCATCGAGTAGCTATGCTCGCCTAGCAAAACGAAGACAACCTGTCATTAGCGAATACCCTCCAGCTAAGAGCTCATCTCTTTTGCAGAAAATGGCAACGACAATTTAATCGTTTTTCGGCGGATTCATGAAGAGAAGAGAATATCTTCTCTTTCTGTCTCTATCATTCTTCAATGTAGTTTCTTTGCTTCCTCGTAGTTCGCTATGTCGCAAGCGCGCTCTATTATCACGAAATACCCTTTTCAACGATCTTAACATTCCTTCATCGAAATCCAGGAAATCGTTTCCAACGATGCGAATGTAAGCTCGATAATGTGCAAGAGAATATTCCTTTATATGTTACAACGATCAACGCAAGAAAGTTAAATTTTCATTTTATAATTGATTACCTTTCATAATTTACTTTTTTATTGATTTTTTTTTTTTCAATATCATTTATCATTATGTTCCGAAGGAATATTAATTATTACTCGATCAGTTGAATTATTCAAAATTCATTCATGTTTTTACAGAGGGACAGAGGAAAGCTAATTTCGAAGAAACCGAAACAAAAAAGCATGAAAATGCTGAAAAAATTAACTCCCTTAAGAAAGATATAAAAGAATTATATGTTGAATATGCTAAAGCCAAAAATGTAAGAATTTTGATCTCAAACAACTTTGATAAATATTAACAAACAACATTAATATTAATTTTAATATGTTCCAGAACAACAATGTAGCTGAACGAACGGCTCAAATCAGTCGTGAAACTTCGGCTATTGTAAGAAAATGTGGATTAGACGAAGCAATAAAAAATATCAATGAGGAGAACATACGATTGATAAAGACTAAAGATTTGTTAAGGTATCAATCTGATAAGGTAAGAAATCAATAATTATCATAAATCGACATAATTGAATAACGTTTTCTTAAAAACACGTCTGTTTCATCAGCAAAAGCAAAAATTGAAAATATTATTACAAGAACATGAAGAATTATTAAGAGGAAAGAAACGAAAAATATTCAAACGAAAATTAGAGGAACCTTTGAGAAAGGTATAAACTCGTTTACTATATCAAATTAATCATCAATTTCACTAAATTTGTCAATTTTCATAGAAAACAGAAAGTCTAGAGGTTCAATTAGAGCGAATGAGAATGATGCATGTAAAAGCAAACATAGTTCGAAGAAAATACAAATCTATATATTGCAAATTAAAACAGAGATCAGTTTCCTATGCATCCTCATTGAAAGAATTAGAAGACGACATAAGAGAACATGAAAATGAAATGAAACGTTTACGAGTAAGTTTAGCTATGTTAAAATGAAAATTAAACGATATGTTGGATTATCTAACATCACATGTCGTGTTTAGATAGTAAAGGAAGAAGCTATTGAATTGAGAGACAATATACAGGAAAAATTCGTAAAAAAAGAAATCGAAGTAATAAATAGTGGTAACGAACGAGAAAATATAATTCAAGATTATAGGTTCGTATAAAAACATATCACATAAAACATATTAGGTATGTAAAAAAGTATGTGAATTTCTCATATAAAAATTCCTATACTTAATATTCTACTTTATTCTAATTTAAAGGAAACGTGTCATGGAAAGAAAAATAGAATTAGAAAGATTAGAAAGAATGATCTTCTCTGTTCGTCCACGAGAGGATTACGATTCTGTACAAGCTAAGATTTATGGACGGGATGCAAAGAACGAAATAACGGAGAAAGAATTGACAAGATTGGAGGAAGCATTTGCCAAGCTGCACAACGTTACTGGTGTCTCCATGTCGGAGGACATTTTAAACCGGTTTCTAGGACAACGGACGACCAAGGAGAATCTTCAAAAAATGAGGACCAACATGGAGAAAGAAAAAATGGATCTCGAGAGAAAAAGACAGGAATTGTTGAACGAAATCGAAACTCGAAAATTTACCGAGACGAAAAATGCCGAAGAGTGAGTCTTACGATATTATTAATAAAAATCAATTTAAAATATTTATTAAAAAAAAAAAAAAAAAAAAAAATAAGAAACAAGAAAAATCAATTGATTACAGAAATGCTGAAGAAACAGAGAAATTGGATAAAAAAATGGAAGAAGAACATACTCGTCGGAATAAAGCGAAAACTGAATGCGAACAAATTGGAGAACTATTAAAGCAAATAGCTAAAGCATTAGGAAAATTGTACGATAAATTGCAAGTAAGTAAATAGATTAAAAAATATAACACTAATTAAAAAAGACATTTCAACATTTCGATTATCGTTAAGTACCACTACCCGTTTTCTTGATCATAACTTAGATGCCGTAGGCGTAGCATGCAACCGATAAGTTATTATCTTACAGTAACCGCTCATAAATATGGATCGATTGATTGTATTCAAGACAACTAAACGCAATGCGGAATTACATCGATACGCGCGTATACTATAAGGCGTGTAGGATTAATCTATATTAAAAAAAAAAAAAAAAAAAAACTAGAAAGAATGTTAAAAATAGATTAGACTTTATAATTCAGAAGTTTAAAGTTCAATATCTCGAAGAACAAAGGTTTTTCAGTACCACTGTCTTTAGAGAGATCTTTTTATCAAAATAATTTAACATTCCTAAAAAGGAGACATCTATAAATCCTTAATGTTTCGATGTATCCCTTTAGAATTTATTCCTACGGAATGTCGTCCTTTTTATCTTCAAATCAGAGAAAATCTTTCGAATATAACGATGGGATAGATCAACGACTAATCGTATGCGTATCCCACACGAAGAACATTTAACGTATTCGAAGCACGATTGTAAAACCCTACGAAGAATTAACACATTGTGAAAGGAATTCCGAAAATCGAATTGGCCCTTCGGTATATACCTATCGAAGCTTCGTTCGATGGAAATAACGTGTAAATGACTAATTAAATTAGTGAAACCGTCTTTAATGACCTCCACGACCATAAATGGGCTTCTCTTTGTACGTTAGAATCAAACATTTATTTTTTGAGTTTAACATCCTCAAGTCAACTGATATATCGAGAACCGATGGATTTTCTTTCGAACTGTTTCCTGCACTGTAATTCTCACCTCGTCGCGATGCATTAACACCTTCGTACTTGATCGAAAACAAACACTTTGGAAGGAATACGCGTGAAAAATCGAATATTGATTTTATCGATGGTGTAAGTTACATAGCCTAAAGTTCGACTTGTTAATTAAACTTCCAATTCGTTTACTTTGTTCGTCTAATCAACGTTAGGATAGTTGTATTATTTAACATCTAGCCTATAAAAATAATATTATATACAGTGAGTGTGTATATAGAAAGTATTCGTACATCAATCAATTTGAAATAAAATGTTATGAAATTGTAATTTATTAACTAATTTTGTATACACAATGAATTTATACATATTCTTGAGAGTATATATAAAATCATAATAAATTTTCATAAAATGTACATTTCTTATATATGTAGAAATTTAATTTTTTGTTTGAAATTATAAAAATAAGTGAAAATAATCGTAATATTCGGTTTGCCTTATTTATGCATTTTTCAATAAGTAATATTGAAATAGGGTTTCTTCCTATCTAAATAAATTATGTACGTGTGTATGTGAGTATACACATATATTTTAATTTTTCAATTTTTTTATAGAACACAATGGATTTAAATATTATTATCAAAGAAGAATCAACTGTACCATCTGAACCATCAAAGCTATTAATGTTGTTAAACGAAATTGCTCCAAAACTGATCGATGTTTTTAATAAACAAGACATGTACTCCGAAATAGTGGATGATGGATTAACGGACAAGGTTAGAAACTTTCTAAAAACATGAGAGATTTGACATTAGTTATTATCTAAAGCATATCGTTGAATTTTACTGATATTTTACAGCTTGAAACAATGTCTATCACAACTTCGTTAGAAGGTAAAGCCATACGCGTTGAAAATGCTCCCCTCTTTTCAAAATTTCCAACATGGACATCTTCAGCGATACCACCTTCAGAAGATGAAGAAGAAGTACCAACAAGAAATATCTTAAAAAGACAAGCGCAACTATTAGTCGACACAAAAAGTCGAAGAAAGGGATTAGGTTTCAAAAGATAAAATTTACTTAGCATATAATTATAAAATTATTATTATTATAAAATAAACTTTTCTTCATTATAATAGTATTTAAATGACTCTTACAAATAATTTACTCTTACATCAAATCATCCCTATCACACGTTGATAAAGAACGATATCAGGTTCTTTGCAAACAAAAATAGTAAATATAATAATATTCGATTCAAAGTAAAAAATTTGAAAAACGGAAACGGAAAAGAAAAATTATTGTAATATTTAACAAACATTAATTAAATTTTCAAATCTAATAATACGCGAATCTATAGTTTATACGTAATGTAACTATATAAATTTATCTATACAGTTTTGACTGTAACTACAATAACTGTACACCTGCGAATCTAGAATTTTACATGCAAAAGAAACAAAATGGTCTATCATTTTCAATTATAATAACTAATACAAATTATTAACGCACGAGCAAAACAATAATACAATAAAATATAAAAAATAACTATTAGAACCATTCTCAAAAGATTCAAACATTCCGTTAAACCTTTGAAAATAACTCAGCAGCCCATAGTTGCCCTTTTGAGCCACGGTTAAGTGGGGGCTTCTTCGGTATTTAGCCTCTTCTTTACTTTATGCCCTGACCACTGCATTCGGACATTCCTTAGATGCAAGCATGAAAAGAGTCTTTGATTAAAAACATAACAAAAAAAATTTAGGCTAGTAGCAACGCCCTCTCTTATCGAACCTCAAAACTTATTGAACAGCTTAGTATGTCTTTTTGCTGAAAGGAAAATTATTGACTAAGCAAAGTATCAATTTTATTCTAATACCATGCTATTGTAATATGCCAGATTATGATTCTATAATTTAGAAATAACATTCTAGCACAATTACTCTTAATTGTTTATAATACTGATATCAATGAAATATAATTTATATTATAATATATGAATTATATAATATAATCTATGAAATATTTTCATTTATTTTCTTCCATACATTTTTTTTTTTAATATTTCCGTTTTTCTTTATTACTCTATTTATATCACAATTATTAAAAAATTAATTTACATTTCCCGTTAGCTATCCTTGCTCGTGGACCATCTTAGAGTTCATTGACCGTGTACATATACAAGAGTACATTTAATCTAATGTCCGAGCAGATAATAATTCTAATCGATGACCTAATAACCTTTCTAACTTTTAATTTCGAGTAATAAAATCGAATTAAAATAAATAATGGAATAAATGTAATGCATTTTCTTACAAATATTTTTATATCATTTATTCGTTATATTGAATTGTATCAAATATTTCTAATTGTAAGACAAAACCTCGATTGTGCAAAATGCTACGTATCAAAAGCCTTGCGGATTTTATTCGACTCTATTTCATTCGAAATAAAATCAAAATAGAAATGAATTTTTTAAATGATTGCTAATCCCTTTGAATCATTATACGTAATAAATATTACAGAATTGTCACAAAATATAATAATAAAAAAAAAAGCACGAAAAAAAAATATATATATATATATACTCCTCAGTAAAAGCGTATACAGTACCTTTCCTGGATCTTACCTGCTTAAATCTAAAGATTTCACATTCATTCAGAAAAGTATTCTACCTGCCTCCCTCTATCTATATTTAAAAAGAACAAGTATACATACCAATGTATTCATTCTACAATTCTGTTATATATACCAATAGACTGCAAATTCTTAAACTAGGAATGATTCATAGACACGGAGCATCTCCAACAGCCCAGTTCAACTTCTTCTTTTCTAAACTTACATACAAAACAAATAATGAGATTAGTGAATAGGATATTATTTTCCTTGTAATGATTATATATAATATTTTATATATAATACTATATATATTCCATTACAAATAATATTTAGTTAATTAATATTTAACATAAAATATTAAAAAATTCTTATAATGGTGTATTTAGATAATTTTATATATCTATTTTATATCTTTTATATTTAATATTTCATATCTATTATAACATCAATTTAAAATGACTACCTTGGTCATATCGAAGTTCGATTAAAATTTCTTAACAAATATTTTTTATATTATGATTCTAATTTTTAGTTCTATTATTTAAAATAAATTAAAAGAAAAATTATGGCAAATAATATATTATAAACAGAATTATTATTTAAAATCAATTATAGTCGTAGAAAATCAACAAGTACTACCAGAGTCATATTCATTTCTGAAGTTTTAGTTGATGTCTTGCATTTGTGTATATATTTTGTATTAAAGATGCCGGCACAAATGCAAAATAAAGTTTTAATATACGAAGGGTGTAATTATTTAAGATATCGTCTTTTATTATCGACGTTATCTGGAAAACCAGTGCGCATAACTAATATAAGAACTAAAGACGATGATCCTGGATTAAGAGGTTAGGTTTGTTATTACACACGTGTTATGGTTAGAATCACATTGTATATTAACACATATTAAATATTATTACAGAATATGAGATAAGTTTCATACGTTTATTAGATAAAATTACTAATGGCACTAGAGTAGAATTGAATGAAACAGGTACATCTTTATATTACAATCCTGGTTTATTGAATGGTGGAGAATTAGAACATGATTGTAGCTTGCAGCGGGGAATTGGATATTATTTAGAAGCTGTCATTATATTAGCACCTTTTTGCAAAGTACCTATTGACATCAAGCTTAGAGGAGTAACGAGTAATACATTGGGTATGTAACTTCTTTTCTGTATAAGAGAAAGGTTATCTTTAACTGAAATTTGTTTTCTATATCTTGAACAGATCCATCTGTGGATAGAATTAAAGCATCATGTATACCATTATTAAAAAGATTTGTAGTGGATACAGATATCGAGCTCAATATCAAAAAGAGAGGAATGGCACCGCTAGGAGGTGGAGAAATACATTTTAAATGTCCACTTTGTCGTACTCTTAAATCTATACAAGTAAGTTCTATTTTTAAGTATCTCCATTCTTATTCTTTCCCTATTATTGTTGCATCTTTGTTATTATCCTTCTATCTCTCTCTATTATAAAATTATACATTTATTATTTGTAGCTTCAAAACAGTGGTATGGTTAAACGTATTAGAGGACTTTCTTGTAGTGTGCGTGTTTCACCAGCAATTGCCAATCGTATGGTTGAATCTGCTAAAGGTGTATTATTAAAATTTTTACCAGATATATACATACATACGGATCATTGTAGAGGTGCAGCTAGTGGCAAATCACCAGGTATTTATCGAGTATTAATTAATAAATTTACTTTTCTCAATATTTTACGCTACTATAATATGGATATAATAAATGTATCAGGTTTTGCTATAAGTTTGACTGCTGAAACAACCAATGGTATTTTTCTCAGTGGAGAGGCTTGTTCACCTTTAATGACAACAGGTTCTTTACCTTGTGTACCAGAAGACCTTGGAAAAGAAGCAGCTATGATATTACTTGATGAAATTTATCGGTAAAGAAATAAAGAAAGCTTATATTTAATCTTAACAAACTAAGAAGATTAATTAAAATTGTTATTAAATACTGTCTGACTTAATTTCAGAAATGGATGTGTCGATTCTCCATTCCAAAGTATGGCAGCATTATTTATGGTACTTGGTAAAAAAGATGTGTCCAAAATTGTAACAGGACCCTTAACCCAATCAATGTAAGTAGTATAATATTATGAATAATATATTATATATATAAAGTATAATAAATGACTAGAGTAAATAGTCTCGCCTCGTTGAAAAAATTAGTTCTCATAAGATCACTAAAGTCTAGTAAAAATAAACACAGTCAGTACTTAGGTGAGTTACAACTTTGGAACACCGTGTGTTATTGATCCCAAAGAGGTAATAAGAGGTAATAAGAGATAATATGAAAATATAGTAGACTAAATTTGAAAGGGTGTTGTAAGAAAGTTCCTCTTAAACCTGTAAAAAGAAGAGTAATAATGACAAATAATAGACTAATGATTTAATATTTTTTTTGTAGGATACAATTTTTAAGAGATTTACGAGATTTTCTCGGAACAGTTTTTAAAATTGAATCTGTTAAAGAAGAAGATGAAATAAAAGACCAGGTAACCTTGACTTGTGTTGGCATAGGGTATACTAACTTAAGTAAACGGACATTATAAAATATTTATATTAAATATATTTAAAGATAATTTTTTAAAAACTTTAAGATATAAGTATAAAATTATTTAAAATTGTACATAATATTTTCCTCACCTGCACATATGTTCAAACATTATACTTTAATTGTTATTATAATACAAAATCTTGCAAATATAATGGTTTATCTGGCCAAGAAATGAAAACTTCCTTCTTTAATTGGTTCCAAGTACTTTGATATTGAACAGCCGATTGCTTGCAATCGTAATAAGTAATTTTCTTTGGATGAAATACATTTGTTTTAATACATTGATATTTATCACAAATTTGTAGACATACTTTTAAAAGTTCACGTCGA
The DNA here is from genome assembly GCF_049000335.1 of Polistes dominula. Lineage (NCBI taxonomy): Eukaryota > Metazoa > Arthropoda > Insecta > Hymenoptera > Vespidae > Polistes > Polistes dominula. The sequence continues at coordinate 3,068,382 of NW_028301152.1, read as the reverse complement.
CTAACAAGTAAGTAATGGCCTTTCTTTTTTTTAGTTATTCCTTGTTTTCTGCCTTGTACAGCAATCTCTAATTCGCTGTAGACATTTTATGAATTACTAATATTATTGTTGCTATCACATTCACAACAGTATTTTATAAATATAAAAATATATACCTTTTTCTAACAGCACACCATATAATACTTGATGGGCATGGATTTATTCTTTTTCCTTCTTTTCTCTGAGCAAAAGCAATGTCTGCTTGAAAGATTTGTGGTACGTGCAATTTATTACTGAATCTTTTACATAAGCCTCGTTCCATGGCTTCTAACGAAAAAGGACATCCATTACCAATAGTAATACTTTCCAATTTTATTTGTGAAATGAATAATGATAACAGCGAACCCTGTATTCCAATAACATTCCACCTAAAACATTATATAATACTTAATATATAAATTATATTTTTTCTTCATTTATTATTACATTTTTATACAAATTACTTGTTTCATACTTTGCCATTTTATCTGAACATGATAAACTTAATGTGGGATCTCCTCTACCAGGCTTTGTTCGTAATGGACCAGTTATATGATAGTCAGCTCCTGGTAATTTAGGATCTTGATATCGTTCAGTTTTTAAACACTTCGCACCTGTTCTGTGTATGTCTGCATTGGTTTCAATGACAGTTAACTCTAATGTCGTACTTTCTTGATCATTATGCATCGTCTTTCTAATTTTTGCGGGACATTCTTCCTCATCTATATCATCCTTAGGAAATATAGAACAATCTCCGCAAGGACTTTGACTGGAGAAAAAATGGAATGATACGCTAGGATACATTTCTAATTTATTTTCTTTGTTCAGAAATAAAATATTACTTTTAAATCCACTTAATACAATATCTATTTGATCGTACAAATAACGTAAGAAGGCACGTCTTGCAAGTATTTCTGCATGAGAATCGCTCAGTTTAGAACCTCTTTCATGTGGAGGAGTTTTAATTAATTCTAATCCTCCTAAACACTTTGTACCTGTAGCAAGCGATACTACAGATAAAGATTCACATTCTGTTTTTAAAATAATTCCAGATAATATCGTCCATTCGTTATCTGTTGGTTTTCCACTTTTTTTCAATGAATTGTATTTTTCAATACAAAGCGTTGCTATTTTATTAGGAAAATTGTTCATTGTGCTTTTTTAATACTTATTATATTAATCAATATAATGTAGTAAGTTAATATATTATTTTATTTAACTTAATTTGATTAATAAACATTTTGTGGATCCCATGCATATTTAATTTGTGGTAGATATGATAAAATTTTCATTTTTTCTTCATCGATAATAAAATTTAAATTTATGTTATCTCGTATATGTTCTTTTTTTATAGCCTTGGGAATAACACCTGAAAGAATAACAAAATAAAATTATCTTAGATATGATAATATCTAACAATAAATTATATTCGTAATAACAATTACTTATGCCTTGTTGTAAAGCCCATTTCAATAATAATCTTGCTGGAGATACATTAAGTTTCATAGCAATATCATTAACAACAGGATCCTTAAGAAGACTGGTATCGGTACTTGTACCCAAAGATGAATACGCTTGTACATGTATTCCTTCTACGTTACAAAATTTAATTAATTCTTCTTGACGATAATGCGGATGACATTCAACCTGTATTTAAGAAAAAAATAAATATATTATATACAGTAATTAAAATTAGTTTTAAGAATGTTGCATCTAACATACTTGATTAACTGCAGGTTTTACACCATAATGATTATTCAATAATTCTTTTAAATGATCAATAGTATAATTAGAAACACCGATGGATCTTATTAAGCCTAGTTTGTGCAGTTCAACTAATTTTTCCCAGGTACAAGCACGCAAATGTTTATTTTGTTGAGAATTTTCAGGAATGCGTGCAGCTCCAGGCCAATGTATCAAATATAAATCGATATAAGAAAGACCAAGTGATTTAAGAGATTTTAAAACCGATTGGTGTATACCTTCTGCATTTCCATTATCACTGGGTGCTTTATAAAAAAATAAAATTGAATGTTTAATAATTATTGTTTCAATATAAACTTAATAATAAATAAAGCAATGGTTTATACCTAGTTTAGTAGTAATAAAGATATCTTTCCTTTGGAGATTATATTTAGGCAATAATTCTTTTAAAGCGAATCCAATGTCTTCTTCATTTCTATACACTGCTGCTGTATCTAGGTAACAAGAATTAAACTTTATAAGAATATGAGAAATATTAAAAGTATAGAAAATAAGAAAATATATGATTCAACTTACCAATTGATCTATAACCTACTTTCAAGCTTTCATCGATTACCTCATAAATAGTTTCTCTTCCTTGTATTTTATAAGTTCCAACTGAAAATAAAACATAAAGCAAATAAAATAATAGCTAAAATACAACTTATTGTATGTTTTTCTAATGAAATATGTTTCAGTTGATAAAAAAGAGTTATAAGTTATCACTATTATTATATTTTATTTTTAAAAAGCATTCTCACTTCCAATAAGTGGCATAGTATAACCACTCGAAAGATGAATGCATTCACTTAAAACATTCATATTCTAATTTTTATACTATTATAATTGTTTAAAAAGAGAAATTATATAAATGATATGCACCCAGTTTTAGATTCTGTAATCATGCAACATGTACCGTTTGATATAACAGTGATTGATAAAACTTCTCAAAAGAAATACTAGAGTGCGCTTCGATCAACTCAATCTTTCTCGAGGATGGATAATTTAGATTTATAATTTTTAAAAAATTATATATTTAATATTCATTATCAAAATTATATTTTTATAATAATTTTATAATAACTGATGAAATATACTAATAATAAAAATAAATAAAAATAAATAATATAGACAGAAAACCGTATCTATGGAATAATTCATCAATGATCTATAGAGTTTCTACAAAGCAGTTGGTCAATGATGTACCAGTATCCACAGAGTACTTTATCAATGTGCGAAGGTCAATAAACTTATTGCTAGTAATGTTGAAACGTTCAATATTTATAGATAGATTAATTTTGTAATGACAACGCGTTTACTTTAACAAATAATTACCCTGTCAATTATTACTTTTCTTACGTAATTGCACATTTTTAGATAAAATTTATGTTGTATACATTTTTCATCTATCTCTTTTGAATGTTGTTATTTTTCATAGCCATAACGGTAATAATAAATAAATAAAATTCATGAAACAAATCTTATTTGAAAGAAGACTAGGATCATATCTTACGTACATTCCCCCATCAATTTCAATAATTCAATATACATATTCCATAAAAAGTAAGATGGATTGATTGTATACGGTATACCCTACTCGATCATAAAGATTTAAATAGTAGGGACGTGACGGAGCATGGAAAGAGATGAGAAGCCATCGGAGAAGTTATTCATACATATAGGAGATACATAAGTTGAGGTACGAACAAGGAGACGTTCGTTAGAAGCTTCCTCGATAAACATCTCACGATGGCGTTTCCTCCAAACGTGTGTACGCGTAACTCGCGTTAAGCTTGTCAGAAAATTAGTAATTCTAAGCGGCGCATTCTTTCTCAATTGAACGACTGTGTCATCTGTACATACGCACTACGTTTACACACGTGTCCAACATACGCACGGATGCTAATTACTCGGCGCCGATCGTACCTATTTAAACTTCTTTTATTCTTTTCTTTCATTTTATTCTTTTCTTTTTATCAAATGTATGTATATATATTCACTTAATTATATGTAATATATAGTAATACATTTTTGAGAGTTGTATAAGAAAAAATCCTATAGATCAGTGGTGTCAAACTCATATATGATTATAGATTACCAAATTTAATTTAAGAAAGTATTTGACACTACTACTATACGTTTCGTAAGTTGATTCGTAGAATCGTTTTAGTTTAATTAAAGGTACCTATTACAGTAGTTAATGAAACAACAAAGATCTTTTTGTCCCTTAGAATGATATAATCAAGCAGTATACTTATACATATATGCATATCATGTACGTACAATCTACATCGAAGCAATCGTATTAGATGGAACAGAGCAACTTCCTAATAATCACCTTTCTTCCATCGATACGTGCCAAGAATGTCTCTTCTTCCATCAAGTTTCCATGAAAGTTCCTTCGTTCGTCGTCCACGAAATCAGTCGATTCATCGAGCGATTTGCGTACGCATTTTTACAGTCCTCGAATGACTCGTAGTTACGTTTAATAAAAATACAAAAATTTCTTGTGGTGGAAGAAAGAAGAAGACAAGCGCGCGACTTCAAGCAGGTGGTACCCGCATTGTTCGCCAAAGTGGAGGAAAAAAGAACAAAATGGAGAAAAATATAAAATTAAATGCATTAAAGAGGAACAGGAACGAAGGGTAGCGTCGATTTATAACAAAGAAGGGTTATACTTTTTTTTCTTATACTTACTTTAGATAAGCAAATTGGTATAATTATCTAGTAACCTTCACACAGTAACAGAGACTTGAACAGTCGATGTTACGATATTTCGTAATATAATGCACGATTCTTCTTAAGTATTTTCGTGCTAATTGGCTACGTACCGTGTTTCGATTAATTAGCTACCTTTTCACATTAAAACGTATCAATAAAAACGCCGATCGACATTTATTTTAAATTTATATAATCGTTTATAAATTCTCACTTAAAAGTGCTAAATCGAAGGATCCGAGTCAAATGAGTTCTTTCGTTTATAAGCTTTTTTTTTCTTTTCTTTTTTTTTTTTTTTTATAACGTCGTTCAATGTTGTTACAAATAAAGAAGATAAAGTGTAAAAAAGCCAAAGGAAAGGCATCGGTTGAGTCGGTTATATTTTTTCAACGTTCTCGAGGATGACGAAGTAACAATATTCACATAACCGGTCTATAGCTTTTATACTCAGCACAGGTACTTCTGTGTATCACTTTCCGCGCATTGCAATGCGCTATCCTCGCATAACATCTTGTTCATTAGCGCTCGCGCGTCATTCGAAAAAGCTTGAAAACCTCGGGCCCGCCGATGAAGAGATGATTCGACGTTTCTTCTTCTTCTTCCTTCTGCGAAGAAGAATATGAAGGAGTAGAGTAGAAGGAAACGCGCGGTGAGAAGAACCGAAGCGATTAACGAAGTTACCGCCATCTTCAAAGCCCGTATGCCCATTCGAACACATCTCGCATCTGTACTTAAGACAAATTAAATGTATCTACCCCTGAGCGCTGATACTACTTTACATGAAAGAAAAAATATATCGTGAGAACTGTTTGATAAATTACATTTTGTGTTTTATTCATTCCAATGAAATAAGAACACTGAATATTAATAATAGTAACGTTTTGATCGAATTTAAATTGAAATTCTTTAACAGATTATTATTTACATTCATATTACATATATAAAAATTACAATGGGTCTTTAATCTAAATCTAACGATTAAAAATAAATAATATTATATTTGATAAATAAAGAATTCGTTCGAAAGCTGGAAATTATGTTAGACAATTAACTCTTCCTTCTTCTCGCGAGCAACTTCCGGGCGTTAAACTTAAGTTACGTTTTCGTTAGAAGACTCGATAGATCCGGTCGCGTGCGACGATTCTCGTAAAACCGCATCGTTTTAGCGAGATTGATCGTAGTGAGGAGTCACGCGAAGGGAAGTCTCTAATCGTTGATTATCGCGACGAGAAGTCTCCTCTTTGAACATGTGGAAAGAGAACGTATATTTCCGACTATACGTTTTCAAGAACGATTCGTGGACTTGCACCTGCGTTGTCAGTAAGCGCACCTGGAAATTCGTGGCCGACATCCCGTAAATCGTTTTAGTCTTTCCTCCTCATCGACTCGTTTCCATTCCCATACAAAACAAGTTTTTAATATTTTATTTTTTTTTTTTTAACATTAGCATATAACAAAAATGATACATGTATTATATTATATTATATTTATAAATTTTTAGATTTATAATAGATTCATCTTGTAAATGATGTCAAATTTTCCAGAAATCTAAAATACGTATATAAAGAAATAATAAACTATTTGATCGTACTCTATCTAAAAGCTTTTGCATGCAAAGCAGTCATAACGTCAGTGGTTCGTTCGTATACAATTCTTTGTTCAGTCGTTTAGACTGTATCTACATAAAATAATAAAATATCAAAGATCATGGAAATAATTAAATAATTTAATTTACTTTAATAATACAAGTTTTTGTTTTGAAAACAATAATTGATAATGAAAATTTCCAAATAATAATATTATTATCTATAATTTTATAATTTGTTAATACCAAATATAACATTAATTTCTTTTTTTTTCAGATCACTATTGCTATTGTATGCTGTCGTGTCTTTTTTATCTACAACAACGTTGACCTACCTCATTTTAAATCTACTATAGATCGACCTACCTCAATTTCAACCTACAGCACAGACAAGTGTTTTGGAGTCGTCAAAGAACTACCGAAGTGGTAAGTGAACAAATCCATGTTTTTCTAAAACTCATTATGTCGAAAATGAAAGGTATAAATACTATTTTTTTATTTAATTGTTTTAATAACGCCAAATTTATCCAGCGGCATTCGTATCGATTGAATCTTTGAAATCGATCATTTTCTTATAAATTTGAAGAAACCGGTAATGTAATTCTTTTAAATTTTTTAGTTAAATACCGGTTACGTAGTTTTACGCCATTTCAAAATCTCCGCATAAATGTTGATAACATAGTCCTTCACCATTAAATATTGAATTTTTATTGCTAATTTATTTGTTCAATTTTGTTTGATTGTTTTTTTTTAAACTTATTACATTGTAGTATTATCGTTCAATTTAAAAATATATTGAATAATATATTTATAATATTAAATATTTAAAAAAATAAAAAATAAATTTTACATTCATCAAAAATAACATAACTAAATCATAACTTATTATTTTATCTAATCTAATACTTTGACTTTAACAATTTTAATTTTACTGACGTTCGTAAACTTTAGCGAGTATCGTAAGAACGCGTTCAAGTCAAGGGCCCTAAATAAAATTAATTGATAACGTGCGGGCGAAGAAAGAACGTGTAATCAAAAGGTCAGGTTCAATCAAGGAGCAAAGAGCAATTATGAATCGTAAGGGTCGATTCAGGTGAAAGAGAGAAAAATTAAAAGACAGTCGATTTTATTTCCTTACGATCTTTCACTTTCTCTCTCTCTCTCTCTCTCTCTCTCTCTTTCTCACTTTTATTTTCATTTCAGTAAGCATATTTAATTTAATCCTTTATAAAAATCATATAAATAGTTAATCTTATTATTAATAAGTTTTCTTATAGTAATTCGATCGATAGACAAAAACGTAGATTTATGTCATGAAAAAGTAAGAATTATAAAAGCATTCGCTTTATAGTATATTTTATATACATTCGTTTTCGCCAAGCCAGAGATGCGTATCGCCAGTGTTTCCGGTCTAAGGTGGGTCAACGTTGTTTACCTCAGAGTCTCCTCTTCGTTTCGTTTCTTTGCTCGCTCGTGCAGTACACGAATTACCTTGTTCTTTTGCTACCCCATAATTCGAGTCTCACGAGCACCTTTGTGCGGTTCGCTTTGGGTTTGCGTGTACGCCAACTGTCGTTTACCCCAAAGATTCTGCGCGGAACCGTTTATCGTTTGACTGTGAAAGAGAAAAGAGAGAAAGAAAGACGAAGAACAAGTTGGTGTACTCAAACCAAAACATTGATGTAAAACAGAGATATATAAATATTACATATACGACTGTTTTAAAAGAAACAATTAATTTTCCTCCTTATACATTATTTAACATTTGCGAAATAACAACTGTTTTTTATAATTTTATCGACCTGTCGTCGGTAAATATTAATTTGCAACCATAAATTACTAATGAAAAATGTTTGTCTTTTGAAAATTGATCTATTACTAGGTGTATCTAGTTCGTTCATATGTGAAAAAAGGAATGTATTTATTTTTAATGATAGAAGAAACAAAAATAATTATGATTTCTCTAATATACGATTGCTTTTATTTGTAATAAGTATTATAAATTTTATTGACTTTTTAAATTAAGCTCTTTTTAACCATTTTTCGTCATCAAAAAACGAAAAAAAAATGCGTTAATTCGATGCGAAGTATATTCATGACAATTAAAATGGAGAAAATATCGCAAAAATTCATATTCGTTATTCGTATCTAAATTTTAAGGAAGATCAATCGTGATACTTTGCCCTAGCACTCTTCAAATGCTTACATACGTTTCTTTATAAATATGGATATTATTAACTGTTATGTCTTCGAGAGGTCGCTACTCGTTCGTAAGGAAATAAAAGGAATGAATATTTATTCGAAAAGTATGAAAGGCGCCGGTCTTTTATCCTTTAAATTTCCTTCTTCTGTTTTTTTTTCCTATACCTACCTTTGTAAGAACCCTTTTTTATTCGCGAACGTTGCGTTCATATACTGTAAAGAAGACACAAGAATCGTGACTGGTAAAAATATTTTTCCATTCTCTTTCTTTTTTACTAAATTTCCTTCCTAATTATACTTTATCCTTTTCTTTTTAATTTACTATGACTAATATGACTTTTTAACTGCAACATTTAAATACAAATATTTGTTAACGCACAAAAGATAGAAATAGAAATATATTATTATGAATTTAGAAGATTAATAAAAATATAATATATATATATATCATATTTTTATTGTAAATAATATACGTGAAATAATTTCTAAATTTGAAAATACATATAGAAAATAATATGGGCAAAGAATAGGGGAAGAAATGAAAGGATTATCCCTCAAGAGTATTATTATGATTTTGTACTGTACCTATGCACAGGATAATGCAATGCGAGCTCGTGGTTGAAAGAAGAAGAAGAAAAAGAAGAAGGAGGAGGAAAGTTCTTGGGTGCATGGTTCATTAAGAGCGAGAGAGAGAGAGGAGAAGAGCGGGTCGAAAGCTTCGTTCTGTTTCGTTCGTAAAGGAAGATCGCGAATTCGCAGCTGTCGCTCTCAGCACCTGCCTGGCTCCGTCGCGATCAATCCCTCCTTGCTCCTTCTTTCTTATATACTTCGTTCTTTCCTTCGTCCATGTATACACAGGTTAGTCGTTTGTGCGGGTGTTAGTACCGAAGGATTTGAGTGTGCTTACCTGCAGCCTGCATCCTTGCACGCACCTACCTACGATTTACCGACATGTGCCGTCGTAAGAAAAAAAAAAAAAAAAAAATAAAGAAAATTATACTCAGAGTTGTAGAAAATATTTTTTATTACATATTTATTACATGTAATGTGTGCCTGTGTGCAATCAACTCATTTTATGATTTATATTCTTATCCAATCTTATGCAATGATATTTTTCTTTATGTGCATTTTTATGCAATCAATGTATAAACATATGAATAGTATATTATTTTTAATACTAATTTTTTATTCTTAAAATTATTAACGCGTACATTATTTTGATTATAAAAATATTATATATGTATATCTATAGGTATAATGACTTTATAAAAATCTATAAATCGTTAGTTATTGTGTCGAGGGGAAATTTTGACTAATAAATCATAACAAACAAAAGAATTAAACAATACCGACAATCATGAATACGTAGAAAAGATCGTGGTAAGCGAATTGGTTCTCAAAGTTATACTGTACACGACAACCCTCGGTGAAGGTTCTTTTAATGATGCATCAGTGAAGAGGAGTCGGGGCAGGAAATCTTTAATCGTTGAGTCACCCTACGCGGAAGAAGATGACGATGGGGCGACGCAAAATTTGCACGAACTTTTTTCGTATTCGGAAGCTGATTTCCCCTTCTGTCTTTCATTATACGATTGCGTGATACGCATAAAATATATTCGTACTTATCGAAATCTATCGAAGGGTCCACCTCTTTTCGCTACTTTCTTTTGTCTTCCCTTTCGATTAAAAAATTCGTATTTTATAACATTCACGACTATCAAGGAATAATTACATTTATATTCTTTTATTCGTTCAACGTACCAGTCTACGAGTCAAGTCATTCATTTTTCCAAACGACTTACTCGTTACATAACGTTTTCTTCCCTCGAAGCATCACGATTCTCAAAACTTTTCCGCTTCGTTCTCCCGTACGACATTTCATCGATTTGCATTCTTATTTGGCAAACATCCGGTTCGCATTTTCGTGAGTTCGCCAAATCGAGAACGGTCGAAGAAAAGCTGGAGACTCCTTAAAAATTGCTTCCTATTTTTGGTCCTACAGGATTTGTCTACCTTTCGAGCAATTTACCAAAATTTATTATCTTCTAGAACAAATATTTGATATCAAGGATTATTTGAAAAAATTCGATAATAGATTTAGTAAATCGAAGTATCGCCGATATGCAACTCGATATCGAATAATTTTATATATATTGATCTGTTATTTTATTATAGTTATAACAAATATTACGTAATATCTTAATGTTTATAAGGCTTATCAGTATCACTGAATACAAGCTCTCATTTCTACTAGAAAATATTCGAGGAATTCAAGTTCAAACGATATCACTTCTATTTGAAATCATTACAACACTCTTATCACAATAAACATCATTTCAATTACGTATTTCCAATGATTTTGCGAGTACACGTGTACTTAACATGTAATGACATTTTTAATGCATGTTTCTCGATAAAAGAATTTATTTCATAGTATCATGAAGATATAACATTTTCATTAGATCTATTTTTGTTTAGTCTATATATTTGTTATGTATATATATATATATAGGCAGAGTATCTCTATTATGTATTCAAGACGTTGTTTGGTCAACATGGCTATTTCTTATCTAAACCATAAATATTTTGTAAAATAAATAATACTGCAAGAAGTAAATACACAAAACTGATATCCTCGCCTAAAAATAGTTATGTAGATATAGGATCGGATACACAAAGATAAAGCCCTCAGTCCCTTTTGTGCAGTTACTGTGAACAGATCAAATCGGAAACAGAAAAACCAACATGTAGGTACATCGTGTCCTGAACTCGCAGCTCAAAATGGAAGCACGTATACTTCACCAACGAAAAATAATTTCATATTTGTAATTGATACTGTTGTTTGATAATAAACCATGTCAATACTAATACATAATATCAATAATAATTTTTAATACATGTTTTTTTATTGTCTGTTTTATCTCTATAAATTTAAGCATTTAATATTAAATAAATGAAACAATATATTTTTTTTTTCGAAAAACCGCATTATTAAGCTTCAATTAGTTTTTTTTTTAAATTTACAATATCTTAATTTTTCAAAAAGTTACGATTTTGTGAGTAAATTACTGTTTTTCTACCGAGTTGTTCCATTTGTTTAAAAAAAAAAAAAATATATGCACAAATAAATTTTTTGACAATTAAATAATTGATATGTCAAGTTAAATTGTTCGAAAATATGTGTGTGAATTTTAAAAAAAATTTTTTGAGTACATTAAAAGGGCGAAAAAAGGGATAAACGTTAAAGATTCACGTATAGTGTCAGATGGTACCAAAAAAACGTCTAGCAATTAAGAATTAATAATATTATTTATAATTAATCACGTTTACAATCGTTAATTGTTTCATTATTTCCCTTGTAGACATATATATGTTTAAAAAAATACAAATTATATAAATAAAAATGTTTAAATATAAAAAAATATACAAATATATTATAATATAATTTCATTATATATATATGTATATATATTTCTACACGTGCCATTATATTTATTGACATTATTTTTCTTCTCCGTAATTTTGTTGGCGTCGAAACACACACGTATATGATTTCCTTTCTTTAATAAATATTTTCCCTTCTTCTTTCTTCCTCCCTTTAGCTCTCTTTCTTGCTCTTTCTTTCTTTTATGATAAAAGCAAGCATAAGAAAATTGTTGCGCACATGTCGTGCGACAAGGCGCGAGCGGGATGTCGTTCACCTTTTTTCCTTGCGTGAATCAGTCCAGCAAAAGCTGGAGGTAAGGTGGCGAACCATCTGCCTTTTGGATCGTGGCTCTCTTCGGGCCGAAAAGAGGGACGTATAAAAATCAGGTCCGAAAGCATTACCCAGCTGGCACGCGTCTACCTCGCAGCCATTATCGTTAAACAGGATCACAACGCGAGGAGTCTCCGCAGGACTCTTCTCCTTCTTCTCCTTCTTCCTTTGCTTCTTCTTCGACTTTCTTACCCTCTTCTCTCTCTCTCTCTCTCACACTCTCTCCTTCTTACTCCTCCTTTTCCTCTTTTTCTGTTCTTCCAGCTCGTGCTCGTTTTGTTGGGAAGAAGCACCTGCCACCACCATTGTGTCCCGGTATTTTCATCCCAACGCGATGCGCCTTCGGCAAGACAAACATTTTGTATTCAACATATTCGAAAATCTGAGGATCAACGATCTTCCGAGTTTTATATTTATTTTCTTTTTTGTTTCTTGTATTACATTGACATTTTTCGAATTAGTCAAATTTGTTTCTTTTTTTTTTTTTGCTTTTTAAGTACAAATGAGTTTAAAACAGATTTTGGAAAAAGGATTAAAGAGTTTTAGTAATGATTCGTGATAATATTTCAATAATAATTGTAACGAACGTTTTGTATTTTTGTTACATTCTTTTTTTTATTATTATTTTCTTTATTTTTTTTTGGGGAGGGGGGGGTTCATTATGTATTCTTAGTTCGTTTCTCCAAACGATCGACAGATCGTTAGACGAGAAAGATAACTACGATGTCTAGTCGCATCGTTCCGAACAGATGCTCCCGACTGATCACCACACGGAAAGCTAGTCGATGTAATAATAACGGCTCGCCTAATTGGAATATCGTTAATCTTCATTGTGTATCGTAGCTAGACCGTTGTGCGTACAAGTAGATGGAGTCGAGTAATAAGAACGAATTTCAAGGAGCTACTCTTCTTTGCATATATGTGTGTGCATGTATGTTTGCTAGGAATCTAATCCTTCCTTCCTTCCTTCCTTCCTTCCTTCTATTCGTGGCCTAAATCCTGCTAATGATTTCGCGTGAATATCTTAAAAAGAAAAAGAAAAGATTCGAAGAAGCTGTTCTAGCGCCACTAATGACACAAACACACACACACACACACATAAACAGGACCCTTCTTCTTTCCCTTTCTATATTTCTTTTATTCTTATTTATTCGAAAAGAACGAGACACGATTTCTTTCTGTGAGGTGCAAGCCGACAAAAAAATTGCGGTTCGGTATGGACCCAACTCTTCTCGAAATCTCCGATTAACGACGAGTTTACCCTTTTCTCTTTCTCTCTCTCTTATTCTCTGTGATTATGTGAGCGAAAGAGTAAAAGAAAGAGAAAGAGAGAATGAAAAATAAGCAGGTGAGAAAGTTCGTATTTTCGTGGCATGCATGTTTTTTCTTTTTTTTTTTTCTTTTTCTCTCTTTCTCTCTCTTTTTTTCATTCGTTCTCCTTTCATCGACTTCCTTTTATTTTTTTCTCTTTCGGATACAGATATAAGTACCCGTAGGGCGGAGTATATCGTTCTCGTAGGAACTCTCTCTCTCTCTCTCTCCAAGTGGACATCTGCATGCACAACGAGAAATTCAAGAGACGGGCGATCGCTTCTCTAAGGAAATTTGCGAGTCGAGCTACGAGTTTTACCAGGCAACTTTTTTTATCCTCCCTATTCCTTTCTTCTAACTTCTCGAGTACGTAACGAGCGTATATAACTTCACGAGAATGTATCGTTTGTAAGGAGTATCGTTGCGAGCCAACAACCGCACGATGCTCTTACAACCCTCGAGACACTTTTTTAAAGATTATTTAATAACTCTCGTTACTTTCCTATCATTATTTTTCAATATGGAAAATGGTTTTCTTTTTTATCGATTTCTCTTATCTTTTTCTTTTTTTTTCTTCTTTCTTTCTTTCATTTCTTATTCATATCGCATCTTCTTCGATAACCTTTCTTGCTAGATTTATTTTATAAAATGAAGATAAAAAGAAAAAAAGAGAGACATCTCGTTTATCTGTGGACCGTCTGATTTAGTTAGAAATCTTTGGTGGTACTTCAGTGAAAGAAAGAGAGAGAGAGAAATACGAAGGTCATAAATTTAACAATTCTAATAGCTTAAATCCAAATGCAGTGGAGTATGTTAGTGACTTTAGGGATACTCGTGAAGCAAAAGAAATAGGGATGAAGAATGGAGAAAAAGTTTGAAGAGCAGCTTAAGGGTAAGACAAGGGATGCCGTACGAGAGAAGTACCTTATTTTCGTATGCTCTCGCAATCAGTTAATTTCCTTCTTTTTATTTTTTTCGAATGACCATTACCCTCATCATTACTTCTACTTTCATTTTTCACTCCACTTGGAAAATCTTGCAAACATTTAAAACCATTTTCTCGACAAAAGAAATTTATAATTACGAAACATTTAACGTAACCAAGTCATTAAGGTAATATAACATTTTAAAATGTATTTTTTTTTTTTTTTTAATCATAAGATATTCAATATTTACATCTAGTCAACACACATTTTCATTTTAACAAAACAAGATGGTAATGTCTTCGGGGTTGGGTATGTTACACACAGATCAGATTTCTATTTAATTTTATTGGAATACAGAATTGACTTTAAACATAACACACGGAAGGTGTAATTTCCGACACGTATTTCCACCGGAAACGAGGTTCAGAATCATAAGTAGCAATCGTCTTCGCACCAAGTTCGTCGATTCTTCTTCCCTTTCTTTTTATTCTCTCTCTCTCTATCCTCATTTGTTTTGCTCCTTTCCTTGATGAATGACTTATCATTTTATAGATTTTTTATTGAATCATATTAGTTAAGAGTGTGTTTATTTTTAATAAAAAAAAAAAAAAAAAATTTACTCTCATCGGTTTATAAATCTACAAACAAAGATAAGAGAGATATCACTTAAAATTAGTTTGAAGTAAGCGGAACCTTTGCTACTTTTCAATAACAGGATGCATCGTCATTTTTCATCTTTCCATGTTTAAACAAGATCATTCCTTCGACAAATTTCGTCCTATTTATACATTTAGTTAGATACCCAACTTTACGCAGGTAAATTCATTCGACGTTTCCTGGCGTTAAGATAAACTTTATCTGAACTTCTAAATCATATGATAGAAGAAAGTCAATAAATATTTCTTCTCTTTATCTTCAAACAAACGATAATACAAGAGAAATCGTCATCTTTTCCATAGAAATCATACAACGCGATGGATTATTAGATATTTAGATAGAAGTGCGAAATATCGTAGAAAATTCGCGGTATAGATTATCGTCAAGTAAGTATGTTAGTTGAAAATGTAAATAATAAAATCACCCAATAATCTCGAACAAACAGTAAATCAAGAAGTTCTGCTTACATTGCGAATATTGAATTTGTATGTTACATTTATCATTATTTCATTTTTTATTAACAAAGATTAGTAATCGCAATGAAGTCATAACATTTATATAAGTTTAATTTCTGCTTAAAAGAAAAAAGTTCTTTATATTTTTTTTTTTTTTTTTTTTAAGAGAAAAAAATAAGACGAACGGAAAAATAAAAGAGGAAAATGAGGACGAAAAGAAGCATTTAAAATGGATCGATATCAATTTTCTTTAGCCGAGAGAACCCCTAACGTAAACACCGATTCGCCTTCTCGATGTTCTCCATTTCTTATCTCGTTCCCATGGGGAGAAGATTTCTCACAGTGACGTGATTTCTTTTTACACGGAGAGATTTTTTTTTTTTTTGCTGTCTCCTAGGGGCCACCAGATAGAAGACCAACCAGTCGCAGTGTTTATTTGTTTGCGGGTAAACAATTCGTACTTACCGGTAAAACGCGGTAAAATCTTACACAGATCATGAATAAAATAATAATTGGAAATCTAAAGAGAATTACAAGGCGGCGTATATCGAGAAGTTACTTGATAAGAGAGATTAAAACGATCAATATGATTAGTTTAATAGTTTATATAATGCAGATAGTGATGCGGTTATCCGTCTATCTTCTAACTACTCAAGATTAAAGAGCCAGCATAACGGCGGGTAATCAACTTTTTCTTGACGGAATAAACGCCATCTATTTCTAAGGCTAACCATTCAAGAAAATTAATGCACCAATCAAATAGCACCGACCGGTTTATTTTCTTCTTCTTCTTCTTTCTTTTTTTTTTTTTTCTTTTTCGATCACTCGACTTTATGTACATTTTGTTTTATATGTAAAACCATGTACCGAGTCCAGTTAAAAAAAAAAAGAGAAAAAAAAACGATTATGAAAAAGAATTTTTTTTACCCCCCCCCCAGACAAAGAAAAGGTAATATTCAAGCGTTCCTTTTTTAAGACTTCTACAGAATTTTGACAAGAACGAGGCAGACAAGTAATATGAAGAAAAATTATTCCGTTATTTTCTTCGCTCGGCATCATCGGCACGATATTGCATTATTCAAGAGTAGACGTAAGGGAGAAATTTTTCCCGTGGAAGTCTATGAAAGCAAAACTCTACGTTCGTTCGTTTATTGTTATTTGACGAAAAAAAAAAGAAAAAAAAATAGAAAATAAACCAAATTCTTCGTTTACCCATGAATCGAGCTAAATCTACATTTGTACAGGTGATCCAGAAGAATCGAATAGAAGCTTATTTTTTGTATCAAAAAAAGATAGATAATCGAAAAAAGAAAAAGGGTATATAAGAATGAAAAAGGAAGGGATCTATCTCATTTTTTCAAATGAGTTTATAATATTAGCATAACAAAGTTACCGATCGCTTTGACAAACAGCTTCGTTTCGTTGCTCGGCAATGGTCACATAACGAGGTGCAAAAGAAGGAAGATACGTTCCGCTTGAAATTTATTTTTAAAGATCAAAATGGGTTGATTCTCCTATCCGGAGAGTATCACCCGTGTCTTTGGTAAAAAAAAAAAAAAAAAAAAAAAAAAATACTGCTATTACTGACCACTTTCACAGAGAAATGTTACTACGATTTATTTTTCAATTCTAATTGTTTCATCGAGGATAATAAAAAAAAGAAAAAGAGATATCGCAAAAAGTTGTTCGACAAAAAACGTTGAGACCGCGAGAAGGATTTTTATTTTGCAAATTTTTCTAGACTATTTTTTATTCCTTCGAATATTTTTTACCGCTTAGAAAATAATATGAAGATTGATCACACACGTCTAATTGTAAGATCCATCAAGGAAGGTTATGAATTATAATAGATAATCAAGATCCCTAAGCAATTAATGTTTCTTCTTTTGTTCTACCTAGGCGTAGCAGCACGAAATGAAAAGAAAGAAGTATTTCTTGCTTGAAATTCATCGCTCATCTTTCCTCGAAAATATCCCCGAGAGATAAAGCTTGAGAAAATGCCGCAATTAGTGGTCACGAATGCTTGAGAATTAGTAAAGAACAAATCGGATTCTTTTTCGGTCCACGCCTTAAAAATATTTTCATAGCTTCTAACGTAAGAAAAACAGACGCTGTGTGTGTGTGTGTGCTGTGCTGTGCTGTGCTGTGCTGTCCTTTTACAATAAGTATCCACTTCAACTTACATTTAAAACGCCTGTATTCTATTTAGTCACGATAATGTTTACCATTTAAGAAAAAGTGGGAAAAAAATAGAAAAATGGAATTACTTGGAAATGCAAAAAATAAAAGATAAATTATTTCCCTTAAGTAAATTGCATTTTATTTATTCGTCAGAAAATTTAATATCACGGTAAACGATGATAGAAAATTTTCTAAAAATGTTTAATCTATTTTTACATTCTAGTCGACGACTATGGATAAAAATCATTCTTTAGTAATAAAAAAAAAAAAACAGAAACAGGACGGAAACGATTTAGTTAAAGGTCATGAATTTTAAATTAACGTTCACGTTAATAAGTACTCATATTCTCGTAACGTTTTCCTTTGTCTTCTATTAAACGTTCGACAAACTAAGCCGGATATCGGTCGTTCCTATCCCGCGTACGGAAGCTAAAAGCTGGCAATACCGAGGGTTCGAACTTTTTGGCAAGGAAAACTGCAGCGAAGCGCAAACGCCATCGTCGTCGTCGTCGTCGTCGTCGGTACGACGACGGTCCTTCCCCTTGAATCTCCGCAACTGGTGCAACGTGTGACGCAACGTGGCGCAACGTGGTGCAACACCCTCGTGACCGCGACCTGTCTCAAACTCTTCTTCTTCGATCGATGCCCAACCAAGCATCGCACGATTTCCAACTCCGAAAGGAAATACGATTTACCTTATTGTTAGTGTTCTTTTTTTCGTTGTTTTCGTTTTCTCTTTTTCTTTGTTACATCGTTTGCCGTAAAAAAATGCAACTAAAGCACCTGTTCTTATTGCGAGAAATTGTGCAAGCATTGTTGCAGCCAATTGCGTTCCCTCTAAACTGGAGAATAACGTTCGGCTAGTTACGTCGCAATTGCGAGTCATTTTACTTCCTCTATCTGTTTCTTTCTCTTTCTATCATTCTCTCAATCTCTGCCTCGCTCGTGTACAGTGCCTTACTGCTACCGATTACGTCAAATTGAGACACGAGAGAACCGTAAAGCCCGCAATATCTGCCCTCGAAGCTCTCGATTACTATCGACCCTAGTGAAATACGAGTCTGCGAATAAGTATACCGTGCGCAGGAGTTTAATGAATCTTAGGAAAGTTTCCACGACGAAGAAACCCTCCCATAGTGATTCAAGATTGGATAGACGTTCGTGATTTTCAACTATTTAGCGACAAAACTTATTATAACGATTCGAGCACAAATGATAGGTACAACAATAGTGCGAGTAAAGGAAGTTTCGCGCAAGATTTGTTTGGATACGTTGCGAGGACTTGAATACAATCGAGAACTTCAAATCCAATGAGCGGTTTTGATGGCAAATAGAAATGAGAATCTTGTTTGTAATAGGGGGATGAAACTTCGACGGAAACTATGAAAGCGTATACCCTTGTATTCATAAATATCATTAGTATAATTATCATCATATTAACTATGTTCGATTGCAATTTATTATTCATACTTTTTTTTAATGCTTAATAAAATGTATATATTTTCATAAGAATTAAATAAAAAAAAAAAAAAAAAAAAAAAAACAGAAATACGAAGAATAAATTCGAACGAATCAGTGAGTGTTACTTTTTTTTAAGTAGTTTGGTCTGTAGAGTGAAACACGTTTTATCGCGAATCTCGGCTATCGGTTTGTCCCGTAATACCTTTAACGTGGATATGTGATCCAGTATATCCGATGGCGTGTCATGGCTTTTCCCACGGGTCACCGTACACATTCTGTCGACAGGCGTACTTTATTCGTTGACTAGATTTTCTGCTTTTACATGGTTCTCTATCACGCGTTCTACTTCATTTTCTTTCTTTCCAATAAGAGAAAACTGATTTGATAAAAAGCTTTAAGAATTTTTTAATCAATTTTTCGCAAATCTTTCTATTTATAAATCCCCTTTTCCTTTGTTAATGTACTTTTTGTTTGATATTTAATGATTTTCGAAGTTCTTTTGCTTCGTTTCTGCTGCTTCTGAGTATTTTCGATTTTTTGAAACTTTTGGTAATCCTTTAAATCAATAGAAAAAATATTTCCTAAGATAGGTATGATCGATCAGTTAAGGCCAGTGCATCTTAAAAATATCTTTGAAACAATGTACATATTCCGAACATCATGCATACAAAACTAGACACGCCCAAAATCAATGGGAAATCAATCCTTCCCTTTCCTCGCCATTCCATTGCAAACAGCAAAACATCTTTCAGTTAATTAGTTACATTTGTGAGCTCATTAAAAACAGTCGATTATTGTTACATCTTTTTGATTTTTATTTTGAAATAATTGATCTTAATCAATACATACAAGCCCATGTTGGCCCGAACCAGTGTACTTACTTACCATACACATTATTCAGATCATCTGTTGATGATAAAGTTAAATAATCATAAGTATCCTAAATCGTAATAAGTACACGATTGTTTGAGTAACTAATTGAGTGCCTGTTGCACGCATACAAATCGTTGAAAATTGTATTGAATAAATCTACGGACTATTTTTGATAAAAACCCTTGTTTATAGTCTTTACTAATTCTATTTATAAAATGGTATTCCAAAGAGCATAACCAGTTCTCATAAGAAAAAAGGTTATAAATTGTATATTTTATCTTTTTAAAACTACATATTCCTTGGAAACAAAAAAAAGAAGAAAAAGGAAATAATATATCAGACATTAAAGTTAGACAAACATATGAGTAATTCAAAATTAAACATATTTATCTTAAAATCGTACAATACAACATGAGTACGTAACGTAAATTGACTATCCTCGTGAAAATGATTGTAGTTTGGTAGACGTACCAGCGAGATTAGTTCTCCCTCGCTCTAAGAAATTTCGCTACCCTTCACGAACATCGATCGGAGTTTCTCTGGAGAAGGAGCTAAGACCCTTTCGCTACCCTCTCAACAAAAATGGAACGACGCGTAAGAATAAACGAAAGAAAGTAAGAAAAAAAGTAAGAAGGAAAGAAAGAATTGGATGAAATTTACTTCGATATTCGTAGACCGATGTTATTGGTATGATATGTAAAAATTCGTGAATCTTTAAAGAGGGGGAAAAAAAAGGATGATGGTTTTTGACAAATGAGTCGGGAGTTGGGGAAAAGAGGCGAGTGTCGCGAAAGGACGATGTTGGAACGACCTTCGAGACAGGGATAAAGGAACGAAAGTGAAGTCGAAGCTTTCGCCGGGACAGGGACGAAGGAGCAACGGAGCTTCATGGGGAAATATCTCGGGGAATAAAGGTATGGGGACGTCTGTCTCCATGGTGATTCCATCGAGCGGTTTCGAGCACGCTGCAGAGCGGGAAAACGCCCTTCGGACTGCCTCCGTCGCATCCTGCGCGCCAAACGAAGGGTCAAGAAGCCTCTTCTCCCGTTCTTGCTGATCTTCGAATAGATAGATACTCGTATATGTATATATATGTATATACATGGGCACGAACGTAAATGTATATTCTCGGTTACACGAGTATCCACATTCCTGTATTTTTGGTCGAAAGGAAAAAAGGAAACTCGGAATGAACGACCTAACGTATCTGTTTATTTTCTTTCAGAAATCAAACAAATGGAAACGATTATATTATTATTCGCACAAATTGAATTTCTTTCATATTATTTAATTATTTTATTTTTGTTTTGTATCTTCTATATTCTTTTTCTTTTTTTCGTTTTCTTCTCTTTCTTATTCTTTTCTTGTCACTTTATATATTTCATTAGCTTTCATATATAATGAATTTCAATCTTCGATCAGATGAAACCCTGCGAATGATGTGATACGTACTCAAGGAATATTGGAAGAAGTTGGGGTAATTTTATTTTCTTCGTGTTGGTCCGATAATCAAATTTTCAACTACGTATATCTACTCACACGAACGAAATTACAATGGAAGAAAATTAAAATATAATAAAACGATCGAGATAGTTAATGACAACGTTAAATCTATTGTAATGCGATTCTCGTGAATTTTGTTCATCTGGCAAATTAGTACGAAAATATTGAACGATGGAACACGCCCTTCGTCTTTTAACGCCATTACAAATGGTCACGCAATCTGTCTATGCGTGGAATCATTATATCTCCAAATGTAATTTTGACTCTGTTCAAATTTCTTATCACGATCTTATTTTAAATGTAATTTCTTTGCTAACACGTGAAATACTTTTAAATAGATAACGAGAAAAGGGAAAATTGTAAAATTTCCCTTCAGGAATGTCTTTACTCTTCATTCCAGTTTTGAACTTTTTAATTAAGCATAAGCTAATGGTACACGGGGTAAAAATACTCACGCACCGTTTGGTCTTTCATTGAATTTGAGCGACATAATCGCAGATGGAATTTATCGAATCGAACTTTTTATCGAAGTCAGAATTGAATTTTCCCCTGTTATTTCCTTCCTCTAACAACGATTTCAATGACGCAAGAATTAAACAAAGAAAAATAAACGGTCAAAGTTCTTTCAATGATTATTATTCGAGGGACCCGACCCGGAGAATTTAGGACCCAAATAAAAAGAGTTCAATTAATTGAGCTCGCTTGATTATATGAGTCATATTCTTCGCCAAATATAAGTACGTACTTTCTTTCGAATATGCTGGTACACATTTATATACACGACTGACCTTTTGTACGTTATACTTACTGACGACCATTAATTAGTATCCTGATCATTAACGTATGCGCGTGAATAAGCTCTATTTACCAGCACGTGTACCGACATAACCATCCTTACTCTTTTTCAAATTCACTACATCGCCATCATCCTTTTTCATTTGATTCTTCTCCTCTTAAGTATACACTTTCATTACCTCGTCATATTTCTTCTTTTACTTTATATTTTTGGTTAATATTCTTAAAATTCAAAGTTACCCTTTTTTATCTTATTATTCTTTGAACAATAAAATCTCTTTTGTTCGTTACCTTTTAATGAATATTCAATAAACTACTCTGTATGAAATGAAATATCAATTATTTACGTATGATACCAACGAAAATATCGTTTGTTACTTTATGGTAAGACAAAAGGATCGACTTCTTCAGTCAAGTTTTTAAGATACATCGCTTTAAAGCTTTTACAGAAAGAAATATTCTCATTCTAGAACCAAGTTTCTAACACGTTCACTAATATCATAACCTTTCTTGTTTCCAATTTCATTCTTTTCATATCTCAGTAGAATCTATATTATATACTTGTTCGTACTGAAAATTAACGTAAAGACTAAAATTGTAAGTATGAGAATACTTAATCGTGTGTCTATTCGAAAATATAATGATTCTAACGTTGTTTAACAAGACATTAATTAGTGTGTAACTCGTGTGAGCGACTGACCATGGTAATATTTACAGCTCTTAACTAACTCACATACATCCGGAATACATTATTCTTACTAAAAAATATTACTCCGGATTACATTTGACTACCTCTTTGTTACTTGTTATTCACCCTTTTTGTTTTCAAAATTTATATGGATTACTTGAGGAGCCATGTTTTCGATGATCAAAACGGAAGTTGAAAGTTTCGTTTTATTGAGAAAACAGCAACAAAATAATATGAAAATCAAACGTCTGTGTAACGTAAAAAACGTAGCAAAAAAATTTTTTATTTTCTTAATCTTAATTTAAAATTAAAAAAAAAAGAGATCAATTTTATTCGTAAGCACCTCTGACACACAAAATTTCAAATCTAAATTATACGTTCGTACTTTTTGTACGATCTCTTGACACTAATACTTCTCCCTCTCTCTCTCTCTCTCTCTATCTTTCAAAAATGGTAAGCATGTTCGTTCGCAAGGGCTATCTTATTACAGTTAAAGGGTAGAGATCACGTACGGTGCACGTGGCAAACACCTGTCGTACTCTCGGAGGAAAGCAACGCTCGTAATGAAAGAGGCGGAGAAATGGAATATATGGAGAAAAAGAAGGAGATATGAAACATTCGTTGATGAGACAGGCACGAACAGGGTAGGTAAAGAATAAAGAAGTGAGAGAGAGAGAGAGAGAGAGACTGACAGAGAAAGACAGAAACAGAGACAAAGACAAAGACAGATGTATTGAAGAAAGTAACGTTTAAACATGGTTCGAATGGACGAAATAGCATTAAATAAAGAATGAATAAGTTCATCGAAGGTAACCATTGTGACCCATGTGTTGATTTTAAATCCAATTCCCTTTCTGATGGCAATTTTTTTAGGAACTGTTATAAATTAAGTACACTATCTCTCATTGACCTGTCAAACATTTGAAAAGTAAAAAAGAAAAAAGAATAAAGGAAAAAGGGAAATAGAAATTCATTTGAAAAATAAAAAGAACAAAAATATGGGAAAAAGAGAAATCAAAATTGATTTGAAAAGAAACTTTTTTATGAAAAACAAATGGAAACATATGGGGAGGGAAAAGGACAGGGAGAGAAAATGACAATGAGAGAAAGCGTGACGAATAAGGATCGAACAACATGACTATTGTTTTCATACTTTTTCGAACATGTGTCTCCTGAATTTTGTACAATACGTCTAAGGTAAAGGACACTGTGTGACCTCTCTCTCTTTCTCTCTCTCTCTCTCTTTCATTTTCTTTCTCTCTTTTTAACTTATTCGTCAGCTCGTTTGGTTCGCAGGATCGCAATACGTTCTCACGAAAGGGGAGATCTCAGTTTTATTCGTTCGCATAATTAAGTGGATCCATACGAAATCCCGTAATTAAGCGTATGAATATATAAAAAAAAAAAAAATTTGATTCGAAAATTTTTGATTGTCTGTCAGTCGAGCTTCTCGTTGGATTTTGAAAGAATTCTTTTTGATTGTTACCTTGACGGTTAATCATGACTATGATATTTTCTTTTTCTTTCTTGGTTATTAATAATACGACCATCTTGAAAATTCGATTTCTTTCGTATCGGAGTAATAGTTCTTAACGTTTGTCGTTACTCAAAAATTTATGTAAAACCGTGACGCATCTCGGCCATTATATATGTATGTATACCAATAGCAACACGGTAAAGGAGGCACGAGTCATCAATAATTTTTATGCGTGCTAGCCGAGGTCGTAATAAAACGACACGATGAAAGATCGAAATAAAATTGCTTAGTAAAACGAGACGCCATTGGTCACGCGATCGTATTGTCAGTTTTAGAGTTGTCGATACCGCTGGAAAACCTGTCGTCTTGAGTTGAACGAACGAGATAATGGATAAGAATAAATTGAGTAATAACCATAGGAAAACGACCACTACAAAGATACGTAAAAAATAGAAAAAACTGGATAATGCAATATTTTCGATATAACATTAAAAAAAAATTCATGTGAGAATAGACTAATAAAAGACAAATAAATGTATTTGTATAAATGTATAAATTTGTATAAATACGTATGGATATTAAGTATATATGTTGCAACTATTATACATTATATTACATTAATACTTATATCGAAGGTCTAAACAGCTGCTATATATATATATATATATATATATACTTGGTGATTTTAACCTCGAAAATCCTCCTTCTGTGATATTATCGAACGATCATTAGCTTTTCGTAATTCGATCCCGTCGAGTCGCATATTCAACCACACAAAAACGGATCGTTCAATGTTTCATTTATACCTTTAAAAATGTCGCTTCACGTCACACACATACACACGTATTGTTTCGCTCGAGCGTGACCCGTTATTCCACGCTCCTCCCTCTGCATATATCGTGATACTTCTCGCTGTTAATTAAGCGCTTTCAGAGACAATGACTATGTCATCGTAGCGGTAATTAATGCGTTTCAAATCTATTCGCCTTTCTCATTTGGCAAATTGGAAGCGAGGGCGTTTTGATTTCGTTTTCAAACAATGACTTTTGGTACGAGTACGCATCGTTGCAATAATAATTGGCAATAAATGCTAATGAAAAATAAAATTATTATATTGAGTTGCATTGTCAACTTTGTCGGAGTGAGGTAAAAGATAAATGAATTTATTTTATTTAGTGTTACATTGTCCTTTTTTTTAAGGTAAAAAATAAATCATCTTATTGAAATTCACGTTGAATATCATTAAAATTATTAATGTACAAGGAGGATAAAATTCGACATCGTTAACGAGTGAAATTCCTTGTCCCATCAAAGAGAATCGGCTTGTTCTTTGAAGATGTTCCGAGGTTACGACATTCCTGAGAATGGGTTAACCTGGACACCACCATGGCGAAACAAAGGGAGGCGCCTACGAGGACGAAGATGGCCCTTTTCAAGAGAAGAGAAGAGAAGGGAAGAAAGAGAAGATGAACGGTCGAGGAAAGAGATGAGGATACTCGAAAATTGCTGTTGCAGGCCAACCTGTCTGCGAAAAATAGAGAACTCTTTGACCGAGAGAGACCCAACGAAAAACGAAGAAGGGAATAAAAGGAGAGAACGGAAAAGGAGGTTCTACCTGGTCAGGACCGAGCCACCGAGTAGTGTCGACTGGTTAGGAACCGATGGGTGTTTGAGAAAAAAAAAAAGATTTCATTGAGTAACTCATTCGTGTAAAACACTTGCTCGTAAAAGGACAACTTTTTTTTTACATTGATATAACATCATCGTTTAAATTTACTTTTTTTTTTCTTCACTAAGTGTGTAAGTTCATAGTTCATTTCTAAATAATGAAAACAAATTGAGTAAGTTTTAAAATTAAAGCTTAATGCATTAATATGTGTAACTGTTTAACAATATTTTATATCAAGTAATAAAATGGTTTCGATTACTGTAAAAAGACGGCGGGTAAAGAATAAGAACGTTGTTGAACGTGCTTTCTTCGATCGAAGAGGGGACGTATCTATCTCGAAGGCAGATGTCCTCGTTCGTGGAGGATGTCGTGTAGAGAAAATGGCAAGGAGGATGACGAGATGGTTAAAGAGCCAGGTGCATTCGCGTTTCCGGAATGATTCGAGTCTCAATTCGAAGCTCTCTCGTACTAAGGAGGCCTTAGATTGGAACGCGGTCTCGTGGCAGAAGATAATTGGTACGACTAGCATGGACACAACTTCTTTTTGTTGTTGTTGTTGTTGTTGTATTGGTCAGGCCTGTCGCTTGTCAACCGGGTTCGATATGTAATCCAAGAAACCGAACCGACGATGAACCACGAAGCGTGCTTTCGTTCGGCCCAACTCTCCCTTCTCCTTCTCCTCCTCCTCCACCACCTCATCTCATTTCCTCTCGCGATACTGGTTTAACTCGCTGTCTCAACTCAACGAGAAAAATCCACGATCAGGTTTCTAATTTTGCTTCCTTTTTTCCTCTTTTTTTTCTTCTTTAACCACGCTTATATTCTAAGATCACGGTTTCACTCGCAATCATTATAAATTACAAGGACCGGATCTGGACTTGTCGAATGATCGTTATCTCAAGGATAAAGATATTAGAGAAAAAAAAAAGAAGTTCAATAGAATTCTTTTCTATTACAGTTATTGGAAGATAGTCCTCTGGTTGCAACCACGAAAAATATATAATAAATATATTTTACGTATAGACTTGGAATTATTATCAATTGTGTTTTAATTAAAATTATAAATGAATATCACCCCGAAAAGAGAGGAAAGGTTCTAAGAAGAAGGGAGATAGAAGATAAGATAGGTAAGATCAAGTTGCCGGTTACTGTGGGTGGAAGCTCGAGTGAAAAATTCAAAGTACCCTTATCCCTTTGTTTGCATTAGGATAAGACCGGATGCATTTATCAAATCGGCAGATAAGAAACGCGCTATGTAAGTCTCCGTTCTCTCTTTTTCTCTCTCTCTTTTTTCGTTTTCTTTGGATTTCTCGTATTTACAATATTTGAAGTGCCGGTTTCTGGGTACCAAGCGAAGTAAAGCACGCTATCGAAAACGCAGACGGTCGTTCTCGGCTATACGAAAAAAAGAGACCCAAAGGATCCTCGAAGGATCTCAGGTAGACAGGACTACCATTCATACTCTTTCTATCTCTCCTTCTCTCTCTCTTTATTTTTTTTTTTCTTATTTTTCTTCTCCCACCGACGCGTTCTACGCCACGATAGAAAGCATCGAGCACGAACAGGAAACGCAGAAGGCTCTCAGAGATCTTTAATGCTATTTAGGTCTCTTCAAACGAGGGCTAGTTGCTTCCGAAGGTCAACCATCTTTTTTTTCTTCTTTTCTTTGTTGTCTCACTACCACTATCTGTTTCGATCACAAACACAAAAGAAAGATTCTCGGATTCTTCTTTGATTTCAATGTTATTTAAATTTTGGGCTATTTTTCGAAATAAAACTTTTAACATTACAATATCTACAAAATTTGATGAAATGACTAAATTAAAACAAACGAAGCACTTTAAACGATTGTTTACTAAAAGTACCGTCTATAAGTTCAAAATACTATCCTCTTTAAAATACACCGTTATACTTGCTCATTGTTCTTTATGAAAGTTCTTTTATTGATTGTTGTTTATATTAATTTCCGTAAGAATAAATTCTATTTATTTTAAATATTTTCTATTCCCGTTATGCATATGTATCCTTCGAAAAGTCATATAAACAATAATCGATAAAAGAACTTTCATAAAGAACAATGAGCCAGTTTAATGAAGGATTTCGAAGAGAAAGGTACGTCGATTTTATACTCTGTGCTTTTATTTTTTCTCAATTAATTAACAATCATTTAAGGTATATATCGAATACTCTCATTTACTTTATTAATATCTTGAATTGTTTAAACTAAACTACATTTATTTGAACTTTCTAAGCTAGTGATGATGACTTTGAGTTAAAAGTTTTCATTTAATAAAATATGAAATTGTTTAATATTCGAAGTATATTAATAGATACATTATTTTGAAACAAATGTACTTTGTATTATTTTTACTTTAATGAATATTAAATTGATTCTAATACTAAAAGATATTTAAATAACAATAAAAGCAAAGAATAACCAATTGTTAGGTATGACAAAGTCGAATATTCCCGTGTTTTTATATTTATACGAATATTTACGATTTTAAGATATGGGCGTTTCTTATACATTATTTTCTTATTTGTTTATTTCACTTATTATCAATTATCATCAATAAGGACTTCAAGATAAACTCATTAAATATATAAAAAGATATACTAATGTACTTATTTCTAAATTTTCTTTAACCTAAACATGTACCCTATATTAATAGTTTTTTAAATATTTAGTAAGCCTAACAATTATCGATTTTAAGAAACATTCACTTTATACATGAATCAATTGAATATTAAATCACATGATAATACGAGTTTAACTTTTATCGCACGTTTGAGGCAACTCACATTTTTTCTTGTTTAAATATTTTCACGTAATCGTGGGAAATTTTATGTGCAAACTTTACCACGTATTTAATTGTTTCCTCGTGAAAGAGGAAAGCTATCATTAATCATATTCTAATCAAGATACTATCGTTGTTTTTCCATCAAGAGGGTTCGGTGACGAGTTTGAAAAATAGTAGAATAATGAGAAGGGAAGAAAAAACGTTGTAACAAGCACATAACCTCGATTTTTCTAATAATATAATATATTTTTGTTATTCCAAATGGTATATACGCTCGATTAATCGTAAACGATTTCTAACCATTTTCTTCGTATCTCTTGACACTCCTGATATATTCACATTACTTTCGAACGATTTAAAAAGAATTAAAATAGCTATCACGAAGTAATACCTATTATTGATATTCACTAAGATCGTATCAAATTATACGTTACACGTTTTTTCAATGAAAAAAAAAAAAAAAAAAAAAATCTAGAGTACTGATATGAAAATGGAACTGGAAAATCAAGCTCTGTACGTTTTCATTTTGTCATCGTTTCTTTTTAGTCTGGATCTTCAAGAAAACAGCAAATTCTGATGATCTATTCCTTTTCTTGCTTTATAAAATATTCAATTTACGATCAATGAGCAATTTATCGATAGAAATTTACAAACCTATTTGCGAAGCATTCATCTAAACACCTTAATAGAATTGTATATCTTAATCAATCATACGTTGACTAATAGAAAGAAGAAAAATAGACAAAAGTAAACTAGAAAGAAAGATAGTAGAAATGTGTGGTAGGATGGGGGATTATAGGAAGATTGGAAAATCTTCCGTGATTTCTTCTCAAATAACGATGATCTAAGTACTTAACTGATTCTCGATACACGAATAGGCGTCTGTACTCGTTCACGTTCAATAATGTACCACCGAATTCCGATTATCAATCACAAGGAAGTCGGCCATACGCGAAAGCTACTGATTTATTACGCTTCTTCTCTTTCCCCACCATCTCTCTGGCATCTTCAAAATGGTATCCATCTTCTTCTTCATCATCATCTTCTTCTTCTTCTTCTTCTTCATCGTTGTCGTCGTTGTCGTGCTGTTCGCTTAACTCCTTATGAGGTAATCTTCGTCGTCCTGACTTCGAGGAACAAAGATGAACCATAATAAAAAAGAAGATTCACTGATTTTATAAATTAGAATGAAACGTCTGAAGGAATTCGTGATATCTAATACATACTTATTCGAATCTTAACAAACGATCTAAACCGTTTGATTAATATAACGAGTTTAAAAAATGTGCCCATTAAAGGTCGTATTGCGTAATTAGATTTAAATTATTCTTCGTCATCGCCAGGTGTCTGACCAATTTCAATATCTACTTATTAAAATAATCAACTGCTATGAAAAATTGTTGCCTTGAAGAGTATATTAATTGCTCTTGTTTGTGTAACGTACTTCCGACATAATCATTTCTAATTTTATTTATCTTTCATTTCGAAATTTGTTCGTGTGATCTCTTTTTTTCTTACAATAGTTTATTCTACTCGTACTTTCTTCTTAGATCTCATTGATACAAAAGATTAATATTTGGATGTTTATTTTAATAATAATAAAAAGAAAAAAATATATATTTATATAATAGTTTTAAATTGATGAAGATAAATTACATAATAATTTGCTATAATGCTTGCTGCTGGTTAGTAGTCCAAAAATAAATCAACCATCTCGAAAAGGTGGGAAACCGGATAGAATTCTAAAAGTATATTGACCCGGGTCTTTGCGATCTGGAGCATAGATCTCTTTTTCTTTCGCACACATATCTACTTCCACGTTGTAGGTGGTCCATAGTATCAACGTCGATGACACGCATACATATAAATCAAATGTAGTATAAATATCAGACGTGTAGTACCGTTTAAAAGTTAAACGAATTGTAGTTTGCATCTACATGTTAACGCGCTTGTTCACACAGACATTTAAATATGTGATGACCTCGAGAAATACGTGGCCGATCCGCGCGACTCGTTCTCTTACTTCCCCTTTTCTCTTCCTCTTCCTATTCAGCATCTTTTCCCTTTCCCGTTATATTCTCCTTCTTCTTCTTCTTCTTCTTCTTCTTCTTCTTCTCCTTCTTCTTCTTTTTCTTCTTCCTATTCCCTTTTTCCTCGCTAATTCTAAACGTCTACTTTATCGATCAATTCATTCTTCGGCACGTTCCATTTAATTTCAATTAAAATCGCTTCAAGAAATTTCATTTTGTTATTTAAAAAAAAAAAAAAGAAGAGTATATATTATATTCCAAATAATTGGATCGTTTTTTGTTTTAATATAAATGTACATTTTATCAAAGTTATATTCGATTATGTCAGTCACGTTATAGCCGTAAACTTGATGTATGTTAAGTATTCAAAACGGTTTTATAACACGGTCCATGTTTAAGGTAAAAAGTAACTTTTAAAAGAATCGATCAAAAACGTTTAACCGTACGTTAGAGCTTATTTTTCTGATTTATAGATCAAGGAACCACAGCATTCGAGCATCCTAATCCGAACTATGCGATAGCGGACCCTTCATCTTCTAGATTGGAGCATGTGATTAGAACCAATATCGTTAAAAGTAACCTTTCATCAGAAGTACTTGCTAAAACTGCACGATCTTATGCACGAATATAGTTAGTAGATCGTGGAATAAGATAATTTACATAATTAGGAATAATCATACGAGAACGAGCGAACGGACCGAGGGCTATCGATTCGAGACGTATCTTCGTTAACATAACTGCAAGAATTTTAAATTCTTTAAGAATCGAATTATCACTAAGGATAGGAATTGAAATGCTTTATTAATCAGTTTTAAATTGATTACCTGGTTAAAGGACAAAACTATGACTATGGAGGAAAGTACTATATCAAATTTATTTTTTATATCAACGATCACATTTTTTTCAAGCGATAAATTAGAAATGTCAAAAAGTACTTTCAATTTCAATTATGCTATTAATTATTATATAATCTAATTTATGTTTCGTGTCATTTATTATACACGATTAATTATTTATATAATTTATTAATATTTAATATATATAGAATTTATTTTATTATTTAATTTTATAGAGAATTTAATTTTATAGAAAATGATTTATATTTGACAAAAGTTAATTTCAGCATATGACCTAGGAATTTTGTTTCAGGTGAAAAAGGGTGATTAAATAGATATTTGTAGGATATTGATTGAATTACTCAAAAAAAAAAAATTAATTTACTGATTTATTTAATATAAAATACAAATAACAGTAATATTATATGTATAAATCGTAAAAATCAATATTTGTTTTTCATTTTTCAATTCAGTCAGTGAACTGTCATAATTATCGACGCATATATGAGTGCGTAAATGGCGTCATAGACATTTACGTATCATAAATAATAGAAATTAATGTTTATTATCTAATTAAATGATCGAACAATAAATTCAATTAAACTAATAGATAACTAGATCAATACAAACAAACAAAACAAAAACAAAAACAAAAACAAAATAAGTGAAATAAAAATAAAATCATTCTAACACATGATCATGTTAGAGTTCGTGGCAAAGAAGATTACAGTAAAAAGATTCATCATCGTCTTTCTCGCGCGGGCAAATAAAAAAGACGTAAAGAAAAAAGGAAGAAGAGAAAGCACAAGGAGGATCCCAACCGTCGAGAAATTCGACGTCGCCGGTTCACGGACGAAACTTTCCCACTGTCTGCTGAACAAGCGAGCGTGGTGGTATCGAACGGGAGGAAAGCGGCAAGAGACGCGCGCGGTTATACACGCTGAAACTGCGAGAACGCGCGCGCGCATGCGCGCGTGCGCTCACTCGCGCGATCTGCCCTTCGTCGCGACGAATTGAAAGAAAGGAGACCCTAAAAAAACTGGTTCTTTCTTTCCCCCTCGTAGGTTTTCGGGGCCGCACCTGGCCGTACCGCCGGTTCTTTTGCGAGTACGCGAGATGAAAAGAGAAAGAAGGGTGGTAGGGGGAAGTGTGGAGGGGGGAGGGAGGAGTTGGAATAAGGGAGAGAGAGAGAGAAAAAGAGAGAGAGAAAATGAAAAAAGGGAGCTTCGATTGGATCTGACCAACCAGCCAGGACGTCGATCTTCGAACCGAAAATTAATCGGCGATTAGTTCAAACGATAACGTCCTACTCTATTTGTAACACCAAAATCAAAAAGTATCTGTTTGCAGGAGTCTCTTCTTTCATCAAAAAAGATATCTTTGTCTAAAAGATTACTCTATTGATGATTGGATGAATTTGTTTCGTATTTTCTTTGTTTAATGATCCAATTCGAGCAACTTAATATTCATTTGGTTTGAATTTTGTGTAAAAATATAAACGATAGTATAATTTCCCTCTGTAGTGGGAAGTTTTCAAGTGATTCTTGACAAATTACAATAGGAATAGTAAAGAGTTCTAATTCTTAAGTTAAGTCTAACAAAGTAGAATAATTCTAGCATCGTAGGAGTTTCCAACCGATAAAGGGTCGAGGTGTTAACTTTGAGTGCTAAATAGTGGACCCCAATTCCCTCTCTTCCTCTCTCTCTCTCTCTTTCTCTTTCTCTTTCTCTTCCTTCCTACGACTCTTTAAGAGTCTTGAAGTGCTTAAGTAAAGGGTTGGGAGAGGGGGATCGATTATATGGCGTTGAGTTAAATAGTACTAAATTCCGTTTCGCTCTCGAAGCTCAAAAGATTTCCGGGGTGCTAAAGTCTACGGCTTTCGAGTGTTCGCGGCTCTTTGCACGTGCACGTTCGATGCTTAGCAGTATATACCTTTCTTTATAAAGAAGCCGACTCGCCCTCTATATTTTTTCCTCTTACGGGGAACCTTCAAGTTGAAAAAAGAAAAACTTTGGTTAGAGAAAGAGAGAAAGGAAGAGAGGATCGAGGCCTTGCATGAGGTGTCGCGCTACCCTCTCGTGACTTTTTCCCTTTTGCTTTCTCGTTTCTATCTAGTATGAATATATACCTACTATATGTATATATATATGTCACTTTGCACCTACGACCGGATTCAGATTTAAAGGAGAACTCGCTTCTACTCGAGAAAGTCTAAACTAAATTAACTCAGGTAGAAACGACTTTCTATTGATTAAGAATAAGAAAACCATTATCGACATTGACGATCGTGAAAGGTGAAAAAAAGAATAAAAGAAAAACGGAATATCGACATCGAGATCTTGTGCAAGTCGGGTAATTATCATTTTTCGTATGCTTACGATCATTAAAGGATACAATTTGCATGCGAAAAGCGTGATAAACTGTTGTGTGGCGAAACGATGATTAAATAAAACTATACTAGTAATGTTGGAAAAAGACAATACAACGAAAGCAAGTCGATGAGGGTCTCGAAAAAATGAGCTGAGACGCAGAAGCGAATACAAAACGGCATCGGCGAAGGATCAAAGGTCAAGAACCTCGAAGACCCTTTGCCACTCGATTAGCGACTCGTCGTATTCTTGGATGTGTGGTCTCCTCTTTTTTTATTTTTTCGTTTCTCTTTCTCTTGGTGTGGGTCCAGAGGGAGGGAAACTTCCGGACGACGCAGTAGCTTCGCTCGCATATAGGTCCAGGCCTCTTTTTTTTTTTGGCGTCTCCTCTCTCGCGTATATCATGGCTGCATACGAAATACGAAAAAGGACAGAAGCTCGCACCGGAGGCTCGCGTGCGTTCATCCGTTCTTTCGCTCTCTCTTTCTCTCATACTCTTTCTCTTCTGTTCCGTGCGTGCGTAAGAGTACGTGCAACGTATTTTTGCAGGATACACTCCTCCTTCCTCCCTCATTCCCTTCTTCCTCTTCTTCTTCTTCTTCTTTATCGTCCTTCTTCCTTCTTTTTTCGATCGACGTGTTTTACTCTCTTTCTTTCTCACTCTTTCTCTCACTCTCTCTCTCTCTCTTTCTCTTTTTCTTCCCCCTTTTTTTTCTCTCCTTGAACTGTGTCCGTAGTTTCTTCTTTCTCTCTCTCTCTCTCTTACTCGTTTTTTCGATCATCCCATCTTTATCCTTCAAAGAGGACCGCTTCTCCTTTTTATCCCTTATCCTTTATTCTTTATCCTTTATATCCCGGTGCTAGGTAGACAAACGTCCAGAACGCACCGCTCCCGAATGGCATAATGCATCTCGAACTGGTTTTCTACCGACGAACAGCTACGAAGAACAGCTACGACGAAAACGTCGAGCGAGTGGCACGTCGTCTCATTTTTCCCATTACTCCCGAATTGCGCCACTCTTTTGGCCCTTCCTTCCTTCCTTCCTTCTTTCTCTTCTCTTCTCTCTTCTTCCTTTCCAACCTCTCTCTTCGTTCTTTCCCTCCTTCTCTCTTTCTTTTTCTAACTCACTCTTTCGTTCGACCTATTATCCTTAGCTCGTTTTCTTTCATTCTTTCTTTCTTTCTCCTTCTTTTTTCCATATTTCTCTTTCTCTCTCTCTCTCTCTCTCTCTCTCTTTCTCTCTCATAAGCGCGTTCTCTCACTCATCCAACCCTTTTTTTTCTTTTCTCTTCTCTTCTCCGTTAAAAGAGTCTAGACCGACACCTGTGTGCCCAGGAGAACCAGATTCCCTCTCCGTCCTCCTCATATCCCCTCTCTTTCTCTCTCTTACTCCTTTTCTTATGTTCAGTACATTCGCCTCTTTCCCCCCTATCCTTCTTACACCCTATTTTGTTTTCCTCTCGTTTACTACCTTCGTGGAGGGTGAACCGGAGATGACGCCCGTCTCCATCGATTTTACACACTCAACCCGGAACTGAATTTTCGTAACACCTCCCTCTCCCCTCTCTCATTCTTTGCTACGAAAGAACAAGAAAAAGGAAGTGGATACAAGGATCTTAAGAATATTATTACCTCGTAAACGGAAGTAAAAAAAAAGAAAAAAAAGGTTATACAATATTATTCGAAATCCTTTGTATATATACTTATTTTTAGTACACATTTACTTCAGTAATAATAAATCTTCTTTGGCAGTAGGTCAGAATCAAATTGTAAATATTGTATTTATCAATTACTTGATAATTATGTCAACTGATAATGAGTAATTTAAAATATATAAGTAAATTCTTATTAAAAATTTTTAATTAATCTATAATAATAATAAATGTGAAATAAAAATAAGAAAATTTACAGAAAATAATTCGAGTGTTTTGATAGAATAATAACATCTTTTTAATAAATATGACAATTAAACTTTAACATTTTTCTGTATCTATCTTTTTTATATGTAGTAATTTAACAAGATATTATACGCGAAAGAAAATATTTGTTCAATAAAAAAAAAAAAAAAAATTTTGCATAATTAAGAAAATTTGGAAAACGTTGAAAGTAAATTAAAAAACAAATATTTATTTTATTCTATAATTACTTGTGTATGTGTAATTCTTATGCCTAAAATAATAATTAAGACAGAAATAATATATAATATTAATACTACTTTCCTTGTCGATATGAATCGTTTTAAATAATCTTGTCATAAAAGAGTTCACTTATATAATAAATAAAATTAAAAAAAAAAAAAAAAAAGAAAAGCATGGAAATAGTAAGATCACTCTATCAGAAACCCTAATGACAGGGTCGACGTCACAAAAATCGATAGAATCGACCCTGAACCATCAGGAAATGTTTAAAAAGCTCCTCCTCCTTGACCTCCTATCCTTTTTTTCCTTTTGGTATAGCATTCGTACGCTTGGTGTGCTCGCGCGAATCATGTCCTTTAACGAAGCGCGGCAGGATGCACCAAAGATCAAGATCGCTGCGGACTTAATTGGCTAATTAATAAAGGCCCCTAATTACGGCGTAAGTAACGCGCCGTCGTTTTTAGGCGCGCCCCTCGTTATAATGTGCGCGCGCAGGTCGCGCTCGGTTGCGCTTTCTTTTCTCTCCTTCTCCCCCATTTATTCTCTTCTTATACGGCCCTCACGCTGCTAACCTTTATTTTTTTTTCTAGTCACTTTCTTCCTTTCCTTACGCATATTCTACCCGCGCAACTTTCCTGCTCGGATTAATGATTCCGTTTGTAGTTTTTGTGCCGGTAACTATGAATCTACCGCTTTAGACTTTTGTAACAACTGATTCTTAAGTCTTTTTCTTTTTCTTTCTTTTTTATTATTATTTTTTTTTTCTAACGAAATTTAAATACTAATTAAAATTAACATTACAGTAAGGAGAATAGAAAAATGTTATTTTATTTTATATTTTAATTACAATTATGTTATTTTTTATTTTATCATATACTTAATTTCTACTATTGAAATCTACGTTAAGATATATAATGTTATTATCTAATCTAGTTTATCCCGATGTTAACTAAATAAGTTTATAAACTTAATTGTGTCGATTGAAATTCATTCGCACTTTGTCACGTCAATGATCTTCGTTTGTAAATCGAAACAATACGATGGTAGGGTATTATTAAAACTGTTCGGATCTGGTTTATATTGTATGGTTCTACTACGTCCTCTCTCGAAATTCCGAGCCAGGTAGAATTCCTTTGTGCGGAATTCCTGGCGTCCTTATTCGGATATAAAACCAGCCGGACTTCTGCTTGTTTTGGATCCATTTATTTTCATTTGCTGACCGCTGTGTTGCCTCTGCGTGATAATTAAGGCATAAATTTTAGTCTGTCTCCTAAAACTAATAAGACTTTCGATTAGATATGTCAAACGCATTATTTTTCAATTAGAAAAAACAATCATTTTCCAATCCTAAATGTTATATGAATATCATGTAACAATTATGTGAGATTTTATATTTGTTCAAAAGGTTTTTCATGTCTAATAACTTTAAGATTGTTAATTTCTCGAGAAAACGTCAACGTTAGATAATTACTGCAACTAATTACGACGATTTGTATTTTCTTTTCGCTTTGGTAATTTTATAAGTTTTTGACGTTCGTATAAGCTTTTGCTGACTAATGGTAAAACACAAGGTCATTAAAGTGACAGGTGATGGTTTCTAATTAACTTCTGATTGCACGCGTTTCTTCAATATTTTCTCGAAACATTTTTCTGTTTAATTTACGGTTTACTTTTTATTGTAGACTTTTTGATCATAACATTTCATGCACGCGCAATAATTCTTGACCGTATGATGACTCTATCAACCGTTTATTAACTCGATAGCAAATAACACAGAAAGCAATTAATTCAAGAGATCATTAACTAAATCATCAATCTCTGATTAATTTCCATTTCATCGT
The DNA here is from genome assembly GCF_049000335.1 of Polistes dominula. Taxonomy (NCBI): domain Eukaryota; kingdom Metazoa; phylum Arthropoda; class Insecta; order Hymenoptera; family Vespidae; genus Polistes; species Polistes dominula. Next base: position 3,030,346 of record NW_028301152.1, on the reverse strand, counting down.
ACGCGTAATGCACACAATTTCTCGTGGTATTTAATTTCAAATCAATAAAAAATGAAAGTGAACAATTTCGGTGACAATTTATCAATCGAATTTACGTTATTCTCTTATCGCAAGCGCATGCTTTTTTAAATATAAAATCGTGCGCAATTCGTGAAAGTTCGTACGACTCTTGACTCTCAAACGATAAAAGAAATCTCAAATTTTAATAAGATGATTTCACAATTAATCGTATCGCTTGCCAAAGGAAAAAAGTAATCATTTTAAAAGATAACATATATATCATTGAGCTCCATTATAGGATCATCGTTTTATTGAACACGAATTAATACTTCTAATGTATAAGTAATAGTACGTGTGTCCTATCAAATTTCGATCTTTCATAAACGATAAGCAGACGCCACGATTTCGAGGTAAGACATAGTAAATTCTTTTTGCTTATCGATCAGATTCAATATACTTATCCGTATCTATTGGCAAGTTTTTATTTACGAAAAATCACAAAAGTATCATTTCGTCGAATGATCAAGCATAGACGATTAATTTGAACATTTCTCCACACAACTATATTATTGATAACATTAATAAATCAAAATATATGATTTAAATCTTTTCATTTGGTTGACGAAATAGTATATGTTCGTTAAAAGACATATGAAATCTAACCTTCGCAAACGTTATCAAGAATAGGACTACAGAATAATTTTACATTTGAGAACGATAAAAATTTCGAGATCGAGAGTGGATGTTATCTAATGTACCTAAATTATAGTAATATTAGGCATTGCTTGGCTTCATATAACGATGATAACGACAGAAAACGAGATCGAGTTTAACCATTGGCCCCATTTTCTTATCATACCGTGCTCCGGTCACGTGAAATATTCTCAAGGTATCAAAAATGAAAGACAGTTGATCATTACGGACTTTTAAACAGTTAACGATTAAATTTCAATAATTAAGACATATGTAAGTAAACGTTCCTAATTTTTGTTTGAGAGATCATTGAGATGACGATAAGAAACAAAATAGTGATTAACATTTAATCAATTCGATTTATTACATTGAAAACCTATATGATTGCAATAAAAGTAGATAAGATAACTAACATAAATAAGACTTACATAATTACTAAAGATATGTAATAATGTACAAAAATAGGACTTTTTTTCATTGTATTTCAAAATCACTATAGATATCAAAAAACTTTCTATCTCTGACAATTGGTATAATACAAAGCCACATCAAGTAGTATTACATATGTAGCAGTATAATGTATGTTCACTTTTATGTCACATTTCTTAAGAGATCGTACTTTTATGTTCTAAAAGTGACAGTTATTGTTAGTGCGTTATCATTAAAATCAACAAATAGTATTGAATTTATGTTCGCATTAAGTTTATCTGCAAAAGTAATGCATCATATTTGAAACGAATTGATCGTTTACTTCGTGTACCTAATTCTATCCATTTAAATACTATCTTTCTTAATTTTTTAGAAGATTTTTCCTAAAAGAAGTCACTATTTATGAAAATCCGAGAAATATTTATGACATAGGATCGTAAAGAAACGATTTTTTTGGGGGGATTTTTCGATACACCCTCTTAAAAGTTCAGGATAATGTTTTGGCCCACCCCTAACAACAAGGACATCAGCCTTCCTTCCCTTCCTCGAATGATGTCCGTCGAGATCGAAACGTATATATACATATATACGGTTCGCTTGGTAAAATAGCAAAGAACCTTGGCCACGATGTTGGCGTCTCTGAAGCAATTTATGACTTAATAGAACGAAGGTCAACACCTAGAAAGAAATAAAAAGAGAAATAAAGATGTAATACCCTGTACACGTAATATAATAAAATAAATGGTTTCAAAAGCTGTTTATTGGACAATAGAATTTAGAAAGAAATAAAAAAAAAAAAGAAACAATTTTTAAACTACTAAAAAAAGGAGAAAGAACTTTTTTTTAAATTATTAAAAAATATTTGTACAATCAGCCATTGAAAAAGGAAAAAGAAATACAGAAGAATGATCTTTACAAGCCAAAAGAATACTAGATAAGATAGGTGTCCAAAAACCCCGAAATTCTGAGTGACTGTTTAATCAGCTTATCTTAGACTATCTCGAACTATGAGCATTCTTTACTAACTGTGTTAAGTTATAGTGTGTAAACTGTGTAAAACAATTAAATATAGAGATAGAATGGAATCTTTGACGAAAACGTATGCACACACACACACATATATTGCATTTTGTATATATGAATAAACTTTCAATAAATATATGTATATATTTAAAAGGAATAAGTGATAAAGGCAAAAAATAAGAAAAAAAAAATAATTATCTTGAAATCACGAGAAATAACGTTTATTTTATTTATTTTATACGTAATCATCTTCAATTAGATCAATCACAATATCCACAAGTAACATCAATCTACAATCAATTTAAAAGATATATACATGTGTATATTACATGTATATATTAATCAACATTCGTTAGTTTATTTTCGTTTTCGTTAAAATCGAGAAACCTTTTACCGAGAAATGAATTTCTCGTACGACCTCCTCCGAACTTCAATAGATTCCTCTCACCTTTTCTCTATTTCTTCATTCGGTCATCACATAACGTCGTTAAGTAAGTCACAGTAAAAATGAATAATTTAAAGACCCTTAACTCCTATGAACGATTTAGAAATCATTAAGAAGTTACATAGCCGTGTGGTTGCGTAAATAAGGTGACTTTATCGCAGGCATCGCAGGCATCGCAGTAAAACTCGCGATAAATTTGCTTCTACGATCGTTTAGAGAGATTGTCTCGCTCGGCTTTTCCATATACTCCTTTCAAGTTTAAATACTATCTCTTAAAACATATTCTTGATAGAAATAAGGACAAGAAGAGAAAAAAAGAGAAAAAGAGAAAGAGAGAGAGAGAGAGAGAGACGGAAAGTTTTGACCACGATATTCTCTTGTGTTGATTTCGTTTAGGTGGATCATTGCGTAATATTGAAACCTCCTTTTTAATAAGTATTCCTAAGACAAGGAATCCTTTCTACAATAGTAACATCCCAATTTCGGGATCTCCTTGGCTACCTGATTAATCTCTCTTCTTTCCACAACAAGAAGAAGAGACCATCATCGAGTTTCAATGGACCTGTTAGCGATTATTTCGAGATTTACGAGACGACATGTGGCTCCACTTCAAGGAAAAAGAGAGAGAAAGATAATAAAAAAAAAGAAAAAGAGGAAGAAAGGAAACGATGGCTTGTGGCCTTTCTCTTTTTATTTCTTTATTCTCGTATTCTCTCTCTCTCTCTCTCTCTCTCTCTCTCTCTCCCTCTTATTCTCTCTCTCTCTCTCTCTCTCTCCCTCTTATTCTCTCTTTCTTTTTTTCTTTCTTGTCCTTTCCTTCTTTCTTTCTTTCCACAGTGGATGGAAATTCTAAAGTGATACTTTAGGGCGTAGCTCGAAACTCTCGTGAACCTCATGCCTGGTTCCTTTCCATTTCTTTCCTTTTTTCCTTTTCTTCCTCTTCTTCCTCTTTTTCATTCTTTTTTTGCTTTTTAAAGCAAAAACAGACTATTCGAAAGAAAAAGAAAAGTCGACAGAGCGGCAAATAGAGAAAGTCCCCACCACATGTCGTTTATATGGTCGAAATCGTGCTTTTAACTTGACTCTGTAGCTTAGATGAGAAAGCAAAATAGTTAGAATAAGAAAGAAGACATTTTCTTCTTGATGATTTTTTGGATAAAGATGAAATCTTATCTTTTTTACCTAATCATCTAACGAAAACTTATTGCGAGTAATCGTGAAGGGTGCTATTATCTTATGAACACACATATACACTTACATATATATATAAATATAGGTATATGTGTAGATGTAATATTCGAAGTCAAGGACAAACGACAACACAATGACGAAAACGATGTGACGCTCGTAGTTTTTATATCGGTTAAAATAAATATGAATATAAAGTGGACGTTAAGTAAATCATTGACAAAAAGTACAGCTGTGAGACGCCATGACGGCGGTGGCGGTGGCGGTGGCGGTGGTGTTGGTAGTGGCAATACTATTATCGAAAAGACGACAGACAGACAAGAGAATCGTGGCCCGTTCGATTGTAAAAGCATGTGATTAAAATTACCTTGAGAACCCGGCAACCGATAATGATCGTGCTCGCGTAACGATACCAACCATAATGTGCTCACGCGATTCGTTTACTTTTCTTTTTTTTCTTCTTTTTTCTTTACAAATATAGATTTGTATTATGTAATATGAAATTGTGTGAATTGTAAATGAGATTTTTTTTTTATTATCATCAATTTTATATTAAACGACGACGGACAATTTACTATACTTGAATTTGTTTTTGTTTTTTTTTTATTTATCTAGATGAAAACAAAAAACAAATGAAAATGACATTTGTTTTTAAGGTTTCATCGTAAAAACAAGTGTTAATTCGAACTTCAATTTCTTACGGACATTTTTTAAAAGAAAAAATTTCCCAAATGAACTGGACTCCATAATTCTTCTCGACAAAAGAGACAGCAAAGGACACATGCTGTGTTCGTTCAGAAAAAGGAAGTGTTGCAAATGTTACCGTCCGCTACTGCCCAATACCGAGGTAGTAAAAGGATTTATTGCGGATGTGCTGTCGGCATCTGATACCGTTAGGGATCAATACGGACAAGGAAAACAGGCTGTTGCTTAGCTTAGAAAATAAAGGTTTCTAGGTATATTCTTTCCGAAGGTTTCGAAAGGACCTAACTTTAAAACCCAAATTTTCCCAATTTCATAATACTAAACTAAACATTCGACTACATTCCACATTATTTTTCTGACAGAATTTGATTTTAAACAACAACAAAAACAACAAAGAGTTCTTTTAAAGGTAAAAATGTATAAAAATTCAAGAATTTTAAGTTTAAAAAAAAAAAAACGATTCAACGAGCACTGTCTAAATATACATTATACTGTATAGAAAATAACTATAGTATTTTTAACCATAGCTTGTCTGATTGTGAGTAGATACTTTAAAAAAAAAAAATAAAATAAAATAAAATTGAAAAAAATTTATAAAATACGTGATTTTTTATTACAGTGATGTTAATGTTCATTCGTGGAAAGGTAAAATTAAAAGGATATATGATAAAAAAAATGTATCATTTTCAAAAGTTAAAACTTAAATGAATAAAAGTTTGTAGAATATGAACGTAAATTGTGTCTAAAGATATTAGAAACGACAAATTTTCTTCCAACTGAGGTAGACGCTTGTTGACCTTGCGTTCGCGGTCATCCGCCATCAGGTTATTCACACGGTAGTGACGAATAAGAGGAACACAGAGATGGAGAAGGGCGTGGAGACGCGCATGCTTGAATCAACTTTGCTACCTCTTTCGTTTCCATCTTTTCCTATTCATCTTCTTTTTAATAGACCAACGTATCTATCGCTGTCAGCAAGATCGCGAATCAAAGAAAAGATCTAACATTACTAATTTCTAACATCGTAAGTAAAGAGAGCTGAAATAATCATGTTTTTTGTAGAATAATATACAGTGATTACGAAAAATTTTTGGTCATTGCAATATACCTAATTTCACGGATTCATATTTCAGTTGTTTGCAAAGCAATTGTTCCAATTATTATTTTTAGCAATAAGTCATTTATATCTTAGTTAACAAATATAATTTATTTTAAAAATTGATACATATATCGCGCGATTGAGAAAATTTATTAAAAGAAAATAAAATGTAAAGCTTACAAAAATAAATATATATATATATATGTGCTTTGTATTAAAAATAGCTTACAATAGCGTACAGAATTACTTTTGCAAACAAAAAAAGAACAGAAGAAACACAAAAGCAATGTTATCATATCGTTTCTTTCCTTATCGCTATAATTTAAAAGAAAACTCAACAAAAAATTTGTCAGTCATATTGCACTTTGTTCAATCAAAACTCGACGGATGTCGTTAGTTTCTCACCGTGATCGAGTTACATAGGAAATCAAGAGCAATAAAATCGATTGGTCACTCGTAGACGCATAGAAATACGTTATTTGAAAAGTCTTGCTTTCGTTATTAAATGCAGATAAAAGGATCGATTTTTCTCTCTCTCTCTCTCTCTCTCTCTCAAGAAACTTTTAACGAAAATATTAAATTCCCCCGTATGGGTACTCATATTAAAGAATGATTCATTCATCATTCTTCATCAATCTTATTTTCATTGATGCTTATAACGAGTTGTTCTTCCGATTAATGTTATCGATTCATTGTCCATGTTCTTTTCAAATTGAAAAATTAGTACTAGGGAGAGAGAACAATGGTCGTTTTTTTTTTCCTAGTACGTTGAACAACAATGGAGGAGTAAGACAAGTGAAAAGAGGAGGAGGAGGAGGAGGAGGAAATAGTGGTGGAAAGGAGAGGAAAAAAGCAAAAAATACTTCTGTCTCTCTAGGATCCATTGCTAGGTCTGACCACGTCTTTACGAAACTGTCAAAGACGCGTTTCGAATAATCCATCAACCAATCCAGATTCTATCTCTTTCTTTCTTTCTTTCTACTACTTCTCATATACTACCACCACTGTCAACTATTATTACTACTACCTATTTTCCTCATAAGCTTGTCAAGATTTACCATCAAATGGTTCCCTTCGGCACCGCAAAAAGGGATGTAATCCTTTGGGATTTATCCTCTTGGCCCAACTCTCTTTGAACACGTTCATAGTCCTTTCTAAGGATAGTCGAGAAAAAAGTATATTATGTATTACATACCGAATAATAATAAATTTTCGTTCTTTGAATCACAAAAATTTTTTTTATTTTTTTTTAACGTTTGTTACTTGTAACGAGAAGAAAAATGAAAATAGAAAGAGAGGTAAGAATTGACTAATGAAACGCCGATTTTTAACTCAAACCTTTTTCCTCGTTGGTAGAATATCGTATTTCCGGGCAGAAGAACGAACTGAGTCTCGCCCTTGAGAAGGCAAGAATGTAAATACGTTGCTAAAAATATATACGAAAGTCTTCCTTCGTTGAAGTCTCTTCCCATAACGATTACCACGAGTAGCACGTTCGTATGTATATACGTATGTACATATGTACACCTGTTTAAATGTACAAGCGATATTACGAAATTAAGTCGTATCGTCAATTGATACTTTAACCTCGTTTTTATTCTTTTGTTCATTCTCTCATTTCTTCTTTTTCTTTACAATTTTTTCTTACTTCTTCTTTTTTCTTTTTATTTTTACTTTTCGCTTGTCATTTCTCTTACAATCTTCTTTTAAACAACCTTCAAGAATATTTACTCTTCCAACCCAGAGAATATACGAAGAAAGTTTCAACAATGGGGCCAACCTCAAATAACCAATACGAACAGCTGATCCTTTCGAGTTTAGTTTTCACAGGTGCAATTTTCGAAAAGATTAAGAGAGTTCCGGTCGATTTTCGAAAATCCTTACAATCGGCCTCGACCGTCATTAATTGTCTTTTCTATTGGAAACTTTGAGGAATTAGGACAAGAAATTGAAAGAGATAAATTAAAAATACTCTCATTTATTTTATTATATCTTTCAATAAAAACTAACATTTTTTTTTTTTTTAATATTATTTTTCATTGATTTCAAATTTTGCAATAATAATTGAACAATAAAGAAAATTCAGGTTTTGTTAAAAAAAAAAAAAAGAAAGAAAAAAAATCAAAGATTAATAGTTATTGAACGTTTATAGCATCTCGATATCTCGTGGCTGTTCAGTTTAAAGCTGATTCTTGTGAAACAAGGAGAAACATTTAACTCGTGAAAAAAGCCGAAAAATTATCGTCGTACGTAACTTACTTGCTAGGAGTCAGATTTATAGGAGATTAGCGATAAAAGATTCGTGAATGCTTGTCAGGAGGGAACAAGCGTTTCGCGACCTTTGAAACTGGATCGATCTCCAACGCTATCAAGTTTCAAACTGACTTTTTAGGACCAGAATGCGCCGCGCGGTGCTTCCGAACGAGCTAGCCGAGTGTGAACTGTCAGGGGTGATCTGCCTCCGCAAGTTTTCCTTCGACTTCTCGTAACTTTACTACCGTAAATCGTCTTATTCTATCTATCTCTCTCTCTCTCTCTCTCTCTCTCTCTTTCTCTCTCTCTTTCTCTCTTTTTCCCGCTTTCTATTTCTTTGCTTTTCTCCTAGTCTTTTGTTATGTCATACACGAAGGATTCGGGCCGAAGATTTAGCTCGTTTGTTTCGACATTTGCTAGCCCTTAGAATTTTCCAGGTAGAAAAAAACACATTCCATTCTCGATAGATTTACATTCTTGTTTTTGCCAAATGTTACTTTTTCTATCCAGTTTTATACTTAAGTTTTTAGTAAATAAACTTTGTTGAAAATATGACAAATTATTTCTTTACTATTTGTTCATGTTAAATTTATTTATTTATTTATTTATTGATGAAATCTTTACGCGAGAAAACTCTACTACGATGTACTTAGGATTGAACAAATTTTCTTAGTAATTTAGATGAATACAAATTCTTGTCTTTTTCATAGAAATATTTGTGAAGAAATAAAAAAAAAAAAGACCCCTTCGAAAATTACACAATTTTAACCACAAGCAACGGAGATCAAAAGATCGACCGTCGAGCAGCGTCCTATTTGACCTCCCAATGCTTATCGACTCCGCAGTAGACCCCTTTTTTCCTCTCTTCCTGGGCCCACAATATTATACTACAGCCCTTTTTTTCACCGTGGTATCTACTATCCGTGCATAACTAATCTAATGGTCTACAAGATACAAGCGAACTGCGATCGCACGATCGGCTATGAAAAAATATAGCTATCTTTACTGCTTTCATATTTTTAACTTAAGTCATTTATCATCGTCGATAAAATTTTTTAATTGCAAAAAGTATTTAAACAATATATTTTCAAAACTCGGTATACGGTGTTCCTTTGTACGATTAGAAATTCTTTAAATTATAGTATAAATTATCAAGAACACTAATTGGTTTTGTTATAACATTAAATGATATTCTATCTTAATTTATATTTCTATCTTATTTTCATTTTCTAATTATCTGTTTGAATTTTGTAAAAAGTACAAATGATCTATCTATTAAATATCAATTAATAATTTATTATACAAAATCTCATTAATAAATAGATATAAATTAATTAAAAGATAACATTATTTTAGTACTATACTATATGATTATTTAATAATTTATATTATTGTATAATAATAAATATCTAGCGGCAATAATATCAAATAATGATTTATGACAATTTAAACTATTATCGTTATTTATACATTATTGAAATAATTTTCCGAGTAAGATTAATGATGTCAAAACTATTTTGAAAAGATTTAAATAGAATTCTCTTGAAAATATTTGAAATGGAAAATGTCGGAAGGTTTTGTACTTTACTTCATTGTCAACTGATGCATTAAAAATTATTTAAAAATGAAGAAGAAAAAAATAAAAAAAAAGGGAAAAAGAAATAATCATCGTTCTATGTCAGAACATGTAGGAGATTCGATTTCGCAACATGTCGTAGTCCGCCGTTTTCCTGTGGGCGTGAAGCACACGCGTTGTTAAATTGTTCAGTGGCGCCTCTTTCGCGCGTCACTCGAACCCGTCGCTTTGACGCGCAAGCGAACCGCAGTGCGCTTGACGCTGCTTCAGAAAAATAGTCCCGTATATTAAATGAAAACGAAAAATCTCTTGAAGTACACCAAGACATTCGCCGATATAACTTCCTATGATTTCCTTCTAGCACCCACTAATACACGAACATTCATTTTTCATTCGCGTTAACATAATTTTTGTAAAAACTCGAACATTATGGAAGAGAACTCTGGCGGGCGCGGCCCCCTTAGAATACAGGGCCGTAGCATACCCCTACAAAATAGAGTACCTCAGTAGATCATTTTTAATATTTCAAAGAAAACTTATTTATTCAATGATCAAATTTATTCATTTTATTAATAAAACGATTAAATGATAGTCTATTGATCTGTTTTATTTATTTTATGATAAATTATTAGTATTATCTTATAGAATAGAATACATGCACTTCTTGATGCGCTACGGAGGCCGTATAATAGTTGAGTGGTCGTTAAGAGAATGATAGTATATGTATGCGAGTATTCGCAATATTACAACATCGACTGCAACACGCTCAGGGTACAACAGACACCTGACATATTAGAAATAAGTGACATGGAATATCACTCAGTTGTATGTGACGTACTGACAGTGTTTCGGCTTTAAAGAATTTTCATTAACATTTAATCCTCTTAACGTCAAAGTATTATATAATTAATATACAAGTAAGTACAGATATACATTAATAAACGTTATAATTTTGATATGTTGCATCATTTGTATAAGTTGTAACAGTTAGTACGTAAATGGTTGATTTTTTTAACGAAATCTGGAAAAATATTTCTTATACATTCACACACATATATCTATCTCTATATTATATGCAGATTAGAAGAAGACGATAGAAGTGACATAACGTTGAGGCTATCTCAACGCGCGCTTTCCGCGTCGATTCGGTTGCACAATGTTATGTGTCAAGGGCTAAGCCGTTCGCGCGCGTACATTTATAAAAAAAAAATGATAACTAACATTAATGGATTGTTATGTGTGTGCGTGTGAATTCACGATAAAAATACGATGTTAGTATAGTATTTAAATATAGATGACATTAATCAATTTCTTTGACTTTTTTCATTTAAAAGAAGAAATTCTTAGATTAATAAGTAGTATTAGACTATATATTTAGTTTATATTCAGTCAATTTGATTCTAATGCCATAGTCTACGTCGTGATGATTCGATGGAAGTCGTGGCATCCGAGCAACCCTCTAGCGTCACTCGGCTGACGACGAGTCGGTCATTGACGTGCGACGAATCGATGCTTTGAGTCTAGTATCTGTTAACGTGTTTAGCGTGCCTCCTCCGTTGAAGATTCTGCTCTGGTAAGCTCTCTCCTCTGCGGTACGGCACGTTTTTGATCGATCGAAGCAAACACGCGTTTACTATAACATCCATACATACAAATCATACACATAAATATATACACACACTATTGATATATTCATAATATCATATAATCTTTTGCTACGTGTTTTCAAAGTGAATAAAGATAAAGAGACTACTATACCATTGGCCAAGTCCTAGACTGTGCCAAGATTTTAATTACAAACTCAAAGGTTTATATACAAAAGAGTGGATGTCTTTCAAGTAAACCGCGTTTATTACAAAAACGATAGGCTAGCTTGTCTCGTTTGAAAATTAAAAGGTCCCCGTGTTTGGTAAAGAAAGAACGATAGAAAACAAGAGAGAGAAAGAGAGAGAACAAAGTAGGAGGCGTAAGAAGTTATCGGCGTGTAAATTTATCCGGATAAACGCGATCGAGGAGTATAGACGTTGTGGGAGCATGATGATATCAGGAGGGTAAGGCATAATACATTTGCTCGCAAGTATTAAATCCGTACAGGTTCCGACAGGTTGCCAACCGCAAGCTCTCGCACCACATGTGGCCTCCACGTTTCTCCCATGACAAACTTACGCGAGACGGCGTACATCAAACCATAACATATTCCAGAGGACGAATGCCTTTCTCGTAAAAGGATGTTCGCAATATTCGAGTTTCATCGTACGAACGAAATATTAACGATTATTCGTTCGATCGATGATCGTAAATAATGTATATGTATTTAAGATTGTAATTTATTTAAAATAAATAATGGAAAAAAAAACGAAAAAAAAAAACAAGAAATAAGGATAAAATATGAAGAGAAATTGGATGGATGGTAAGGACGGGGTTCAAAATTGGAGCGATACGCTTGTGGCGCCGGGTCCCGTAGCAGTGGATATAGTCGCGGAAGATGGGAGGAAAGCGCACGGGATCGCACGGTTCAGTCGCCTTTTACCGGCCTTACCGAGAGGATCGGATTGCTGTTAATAAACGTGCGCGTACGTACGACTCCCTTCGAGAGTTAAAACAGTGAGAGAGGTTGACAATACGTATTAAAAGACGTACAAAGAGATACGACAAATAGAGAAAGATAAAAAGAGAGATAGAAAAACAATAAATTGATAGAAAGAAGTTTAAAGGCTTACCACCTTAAAAAGCCTTGTGCGGATCACTTTAAGAATGAAATTCTTCCTCTGCCTGGTCGAAGAAGGCAGCGGTAGTAGATGTTCTATAAAATATATTCGAAGTAACTCTATTGATTGTAAAAGAAAACGACAAGGGAGTTTGTGTCGAAATGCTAGTAGTACACGTTGCTTCAAAGCTTAAAAAAAATAAGATCCCTTTGTAAGCTGATTTTCTTATTCTCTCTTGTATCCCCTGGAGAGAAAGAAAGAAAGAAAGAAAGAAAGGAAGAGGCGTAAGATTACGCGTCGTTTAAAAGCAGTGCATGTGAAAGAGAAAGAGAGAGCGTTTAAAGAGAAAGATTACGTTTCTCTCATACCGGTGAGCGTGTCAAACGAGGTATCGTAAGATTCCTCGTTTATCTACGAATTTCGTAATCAGTGTTAATACTATTACTATTACTACACTACACTACTACGGTATCTCTCTCTTTCTCTTCAATAAAACCGCGAAATTCGAATTCGCGCCAAAGTGCGTTCCACAGTGGATACTATCTCGCATTTGGATTACAACACGAAGTGGTGGCTGTCAGGTATGTGAACATATCCCGGCTTTTTTACTACAATTATTATATTATACTATACTATACAATACAATACTATACTATACTATACTATACAATACAATACAATACTATACTATACTATAATTTTCTATATATCGTAACTACTTAGACTGTCACTTTAATATTCTATTTTTTGTTTCTTTTTTCTTTTTATTATATCTATTTCTTTTTCTATACTATTATAACTTATCTTTGTCACATAGTCACATATTTTATACTAGTGTGAGATATTAGTATAGTAAAGTATAGTAAAACATAGTATAGTATACTAGTAGATTTTGTAGAGAGTAAGATTAAATAAAGAGAGATAGAGAGAGAAAGAAAGAAAGAAAGAAAAGGAAAGAAAGAAAGAAAGAGACGGGAGCGTCTAAAATTTATCTATAGCTTCGTCTACGTCCTATATCTGTCTTTATCTATTTATCACACGTTTCTTTCTCTTCTAGTTCATCTCTTCATTTATCTCTTATCTCGTATTTGACACCTCGTTCCTTTTACTTTCGTTTTCTTCTATCTCATGTTAGGGTCTTTCCTAGTCTCTCTTTCTTTCTCTCTCTCTCTCTCTCTCTCTCTCTCTCTCTCTCTCTCTTTCTCTTTAATATCACCATTGAGAAGAAAAGAGGGAGAGAAAGTTGTGGGTAGAAAATCGATACACGAAACAAGCCCTTCTAACTCTAACCAAAATATTTCTTTCATAGAAATAGGCTCTATGGGAAAAGTTATAATTTCTCTTGGTCGATTCAAAGTTGTTATATATATAAACTTATGTACATACTATATATCTTATATATATATATATATATATATATATATATATATATATATATATATATATATATACGTGTGTGATATATACGATGAGAATTGCCGTAGGTTACGGACTGTCCGAAAAGCGTGAATATTTAAACGCGGTAGAAAGCGCGAGATTCTCGCCGGTCGCCCACGCTTTTAGCTAATTTCACGCGGCGTGCACGTTCTACGGCATAACTATATATATATATATCTATATATATATATATATATATATATATATATATTTTATATATGTTTGCATACGTATATGTAAGGTACTCTAAAAGTGCTATTATTTCGGAGTCGCGATGAGTATTTTAAACCGAATGGGAACATTTCAGCTTTATTCGAATTGACTGTCAAGTTTATCATCAATCATATTTATTCTTTTTTTTTTTAATTTTAAGTTCTTTATATCAAATTATATATATATATATATATAAATAAATACATGCCAATATATTTATAGATCTCAAAAACAAAAAAAAAGAAAGAAACTCTGATCTTGAAATAGATATCGTGATCCCATTGTTTTTCTACGTGTAGAGTAGCATATGTACGCTCGCGCAGGTGTGTGTGTGTATATGTGTGTTTATATGCATATGTATCGATTTCACGGGAGCGGAAACTAGCTTCGAATTTTGTCGTTAGAATATCGTTCTTTTACTTTCGTGTCTCCTCTTGCACCTCCTAAGAATGGTAATAGATAAAGTATTTTATTGAATTATGCATTCATCGAGTTGTTTATTATAAAAGACGCGTTTTTTTTTTTAGTTTACTTATTACGCTCGGAAGGACTCTCGCTTATTTCACGAGTTCTTTACAGTTAACTTAAACTTTGGACTCAAAGACTTGACCCTTATACCTGAAAAAATTATACAGAAAGGTATAATAAATTTGTGAAGGCCGATCCTAAATAAATACCGTTATCATTTGAAAGATCGCATTGATTTGATTGGTGCCGAAGCGGAGACGTTTAGGCTGAAAGGTTTAGAAACATGAATCGTTATTGGTGGCATCATAAACAAATACACCGAGTTCTTCATCCCTTTTGCAAAGGAATTTGAAAAACCATTCAGAGAGATAAAAGAAGAGAAAGTTAAGAAGGCAGAGAGGGGGGAAGAAGGGAAAAAGAAGGGAAGGAAGAATTGCCGCTTCTGTATTTTACAAAAGAATGCCACGCCTATTTAGGCCCTAAAATTTTTCCACTTGTTATACTACACCCCCCCATCCCTACTATTTTTCAGCTCTGTACCTGATTTCACTGAAGTTTCTTTTAGTTTCCCAGTTTTACTGAATTCATTCATCTATCCATCTTCGAGAAGTAAAGTCACTTCTAGAGATAGGTGCCACTTAGTTACAAAATTTTAGTTTATACTTTTTGAGCTACAGTAGTAATGTTCTTTTAATTTGTTCATTCGTTAGTGCTGTTCAATTAGTGTTCAGTTCAGTGTTCAGTTACTGATATTCAGTCAATATTTAATAATGTGTTCTTTAATTGCGCCTGATAATAATACGGAGCTGAGTCCATTCTATGATCGTAAGCATTAACAAATTTTATTAAACATTACTCTGTTCTATATATTACTAGTTATCGTTAAATTCGTCAATAACTCGCTGTTATTTTAAATTTTATTGTTTATAGAAAATATTTGAATTTAACAACAATCAAACATATGTTTCCATAATTATGAAAGTGCTGTAATTGTAAGTCGTATATTCGTTGTTTCGAGATATTTAAAGAATTACATTTGAACGCAACATTTTATTTCTTCTCGTCTTAGCAATTAGATTCGTTGACAAAAAATGGTTGAAATTTTTTTATATAAGCAAAGCTTGCCGACTATTTCATTGTGTACATTTGTATTTATTCTGTTATGTAAGAAATTTCTCTAAAAACGAGTAAACATTAGAAAAACTGACGCTATTTGCGTTCTCCGTGCTCTTCAAAATATTCATGATCGTATTTATCGTACGTAGTTAAACAACATAGTGTTTTCTGCAAGTGTTCTTCTCTTACTCTCAGTAATTTTTTTTTTGTTGGTTATATAGTTATAAGTTGCTTCGAAGATATAATCTTGGTTCGCTAGGATGCAAAACTGACCTGAGCATCATCGGTTCTTATTGTCCCGGTTAAGGTTAGGCTCCCCAGAGGCCAGAAAAATAAAAAAGGATTCTTTTGCTTTTTTTCCTTTTCTAAGCTGCTTTTTTTTCGATGGTCATTTTACCTACCATCTACCCATGCTCTTTTGTTCGACATTCTTAGCACTGTTAAGAATAAAAAGAAATAAAGAGAGACAGAATTTAGGTCATGTATTTGTTTCGTTTAGTAAAATTCTTCAGAAACGAACAAGTGGACGGATATTTTGACAAAGGAAAAAGGAACGGACTCATTCAGTGAGCCTTCGTTTCAATAAAAAGAAATTCCTTTTCTAACGAACTATTTTTGGATTTTTCGATATTTTTTATCGTTTCTCTCAATCAATCAAAAATCCTCAGTTGACGAAGTTTTTATTAAACCGATATTTTTAATAGACGGTCATTATAATATCTATACAATTTCTTAGGTATCTTTGAAGCTGTGTTACCTCTTATTCTCATATTTTTGTCTTCATACAAATAAATTTAGATGGTTAAGAATATATCGTTGTAAGTGTCATCATGTAAAAACATTCAAAACATATACATTAGGCATATTCTTATCGTGTTTAGTTTGCTTTAACAAACAATAGGGAAAAAAAAACGTTATGATAGAGAAAGAAAAAGAGAAAGAGAGAGAGAGAGAGAGAGAGAGAGAGAGAGAGAGAAAAGTTAGGAGAGGTTGACAAAAATAGAAAGTTTACTTGAAAAAGAAAACATTGGACCATAAGATAAGATAAATATTCTAACTATATTAGTAAGATAACAAATACATTAAGGGTAGTACAAGATAAGAATGTTGTTGTCAAAATTAACCTGTTATTTTGTAATATTATTTTCTAATAGTCAAAAAAATAAAAAAAAAGCTAATATTCAGTTTGTTGTACGATTTGAATCATCTTGGTTGTCAACGGTAGAGGTCTCTACCTTTAGAGAGATTCGATAAGGAGGGCGTTTCCTTCCTGAAAATCAAGGTCCGTGGGTGCGCGCGCGCGCTCGCAATTTCGTCGGACAGACGCCAAGAAAAAGAGCGGAGATGTAACGACGAAAGGGGGGTGTGGTATGGAGGCGAAAAAAAGGGATGATGGTAGTATGTAGTAGCATAATAGCATAGCGAATAGAACCAAATAGCAGAAGTTTATTATTGTCGTGCGATAAAAATTCGTTAAGTTGTTTCTTCTTCTTTCATCTTGTTTCTTCATTATTATTTCTCTTTCTCTTACTTTCTCTCTCTCTCTCTCTCTTTCTTTTTCTCGTAATAAATAATTACAGTAGACGAAACGATAAGGTCTCGTGGAATTCCTTCATTGATCATGAGTCATACATGTAAGCTCCTTACTAGTATGATCATAACTCGATATTCTCTATTTCTAGCCGAACGGCTTCTTTTTTACTCATGTAAAACCCAAACCATTGGAATTCCAGAATATAGGAATAGAAAAGAAGGATAGAAGGATGAAAGAATGTAAGAATGAAAATATGTAAGAATGAAGAAGACAAATGATGTTTCAGGAATTTTTTGTAGCCGATCAAGTTTCTCTTAGTCTATTTAAATTGAATTCCTCTTTTTTCCTTTTCTTAATTTTTCTTTTTATTTTTCTTTGGATTTGCTAGACTTTTGTTACAACCTTGGAGGTCCCTTCCTATTATTCCTAGATAGATTAAGAAAATCGTAGAAAATAAAATAGAAAAGAATTTTTAGGAAAATCTATTTTATTTTATTTATTTTTTTTTATTTTCTTAACTTTCCTTTCTTTTTTTAGGAAACCCCCGACACAGGATTTTCTTTAAATATGAAAGAATAAATCCTTTTAAATAATAGCTGTCCCTTTTTCCTTTTCTTTACGTTGAAGTGATTTATGATTTATGACCGTTTCCCTATTATCCATGTATTTTTTATTGTTTGTAGAAGAAATTCTTTGCTTTGTAGAAGACAAGAAATTTTCTATAATAAAAAGAATAACATATGGAAAGAATTATTTGAAACATTTGGTCTACCTGAAAGTTCTGTACGTTCTGACAAACACCGATTCAATTTTTTCATTTCTAATGGATAAGATATTTTTTAAAAATAAGATATACAAATGATCATCATGCTGTAGTAAGAAGTTATAAACAATGATAATAATTATATTATTCAATTCAAGAGATATGAAAATTTATTATTCTTGTTTTATTCTGAACACGAATAAAAATTTTCCGGTAGACTTAATAATATTAAGAATCGTTCTAATTAGCTTATGTTTAAGATTGCGACGAAAAATTTTCTTCTATGATATCTGATCAAATGTAAATGTGTAACTATCGTAAAATCCATCACACCTGTCGATCGATCGATCGTTGCGAAAAAATAATAAGACTTTTAATCTTCTCTATTCATTTTTCTTTAAACGCATGACATGTTCTTGACGCCACTTGCATTTTTTCTCAGAATTTATTACGGAAGAAAATAAGTGACTTATTTGCAATTTAAGCGAATATGTATATAATATGTCGCGATATTTCATATATACATATATCTAATACACATACATATGTTTACGTAAATACATACATCGGCCGAGCCGTCCACGACGAAGGTCATCTAATTTTACCGCTAATATGCAAGGTTAATACGCGACCTCCATTCACATGTTCGATGTAAGTTGTTGATCTTCGCGATAATACATCAATGTGTTGCGGCACGTGGCGTAAAGTAAACCGTTAAACATGTTCTCACGATATATACGCGTAACGTTACATTACAACAATTTTTATTACACGATTTTTATCAAAAACAATGAAATAGTTTCTAATCGTGATTATTTATATTGTATTAAAGATAAGAAAAATAGGATAGTGCAAATAATCGATTAATAATCAGATCAATAAATAATTTTATTAAATTCGAATTATATGTATCATTTAAAATGAATAAAAATTGATAAAGTAAATAAATATTTGTTTTTCATTTGTTATACAGCCAGAATGCCAGTGCCATGGGAAGATGAGGACATGGATCCTGTAGACCGCTCCTTGGATACAGTGAGCGTCGTTTCAGAGGATATCTGGAAGAAATTTGATGTGGATTATTCAATAAATACCTATTACAACAAAATAAACGAAGATTCCGTTTTATTAGAAGACGTTTCGGGACTAATTAGTTGGAGTAAGCAATCTCGAGAGATTCGTCATCATGATTGCATGTGGGCCGGCTTATGTATAAGTCAAGAGCACAATAGAACTTTGCCTGCCACCAGAAGTTCTCAGTCGCAAGATATACCAATACCAGCTGGTAGAAGTGTGCTAATATCACGAAAACATCAATTATTACATCATTGTCGTGAAAGAAATTCAACAAGCGATGGAAATTTCTTAAGACCGGACACGCCACCAACAGATGAAGTTCCTGTATTTAGACACGATCAGATCGATATACACGAAAAGCTATCAGAATCCATGTCTGACATGATAACCAGGTCAGTCCCGGTAAGCGCGGTTACGAATCAGTTTGTCAGACGACGTAAAAAGAAGAGAGAAGAAGAAATCAGTGAGCAAGAGAATTTGATGAGAACTACCCTTAGCGATCATAGCTATCATCTAAATCATTCTGATCATAAGAAGAAGATTGAGTCCCTCGGCATACAAACACCTTCAGAATCCGGTAAGTTTTTTCTTTGTTTTTTTCTTTGTTTTTTTCTTTTTTTCTATTTAATTGCATGATATCCTCTATAATATTAGGGGGACCGAGAAAAGTAATCAAAATTTTTCTTTGCTGGCGGAAAATATTTATTTATTAAATAAATTTTAAATACTAATCAACACAAAATTTGTTTATCATTTTCTAACACTTTTTGCCTTATGCAAAGGAAATTGTTTAATTACATTTTTAAAAAGTCCTTCGATTTTTCATTGATATAAACTGAATCTGAGTGTACTCATCGAAGATATTTTGATTACTTTTCGGTACCCCTAATATATGTATATATGGACATATTTTTGAGAAATATTACAAACAAGTTAATTTAACAGCATGTCATAAAGCATGTCATAAAGCATGTCATAAAGCATGTCATAAAGAAGAAATTCTTGCTTTTTTTTATTTATTATAATTTGTTGATAATAAGTTTTGTTAATTTAATTGGGCGCGAATATTGAGCTAAACCATTGGCATGCTTTCGAATTATCGATTTTAAAAAGCCGTTTTACGAGGAATCCCAAGGTCGCTCGTAATTCGGGGAGATCGATGGTAAAATATCACGCGTATCTCTTGAATTTGGTACCCGCATGAGTATGCTAATTCCATGAGGTTATTCGTCATCGTTGAAGCACGAGTAGCGTTCAACCCAAGGAGGAAACCCGTTTCAAAGAAGAGAAAGACCGCGAGAGAATGAGAGAGAGAGAGAGAGAGAGAGAGAGAGAGTCGGAGGTCTGTACACTAACGTCCTCGGGCAAGTTATTTATTACAAGACAGAATCCCGTGAGAATTTCGTACCGTCGTGAAATTAATTCGTCGGTTCTCTATTTCTCTCTCTCTCTCTCTCTTTCTCTCTCTTTCTCTCTCTTTCTCTCTCTTTCTCTACTTAATCTTTGTATTATCGATTCGAAAGATATATAATAGCATTTTCATATTTTTCTTTCCCCAGTCCCGTCATGTGTTGTCAAAGAAAACGTTCTTACAGAGATTAAAAAAGGTAGGCAAAGTAATCTTTTTTTTTTTATTTAATTTTTATTATTTTTTTTTTTATTTTTTTTTCTTATTTAAAAAATCTCCTTACGCTCATATTGCTTTTCTCTAGAAGGCAATAATTTTTGAGTAATATCTATTTATGCATGTATAAACTAATATGTAACATTGCATGCCGGAACTTTAAATGCGATCGAGGTCACGTCAATCATTGCGTTAAAGTAAATAATGAAATGTAACGAGAGATAAGAGAAGCTACTACAACGAGTTTTCTTACCTACAGTGCTTTATCGCAGAAACTTCAAATTACTCGATGAGAGAGAATAACTTTCCTGATAAAGAAACGTCGCATTTAGCACGTAAAGATATTTTTCTAGACGTTAATGTAAATCACGATAATTGTAGTACCATATTGCAACACGGAATGAACAAACTATTTTCGGGAAGTTTCAATTGACCAATATTTTATATTGGTTGATTGTACAGTACCCACATCTAGCAATAGCCTAAAGAGAAAAGACCCCTTTTCAGAAGAGTCTTACTATAAAATTCCCCCTAAACTTCCAATCTCACACTCTCCCCATTTCCATTTTGCCTTTACTAGAAACTTCCTTAACTATTCACTGCGTTCGATACTTTCAAAAAAATTTATTGATTTAGAGATATTATTAAATTCATTTCTTTTCTATTTTTGCTATCAGGAGTAATTAACGCTTGCATATCAAACAACACTCGAATGTTATTACTTCCTACATTCCATTTTTTCAAGTCGATCAATAAATTATTCGTTTGTTGTCCTTTTTTTTCATTTTTTATTTTTTATTTTTTTCATTTTTTTTTTTTTTTTATACGAGAGCAACGATGATGACTTTGTCAAGTTATCGAAGAAATGATTATACTTGAATTATATTTTATATATATGCAGTTCATAAACTTGTGTATGTTGGTATTCAAGGTTATAGAAAAATAGATGAGTTACATACATATATATGTAAGTGCATACTTCTTAAAGGAAAATCAAGTATATTTACAGTTTTCTTCAACGTTGATAGTTATCTTCGATTAAAATATTGTTTTGTAATCGCAAACTAGGAACGATAATTCAACGTTAGAAGGATTCACGATTATCATCATCATTTGCTTCTTCTTCTTGACGGTAGATTTCTGCGAATATTTCCATGAGACGATCGTCGATCTAAGAAAATTTATATTCTTTCACTTTTCAAATAACATTAATTTACGAAATCGATACTCGTACACCGTTAAAGAACAAATACATATACCGTAGGATTGTAACATTCGAGGAAAATCATAATACCGTTGATTTACTATAACTATATTGCACCATATGTCGACATTGCTCGTGCACTGTTTTTTTATGCAAATATTACACGCTTACATATGTATGTCAATAGGTCGCGGTTGTAATGACGGTCGGTTGTCTATTATTAGCTTCTATCTTGGTATCTTTTATGCAGTTGCATCTTATCATTTTCATACCGGAACACTTCTGATTTAAATAGCAACAGTATCGATTTAAAAAGATAATACAAAAGTATATACACGTATGTATATATGTATGTTGTTGTTACTTTTTGAAATTTGTTAATTCGCGAAATGATCAGCTTAACCCTTAAAATAATTATACTGACCTATTTTAATGTAAAAAAAAAAGCAGAAATGCAGTATGCATGAAAAACATACTTCAACTAACGATAAGTAACATATGAATTTTAATAGATGAATAGTTATGATATGAGATTGAAATTTGATCCTAAATATAAGAAAAATATTTTGTTATTTTATTTCAATATTTATCTATAATACTGCATTGTTAGTACATCTAGAGACAAAAAATATTTATTTCTTCGTTTTCATGCGAAGGTTATCTAATCTCAAGATAAAGTGTTTCTCTATTGATTTAATGGATTAAATTAAATTTCTTTCGTAAACTACAAAAACGAAAATCAGATAAACGCGAATGATGAATTCTTTTAGATTCTTTCTTTTTTTCTTTCTGTCCTTTGAAAATTGGCTTTTTAATTAATCGTGTTATTATATTGACCTTTTAACTACATTCGCTTCTTGTAATAAATTCATATATAATTCTTCTTATTTCCTAAAACTACTAGTTTTACAACTAGTGTATAATAAAAATCTTCTGTTTTATATGCTTTCCTCGAAACGCTTAGTTATTTCGGTTACGTAAGTCAGGATTTGTACGATTTGACATATAACAATATAACGCTGACATATATACATAAATATCGTAATCGATATAAAACAAAAAGGGACGATCTTTTTCTATTGTTATTTGTTTATTCAAGTTTTTTTTTTTTTTCGAGAAAATCGTAGGAGTGTGGACGTAGCTTTTTTTTCGAGATAACAAAATGAGCCGATGACTGTGAGATTTTTCTGAAGAAGAATAAGCGAGATAGCGCCGGTGACGGCGACCTCGTGTAGGTAGACTTCACGTGCACGTATATAAGATAGAGGAGGGAGAGAGAGAAATAAAAGAGTAAAGGAGTAAGAGTGTAAAAGATATATAGAGAGAGAAGAGAATATGCGATGAAAGGAAAGAAAGAAAAAGAGAGAAGTAGTGACAGAGAGAGAGAGAGAGAGAGTACTCTTCTAGAGACAACGCACGTGTGTTGCGGCTCTTACGCGCGCACGTGACCTAGGCACGTACGTTGCGCCTTGTAACTTGATTACTTTACCGTCTTTTGCCTCTTAGAAGGTGCCACTTCGGCTGCTTGAAAGTTTCATTTCAAAGTGTTCGTGTATATACACGGGGGGCTGACTTAGTATTCGGTAGGTTGTAAAGACGCGTCTCGATCTCATTCCTTCGCGCGAGAAAAAAAAGAAGGGGGGGTGGTCCGAACCTGTCCCTTCTCTCAAACAGGAGGAGGAACCTTTTTGCCATAGCTGCCAGCAACTCGCGAATAACGAATATTCGCCGCTTGTTCTTTTAAAAATTAAATGATATATTTAAATAGTTTTAGGTATATAAATTTATACTTTTGTATTCTTCCTTTTTGAATTGAAAATATTTGTAGTGTCCCGTAGACGAGATGAATTTGTTTTTTATTTTTTAACTCTAATTTATTTATTTTATTCGTCTTATCGCGTATATATTTCTTAAAAAGACGCGCAAAACGACGAGAAATTGAAATTCCAAGTGACGACTATTATCGTTAAGAAGGATTCCTTTACTTCCTCTTCTTGCTCCAACTCTAAACGACCTTGATGAATTTCTATATTTCTGTAATGGTTCAATCTTGTGAAGCTTAAAGCGAGATAATATTGCGCGATCTTGGAAAAATGAACAATTTATTTTCATCGAAGATAAGAAGATGTGTTCTCCTTCTTCCTTTCTTTTTCTTTGCCATTTAGAATCTAAATCAGTATAGACGGAACTCTCTAGATGTTATAATAGAAGAGAGGAGGGGAGAGACATTAGAAGGGTCTCAAAATGTATACGCTTTTCGTCCTCGTTACGTCGGCTCTCTCTTAATAGGTCGTGAAGAAGCTCGACGATACCGTGCGACCGGACACACTGCAAATTTGATCTTGGCGCAGTCGGATCTCTACGTAATTGGTAATTGCTTGAATCACGACTTCTAAATCGCTACTTTTGACGCTCTACCGCCGCCTCAGGATATATAACTCGATGTTTGACGTTTAAAAGGCGAAGAAAGCTTTTCTCCTCTCCATGTTGCACGGTGTATCTTCGACAAAATGGCGAAACTGATATCGTAACAATTATTTTCGATAATATCTTCATTCAAACAAGCTTAAATAGAATTTCAATAATTAGATGAACTCTCTTTCTCTATTTGATCGATTTATTTAATTGGAAATTAATACGAACTTTTATGCAATTTTTATGTTATTGATTAAAACGAAAACAAATTCTTGTTTATTTTTATCGTTCTAAAACTCACTTTGCTTCTTTTCCTTTTTTTTTCTTGTTTTTTCTTTTTCTTTTTTTCCGATATATTTCCGAATATTCTGCGCAGATCGAGATGACCTCTGTTTCTCCTCTCCGTTCGTTGTCCTCGCTGATTAATCGGCTCCGATATTCCTTTTATTCTCCTTTTATTTCGCGCCAGTGGGCCGACCGAAAAAGGTAGATGCGAAAAGATCGAAAGAGCGGCATGGTATGTATATATATATATATCTATATATGTATATAGATACACATATACATAGACGTACGCATACATAAGAGAACCTCTTACATAAGTATTGCAAAGTTATATGAAATCGTTCGGAGTGAATTGAATCAAGATAGTAGAAATGTCTACTACTCTACAACTATATCAAATAAGAAATCATTTCTATCATTTTATATAAAGATTTATATTATAACGACCAGTACAATTAAAGGATGTGGGAGAAAGTTATTAGGGGGATAGGGGGGAAGGGGAAATATAAGAAAATTAAATAAATAAAATGATAAGAAAACTTATAAGACTTCTAAAGGAATAGAGACATTTGGAAGTGTCTGCGCATGCGCGTCTTGGTCGCGCGGGAACTCGAAGGTCACGCGGTACCGCGTGACGTCAGTCGATAGCCGGTCGCCGCTTGCGGTCAGGCGTGGGACCTCGCCGTGGCGGTTTAAATGGTCGCCGGAATGCGGTTAAGCCTTTTTGCCATTCGCGCGCAGTCGCGCTCCGGGCGGTGAGGGATGCTCAGTGCTGTCTGCTGCGGGTACCACGCCCCTTCGGTATTCTCTTTTGCGAATCTTCCTTATTATTGCTTTTTTTTTTGTTATAATTCATTCGAAATTTTACGTAATATATTATATTATTTATCTTTTCGTATTATATTAGACTTTTGTGCTTTAAATAATAGTAATATTTCATTCAATATCTTCATATAAATGTAAGAATTATACTTGATAAATCGATAAATGTATTCAATATATATATATATATATATATATATTTAATATGATTTTTTTTATTCGGTGAAACTAAGGTTCTAGATATTTTAAAATGTCTTCGGTGGTCGAGATAAACGAGATTTATCATAACTGTATTTCTTACATATTAAGTGTAACGATATTATTACTTTATATCGTTAGCTGTGTAACGTTATCGCGCCTATGTCTTTTTTCTTACTATCGATTCGACCTACGCTCCGTACAACGATCTCGATAGAAAAATTTTCCTATGAAGCCGCAACATCCGCGTTGTATCTACATATGTATGTTTCCTCGTCTAAAGGATGGCGCCAATCTAACGCTTTTCTCGAACGTCACACTACTACTGAGAGATTACTTAGTGCGAATAAATTTGTTCCTGTTTTTATGAGAATCTTTTTAATTTTATTTACTTTGTGAAAATGAAAGTTATAAAGAACAAAATATTTTTGTAAAAGATAATCGTAGAATTCCTTGAAATAGATCCTTCCCCTTCCATACTCTCTCTCTCTCTTCTTCTTATTTTATCCAGTAGATTAATCATCCTGACAGAATCCAGAGAAGGTTAAACGGTTATTATAAAAAACCGATGCACTTTGTTCGCCGAATATACATATATATATATATATATATATTATTTTTTTCCTGATACAGGTACATGTAACACACTTACCTACAGTCGACGGTAGATTACGATGACGCTTCAAAAAAAATATTTTCCCGGTTCGTTTAATATTGCGAAATATATCGTGCCAATACTTACATGATCTGCAGTATAAACAAAATAGAAATAATTACAATTTTAATTGTTTGTTAGAGATCAATTCGTAGTATTGGGTGCATTGTGTTTAAGAAATAGAAATTATACCTTGACCTTTTGCATTTACTTTGTTAGTTCAGATATATCCTCATTTAAATGAATTTCTCGTAGCTGGGTTTGAATGAGCTTATTCTTCGTGTAGGTATTCTTATTCTTATTTCTTCTTTGAAAAGAAAAGAGGATGTTGGTAATAGAGTTGGTGGTAGGGGCGAAATGGTGATTCCCACTCCACATGCAAATTATTCGGTTAGCTTCCAGGAAAATCGTTGTGGAACGCGTCGGTCAGCACCGCGAAGGTGTGCTCGGTCGTTCGTTCATTCGCTCGCGTCCGCATGAAAATGCATACGATGTCGTCGTTCCGCTTCGTTCGTCCGTGCTACACGTTTCTGGAATTCGGTGGGTGCAGTTACGTGCTCGGCGTTTCGACCAAAAGTATAATTTTTCGATCGTGTGACATCAATTTGTTCCTTTCATTTGTTTCTTTTTTTTTTTCATTTGTTTAGAAAAACTTATATTAGTAAATTTTTGTTATTTTCATTTTTTCCTCATGCTATTATAAGCTTGCAACTTACTATTACATAACTATATATGTCCCGCAAATATTTTGAAAGAATGACTGATATTGTGATAATTATATAAGTCAGGTAAGGACGGGGGAGGGGGAGGGAGGTTGATAGATAATGTAAGAGAAAATTAATAAAAAATAGAAAAGAAGGTAATGACGAAATTCTCGATAATTTAGGCTTTCAAATCGAGAAAAGGGAAGATTTAAATGTAAGAATTTATTAGCGATAAGCATTGTGTTCGCAGAAACAAACTTACAATTAGTGATTGTTTATGTTAATATATAAAATTTATTATTTATTTTGTTAGGTGGATAGTTTATAATTACATCATTTTATTCTATATCCTGTTCAATTCTTTCGTATTTATGTATATGTTACCGCCAAAACTCGACATTACACATATGTAAAATGCTGCTAAGATATGCTACTATTATTCTTGAGTCGTTATAAATATTTAACGAACGTGAAAACAATCGAGGTTTATTCAAGTTGACTGTCAATTATATAACAATCATATTTATTCAATTTTTTGTAATCTAAACTTCTTTAAATGTTCTATATACTATATATAGAACTTGAAAAAGAAAGAATAAATCTGGTTAAAAGAAGAAACTATGATTGTGAAATCGATATCGTAATGTCATTATTTTTTGTTTCGGTTTTTTTTTTTCTAATGTCTACACGCTTCACGTGTGTATGTGTATATGCATATATGCATCGATTTTACGAGAGCGGAAATTAGCTTCGAGCTTTGACGTTAGAATATCGCTCTTCAACACCGTCATTTTTCCTCTTACACCTCCTCGGAATGCTAATAAATAGTAATTTTGCTGAATCACGCATTCGTCGTGTCGACGATTACAAAAGACGCGTTTTTTGAATTAAAGACCTGAATCGTCGTCTTTGGCGCCACAATTTTAAATCGTCGACTGCGAGATAAGCATCCCTTTCGTGCGCGCAATTTGAAAACCATTGAAAGAGAAAAAGAGAAAGTAAGAAAGAGTTAAGAGGAAGGGAAGGGAAGGGAAGGGAAGGGAAGGAAAGGTTTTCCCACTTCTGCATTTTACAATACAAGGTCATGCCTATTTCGAACTTAGATTTTTTTTTCCTTTTTACAACCCTATTTTTATTATTTTCTGTTTTTACCTAATTTTGTTGAAAGTTTCTTTAGTTTATAAATTTTCTTTAACAATTCAGTCTTTCAAATGTCTTCTAAACTGAAGTTGCATTTTAGTAATGAGTGCTAAAATCACAGTCTTGAGAATAAATATGTATATTGTAGTTTTTTTTATTTTTTTTTTAATAATATTTCTTGATTTGTTCATGTGTTAGTTTATTCTTCAGAAATGCAAACGTTTCCTTTCGTTAAGTTTTGATAAAAGTTAACAAATTTTGTTAAAAATTATCCTTTTCTACGTATTACAAGTTTATCGTTTAATTCGTGACGTGCTCGATATTGTTTGAAATTTGTTGTTAATGAAAAATCTCGGTTCTTGTTTTATCGATGATATTTAGATTTCTTTTTATTTTATTTTTTATATCAAATTGACATTTTTTATCATTCGATCTTCAAGAAAATATTTGCACGTATGGCGTGTGACATTGTATTTCTCCTCGTCCGTAGTAATTAGATCCGTGGAAAAAAATGATTGGAATTTTTTCATATAAGTAAAATTTTGCTGACTATTATTTTTTCATTGTGTTCGTATGTATTTATTTTGCTACATAAGAAATTTCTCTAAAAACGAGTAAACATTAGAAAAACTGACACTATGTGTGTTCCCTGTATTTTTCAAAATACTCGTATCGTGTTCATCGAACGAAGCTAAAACAGCATATAAATGTCTCTTTACCACATTTTCTTCTCTTATTCTGTACTATTTATTTAGTTGTATCGTTATGGGTTGCTTAAAAGACGATGTTAGCAAGTTTAACAAATCTGAACATCGTTCCTCTGTTTTTTTCCCCCCTTTTGTTATCTCCATTACGAGAAAAAGAAAAAGATACGCTTGCTTTTTTGTTTTGTTCAAAGACCCTTTCTTTGTGTTAATTCTATTTTGTTCGACTAAATGGAGTAAAATTTCCAAGCAAAAGAAATATTACAAGAAAATGAATAATGTAAGGAAATAAAAAGCAACTTTTTTTATATTCGTATATGAGCTGTTTATTTTGAAAATGGCCTAACTCTCCATTTATGTTTGAATCGAGATATTGATGATGGGTTTGCGTTTCAATGCAATTAAAAATATAAGTTACAGGATAGTAACGAGTCATACTGCTTAAGTGTATCTAAGGGTGTTCAATTTATAGTTGCTATTAAAACAGTGGCAATTATTAAGTGAATGATATGCGTTTTCTTACCAAGAATGGAGTTAGGCCACTTTTAAAATAAACGGCTCATATATTTTTCAGGTAGACAAGTTGTTCATAATCGGACAATCGGATATCTTCACAAAGGTTTGCTCAGTTTCTATTTTTCTTCATCACCCTTTAACTTCGTGTGACACAAATCATGATATCAAAAGTGATATCAAACTCAAATATTGAAAATCGTTGATTCAAATTTCGTTTAAATTTCTT
Source organism: Polistes dominula (assembly GCF_049000335.1). Taxonomy (NCBI): domain Eukaryota; kingdom Metazoa; phylum Arthropoda; class Insecta; order Hymenoptera; family Vespidae; genus Polistes; species Polistes dominula. The sequence continues at coordinate 3,001,126 of NW_028301152.1, read as the reverse complement.
AGATATCTTTCAAGCTGTTATTACTCTTTCTTCTTAGATTTTTGTTTCTCTACAAATAAGATTAAATAAGCGATGGTAAATAAAATTTCATAAAAATCGCTATGAAAAGTAATCAAAACGTATATCATATACATATCCTTTCGTGTTAGATTGCTTTACAAACAATACGAAAGAGAACACGTTTTTACTAGTTATTTTCTAATCTTTTGTGATTTTCTTACTGCTTATTTTATCATTGATTGTGAGAAAGATTTACTCGTGATATTTAAAATATCATTCTTAAAAAATTAAAACAACAATTTGCAAATAATAATCTTTAATAATTTCAAACACACCATTAATGGATAAAAAGGATAATTTTATTTCTTATTTATTATTAAATGTAATTTATATTACTTTTCGCTAAATTAATTACTAGTCAACCTTATATTATTTATTAACTGTAGGAAAATTATTTAAATGATTCATGCATTAAGGAAAACAGAAAACGCATTGTACTTGCGTCCTGTTATCGAGATGTAAAGTCTAGAGAACAACGTGAGCGGTATCCTAATTTCATTGAAATGCAGTTTCACCGCGAACGTAACTCGTTCCTTCTGGTTGTTATTGCAAAACTATTCTCTTTCGTAGAATCGATCGCAAGTGGGTTTAATACATCTCGATGTCTCTTTCTCTTTCTATCTTGTTGTATTACGAAGGTAAGAGTTAAAGCTTCTAGGTATTCTAGGAGTGTAAGAACGAGTCTTTTCTTTCTCTTTTCTTCCTATTTCTTTCTCTTTCTTTCTTTCTTTATTTTCCCTCTCTTTCTCTCTTTCTTTTGCCGGTTTCTCCGCTTAGTCGGTCTCCGGTTTGCTTTGGCTATAATTACGCTTTTCCTTTACTAACAAGTGGGCGCCTATTTTTGTGGAGAGGTTGTGAACGTAAAAGCGCATCTCCTTGATGACGTGACTCGTTCATTCATTATACACATCACAGCTGCGTAGGAGGGTCGATCGGATATAAACATCGAACGTAAAATTATCATGACCACCACTCTTATTCTAAAGATCCTTTTATATATGTATTTTTATCTACATGAATATATATTTTCGATCATAGAGGAAATTTTTGTTTGAAACGTCATAACGTTTTTTTTTCTTTTTTTTTTTCATCGACTTAAAGAAACAAAAATTAAATCAATCAACTTGACATTCTAGTCAGAAAAAATAATGTCGTAGTAACGGTAACACTTGTTCTTTAAAAATAAACTCGCGGAAACCGGTTTCCATAAATTGTTCTAAATGGTATAATATATTATATTAGATGTTGCAGTTGATTCGATCCCATTTTTTAACAAATTTAGTATTTATTTACAAAATAATTATACGTTTGTTAATTGTTTAAAATAATTCCTATTATTTTTGATGATTTTAGGTCCATCTTTCGGGTAACCCATCAGCGAATAGAAGTCAAAAAACATTTTCATTTTCATTTATTCGTTTCTCGCGAATAGTGTTTTCTTTTAACATGACGTATCTCAAATAAATTAAAAAAGAAACATTTAACTTTTTTATATCAACTTTCCACGAAATACTTTTAAGATTATCTAGGCGACTTTTTTCAGTGTCAGACAATCCCATGTTTAAAATTGGTAGTTTGTTTTCGAAAAATTAAAAAAGAACAAATATTTATTATATTTAAATATACATAAAGCATCTTCTTTTTTTTTTTTGTTTTGTTAAATAAGAGTTTTATATTTGGTTATCTGATCGAGCAGAATTTTCTCGAATTTGACAACGTCAAAATATGTTCAATTTAATATAAATTGAAAGTTTTATTCACTTTGTTTTTATTTGTTGCATCTCTTTCTCTTTCTCTTTCTCTTTGAAGACTTTGAAATCATTCGTTTATATAAATATATCGAAAACGTACATAGGACACGCATTCAGCTAGTTAACTTTGCACGAAATTGATCGGAACTAATTCCACGGCGGTGAGTTGTAAGTATCCGTCCAACTGAAATGAACGAGGCCGACAACTTTCTCCCTTTGGCGCTTAAGAAAACGGTTCGATGCTCGAAACGCGATCGTTCGAGAGCGGTCTCGGCGGCGGTGGACTCTTTCACCGTTTCGTCGGACATTTTATATATATATATATATACATTGTTTTTTATTTATTTCTTTTGCAAATTCTTACGCTCAATATCATTTAATTATCTTGGAAGGAAAGAAAGAAAGCATAAAAAAAAGATATAATAATAATAATAATAATTGTAATTATTAGAGAAAAATAACAAAATTGAAAGATTAATAAATAAAAATCAATCATCCGAGTGAAAGTCCTTTAGAAATACTATCAGATTTCTTGAGACGTTTTAAATAAATGAAAGTAACGTTTTGTTCGCGACAGAAAAGTAAAATTACTCGGATTAATCGTCGAATACTTGACCGAGAGAGAGAAAGAGAGAGAGAGAGAGAAGAGGAAAGAAGAACGATGAAGGAGACGCACGCGTGCGCATCAGGATTGCAAGGACCTTTCTTTCTTCTTCTTCTTCTTCTTCTTCTTCTTCTCCTCTTTCTTCTCTCTCTTTCTCTCTCTCTCTCTCCCACCCATCTTTTCTTCTTTTTCCTTCTCCTTCTCTGCATCGCGAAAGAGGAGGCTATTCCTTTCGTCTCCCCGATTAGTCGGCTAACGTCCTTTCTTTTCTTATTGCATTTCTCGTTCGAACCAGCTTGCCAGTTCGCTCGCCTAACCACCCTGCTATCGAACGGACGGAGAAACGCAACCGATGTGAGCGCGCGCGCGCGCGCGCATGGTACAGTGTGAGAAAAGAGAAAGAGAAAGATCGAACACCACTCGCAAAACTATTGGCATTTTCCATGAGTCAATCAGACGATGATGCACTGTTGTCCTCGTCTTCGTCTTCGTCTTCGTCTTCGTCTTCGTCGTAGTTGTAGTCGTAGTTATAGTCACAATCGTAGTCACCCTTTCTCTATTTTTCTCACTCTCTCGTTCTGCCCGGATGACGTTAGCGCATCTCATTTTGTGGGCGGATACCGCCTAGCGTGTGGGCCGCGGTTTCTCTCTAATGCCGTCTGCTAAACTGGGACGCTTCCTGGGTGTTATCCTCTCTATTCGTTCAACCCGTCTCGCAGCTTAGTCAAATCTTCTTCTATCTCTTTCTCTCTTTATCTTTCTTTCTTTTTTTTTTGTTTTCTATCCTCGTAAAATTTCGCGACACCGATTGTTTAAATCCTTCCTTTTTCGTTTCTTTTTGTTTTCTATTTCATATTCTTACACTATTTTATAACATAAAGTAGTTAATTTTTCTTTTGCATAATGTACTTATTTTGCTTGAAAATTTATGTTTTTTATTTAAAATTAAGTCCTTTAATTTTAAATCTTTTTGACTGATTTTATGTAACTGGTACAATGATCCAATTAAATGTAGATAACTTTTTACTAGATTAATTAATAAATAAAAATTTTTTAATAATTACAATTTTCGTAAAGTCTAATGAAACAAAGTAAATAATATAGAATTGTAGAATTCAAATGAATAATTTATAATTCATCATTTTTTATCAGTTTGAATATATTATTATTTTCTTTCCTGATTTGTTCCTTTTTACTTTCTATTTCTTCGTACGCATCGCAACGTGTACTCAAACGGAATTTGCCTATACTTAAAGATATTTTAGGTTTTTTTTTATTTTAATATTGTTAAGAGTAAAACACGACAACTAGCCGATAAACTTGTTCACGCGAATAGATACGGATATATTTGACCTCGTTCGTATATATAATTTTCGAGTTTTAAATCTTTTGCCATAGATAACTGTCAATGAATCGAGAGCATTCGACGATTCGATCTGGAAATACACGTAACATATCTAGCTTATTATTTTTTACTAGATATTCTCTTATCCTAATTTTAATTCGCTTTTCCTTTTCTTTTGACATCAATTAATGAATCGATAAAATACAATATTTAATGAGCATTTATATCTTATCTATTACGTGTTCATTCATCAGGGCTACTTCGGAACATCTGTAGGAAGTTTATAATCTATTCTAAATCATATAGAAATATATTATTGCAATGTTTTTATTTTAAGAACGAGATTTGTTAAGTATCTCAACTAGCTGGTAAATCTAGTTCGACTCTCTCGATCCGTTGATTTTGCGTCAATTCGACCGATCGCTTTCGTAACTGGATCGGTCGGTGATGATGGTAAAACACACAGACATATAAACACACGTATAAGAGTTTGAAGGCAGAGAGAGAAGAGAGAGAGAGAGAGAGAGAGAAAGAGAGAAAGAGAGAAGTATCACGAGGCTCGACTAAGTTGAGATTTATGGCTTCGTCTTATATTATATACTTGTGTATATATGTACGTACTTACTTACCGAGTGACTAGGAAGAGAAACGTGTGTCGTCACCTGCAACGCATTGCTCGGAGTAAAAGTATCATCGTCATTGGACGAATACCTTAAACCGTGGGATCCCGTTGCTCCTATACTCATTTATTTACAATCTTATTACAAATTCTATTCAATTATACCTTTTAACGTGTTATACGTCGGACTGATTTTCGTTGATTTCTTATTTGAACTTTGTGGGCAAAAATCTCAATTAACCTAAATAGAGAGTTCAAAGTGGAACGTATACGATCCATGCGATACGGAACGTGTAAAACTATTTTTTTTGTTTTGTTTTGTTTTTCTTTTTCCATCTTTCACCTTTTTTGCAACTTCGTAGAAATTGATTTCTCGGTGGACTTTAAAATAGACGATCCAGAGAAGAAGTTCGCACAGGTCACGGATATGCGAGCAAACTCGTCTCTACCGTAGATTTCTAGGCGGACTCAACACGGATTTCTCTGGTGGTATCTTTTCGATTTATCGCTTTGGCAACGGGTCGTCGAGCGGCGAAGAACCTCGCTCTCTCGTTATCGTTTCTCGTTGCTTGAAACTTGGCTCGTTGAAAATTTCATCGTTTGGTGCTTATCAAACGGAGTAATCATTCTTTTTCTTTCTCTCTCTCGCGTTGTTTCACGCGAATGATATTTCTTAAATTTTGTCTTTTTTTTTTTTTTTAGACATATAATTTATTTCTAGGGCAGTAATCATAAAAAAGTCGTTATAAAAAAAGTTTGACAAAATAAAAATGATTGTAAAAAGTTCTTGAAAATTATTCGCAAAAAAAATCATTATAGAAAATTATCTCGAAAAATCATCAAAAAATATAACACAGAGAGGTAAATCGCGAATATGATTATTATCATTCAGAAAAATCAATGAAAATTCGCTAATACAATTCGGTTATAAAACACATAATACAAATACTGTTACTTTAATTTGTAGGAATTTAAAGAAATAATGGAATGTGTATATCACGTGGAAGAAAGTAGAATGAAAAAGTGGTCGCGATCGTGAAAGGACGTTTACTGTGTAGTAGGGTGCGTCGACACCGAGTGAAGGGCGTCATAGTTGCGTCGCGACGACTCGGGCCGAGGGCGCGTTGCCCTGCTCGGATCCGACGCGCTCGATATTTGGCGAAAAGCTTCGTCCTCCTCTTCTTCCTCCTATTCCTCTTCTCACTTCATCTCATTCCATCCTACTCTACCCCACCTCAACTCAACTCAACTCACCCTCACCTCACCACACCACATCACACCACACTTCACCTAGCTCTTTAGGTTGCCTATCTCAACACGAGAGACAGAAAGAGAGAGAGAGAGAGAGGAAGAGAGAAAAGGACAGAAGGGGAAAAGAGAGAGAGGAGTGGGAGGGAGAGGGAGGTGATCGGATCGATATGCGTCGACGTACTACTATGGCCTGCTTTACAACGCGAGAGCACTGACCTCCAAGGTCGCTCTTACGCGGCTGCATGTGCCGTCGTCGTTCCAATCCCTCTCTCCTTTCCTCTCCTCTCTTGTGTACTCTTCTGCCACTTCTCTCCCCTCCTCTCCACTGTTCGTACGAAGGCAGCTTCCCCTCGAGCGCTTTTTGCGCGGGCATGAAAAAGAGATGGAGAGTGGGTTAAAGAGGATGAGAAAGAAAGGAGAGAGAGGAAGAAAGAGAGTGAGAGAGAGGGAGAGAGGATAGTGGTCCAGACTCTTCGTAGCCATGCCGCCGACCCTTCCGCAGCCTCCCGTCGTTATACCCGCGTTCCATGCAAGTGTATTCTACGTAGTGTTATTAAAGTTCAACAGTCGAAGGATTTACTATCAAACACAATCGATAATACGATTATTTAATTTTTATAAAAAATAATTATTCTTTTTTTTTTTTATTAATTAAATTAGCGATTTATTTCAATACGTTCATATGCCGTGAAATACGAAATATGAATGTTTAATTAATTAATAATAAATTAAGTAGTGTGTGTGTTATACAAAATGATTGTGATAATCCAATGGAATTTTATTTAAATTTTCCAATATCTTTTCTTCTTACGACTTCTTCAAAATGATTAGTTTAGTTTTATATATATATATAATAACTTCTTTTTTACATGCTTTTAATCGTGAGAATATTACGATCAAGGTTTTCTCTTTATCAATACATTACGCAAGTGAGCACGCAATACATTTGAAACGACATAAAATTTTTCATGATATTATATTAACTCTTATCATTGAGAAAAAGAACAGTAGTTGTAAAAAAGAAAAAGAAAAAGAAAAAAAAGAAAAATATCAAATAAAACGAGAAAGAAATATTACTGCGTGCCAGTGACTCTCTGAGTGAATGATTGTATGATCGACCGACAAGTATAATGTCATATGGGGCAAGGTCAATCGCGATCGATCAATTTCCGCGTTCTGTTTTACTTACTTGAACGTTTTCTTATACTTTTAATTAGAAATTAAATAATAAAAAAAAAAAGGTAAAAAACAGAGAAAAGAAAAATAGATAAATAGTGTGACCGATGCTAACAAGGACACGGCAATCATGTACAATCTCTGATTATTGTCAAACTTTTCACACTTGGTAGTGGTTCATGATGAATGTGCATTATGTGTCCTTGTTATAAAATTAATATAACATAGGTAATTCAGAAAAATAAACAAAATAAAAATAAAGTGAATTATAATTATACTTTATACAATAATAAACATGAGAAATAATGAAATAAATAAAAATATTTACTTCGTCGCAGATTCGATCCAGCGATATTAGGAATACACGACCGTGCCGCACTCGTTATGCTACCGAAGCAAACAAATATAAATAAACGTAAAAATTTATATAATATTTCTATCACTTTTTTTTCACAATTTTTAAAGGGTGCAATGTATATTCCTTCATAAATCACTAGAAGTGTGGAAAAAGTTTGACAAAAATCAGAGTTTGTACATAATTACCAGTGCTCTCTTATAAGACTAAAATGTTTCTCGCTGAAGATTTTTGAAGAAGCGAGAAGGAAGAAGGAAATTCGAGATGGGTTGGTTGGTTGTACGGTTGGTCGGTTGGTCGGTTGGTTGGTTAGTTAGTTGGTTCGTTCATTCGTTCGTTCGCTCGCTCGTTGTTTGCTAGAGTAGCAAACACGAAGGTGTTGGAGCATGTTAAATGGCGGAATTCGGGCGGAACGTGCGGTTTCTTCGTTGAAATTATAAAGAATGATGATGACACACGTGGCGCCTATGAAAAGCCGGCGCTAGTCTCGTAAGAAAGAAAGAGAAGAAAGAATAATAGAAAGAGGAAGGTTGATGGAGAGGGAGGGGTGTTCTGAGATATAGAATGAAAGAGGGAGAGTGTTACGGATAGATATCGAGAGCCGGCCGGTTCCTAATTCGGATATAGGTGTGTAATGATGTTATTTTTAGAAGTTTAGCGCCTTTTCACTCTCCGCTTGCTTTGGCCGAACGCCAGTAACGCTCGCGCGCCCGAACGGAGGCCATGCGAAACACGTGGAAGCATTGTGGGTCTTTTACGCATGCGCTTGCTCTGTCTCTTCATTTATACTCATCTTTCTTTCTCCTTTTTTCCCTCTCTCTCTCTCTCTCTCTTTCTTTTCTTTTCTTTTTTTTTATTATTTTTTTTATTTTCTTTTTTCTTATTTTTCCTCCCACCGGTAGTCTGTGAATTTAAGCGCGTCGACTAAGCGTTGGCGCCTTCCTCGTTCCTTTTTGCTTTTTCTGCTAATAAGAGTCGAACAGTTTCTTCGTGTATATGAAGTTCCTTGAGGACAACGAGTTTTTAAAAGTTTCATACTTTTTTCTTCTTCTATATCATCGGTTTTATGTCTTTTTTTTTGTTTTTGTTTTTGTTTTTTTTTTTTTTTTTTTTTTTATTGATTCACGCACGTGTTTCTTGATATATAATTGGAGTGATACATTTATCGAGACAAGTAATAAACGATTTCTAAACGTCGTGAAAAAACATTATACGCTCGTGAAAAATATGTTTATTTAATCGATACTTCTACGTTTTATTGTATCTAAACAACTAAACTTTAATGAATGTGCATATTATTAAATGAGTCCGCCGGTATAATTGATTTTTATCAAAAGCTTATAATTATAGTTAGACGTGATAGTTGTAATCCGATTAGAATAAATAAAGCGTGAATCGACGAGGCAAATCGTCGACACCTCGGTTTGTTTCCGTTCACACGAAATTCGTCGCGTTTACTTCGTCATTTCTTTTTTTTTCTTTCAGAATTCTCTGTTTTACGTAATGCTTTGGGTCAAAGTGGTCAGGGTGAGCGAAAATATAATATTGAATCGTGTATGCAAATCAATGCAAGTAGTTTCAATATTAAACACTATACTGTCCTAGTGTTAAATACAACGTGCACGTGTAAATAATCTCTTTTACATAAATATGATTTGAAAATTGAAGATTTAAAAATGTATTATCTTATTAATCGAATCATCGATCTTTTTACTTTAGATTACTGTCTAATTTGTATTTTTAGTCGGAAGTAGTTGATAAGACTTTTCTTAATGAAAAGAGGCCGAATATGAGTATCTGCGGAAGTAGAGAAAAGGATATGATTAGAGGAACGTACTTTGGTTTTGGCCTTGACAAAAGTCATCATTGTTCGTATCCGGGTTTGTCAAAGAGAGAAAAAGGAAAGAAGGAAGAGAGATGAAGAGAGTAATCTGGAGCAACCGGATTTCCAGCGATTGCGCGGAACGTCAGACGAGTACAGAAACAGTGTACGCCTACATATTCTCTATCTTCCTCTCTCTCTTCCTCTCTCTCTCTCTCTCTCCCATTGTCTTTCCTTATTCTTTGATCAGCACGTGGTATCGTTCGCCTTGTCAAAGGGTGTCCTTGCTTCTAACGGTTTGGTTCGTGACTCGTCTTGAACTCGAAAGAGTCGATTATGCGTTTGCCCTTGTAAACGACAGGAGTCTTCAGATAAAACATTATCGAACATCCGCCAAAAGACGATTAAGGCGCCATGTACTGGCCCGGACGTTGCTCAAAGTCTCATTTTTGGCTGTGCCAAGTAGTTCTCTCGTTGAGAAAGAATAAGAGAAGGAAAGCGAACGGTCAAACGATCGTTTCCGCTGTTTGCAGCTGACCTTCGCCTTGATCGTAAGAAGGGTCGAGGGAAGTGACTTGGCCAGTCAATTAACGGGCTTGACTGCGGTCTCTGAACTGCGGTTCAGTGATAATGACTTTTCGAAGTATTTTGAGTCGATCGCTTCGCACTTTAAAGAGTTTTTCGTTCATCGAGCGCTAAACAAATAATTATTTATTCATCAAAAGATTTCAATCGAATTAATATCATTTTATTTCTAAATTAAAATTGTTTGATCGTTGAAAATATTAACCCTTTTGCACTCCGCTGCCTCACCGTATTTATGAGACATCGTGATTCTAGTCTATCACTCCGATGTCTCAACGTATGAGACATTAAAGTTTATTAGTGATTACGGGGAATTGAGTTATTTCAGCACAACTTTTGGAGACATGCATGTTTTCCTGATGTTTTCTCTCAAAATAGCACAAGACATCGAATCAAAATATAGTAAAATAACAAAGATATATAAAAAAAAATGTCAGCGGGTTTTGTGTTCTAAGAGAATGCGAGACACGGTGCTCACGACGGTCCGAGAACTTTTTGGCGAAATTTGAGAAGAGCGATAAGAAGAATTTGTAGAAGAAAGGTTTTTATAGAAGCATATCTCGCATTTTATAGTGAGATTTATAATGCACAAAGAAATATTATTAAATAGCATCACATTTCAAATACAATGGAACACGCTCGCTTTTTTTTTTCAATGCAACGCTATTACACGCATAAATTCTCTTGGTAAATAAGTTCTTTTGGTAAAAGTTCTGTAGGTAAATATGTTCCTTGATGTCTACAGATTAATATAGGTCCAATATCATTAGAATCCGTTACTTGGTTCCAAAGTTATACTAAATAATACGAGAGTCTGTAAATGTGCCGTTTCTGCCGTGAAGTCGCGCGGAGTTGCTGCTACCCAGCATCGAAAGTAGTGCGGAGTGCAAAGGGTTAACTCTTTGCGGCACAAAATTTCAGATAATAAAATAACCCTATGTTGCATAGAGAAATTTGATTACGTTTTAAATTAAACAAAATTAGTATATTTTTTATAAAGGTATTACATAATGTAATAATGTAAAAATATAAAAAAAATAGTTAATAACCAATTGCTTTGCGTAGATAAGACGAAATATAAACTTATGAGCATGTGTAGCTATTGCAATAATATTTCGAGGTGGGACTAAAAATGTCCCGTACACCGTGCATTATGGTGTATCAAAAAGGTGTGGGACACTTTTAATCCCACCGAGCCACAAAGAATTAAAGGACACAACTAGTGGTGACCGTCTGAAAAAAAGATGATTTTAGAGAATTTTTTTTTTTTAAAGAAAACTACTACTTGAAATGTTTTAATGTTTGAAGGATATATTTATAGGATATTTAATAAATACGTGATAAAATTTTTGTGGACGTTTATTGGAAATTTTGCGTTTAAAGTTTAAGTTATTGATTTATAACGAATATATAATACTAATTATCTTATTGCTTTTCTGTTACAGAAGAAGATGAAGAAGTAGAAGTAGAAGCAGTTGAAGAAGAAGAAGAAGAAGAAGAAGTAGAAGAAGAAGAAGAAGAAGAAGATGAAGATGAAGATGAAGATGAAGATGAAGATGAAGATGAAGATGAAGAGGTCGACGTAGAGACGTATGAGAAGCCTAGTCAAGATGAACAAAAGCAGAAGAATCACTACAACTCATATTTACAACGATCACCGAACCCTAAAGAAAAGAAAAATACGATGGTAACAAATTGTAAACAAAAGAAAAGTATGGTGGTAACGACAACTCATGCACCGAAGCCACGAGGCAGGCCACCGACGAGTGCAAAACGAAAACGAAAAGCTACATCGAACGCTGTTTCAACAAATAACAAAAGAAAATGTACGAGAAACACTACTAGAGGAAGAATGACGAAAAATAATAAAGATGGCGCTCTTTCGAAAAATTCGACTGACGATGAGGCAGATAAGGACAAGCGACATATACATAATAACATGGAAAGACAGAGACGAGTCCAACTTAAGGATTATTTTGAAGGTCTTCGTAGTGCAGTACCTTCGCTTGAAAACAAGGAAAGAGCTGCTAAAGTGGTGATTCTTAATAGTGCTAAGCAATACGTTCAATATCTAAACAGTGAATTAAAAATTAAAAATAAAATGTTAGAAAGGTTAAGATATGAACAAGAGATGTTGATGAACCGTCTCAAATTCCTTAGATCTAATTTCGTTAGGATTCATCACGCAGATTAAATGGCAAAATAAAAGAAAAAGTGTCCAATCACTTACAAATTTCCATGTTACAAGTTCGCCTATATAAACATACATATATACATGTATGTATTTACATTTTCGTCACTACATGTTAACATTTATCAACATAGAAATGCAATTCGGTTAGACATGAAGATTAGAACGAAGAAGAGGACGACAACTATGATGAATTTTTCAGTTTTCCGACATGAAAGAGTTTTTGTTAAACTTTTTCATTTATTCCTGATTATTTATTGAGGAAGGAGATCGTCATGAATTGACAATGAATACTACGATTGGATACTAGTAAAGGTTTATGACAAACCACCACGACTACGCGCCTGCAATTTTTGTGGAGAAACAAAAGTACATGGAGAAAACATCTTTTTTTCTTTTTATTAAAAGAAAAAATGCGAACGTTGAAAGATCCAGAAGAAGATGTCTTCACAAGAAGTTTTCGCTTCATTTTTATTATTTGGAAAATAGTTATAAAAAATAATCGCGAAATAGATAGGAAAACACGAGAAATGTAATGGATGAAGGTTAACGATAGGCAAAGCACATCCAAGAATTTACATGATTTAGACGTATTTTGTACTTTTTTATTTATAACTTTGCTTCGCGTATCGTTCCTTATGAAAACAAAAATCGACATAAAGGTAGATAGATAGAGTAGAAAAAGTGAGAAAGAGATAAGTAGGATAGATAGATAGAGATAGAGAGAGAGAGAGAAAGAGAGAAAGAGAGAGAACGTGAGCATGAGCGAGAGCGAGAAAGAAAAAGAAAGATAAAGATAAAGATGTACGTGAATACGATTAATCCGCATCTCGATGTTCCTCGTTGGGAGTGTCTTGTTCATTTTTAAAAAAGGCGCTACGTTTGTTAACTTTTTTCTCTGAAAACATTCTGCTCACCCACAGACTCCACAATTTTATACTATATTCGCCGGACTAATAAATACAACAGTTGGTACGTATGCCATCCTCTCGGTAAGTCCGCGAATATTTTTTTAACACGTGCGCCAAAACGTGATCCCAAACAAAAAAAAAAACAAAAAGAGGAAAAAACAAAATAGAAGAAGAAGCGAAGAGGAATAAAATCTTTCGTCTAATGATCAAGATGATAAGGGAACATATTTGTGCATTACGATGCGGTCTTGCACACAGGCGTGTATTTTAAAATGCCAATATTGATGAACGTCACTTTATGCGACTAGTTTTAATTTCCCTAGTTTAACGACGTAGGTAAAGCGTACAGTTTAGGAGTACGAAGAGAACGAGGAGACTTATTAGGATTGTTATTAGTCAAACGTTTCTTACCGGTTAATTTCTTCCCTTTTAATTTCATCGTTTCTTTACTCCTCGTAATTGGAGTTGTGATACGTCGAATTTATCTATTAAGTGTATACAAATATGAATACAAATCGATTTTAGTCAGCTCTAGCTTTTATTCTGCTGATATTAGAGAATTTTGATTATTTATGGGAAGGGACAATCCGGTTAAGAAATTTTCATACTACTTTATTAATCCTCTTTAAGTTGTTCGAAATAAAATCTCGAATATATTATTATCATTACTTTTTTTTTTTCATTGATTTATTTATCTTTGCAAATAAATAAATCTTTGTCTTTATTCTCTTCATAATAGGAGATTCATATTGTTCTATAAAAAAAAAGATTTTCACTCATATCCAAGATGCTAAACACGTAATCATTATCCTCGTTCTCTTTGACAATTAAGAAAAGTCAAAAAAAAAAAAATAAACGCAAATAGTAAATCGATCTTCTATCAATGACTTTTTCAAGATGATGTGTGATTTAGATGTGTTATTTATTTTTAGAGGAAAAAGTATAAGAGAATTAGGGAAGGTCAAAGTAAAATATCGTTTCATAGATAAAAATTAGATTTCTGCACTTAATTAATTCATATCATCTCGACGGATTTTCAATTTTTTCACTCTTTTTCTTTTTTTTTTTCTTTTTTTATCTTAGTTGTTATTTTTCACTCGATGGACCATCCGAAATCTTTACTGGAACACCACCCACACATCATACGTTTCTTATTTTACACTTGTTCTATATTTTTTTTTTTTTTATGCAATATCATCTCTTCTGAAAAAAGTTCAGAAAAAAAAAAGGAAGAAAGATGGATAAAGACATTTTTATAAATATAATTGTCTTATGCATACACACTGATAGATACAAACACACATATACAATATATATCTCGATCGATGTTTTTTGTAAGGGTGCAATAAAGTTAACAACAAATTGGAGATTCCAAACGAGAACTAACTGGATCCTATTTGTTTATGTTATTCTATATTAGCAATTTTAGGAATTAATTGTTATAACGATCGAGGTATATGTACTGATGGGTGTCGTAACCAGGATCGGAGATGGAAACGGGATCAAACGATTTTTTTTCTACACTTGGTCCCGTTCGCAAAATGAGTATCATTATCTTGATTTTGATTCCGTTGGGATGATATATATCCGTATGTGAAATGAATTTCTTTCACAAATTTTTGTAGTTACTTCTTTATCGTTTATTTTTGTTTTTTTCTTCGTAAAGTACATAAATAACGCGAAAAAGGAAATTTATTACAATTAGAAAGATATTTCGAATAATATTAAAGTACGCTTTTTAACGTATATATATATATATATATATGTATATATATATATGTATATACATACATTGTATATATATACACATTACATATAAATAACACGTGTAATATACATAGAAAGATTTCTAAACAAAAAATACATGTATATTAACATAAATTACTTTCATATATAAATATATATATGTTAGTATATATATCCATATATACTATCGTACGTAGATAAAAATATATATGCCTATATATATACGTATGTAGAATAGATTCTTAAGTGTGAATGTCGCAAAAAGAGATAGAGAGAGAGAGAGAGAGAGAGAAAGAGAGTGAAAGAGAAAGAAAGAATAGTGTGTGAGAGAAAGTAAAGAAAGATACATTAACTATTGACATCAATTATTAGTTCGCGGTATGCATTAATTAATATTATCATTATTATCGGTTTTTAGTTAATTATTTTGTTCATCATGCTATCGCTAATTATATCAATACGATTATTATTTACTACTAATTATCGAGTCATGGTGGTATAAGCGATTGTGCTAATCCTATAAGATTTTCAGGGGAGAAAAATATATAATATTAATATGTTTATCGTATTAGATATTAAGAATTAACACGGTAAAAAAAACACACATAGTGAACACACAAAAATGTACAGACTTATGCACACACACATACCACACACCCCATATAGGTACATTCACACAGAAAAACAAACCGACAATTTATACACAACGATAGTAGATAAATTTGAAAAATGGAAGAGAGCGTGATTCCCTTTTCAAAAGGGAAGGAGAAGATGCAACATAATGTGTTCATTACATTGTAGGTGACAGTATTTCTATATATATAATATATATATCTATATATATACAATACATATATTCATAAGCTTTTTACAAGAAATAAAAAAAATAAATAAAAAGAAATAAGGAAAGAAACGAGGAAAAGGACGACTGATTGTTTTCGGGGAAAGCTAACGTAATGTACGATATAAAAATAGGTATATTTACACATGTGCGCACACACACACACACACACACATACGTACACATACAGATAATATACATCAATCCTTATTACGCATACATATAGGCGATAGAATAAAAAAGAAAGAGAGGCATAGATAAATAATAAAGAAAAGGCCAGGTGTAGACTGGAATAAATAATGTTAGTGCTGTTAATGACTCGGAAAAGGATTAAAATTTAAGATGATGAAGGGTAATCGAGAATAGTTTCTTGGTGTGTTAAGGGACGGATGAATAGCAATAGAAAGAGAAGGACAAGGAGAAACGATTCGAGTGTGCACGTGCGTCATTAAATAAAGTCTCGAAAACTTTTGACATTAGTGACGTTTCATACATATGCTTACTACAATTACACATATACACACGGGTATACGTAAATTATGGGCTAATTATTGGTAGAAAACGAATTGCGACCTAAGTGCTTCGGATATTATACTAAAATACATACATACACATATACATACATATATATGTTACCGTTAAAACATGAAATCCGTTAGTTCGTAAAATAACCATCCAAATCATGAAATAACTATTCTAACTAGTTAAAGTATGAAAGAATTCAGAATTACATACTTCGGCTATGTAGTATAAGAATTCACGAGAGACCAGATTAGTTAAATTATGAAATCGAAATTAGATCCTTAGATTAGATTCGGTAGAACAGCACGACTAAATGAACATTGGTTTTTAAAGTATAGGAACAAATAAGAAGTAGATAATTATGAGAATTGTTGGAATAATAAAAATAGACTTTAACATTTAAATCGCTGCGTTATCCACAAACGTTTTGAACATACCTCGTAACCCGTACATGGGTAATGCTTAATATTGACTTCCTACCAAAAATTATTAATAGGTAATAAAAGGATATTTCATATAATATATAATAGGTCTCTGTGTGTTGAATCATTTTAAAAGAAATATAAAAACATGTTTTTTTTTTATTTTATTTTTTTTTTTTTTAAGAAAATTATTTTAAATAGAAAATTTCAAAATAGTCTATACACGAATTTGTGATTCTTCATTTTCTCTCAACTTTGATCAATTTAAATGACGTCTCTTGTTTGAGTAAAATAATGTACATGTGCATTTAAATCTTATTAAAGAAGCATTATTTCGAACGGTAATAGTATGCTTAAAACTTGTAGAATAAGATTTTGTTGACAATTGAAATTCCCAAAAAAAAAAGATTTAATAAGTTTGTTCTTTATTATTACTAGTTTATTATACTAATAAACGCCTTCGTTTTTTTTTTTCGACATTGCCAAAAATTTGGGGAAAATTTTTAACATATATATATATCACTCGTTATTACAGCATCCCATATAGTTTTTTTTTTGTTTTTTTTTTTTTAAACACAAAGAATACATTTTTAAATCTTAGATGTTTCACCCTCGACTACTGATTTTCACTTGAGTGTGTAAATCTCTCTGTGAATTTTGTTATGTATTTATTACAAGACTTCTTACACACTAAGAATAGATAGAAAGAAGGTGCAATATTTATTCACTAGAAGGGATATCATAATCTTATTGTTATAAGTCCACTTTTTATATAGCATTCCGAATCACTAAACGCGTTGCCTGACGAATATTTTCTTGTTTTTTCGCGTGATGGCTTAAATATCAATTTCATACTTTAATTATTCCCCTCTCATGAATTTATATATATATATATATATATATTACTTGTGGATATTTCATGAATAACCCGAATTATACATTTTAACGATAACATATATATATATGTATAAAATATATATATATATATATAACTTATACAGGACAAGTGTTTTTAATGGGCTGGCGGTTACAGCTTATAACAAGGGACGTAAAATGACGATAAAATAATTTGTTGCCGGGAAAAGGAATAAAAAAGAGGGTCTTTAAAATAATAAGTACCAAGCATTTACATAGAGTATATGATAAATAGATGCAGTTTGAATTTCGAAGGTAATATTTGAAAGAATCGCACCGACGCTTTTCATAAGCCGCGATCATTTTTTTCGCGGTCACTTGCACTTCGCTATATTTTTGAAAGACTATTGTACTTTATTCCACGTTAGAATGAAGAATTGTTGAGCTTTTTTAGAGAACAAGATAGAGGATCAGATTTGTATAATAAACATTGGATCTCACTCAGGATAATATTACGCGCCTTAAATCCGTATCTGTTCTTATTGTCGGTGAAATAAAAAGACAGAGAGGGAGAAAAAGAAAAATAAAAAAAAAAGCATACAAACACACACACACACAGACAGACACACGAGAAACTGTGGATATGAAAAAAAAGTAAGTTATAGTAGGTACACGTTATAATAGTTCGATTGCGTAGAAAAGAATATGACGTTTTAAGATGGAAATTCTAATGATAATGGGAAATGATCACTAAATTATCTTTCCACTAAATAGTAATTAATAATGTCGAAACGATTCGAAAGAGCAGCTTTGCAGTTTAAAGCTTCGCAGTAGCAATTCGTTGGCATCTTTCCCTTATTTTTTTCTTACTTTGGAAAACAAGATGAATCCTACCCTTTTTGTATCTGTGCCAGCAGCGATATTATCCACTTCTTCGCTAAGATTTTCATCGTAGCGCGCTAGGAAATGATATATCGGTCGTTCGAGAATTTTTATTACAATGTACTACTGGTATCTAGATAGATAGATAAATAGAAAGAAAGAAAGAAAGAAAGAAAGAAAATAATAGTTATCGTCTCGCGAAAGCTTCGAAAGATATTAATCAGTTTCACAATATAATTCTTCGAAGTAATTTATTTTATATTCTCTTACATTCGCTTTGCATTCTAAAGTGTTTTATATATATATATATATATATATATATATATATATATATATATATATATATATACATATAAAAGAAAGTAACAATAATTGCTCTGCGTCCATCTTTCTCGTTTCTTCTTCCACAAGTTCCACGCGTAAACGATGGTTTTTGCTATACAACTATTTCTGCTGACAAATTCCTCTCATCTAACTTTTCTTAAATCAACGAATAAAATCTTTTCATTATTTTAAATAAAGCAAAAGATTTTGTTCTTTACATGAAAATTACGAATATACATACATACATACATACATACATACATACATACACTTACTGCGCGCACACCACACACAAAGAGACACACATAACGTACATAGAGAGAGAGAGAGAGAGAGAGAGAGATAGAGAGAGAGATACACACACATGCTGTAATATATGTACATACGTGCATATAAACATATATAAATAAATATATATATATATAAGATATATATATATAGGATACGACTACAGGAAACTCGACTATGTATACCTCGCAATAGTGGTCGTCTATTATTTTTTTTTTTTTTTTTTTTTTTTTTGTAGATATAGATAAACCCTTAACGTTTATTTTCGTTTCGGTGATGCCCTTTCTTTCTTTGCTCCTTATTTTCTTCTTACATTTTTTTCCTCGTCTTTTTCCTTTTCTTCACTCGCTCGTGTGTTCGGCCTGTGAGTTCTCTGTATCGTGCCAAATCACGGGAGAAAGGAAGGCGAAGTAAAAGGGATATATGAAAGGGACGAGAGTTCGTTGTATATTGTCGGGTGTATTTTTCTCTCTTCCCTTCTTTGTTCTTCCTCTTCTTTTTCCTCTTATTCTTATTCTTCTTATTATTATTATTATTAATATTATTATTAATATTATTATTATTATTATTATTATAATTATAATTATAATTATTATTATTATTATTGGTCCCTTTTTCTTTATTTTTTTAATCGACTGGAGTTTTAGGCCTTCTCTTAGCAAAAACTTCTTCAACGGATTTTGCTCAGAGAGAAAGAGAGAAAGAAAGGGAGTGAATGAGAGAATGAAGTAATGTGAGAGAGAAAGAGAGAGAGAGAGAGAGAGGTAATGTAAGAGAGGGAGAGTGAGTGAGTTTATCCTGGCGGATTTTGGGGGATGTTTTATCATTATTTCATTTTTCTTTCTTTTTTTTTTTTTGCTTTTGACAACACAATTAATGTATAAACATATATATACATATATATATATATATATATATGTATCTATTCTTCTTTTCTCTCTCTTTGATAACAATTTAAATTTTAATTAGTGATCATCGATGCGTCCACATGATTTATTCGTGGAACTGATTAAATGTTCTCCTTTTTTAATATTTCAGTAAAAAAAATGAAGAAAAAAAAATGAAAAAAAAAAAGAAAAAAAATGAAAAAAATGAAAAAAAAAAATAATAATGATAATAAAAATGCATAAAATAGTTTATATGACTATTTTATTCGTGGACGCGTCGATAGATTTCCTAAGTGATTATAATCGTATCGATAAGGATTTTCGTATTGTTCAATTTATCTTAAAATAAATTACATACAAGGTTTATTATTACGTATATAAATTAGCAAAAAAAAAAAAAAAAGAAAAGCGAATGTGATGATTTTGTTTATAAATCTTTCTGTTTTTGTTTTTTTTTTTTTATATATATATATAAAATATAATAAAAATTGTAATAATCGTTCTTTCTTTTGATAGAAATTGAAACGTTGTTGATAAAATTGTATAATGTAAAAGAGTACAACGTTAAGAGTAACGTGAAACCGTTTCCGTTTCTTCGCTCTATAATTTTCACGCATTATCTTTTTTTTTTTTTTTGACCGATTCGATTTTTAAAACGATATAATGGAAAATGTGTAAACAATTATACAAAACTTGTTAAAAAAACATCATCAATTTTGTCATACCTCAGGATATGGATCCCCTTGATCCGCTGGTGTCTTGAACGAATAAAAAACGTACCTGCTAGTTATATAGACATTTTAAATATTAATAATAATAGATTATTGTAATGAGAGACGGAGGCGGTAAGAAAGTGAAGGCGCGTTTGAACAACGACGTGTGAATATTGGTTTAGAATTAATATCAGATATCGATAAAGGGGAAATTATCATTGCCATTAGCGATTAAAAGTAATAATAAATAACTGCAATGATCTTTTCCACAATTTCGATGAATTATAATATAATTATATATGTTATAGATACGATTCTATGATAGATATCTATCTATCATACATGATTCGTTAGGATTCGTTTCCATCGTAACTTATGATTACTTTTTATTTTCGTTTGTCGTTTTTGAATTTTTTACCAATCGTATATCTAACAAGACACGAGGCTAATCCGGCCTTTAATTTATTTTTATTTTTTTTCTTTACGTTATCTCCATTGACTTATTTCCTACTTACCGGATGCATTATCTACCAACTGAGAAAATTGTCTTCTCCTTTAAAGAAGTTAAACGTAAATCCTTTCCACTTTATCGTTGATTTTTTAGTTTTTTTTTCTTTTTCTTTTTTTCGTAGCTTCTTTTCGAGAAAATTGAAAATTTTTAGTTGAAACGACATTATTAAACTTGTGGAAACGAATCGTACGATTATTTTCTTTTTTTTTTTTTTTGTTGTTGTTGTATAAAAACGTGTATAATACACAAAATACATACATACATACATACATACATACATACATACATATGCATCTATGTATATCCCGTTACTCTCGGCCCGCGTAAGTCGTTGGCGGATATTATTCTTCATCTTCTTTTTTACTTGTTTTCAATTAAGAAAGCAGAGGTGAATGGTTATGATGATTAGCCTTCGCACGAGGGCTAATAAGAAATTAAACGACAAAAAAAAAAAAAGAAAGAAAAAAGAATAATAAAATAAAACATAAAACATTTTTAAGAATGATAGAGTTTTATAAAAAGTGTATATAAATAAATATATAGTTTGCTATACGAAACTGTGTATAGTTGTTCTGGACATTAATTAAAGTTAAAACGATGAAGGAACGTGAGAGAGAAGTAATAGTGGAAAAATAGGGTTGGAATGCAAATAAAAAAAAATTATTAGTCGTCGAGCAAACAAATTTCTGGATTTTGCGAAGGAACGCTCGATATTCGATTAATGACGATTGTTCACGTAACATTAGGTTTTTTATTCAGAGCAAAACAATATTTTTTATTTGTCCCTTTATTTTTATATGACGTTGCTACTGAGATAAATTGTAAGCGATAAATAAATAAACGAAAAGAAAAAAAAAAAAGAAAAAAAAAGAAGAAAATAAAATAGATAAAAAGAAATCAAGAAAAAATAGAACTTTTCTACGATGAAAAATAGTTGAGTATTTAATATATGACATCAAACACACACAATGAAAAACTTTTAAGGAAAAGCGTGAAATACCGATAAACAGAGAAAGAAAATAATGAGTGAGTGTGTGTGAGAGAGAGAGAGAGAGAGAGAGCGAGAGCGAGTACGAATTTACTTCTGAAGTGGGTGTTAAATTTCGAATAATTAAATAATAATAACAAATAATAACGTTATAGCGTACTATTACCCAGGCACATGGATTTTTTAACTGCGATATACGTGTATATGTATTATATACATACAGGTAGATCGATAGAATCTCTTATTTTTGCAAGAAAAAAACCCGTTTTAAAAATGAAAAATGCAAAAAATATATTGACGTTCACTCGACGACGAGAAATTACACGAAATAAAAATTGTCAACCGTTTTACTTATTCATTTTTCTTTCCTCATTATCATAATCAACGCTTGCTTATTCGCAAAACGTATTTTTCGGCTATTCCGAATTATTTTCTTTCCCTTTTCCTTTTGTTTTTTTTTTCTTCGCTTTAATGCAGTAACTCGTATTCATGATCGATCGGCGTACGAAGAAGAAGAAGCCGTGTGATTTTTTGTCGTGAGGAAAAAAAAAGCACCACTAAGAGACTTAGCCGCTTTAAATAAAAAGGGATCGTGTCGTTTCGTTTGCGCCTCGTTAGTCTATTAAAGTAAAGAAAAAGAATTTCTCATTCGAATATTACCGAACTGCTAAATCATGTATTGCCGCTTTAATAACCATTTTACAATATATTTCTCCTTTGTATATTTTTTTTTTTTTTTTTTAACTTTTCGACAATGGCGCACGGCGTAGGACTTTCGAGAGGGCTCGAACGCGTCGATCCCGTATTCATTGTACCTATATCTCGAACATTGTTAAATTAAAAATTAAAAATAAAATTTAATATGATTCCACTGAAAATCGTTTCTCGATTTATTCCAATCGAAATAACCAAGGATTGTTACTTTTTTTTTTTTTTTAAATTGTTTTTATCTATTTTTTCTTCTTTTCACGATAAACTTGCAAAAATTTGTGTTCGTTTGGAGTATTTCGAGCGGAGGTTTTAAAAACAGCCTAAAAAGTCATCCTTGTACAATTGCTACCGATATTATATACATAACTAATGATAATAATAATCTAATAAATAGGCACAAGCGCAAACAGATTAAATGGAATCGGTCGGTTGAGGCACAGTTCATAATTGCTGAGAGTATAAATAATTATATATGTATAACTATATGTATATATATATATGTATGTATATGTCTATGTATACATGTATATATACATACAGTTATAGTAAATGGAGAAGTAATATTTATGCAAGAAGTTAATAATATTTAGAAGTAATATTTATATCTCTACACTCACTATATCTACATTATATACAGCCCTCGCCGTTTTTTGTAGGATGGATTAGAAAAATGTATAGGTCGAATGATGATTAATTAAAAAGAAGATAAAAGCGAGAGGAAACATGGGAAATAATATTGCTTGTTTGTTGTACCATAATATTATAATAAGCTAAAAACTGAATGAAAGACATATGACAATTCTGTTGTACTTACATGTAAAACAAAACAAAACAAAACAAAAAAAGAAAAGAGAAAGAAATAAAGGAATTTTTTTCGTTGTTATATCGACGTTCCTCGTTATATAATATAGCGTGCGACAATGCATACAAAAAAAAAAAAAAAACAACTTCAAAATTCGTTTTAAAGAAAAATCGCGGATAAACCAAAAAGAAAAGAGGCGTGAATAAATTATTAAAAAAAACATATATATATATATATATATATATATATATATATATATCGTTTTTTGTTTATGCAAAATCAAATTTTATATTAAGATTGGGGTTGAAGGAATTGTATGGCCGTTCGTTTATTCGCTGACCTTTTTGATGATCTTGTAACGCGATCTTTTTTTGACGAAAAATCTGTTAAAAAGGATGTTCAATTATTATTACTACTATAATCACTATTATAAATTTCGTTTAAAAATCAGAAAGCGTAAGGAGTGAGAGAGAACGAGAGAGAGAGAGAGATAGAAAGAGAGAGACAGAGAAAAAGCAAGATTCTATAATTTGACTTTTTTTCTGGAAAGAGAGTAAGACAGTTCCTTCATGTTTATATTTCAAATTACCTTATTATATAAATAAAGTACTATATCATTTAATTTGCATTATCTCATAATTATTTGTTTTACCAACGTTACATAACCTTACATCGATCCCCATGTAATTAATATTATTGTTATTTCAGGAAATACATCGATCATGTGACATAATATGTATATAAGTAAATATTATTAATAACAGTCTACAATTCATTTATCAATAGTTGATTGAATTTTATCGTAATTCGTCTTGTTTTAATGTAAATATATTATGATGTATAGGTCAATGTTAAATTATATAATTCAGTTTAATTGTGGAAATTCAAGGTTTTACTGAAAATAACTAGACATTTTAAAGAGAAAAAAGAAAAACATATAATAAAAAGAAATTTATATTATATACTAAAATTAGTAGTTTTTAAAAATAACGATATTACATATATATTTAAAATAGGCGAGTGGGATTAAAGTATGAGATTGAAATTTGATCCATCTTTAAAGTCTGCTATTCTTTTTACATCAATGCTCATAATTATCCGTTTTTATCTTTTTCCGTACTTTAAGAACTAATGTTCTGTTAGTCATGCTGTTCTATCGGATCTAATCTATGGATGTCGGAACAAGTCAGTATAGTTATTTCGGGCTTTAGCTAGTCATTTCACGAATTAGCGGATTTCATAAAGTAACGCTGACATATCTATGTATAATACTTACGTAGGAGTATGGGCGTAGGTCCTCATTTAAGAATATTTAGTTATGACGTTTCGCAGTAAGATCAACGACCCAACGAGCCTTTATTTCGGCGGTTAAATTAATTCTACATCGTAAAGACCGATGTAACACTGCCTGTGGATGCAACGAGCGTAATATTGAAGTGCCTGACCAACGAGAGAACTTTAATGACGGTTTGTATAATGAGTAGGATGATATTGTAGATAATAAAAGTAATATACGATAATCAACGAGACAAAGAATTGACGATTAAACTGAAATTATCGCTCTTGAATTTTCAAATAAATTTCATTGATTTATTTTATTTTATTTTTTTTTTTTATCGTTCTTCTTCTTTTCCATTTTATATTTGATTTTATTTTCTGTTTATCTACTACATTTCGTGTGTCCTCGTAGAAGTTCTTTAATTCGGTTCGTACCGCGATTAGGCGATTAAATGTGAAAATTATGGAAAACAGTGGGCTAGGCCATCGTTATTTCGTCATTGCTAGTAAAATTGAACGACGAGCATCACACATCTCCCGAGTACTTCTATATTTACGTACATACATTTCTTCGATGGGATCGAGCAACGACGCAACCTTTGTTAGGCGTAAATTTAGCACACGAAGACTGTCACGATCGTTCATCGTCTTACGATCTATTACGAACCTTGTCTGATTTGCATCTTGTAAATGTCTTGCCAAATTATTTTAAACGTACTATCAAATTATTTTCGAATAAATTTGTGACAAATGATGGTAACTTTTGTAAAAGTTGTCTCGTATTATCATTATAATTATTATTATTATTGTTATTGTTATTATTATTATTATTATTATTATTATTATAATTATTATAAAGAATAAATTTATTTTTAGTCGTTATTATAAAGAAATATTTTTTTATCATCATTAGAAAGTTGAAGGATAGAAGGACAGAAACAAATAGTAAAATCGTTTCACGCTTCGATTACTGACCTGAATAAAGATAAAGGAAAACATCTATCTTATCTAAGAAAAGTTGCGAAAGATGCTGAATAGATAGCCTTCATCGACTTCGGTAAGAGATAATTCGATAGATCAGAGATACGCCAATGAGATTTCGAAAGTACGAGGGCAATGACTGATAGAATAATCAGTCCGTTACGTGGCACTTGCAATTGCGTCGGCTTTTCTTATCTCATCGTTCACTAATCCAAATGTTTTTAGCGGTAGAATCTTATGCCATTCACGGATTTCTTTGACCCTGACTTTTAATAACATGTTATGTTACGTGACATTTTAAATCCCTATATCGTTCTATATATATATATTATCTTTATATTATAATCAATTTATATACGTATATATAAAATTGTGTTTATATTGTATGTGTGTGTGTGTATTTTTATATTATTATGTAATTATTATATTTACTATATTCGATGTAATGTAAATCACATTTTTTTTTTGTAAATTGCATAATTAATTCAAGTCAATTAGAAAAATATTCGACCAATTTATTACTTCATAGTTTTAACTTGTTCATTTATTCAGGTAGTAGAAAACTCATTAGAATCACGATTGATAGTTCGAGGAAAAAAGGAAGAGAGACGTGAAAGAAATAGTTGCAAACATGAGGGGTTCGTTATCATTCCACCATCGCGTTGTACTTCGGAGATATGCCGAGTTTGTCTTCGTTCATGTCAAAACTTTACGAAAAGTATAACTTTTATCGAGGGAACTTTTATGAAAGCTGTTTTAACCGAACGATCCGTTAGTACACGAGGGCGACATTTTGATCAGTAAAATATTAAACGCCGAATATTTTACTAGTAGGAGGATAATTGATATTCAGCTCGCGTGACTAAAAGTGCGATGATAATTAAAACGTCTTGCATAAAGCGTCCGGCCGACGGTTTCGTTCATGGCGGAACGAATTCACGATTATTTCGATCACGTTCCCTTCCTCTCGAAATACATGTATATACATATATCCTATGAACGTATTTTTGTACGCTCCATGGTAACTGATTCACTCAGGGCTCTCTATAATTAAATTACGCCACATCGTTCGCGAGAAAATCGGTAAAATCGGAAATCGATCATTTATCCTTCGAACGAATGTAAATCAGTTTATAACTACGTTGCAAATGTTTTGACACGTTGCCAAGAAATTTAGTACGATTTGTTGTATCCCATAACAATGCTGTAAAAATTCATTGGATTTTCCCTCGAACAATTTTTTCGAACAGATAAAATCGTTAAACGTTAGTCGTTAATCGTGATGTAATCTGACGATAATTTCGAGATGTAATTCAAATTCGTTTAAATTGTTTGCCGGCATTTATCGATTCATTTATTTATTATCGAAGGCGAGAAAAAAACATATGAGTGAATAATAAAATACATATCGAAATGCAATTTGTAATATTGTGTTAACGATGAGATTGTGTCTGGCAATATTTTATAAAAGTTAAATAAAGATTTATTTTAAAATATGTGCTCGTTTTATTCTTTATATATATCACGCATTCATATAAATATGTACAAACAAGTTATCGATAAAATATGAGCTTTTGATGACTTCGAGTAAATGCATGCAACTGACCTCTAAGATCATTTATCCTGGATTTGAATAGTATGAGAGAGATAAAGGTAAAAATAAGCATAAACATACACATACATATAGGCATAGACATAATCATAGACAGATAATTTGCAAGCAAAGTCATCGATGACGTGGCATGAGAATGTGTTAAATCTAGTTTATTTCTGAAACGAATCGTTTCAATCACGATATATGCTTTTTTTAAAGAGTATATTAGAATAACCATAGATTTTCGACTAATTATTATAAATAACTTTCAACATTTTTATAATAATGAAACGACGAAATTTGTAAAAACAAATTATGATTGATAATAACCCTAGTAGCACAAAATATTGAATACATGTGTATTTAATATTAAAAAGACATTGAATCTCTATTTAATATTAAATACATAGGTATTCAATATTTTTCAATATTTTGTGCTATTAGGGAAGTTTCATGTATAATATAATAAGAAATTTTTTATTTCGTACGTGATGAAATAAAAGAGTTAATTTGTATTTGTTTATACGAATTACATCCTTAATATCGAGCATTGTATCATAGAAATTGATCTAGCATTTATCGTAAGAGGTGTGCTAAACTTGTCGCTTTTGTAATTCCCGTGGGTGTTAATAACATGAGCCGAGATACGTGTATACTGTATATACATACGTAATATAATGTAACGTCATTTTATAGGAATGTAAAATTCACTTTATCATATAATCAAAATTTGTTAAAAGTCTTGTTATACTTCTATTCAATATTATATTTTTATTTTATTATTCATTTACGTAACATTTTTCTGTTGTTCGCATATAAACTTAATGGTCCGTTTAATTTAATAATTGAAAAATTTTAATATTGAAGCTATAAAAAGAATTTTTTTAAATATTATAAATTATCATTTAACATAATATGGTTAATTAAAAACTTAAATAATTGTCAAATTTATATGAATAAAAAATATTTTGAATTAAAAATTAATTGAATTAATAATATTCATTGAAATGTTCTTTAAAATATTAATGTTTCTATTTGAAATTTACTGAATTGAATAAATGAATAAAAATGTTGTACTATTATGTATTATACGATGAATCTTTTATTTTGTTGATCTCTTTACTTAGCAAAAATATGATATATAATAATTATGACCATAATATAACTTTAAAATACGTAAATACGTGGGACAATGTTATACATGAATTTGAAAAGAAGCGCGCTTGATAATCGCGTGCCATCGAGAGTTTCGAATAAACGGAACGACCGGAATTGTATGGAGCGCTGGTCTGTAGACGCGCATGCGCAGTGAGTAAGATAGAAGATGTACAAGGCAGTAAACGAAAATGTCGCGAGTGCCGATATTAGTGATTTTGGGTTCAACTGGTTCAGGAAAATCTAAACTTGGAATTGAATTGGCTCGAAGATTCGGTGGAGAAATTATTTCGGCGGATAGTATGCAAGTAAGTGATTAAATATTTTCTTTTTCGACAATGCAATTCGACGACTGCATAGCAAGGTTATGTTTCTCCTGTAATTCGTTTCTTTGAGATTTTTGTTATCTTATTTTCTCATCTTTTCTCATTTTCTTCTCGTCGAACTAAGCTGCATTTTAAAAAGTAAGAAGTACTCTCATAAGAAATCCGAAATTGCTACTGTAATTTTGATTAGTAGGAACAACATTCTCCTCGTGAAGTAACAAGCGCGTGTCGATGACCGGAAACATATATAAATATGCGTGTGTGTATGCGTGTGCCTATATATGATAAGATACACGTTATGTGCGTATAAATATGAACGCGCTTTGATTTTTTTACCGTGTTGACATTCACATTTTGTTAGTTATGATATTATGCACTTACGATAATCTCCTTTTTTCCATTACTGTTTTTTTTTTTTGTATTTTTGTATTTTTTACTTTTCATTATTGCAAGGTAATAGTATTCGTGAGTGGGTTGAAATTTTTCTACGTTAAATTATTTGTGAATAAATTAGTTAGTACGACTGTTAAAATGTCATTTCTCATTATAATTTATTATCTTTAGATAGTTATCTATTATGAATTTTTATCTTACGACAATGTGAATGTTGTTGTTTGTTTTATCATGTTCGCATTATTGTTTTGTTGGTTGAGAAAATTTCGGATTTTTCCTAAATCCTACAAAAGGTTACTTTCTAATCTTAAGTTATTATAATCTCTCATAGATTTCTTTGCTTTGCTTTCGTTTCATCTTTTGAGGATACTCAAGCGTAACGTTTTCCGTTATTTGCTTGTGTGTTTAGGCACAGCCATGCGGAAGTGGCTCACTTGTAATTAGAAGTTAGTTCAAAAGACGTTTCTTCTCGTGAAACAAATGGTTGCTTGGATTAAACGTACGACTGCTTCTTGGCTTACCTAAACGTCTCTTAATGCGGAGTTTATTAATAATCACCATAAGAGTACTTCTACAGTTGTCATAACGTTCTTCGAGCTCATAAAGCTTTGAATATAATATTCATAAGCGGGCTTTAACTATTATTAGCTTACCTGGATAATAATCGCTTTTATGGGCTGATGTACTTAGAATAAATAATTTATTATTGAACGATATAGACGGATGATTTAAATATCAAACGTACGAGAGAACAGTCCTGAATAAAATATTAAAAAAGGAAAAGGTTGCTGTTAATTTGCATTGTTTATTAGTTTCTGATTTTTCGTTTTAAGGAGTTAAAGTTCATTTGAAATTAATGCTTATCTCATTTACAATTAATGTAGCAATAACGGCATTTTCTTTTTTCGTTATTTGTATTTACGTATATTATTAAAATCATGTATTTATGCATAATTATTTTTATTATTAAT
The DNA here is from genome assembly GCF_049000335.1 of Polistes dominula. Lineage (NCBI taxonomy): Eukaryota > Metazoa > Arthropoda > Insecta > Hymenoptera > Vespidae > Polistes > Polistes dominula. Next base: position 2,971,266 of record NW_028301152.1, on the reverse strand, counting down.
TTATAAATATGTAACTATTTGTTTCTTTTTCAATTTACAAACATTGTTTTGATTTGTATGGTAATCGTGCTATAACATTTTTCATTATTTCATTTTATTTTTAATTTTATAATATTTGAATCCTTCAATGTATGACAAATGATATGAATTCTACTAACATTTACGGTATTTAAAGAATAGAAATCATTGTCTATGTATATGCGTTTTAGTAGAACAATGATTTTTCTCGCGGAGCACGCACACCAGTAGCGAAGAATTTTGTTAAACATGTTACTTTTCGGTTTTCGTAACGTCACGAGACATCATACGCTCGAAGAATGTTTAATACCGTTTACGCCACACGTCTTTGAGAATTCTGACATGAAAGGACGCGAATACGTTGAAAACAGAATGGAATTTAGCCGTGAACTTGGTCGGTCGTTCGTCTTTTATTTTTCCTTCTCTTTTGACTCGCCTTTGTCAGCATTCGCATATCGCTGAAACGTCCAAATTGTTTGTACTTACTTCGATCGAGACCAAAATGTCAAGAGAAAAAACGAGAGAGAAAGAGAGAAAGAACAAACAAGGTCACACGTGGGAGTGTATGGATGATTCTCATTTTATTTATTTATTTATTTTTTTTTTTTTTTAATACCTTCAGATCTTTTTTGTTTATTTTCTTACAGAATTTCATTATGAGTAAAAGATAAAATTTGTTTGAAGTGCAAATACTTTTAAAGTATAGAAATAATAGAAAATATTTATTACTTTTTTTTTACAAATGATTTTTCCTAATTACATACACAAAAATGGATCTTATATTTTTGTTTAGTTAATTATGTCAGATTGATGCAAAAGTAATTGCGAATTTTTAGGTATTGAAGCTTATATTAAAGACATTATATCTGTTGAATGATTAACATAAAGAGCTCTTTTGCAACGTTTCGAGTTGTTTGACGTTTGTTTACTTCGATAATATTATTTAATTAATTAATTACAGAGTTAAGGAGACGTTCGCGATAATTCTCATCTTTAACCCTTTTGTTTTTATGAAATATTTATAATTAATGCTCAATTGTATTCCTTTCAATTGCATCTTTGTTAAAAACATAATTTACATTTTGATTTGTTTCTACTGTTGTTTACGTCCAAATTTCAAGACATATAATAAAATAGCGCGAATTTGTTTTTTTTTCTTTTTTTGTCAATAAAAAAAAGTTTCTAGTACTGATTTGGTTCTTTACATGATGTATTAACATGACCAGAATTAGATAATCTAGAATTAGATAGAATAATATAGATATATATATATATATATATATATATATATATATATATATATATATATATATAAACCTTAATTATTTTTCCAATATATATATAATTTTATTTTAAATTAGAAATAAATTAGTAGTAATTATTAAAAATATACAAGAAATCAAAACACGTGCTCATATGTTTCACCAAAAAAAATTAAACGTACAAATGTGTCTTATGTTTTTACAAGGGATTAATTTCTGTTCTCCTTTTTTTTTTTTTTTTTAATGTGATACTTTAAGTATCCTCGTATCGGATTTACTTCATTTTCAAGACGAACAGAAAGGTTGCGGATGAAATTCTTGTCAGAGTAGAAATTTTTCTTGATCGTTGGATATTTGTGAAACATAATACTTTAATTTTTCCACGTACGGTATCACTTTCACTGGAGGCATTTGAAAGGTTTCTAGCTCGTCTCTACCAAATCGTCTTCGAGTTCTCTCATATTCCTTCCACTTGTTATTTTACGAACTGTCGACACGTAACACAAGTACCGATGCTTGTACAGTACTAGAAAACTATCCTAATGAACGTTTTAGCAAAGTTGGTAATATATTTTAAAACTTATCTTTAACTAGTATCATGTAAGAGTTACATGTACGTTATCAAAGTTACGTTCGTAATTTGTCAATTCCATGAACGTTAGATTATATACGTGTGATAATAAAACATTCACATTTTATTTATTTATCTATCGTAGATAGAAGGTCACGATCATTTTTTTTTTTTTTGAATATATAAAACATATGCAGATAATAATGAAAAAATCTTTTAAATAAGAATTATTTCTAATTTTGATTTATTTAAACGATGTAAATGAAATCAAATCTTTGATTAGAAGTTAGTTAAACATTATTTACATTTTATTATTTTAATCATCTTTCAGAAATAATGTATTCCAGATAATATTAGAAAAATATGTATATAAACGTCTCATTTAGGTGTAAATGTTTTTTTCTTTACAATAATTTTTGGGTCATTCACCTGATCAGCGCAGGATTCTAACGTACGAGTTTATTCGCGTGCATAAATCACACTTTCTTTCCAAACCAGAAGAGCATTTTTGCGCAGTAGTCGATTTTTTTTTTGGTGCGACCATATGATTGCTCTTCTTCTTCTTCTTCTCCTTCTTCTTCTGATCGTATGCGCATACATAATTATAACGAGGAGGAGTAAATGGAGGAGGCCACGTGTACTCTTTTCGTCTGCCCACACGCGTGCCGAAAAAAGATATCTCTACAAATTTCCACGCGGACATAACGCCACGCCTGAAAACCTTCCCTTCTATTTCTTTCTTCTTTTTTTTTTTTTCTTTATTATTTTTCTCTTTTTTACTTTTTTTCTTCCACACAAAGAAAGATTTTGAACATACAGTAATAATCATATGGAAAATTTAACTTGACCAAATTGTCAAATAATTATGAATCCATACATTTTTTCGATATTACGATATATATATAGACTATCCTGAAAGATCATGACCAAACTTATACGATGTGTTAATGAGTGCTAAAGTAGGTCCAGGAAGTTTATAGAAATATTATGTCAGAAAATACTTTATTACAAGATTTTCAGAAAAGTGAAAGAAAGTGATGAATATCCATATGCAACCCTAACTTTGCATGTACTGTATCAAATTTTTTAATAAATTTATAAGTTAAGATCCGAAGCGACAAATTAATAGCAATTAATAAAAATTCTTACAGGATTTCATTTGTTTTACGAAAATGTGTTAGAAACTGAAATTCAATTTTGGGAATGCATTCAAAATATATTAAAATATAAACATTCTGTAGATGTACCTATTTTTGTTATATTATGATCATGAAAAGACCATTTCATATTATATTATCTGTTACAACTAATTACCCATATAAATATTATCTATTGAACATAAATTTTTCTTACATAATATGATCCACTTGTAAATTCGTTCTGAAATGTAATAATGTTATCATTTTCTTCAATACTTTTTTCTTATTTTATTTTCATATTTCCTTTTTTTTTTATTCTCATGGGAGACACGTTTCTGGCAAGACACCAGACGCCCCTGACAAGAATCTCTCATGGGGATGCTTCAACTGTCAAAATTTGATTTTGCGAGCGATGATTAATTGAATTACGTTTTATCTCTCTAAAAAAAAAAAAAAAAGAAAGAAAGAAAGAAAGAAAAAAACTTCATACGTTTGAGACATCTTGCGAATTAATTTCTTGCGATAAAAAGGACAGGAATTCGACATGGAAAGCATATAATTTATACGTCAGTTAGAGATGAGTATCGTGAAAGAATAGTCTTGTCAGTTTGAACAGAGTCTTTTCTCTTCGGGAGAACTCGTGAGATAGTATTTTATCCGACTTTAGCCAGCAGGCTATAAACGGTTAAGCGTTGTACGCATAGAATATTCAACGTGTAGAATTTTAATGTCGCGCTGAAGTTTCCTAGAAAATCGTATAACGTCATGGTTACTATTTTTCTCAAGAGAAGAATTTTTCTTTCGTCATTTTAATTCATCCATTTGTTCATTATCTACGATGTAAATTCCATATTTTAACGTATCTTTTTCCCAAACATTTGCTTTCTTTTTAATCGACTTATATTAAAATTCGAATCTTCAAATGATAATACTCAAGATATTCTGTTCTAATAAATTTACAGGATTATGGTTATGATATTATTAGATGGTGTACTTAAAAATGTTTTAAACGTTACTGATTTTCTACATTATACATATTTATCGTACACATTATATTCTCGAAATGACAATTATGAAATTTGTTAAATTTACTTAAGGAAAATTATATACGTCTAATGTAAAGTTGAATAAGATTATGAGGGAATAAGTAAGATAAAAAGAGAGAAGGTTAGAGGGGTGGGGGTGGGGAATAAATAGACACGAGAAAGTGAATGTTTTGCGCGAAACCTTCCATTAAACACGCGCCACAGGAGTTTAGCGGTGTTCGCGTAAGGGAGCATGAAAAGATAACAATTAGTTAACAATTTGTGGAACGGCCAAGCGTCTCGTAGTTCGCATAGTGGTATCTCGTTTTCTTGCTGGTACTGACAGAAAGGGTAATTGCTAACGGTTATAATATTAACCAGTAAGGATCTCTTTTACACTGGCTCTCCACGTGGAAAATGGAGCGTCACGATTAGATACTCGATCTTTAATAGATATTCTGCATACATGACGGGATAGATACTAATAGCTTGAAAAAGCAAGAAAATCGAAGAGAAGGAAAGCTGCTGCTGCTGCTGTTGCTGCTGGGTGATAACGATCCAATAAACTCTAACATTCTTTTTGTTTCATGTAATAGGTCGACTCGAACACCCACGTCGAGAAAATAGTTTTTATTTTTATGATAATCCCTTATCGTAAAAATGTATTTTATATTATAGATGCAATCAACTGAGGAAAAAGGAAAGATATAAGTTGATCGAATAAACTTTAATACTTATTAATAGTTATAGACTTTGTTAGGTAACTTAAACGTGGATAACATAAGTTAATTTAATTCGAAGATTTAGATACAAGAAAAATATTATCTTCATATTTATTCGATATTTTGTTACATTTTATATTTTCTAGTTGTTTTACAATGTGTTTTTAATGATTTATTTAACAGTAACAACTAGTATGATTAATATTATTTTATATTTTCTTTAATTTGTAAATCTAAAATGAAACCATGATATTTGGTAGTTTTATGTTAGGTAAATTATATGGTGTATTTAACTAATTGTTTGAGTACATATACTAATGTACATTAAAATTAAAGATTTTCATATTAAATAGAATATTTTTGGTTAGGTTGTTAGTTAAAAAATAATTAGATTATGAAGTGTTAAATTTATTAATGTTTGGGGAGAATCGATAAGGTGATGATTCATTTAATGTTTCATTTTTGAACATGTAATTGAAATTTTTGTTTCTTCTTATTTTTCGAGCGAGGCAAAAAAAGCAACTGAAATTTTCTTGTCGGCAAAGTATTCTTCTTTGACCTTAGTTTAATGACGCGTACCAAGAGAAAATATTTGATTATGAAAATTTGCCGACATTAATGTCCCGTTCCGAAACGTTTTGTGTACTTACTAGCCACGTTCTATGTTCAGGTCTAATGTCGAGAGCTGTAAATTAACGTGCACGCATACTTTTTAGTCATTTTATCGATACGAGAGTGTCATTCTCATATGTCTCTTTCAACATTATTTTTCATTAATCGATCAATATTACTTCTAAAAACAGTATTTTATAAGAAGATTAATAATAAAAATAAAAGGAAAAAAGAAACAACAGTTGAACAGTGAATCCTTCATTATTTATATTTTTTTTCATTTAAAAAATAATTATAAATAATGTAAAACTATACAAATGGTAATTTATATTTAGTATATACAGTAGAACCTTCAGTATCCGAATTAATAGGGGGACATAAAACTGTGTTCGAATGAAGTTATGTTTGTATGATAGAACAATATTTTTTATCATTAATGTGAATTTGTATTTAGAAAAAATTGATGTAATAATAATTCAAACAAGTTATACAACAATGAAATGTTTTTAATATAATTAATAAGAAATTTATTACAAATAAATAAGAAAGATAGAATATTATGCAAATAGTGGAGTATGCGAGTAGTAAAAGGTTCAAATACCAGATCTTTGGTTACTGGGAGTTCCACTATATCAAATTTGACATGAAACAGAAATTAATTTAATGAAATAAAAAAAAATAATAAAAAAATAAGATAGACGTATGAACATGCAACCGCGAAGTTGCATGCCATTATAAAAGATTAAAAATGAATTAACGTATAATAATATAATAAATCGAGTAATGATTATTTTCTTTCTTTCAATTTAATCAAATGTGTTAGTGATTTGAAAATAGATCTGTAGTATCGAGAAAACGTATAATTCATTGCAATTTTAAATAAACAGACAGACCTATATATCTATTGCACAATTAAGAAAATGAGTACGTGTCATTCTCGTTTTCGATTGACGAAGCGGTTTAAAACGAGGAATAGAAATAGTACGAATGTTGAAAACAACAAAATAAATATACCCGTTCGCGTGCGCGCGCGCGCGCGCGCGCGTATGCATACACACATCGGTCCTTTCTTTGCCCTTTAAATTCTCGTCTATCCAGGGGCGTGCCAATGTAATAGTGGAATGTTGAAGAACCCTGAAGGTACGCAACAACACGGCAAACACCTACTATTACTGTTGTTTCTATTTCTCTATTTCGTTTCTATTCGTTCTTGAATCAAGATGAAAAAATTTGATAGTCCTCGAATTCAAAATAACCAATTAAAATTTATCGAACGATTTGTTATACGAAATTTAACTATTACTAGTATTCACACATCGAACGAAAGTTATAATTTACATAGATTTTTGTTTTAATATACATATGTATACATGAGAGTAGATATATTTTTAATAGACATGCATTAATCAAATTTCATTCATTGTAATTATTTAGATTTATGTATGTTATGTCTAACATACATTTATGCATTTATTAACATATTTAATCTAATATGCTTTATAATAATAATAAATCACTATCTAATAAATTTAATATATTTGAAGTGTTAATTATATTTCACATTTATAGCGAGTGTCTCATAAAATTATACACCGTTATGTTTATTAGAATTTTGCTAGAAAACTATTGATATAATAGTATGTTACCGATTAATTATATATTTCATAAATTTAACTTGAAAGCTTTATTTATAACAAGCGAATTAAACATAACTATATATATTATATAGAAGATGTTTGTATCTTAAAATCATAAATGTTGATATAAGTGGTTGAAATTTAGGTTTCTTCAAACGATGCTCCGAAGGTCAACCATCCTTTTTTTTCTTCTTTTTTTTTTTTTTTGCTTTCTCGCAACTAATATCTATTTCGATCATAAATAGTGAAAGAGGATCCGCGCATCCTTCTTTGATTCTAACGTTATTTGAATTTTCGGTAATTTTTTGAAATAAAATTTCTAAAACGACGATAATTACAAAATTTTATAAAACGAAATGAAAAGAGACTAAGCATATATAGATACGGAGAGAAAAAGGGAGACTAAATTAGAACACACAATGTTCGACATACTTTAAACGATTGTTAAATAATCGAAAAAAATTATTTTGTTATCTAAAAGTACGGTGTATAAGCTCAAAACACCATTCTCTTTGAAATACACCGTTATACCAGGTCATTGTTCTTTATGAAAGTTCTTTTATTGATTGTTGTTTACATTAATTTCTGTAAGAATAAATTTCATTTATTTTGAATATTGTTTATCCTCGTTTTATATATACACATATGTATCCTTACAAGAAAGTAATATAAACAACAATTAATAAAAGAATTTTCATAAAAGACAAGGAGCCAGTTTAATGAAGGATTTCGAAGAGAAAAGGTACGTCGATTTTATACTTTGTACTTTTAGTCTACAATATATACATTTTTGTTTTCGATTAATTAAATATCATTTAATGTATATTTAATATATTGCTGTATTCTAATAATATTTAAGATTGTTTATAAATTAAACTATATTTGTTTTAACTTTCTAGGCCAGTGATGAATTTGAGTTAACAATTTTCATTTAATAAAATATGAAATTGTTTAATATTCGAAGTATATTAATAGATATGTAATTTTTAAATAAATGTATTTTGTTTTATTCTCATTTTAACAGGTATTCAACTGATTCTAATAAATACTGCTATTTTGTATCGCGTTTGCTCGAATTACGGTAAAAATCGAACTCAGCTGGTCACAGGAGAGGTTGGTACTCCGAAGTAACCGGTTTTAAATCCACGCTTCGATGACGGGAATTTACGATCTTCTTCGTCGACGTGGTCCTTAAGAGACTCGACTCAAATGCTATGCCAGACTTGCTGACTCGTTTCGATCATGTATTTTAAAAGGAAGATGTAGTTAGACTTCAATGTATTTTTTTTATTATTTACAATATAGAAAATATCGCTATACGATTATTATTTACGAATTTTCTTGATTTTTCAACGTTGATTAAATTAAATTCGAAATTTAAATCGTTTTCAAGTTATATCCATGATATGATGGAAAAAAATAGTTTACTCACCTTGACTTAAGAAAAATGATTTATTACAGTTTTTCTAACGAGAAAATCGAAGGAGAATAATTACATCCTTGTTTATCGGAATAGCAAAAGATACATATTCATTGATTCGACAGATATTCTCTTTATTATTATTGGTAAATAAAAACGATTTAAACATCGATTGTTATATTGATTTAAATATAGATAATTTTTTCTTTTCACGCAATAAATAATTCTTATTATGTAATCATAGTGTTAAAGGGCGAGGAAATATAATAAAAGGTGTTTACAAGACAAATTCTCAGATGTGTTAATTTTTACTTCTTCTCGTTTCAAACGATCTGCATTTTGCATAAGGAAACTTCAACGAATGTGCATAAATGTTTCTTAAGAAGTATACATGATACATAGGAAAATTACAAGTATATACGGAAAAAACGTTTCTTGAGATTTTCAATTATAGAATACATAATCTGTTCGATCGCATTTGGAATATAACTATATATTTATATTTTATTGAATATGACGTGTAATTATGTTAGGGGAATTTTATATTCTTAATATCTTTTTCTTGATATCAGTTCCGTGATAAGCTCGTTGAGTTTAAATAATTTAACATACCAGACAAGTATTGTTATTGCAATTCTAATGATGTAATAATGTAATCTAAGAAATAATAGATTTTAACCTTCATTTATGCATGAATGTATATATTCTTACTTGTCAAAAAACATGACTCTTCTTGACTCCAATGTTTCTAATTTTATAATATTTTTGTAAACGTTCCAAATATCAGTATATGCATTCACAGTTTTATAACTTTTGAATACTGTTGATATTATGCTATTCAAACAAGAGAAATTACCATTTACTTACATCTTAATTTGTTTTTAATCATGATGATTTACATTATACTTAAATCTGTTTTTGTGTAGGTGAATAAGGACCGCATAAAATAAATCTTACATAGAATACAAATTCCAAATTTCACGATGTAATTAGAAATTGAATTGAGTTCTTCTTGGTCACTAGTAGAAGATCTGTTACATAATTCATAATATTACTATCACTTACATTTTCAATAATATGGTAATAAAGTTGAGACGTTTTCTCGATTGAATTTCTATTAATTACACATTACGCAAATCTTACGGTAAAATAATCTTCGAAATATTTTATTTTTTATTATTTTTTATTTATATTATGCATTTTGATGAATATTTTTTAATATACTTCATACAAAAAGATCGAGAAAACAAGGAACGAATAAAAACAGGTTTGAGTGTATATCTTATTTTTTCTTACTATTTAATTATTTCAATCTGAATTTGTTCGATTTAAAAATAGATCAATTAATCTAATATGTTAATTGTAAATATTACAGTTAGTAAAACGATTCGTAATTATATTTCCTAAGATATGCAATTTCAAGAGAGTCTCTCGATGTTAATTGCATCGGTTAAAAGGAAACGAGAAAAACGCGTCATCGTTTTGATATCACATCGTTTTCCGAGAAGAGCTTATCGTACACTTATGATTAACGGCATAACGAGTCCTAATTCATTCTTACTTCGACGAGCCTAATGGCGGTTTTTTTTTTATCGCGTCTCACGGTTAGAATGTCGACTTATATAAGTCCGCAAATCTCAACTGTTATGTGATAATGTAATAACACATATAATCAAAGTGACTCTTTTGAGTTCTCGTGAAAAAGATTGCGTGAAGTTGAACAAAGTACAATCATTTCTCTCTCTCTCTTTTGTACGTTCTGTTACGCTCTCGTTATGTTGTGCTGAGATAAGTAACCGTGCTGATTCATCAGTAATAGCAATCACTTGGCGCCGGCTCTCATCTCGTGGTTTTTCCGTAACGATAGAAGACGTAAGAGCTTCGAGGAATGTACAAATGCTAATTTGATCTTCCTTGAAACATCGTTAAACCTTGCTTACGCGCGAATCTTACAGCCTTTTTTTTTTTTATAAAACTACTTGTACGATATGCATTTTTTATTTTTCACGATAAAAAAGAAATATAATAAATATTATTAAATGTTAAATAATGAACATTACATAATTAGCATGTGCAATACGTTACTTGTGTAATTTATTTTTATTCCGAATTTCAATTGCATAAACGATATATAAGGAAATGTAATTAAAAAAGATCCTGAGAAATATAGAATTAGATATATATATATATATATATATAGAATTTTGTTTACATTAATAAATTATATTTGTAGGTAGAGATAGGTAAATAGATTTGTATTCGAAGCAATGAAAAATTCAAAATCATTTAATCCAATAATTATTTAAGTCGATTGAGTCATTTATCTTATTCAATCTTTCTTATCTAATTGTGAAGCGGTAATCACGGGAAATAAGTCGAATCGAGTCAGGTTACCCGGACAGAACTATTTCTATCCGCTACGGAATCGATCCCATTCCACGAGGCGAAAACTTCAGTGGCAAGTATTTAGTTCAGTGTTGTTAGTACCGGTGCAACGAGAAAGTGGAAAGACGTTAATGAGAGTTCTTTTCTGGCATTTGCAAGCAAGTCTTTTCTCTTTTAGTGGTAATTTTGATGGCAACGTCGATGGTATTATTTAATGGGAGTGTGGGCGAGAACGAGTTAAATGCTTGAAGACTGAAATACGCATGGTTTTCGAGAGGTCATCGAACGTTCTAAAGCTTGAAACTTTTTTTTTTTTTTTTTCGAAACGCTGACTAATGGCAAATGTCGTTTTCTTTCGGTAGACAAACCGTCACACTTCCGTTAGATAATTTTTGACGAAGATCGATACCCCATTAATTACGATTTTTACCAGTTGAGTTTTTTTGCTTCGTTTTTCTTTCCTTTCCTTCTTGTCTCTCTTTTATTTATTTTTATTTTGCTTTTTTTTTTATTTTTGTTCTAATATCGTTCATCATTTTTATATATCAACGTTTTCTAGTTCTAATTTTTAACATTGTTCGAGCATCTCACATCGTCGGGGGATATTAAAAGAATACATTTTTATACATAATTTTAGAAAAGAAGAAAATAACTCGTTAATCTTCTAGGGATTTCGAAAGTAATAAATACTGTCTTTACCGTGTAATCATGTAAGGTATAATATTTTGAAAAGAATTAGTTTTGGAATAAATACTAAATTTGATTGCCTCATGGTATATATTGCAGAGAAGAGAATAGATATTGAAAATTGAATTTATAGTAAAAAGGATCGTTGTCCATGACAAAAAAAAAAAAGAGAGAGAGGTGGAAAAAGGAAATAATTAAATTAATTTCAAAAAAATATTTATTCATCTACTAGATGTTAGATATTTAATATATTTAATTAAACACATTAAATAGGATTTGAGATAGAAATAAGGATAAAATTATAATTAGAGATAAAAGAGAAAACAAAGAAAGAAAGAAAGAAGGTGAATGAAAGAATAATAAAGAGTAAAGAAAAATGTTGAATTTATCAAAGCATAGATCAGGATGTTGTATCCCGGAATTCGGAGTGGAAAACAATCGTCGTTACTCGATCATTGGCCGATCGTTGGCATTTGGATCGAGCACGTGAACGGGATTTCGAAGTGTTTCGTGATCAACGCGAAAGGATCACGTAGTCGATGACCTCTCTTCGGTGATTGCTCGCGCAATTGACACATCAAGGTCGCGCTCTTTCGGCCACCCAAGGTTATCTCTCTCGAGTAGTAATCTTTTTAATTCTCCTTGTTCGATCGAATAATTTTACACCTGCTAACTTTATATCTTGTCACACCTACGCTGTTTTTTTTTCTTCTTCTTTCTTTATTTTATGATCCTGTTAGTGCTCGTTACGTACGTGCGAGATTTTTTTTTTTTTTTTTTTCTTCTTTTTTAATTTTATTTTACAACTTTTAATCAAGTTTCTTTTATGTCATAATATAATAAGATCGTTAATTATTTATGGTATGCGAATTTTAATAATAATATAAGATAATTGAACGAATGATTCGTATAATCGTCTTTATTAATTTATTCATTCCTTCGAGACGGCGAAACACGAGTCTCGTGCGAGAGCAATTTAAATAAAACCCCTTTCGTGTACTGCTTTCCCACGTTCATCTCGTCTTTTTCATCTTCGTTTTTTTATTCAGTTCTATCGATTCTGTTTGAAGAAAAGATCCGATATGAGAATTTGAAAAGATTTTCTTTCGATAAATTTCCTCCGTACCTTTTATTTTTTTTTCTTTTTTTTTTTTTTAAGTTCATCGTAAGTAAACACGAATGAACGTCTATCGGCATGAATTATCCATATGTAATGGAACACGATTGGTACTTTTTCTCTGTATATGTTTGCACTTACGTCGATGTGATTCTCAAACTACTCTGTGGTGGCTAGCTTCGCAAATATGATTTAACGATGATTAATATTCATGTATCTAATAATAACTACGTACACACGCATACCACGCGTACGCGTTTTTAGAGATGAACGATGACAGCTTAATTCTTCTATATGGTTCGTGAATATTACGAGTTATGATTTAATAATTTAGTTCTTTTGTTGTCCTTACAACATATTATTATTATTCGATAGTTATTTTTTGTTGTACGATATTAAAATATTGTTATTCTGTTCTTTTTTTTTTTTTTCAATTTGACGAAGAACGTCTTTCCAAGAAGCTTGAACCGTAATGAATAAGTCATCATTTTTCTCGTTAATGTACGATGATTCGTCTTGCTATTTTTGCAATTAGCTTACTGTTAGTAAAGAAATATTCACGATGATACGGTGATTTTGTTGATGACAATATCATCTATGACATTTAACCACTTGGGTGGGCTAGTAAAGATCATTTTATATTCGTTAATAATGCTTCTTACGATCATTTTCTTATTTTTGAATAGATTTCGATTGATCGTATAGTCAGATAAATTAATATACATGAAAATATAAAGGACACGTTGTAGAAATGTTTATTTATTTCTTTTTTTTTTTTTTTCTTCACTTTATGTAATAGTTAGAAAAATGTTATTATTTGATTAACGATCAATTTATGCATTTAGTTAAAATCTGATTCTTACGAGACACGAAATTTCATCATATTTCAATTTCTATTTTGACGTTTATTACTCCTTTTGCTACAAAATAAGAATTTTTACGAGCAATTTAAGATTGAAAAGTTTGTCACTTAATTGGTGAGTATGAATCGAGTTGATCAGATACCAGCTTTAGAAGCTGGTAAAATGAAAAAAAAAAAAAAAAGAAAATAAAAAATTCGGATCGAATTGCATAACAGAAACTAGTGTCAGGAGGTCCGTCAAGGAGAACTGGGTTCGATGATAACCTTCTTGTGAAGTTTTAATTATGCTGATAGAATGAATGCGTGCTCACGACTACTATTTATTATTAATACCATTACTACTACTATTTTATTATTACCATAGTTTATACAAAAATCATGCGATTGATTTGTAAAAAAAATTCATTATAAAATATATAAATAATATTTTACAACTGATTCCATGGAGCAAAATAGAGTACGAAGATCCAAATATATTTTTGAAGTTATCTCATTTAAAGATCAGTGAATTTTCAATGTACGTAACGTGTGCAGGAGATATTTCAAGCGAGCGGCTTTCTCTTTGAGTGCTACTTCAATATCAGCCTCATTAGCAAGAATGAAAGGATAAGAAAAAAAAAAAAAAGAGAGAAAAAAGCGTCATTTGCTCCAGATAAATAATTTTTCGTACGATAAATAGATGGAGTGTTATAAAAAAATATATATATATATATATATTTGACGACACTTTTTCAAATAGGAAAATTTTGGTTTGCTTCCAAACGCCTTCACGTGACATCATCATCGTACTCGCCAACGAAGGTTTTTCGTACCGTCACATTTATATACATAGTAAATGGTAATTCTTAATGAGCCGTGCCAACGAAATTGATCGGTACACGAGGTTACCCACACGAGAAGCGATAAAACTGACGCAAATTCGAATTTGTTGTTTCGATGGCGATCTCCTGATTGGCCGATCTATCCGAGTTGATCCGACCCAATTAATGATTCGGTTAATTAGCTATTACGGCATCGAACGTTGTTCGAACGATTTGCTTGGATTTATCAATGAGTCCTAGTTTCATTCTCTCTCTTTCTCTTTCTCTTCCTCTTACAAACACACACACACACACATATATACGCGTGTATGAACGTAACACACTCGATCTCCAAAATTGGGCTCTCTTTTGCTCTGATTTAATACAAAATTGATTATCGTTCAATGCGATTACTCTTTCACCTTTCCACATAAATTTAATATCGATGATCTAAATTTATTCTTTAAATAAATTTTCTGCGTTATCTTAAATGACTAAATTATAGGATAGTTTTGTATACTTTAAACGTACGTTTCGATTTATTTTTTTTTTCTTAAGTTGATTTTATAAGAGAAAATTCGAATTGATTTTATTATAAAATAAAATGTTACATTTAAATATAATAAAACACGAATAATATGACATTGAAAGTTTGTAGAATAGAAAAAAATGTTTAAAAAAAAAAAATTCGATTTCGTCTTTGTTAGATAAGTATCGTTGATTTATAATTTCAACGAGACACGTCTCTTTAATTCTTTGGATATTTAAATACTCGCGGTGGAAGTAATCCACGTGGACGGCACGCGTCTAGTGTTTGTGATCATTGTGAATGAAATACTTTTCTTTTTTATCTAATGTGAATAACTTCTGGGATGGCCAACTTTATTATACATGCGATTGATCTTTTTCTGTCCTAAAAATGTGTCGCAAGATATCTATTTAACTTATTACCCGCCAAAGGTCTTTTTTAGGACGCAATTTCAATTTTTTTTTTTTTTTTTAATAAACTGAATTTTCAGAACGAAATAAATTAATATCATGAGATCATACCTCGTGGTTCATGAAAATATTAAAAATTCTCCGTATTTTATTTTAAATCAATAATTAATGATATAAAATAATTTTTATATTTAAATACAAAAAATATTATACAATTAATTTAATTCTTTTTTTTGCATTTTCGTATTGTGGCGAGTAACGGGTTAACCATGTGTCTTGCGTACTAATAGGTGATAATAGAGAGGGGGTATTAAATCAACATGATATTTTATTAATGTTTATTAATTAAAAAGTTGCTACAGAAAAAATACAAATTAAATTATAAATTTTTAATAATAAAATTAGTGGGATGTCTGAAATTGCATATTTTCATCCAAGCGTTCGTAATTTGATGTGTATCCAGACAAAAATAATGATAATGAATTTTTAGTGTGGTAATCAGTAAGTAGGGCACGTTGTTTAGTCTTCGTTAACTTTCAATATGAAATAGTCGATTTACATAAGTATGTAGATCAATAAGTATGGATTAAATAAAAGAAGAAAAGAAAAGAATCTCAAGGAACGATGAAAATTGAAACAATTGAAACAATTGCATACGTCACATACGTGCACATATGCGTTCTTAGTTTAAAAACAAATAAGATAAAAAATATATTTTTCAAAGTATACAAAATTTATAATATTTTTTTATATATAAATTATACATTTATTTAATCGTGTTATTGTTAGAGAGTCGTTCATGCAGTTGTGGAATATTGCTTATGTAGAATTTGTCGTTATCAAAGAAATATCATATATCAAATTAAAATGAAAGAAAACTGGTGTCGACGTTAAGACAAAATTTTCAAAAATATTTATCTGTTAGCAGCATGAAGTTCGACTTCGCGAGGACTAAATGAGAAACGCACTTCACTTTCACGCTAATTAGCATCGATTTAACTTCGCTAATGATCTCTTTTCTCTTTTTCTATTTTTTTTTTCGCCTTGTCTCGTTTCATATTATCAATTATACTGACGAACGTAAAACATTATTTTCTCTTGTTGAGATGATTTAAACGAAAGAGTCAAAAACGTGTAAAATTTACGCCGCCAACTTTTTATTATTATTAATGAACGTATAAAAAGAATATTCAAGGATTAATAAAATCACACGAGATCATACATTTTAATCGCGTTATATACACGATTTCGAATAAAGAATAAATTAAATAAGAGGATAATATAAATATTGCGTGTTGAAAGCTCATCTAACGAGATAACTAGCCTATACAATGTATTATTGTAATGAAGCATACACCTATGCTTTGAAATGATTACTTCTTTTATTCTTTTCCTTTTTTTTTTTTCATACTTTGATGAATATCGACAGTGATCGTCTTCTTCCGGTGCACTCGAATTGCACGCAATGAGAGTTGATAGAGATCTCTCGAGGACTCTTCTCGTAGATCCTTTGTCCCGATTCTTCGTAACATTTCGAAGCACCCTTCTTAAAGCAGTGCCTCTTATCCTTCACCGATCTCTTATCAGATCGCATTACTTTGACAAGTGAAACACTAATTCGTTCTTTTCTTTTCCGAATCACGTAGAAAATTATCATCTCGATTTTGACGCTTGCTTTCTTTCTGATCGATAAGAAGAGGTGTATAAACATAACAACAACAAAATACTAACAATAATAATAATGATAACGATGAGAAATTGTACGATCCGTACATATTTGATATTAAGTGCATAAAACGAAACAGCAAATGAAAGAGTTATAAATTATATACTTTTCTTATCGTTTTTGTCAAAGGAAAATTATGAGATATCACATAGTCTCTTTTATGTGTATTTAATAAGAGGTATATGTAAATATATATGTATACATATTACTACTTAAATCATATCTTTGACGTTTTGATTTTAGTATCATATCAATAATGACTTAGGTTATAGGTGATACGATTTACATTAGGAATTTGATTCCTTAGACGTGTAATTTTCATTTATCACTTTCTGTTATCTGTAAAAGGGTATAAATATTTCAAACTTCATTAAAATGAATGAAATTAATGTTAAATTCATGAAAATTACAAAAATCTTTTGTTTATATATATATAAAATTACATATTTTATATGCTTCTTTTTTTTCTAAGGGATATCATTTGAGTAACCTTACAATAGATATTTTTGTAGTTAAGAAAAAATACATAGAAGTAGAAGTATGTTGAAAAGAAAAAAGAGAGAGGGAGGAAGAGGAGGAAGAGGAGGAAGAGGAGGAGAAGGAGGAGGAGGAGGAGGAGGACCGGTTCTTCGAGTTGATAAGAGGATGACGTGAGAAACTCGAATACGATACGACGAAGGGTTGCGATTCTACCGGCGGATAAAGCGAGACGGGTAATCAACGGTGGAAAAAGGAAGGATAATCATGATGAGCGTATACTCAAGAGAAAGAGTGAGAAGGAGAGATCGTTTATATGCAACATCCCGTTCCTGGACCAGTTTTCGTACGCGCAGGTATCCTAAAACTATAGAGCGGCTGAAGCCACCAAGTTAGGTGGAATACTTAAAGAAAAGGTAGAGAAGTGCACCTTCTTCTCTCTTTAGGAGATCATCTTGTACTAACGTGCCACGGATTAATTTGCTTCTTTACCCAAAAGTTACCGCGCTGTTGGCTACTATTCCAGATATCATCCAAATTGTTGTTTTTTTTCCCCTCTCTTTTCGAAATGCGAAAAAGGGTGAATGGGCTTTGACCGGTCGTTAAGATAATTCTTCTTCGTGTAGATATTCTACTTGTTTTTTTTTTTCTTTTAGTTTAAGAATTTTCTGACGAATAAGCTGAGTTTTGTAATACAAAGGAAACGATTATAATTGCATCGTGAATATTATTATTCGAATGTAATGCCTATGAACGTATTTATGGATTAATTTGCTTAAAATTTGAATTTTAAAAATGAAGAATACGCTTATGATGTTTCAAAGATTGTACATTTATTTCTTCGTTTTATACGGTATAGCAAATGAATTTATTCTATTTTATTAATTTCATTGCAAGAAGATTAAATATATTTTTGTATTCTTTTCTTTTTATGTTTTTTTTTTTTTTTTTTTTTTGTGAAATATCATTATCTTAATCTTTCTTTTACGAGGAAACTCAGCATCGTAGCAATGCAAGATATGTATTCACGTAGCTGTGAATAATTACTTTAACGATCCCTCACTTAACTAACTTATCTTTTGATTAATCACAGATGCATGTCTATTCGTGCAATCGTCTCTGTCGCATTTATAGTCAACTTTCTTGCGTTCTGGTTTTTTTTTTCTCTGAGTTCGAGGTCGAGAAGATCGATCGATCTTAAACGACGTGATTCTCGATCAATTTGAAGTCTTTATCTATCTTTTTCTTTCCTTTCCATTTCTTTTTTTTTTTTTTTTTTCATACGGTCGTTAAAGCACTTTGGAAAACGTACGTACCGACAAAGGAAAGTCCGCATCATCGAGGATCTTCTTCAGCAGGCTTTCCAAGGAAGGCCTCCGAAATCTTTTCGTTATTTGCTCTGCAAGCTGGTTTTAAGAGTTTTTCGGTGCTCTTCACGGAGGTACTTCTTTCTTTCTTTCTTCCATCACGTCTTCGAATATTTTTTTCTTTTTTTTTTTTTTTAAATCTCTTTCTACAAACACAAAAATGAATTATATGACAAGCGTAAAATTATAAATTGCTAAAAAATATTTTTGTTAATTGTAAAAATTGAAATAGAATAATAAAAGCATATATTTAAGTACATACATATTTATCATTTCTATAATATATATTATGGAAATGATTAATATTCTATATATAATTATATTATTACTTATATATATATATATATATATATATATATATATATTCGGTAAAGTGTTTTCATATAAATAGTAAAACTTTAATAGTTCCTTTTTTTTTTTTTACAATCGTATTAAAAAACTTTATAGGAAAAAGTTGCAGTACTGCAGGGCATTGAGAGATCTAATGATTGTTAGAATTTTTTTTTTAAGATCATATTTTTTACAAGATTTGTAGGTCAACGTTGTTTTTTTTTTTTTTTTTTTTTAATGTAACTGTGTATATTTTTGTTTGCGATATTCTTATATAATGTGAAAAAAAAAACAAATAAAAACTATCTTCACGATCATATCATTCTAAACATATAATATTTATATTATGTATTTAAATATTCTTATAGACGTACGAGTTTTTTCTTGTTTATTTATTATTATAAAACATCAATCATATTTAATTTTTTTTTTTTCGAACATGGTTATTAAGCGATATTACGATTTAATCGAAAGCAAAAAGAAGAATTTGGAAGGGGAAATACATTGAAAATCTTAAAAGAACGAGTTGTAAGATTATAAATTGCTTTTTTTCGAGAGTTAGATCATCATTTCAAGTTTGGTAGAGCATAATGTACTTTCGATGAATATTAACACGTTGATGTACACTATTTTTTTTTTTTTCTTTAAAACTTCTTTAGAAACAATTTTTTCTTTTTAGTATTCTGTCGTTGAAGAAGTTAAATGTAATATAATAGTATTTATAATAGTAATTTAATACTAAATTAATATAAAATAAATCATAAAAATGTGACAGTTAGTTGGATCAACGTGTTAATAAATAAAATTGGACGTAAGATTGTAACGGGTCTTATAAAGATTCGCTAGAAAGAAACAAGAATCGGCTTTCCTTTGGATATCGTTGCTCCGGAAATCGCTGGATACACTTCGCAAGGCGTTCTTCGTAACATCTTGCGCGAGCTCGTTCCATTCCTTCGGCTAAATGTCCAGCGTTATTCGTGCCTAACATACTTATATCAACGTTTCCTGGTATAAGCTATTCTACCGTAAGAGTCTCTAACCAATTCTAATGCCTTAGCACCGATGAAGCCTCTCTACGCATAGCTATGCGTACCACCAAGTTTTCTACTGATTAAGCATTCAACGTGAATTTTTTTGGCTAATTTATTAGACCCCCTTCTCCTTTGTTCGTTTAACCTCGCTCATTCGGACTTTTGCCGAGTGAAACCGAAATGGTAAGCCGAATTAAGTAACTTTGGACTGAGAGAGACCCGAACGCTCCTAAATTTGACTTAATTTAAGTGCCGAGAATTCTAATCGATAGTTAGATACAAAAAGACTCGTCAGCTTAACCTCGCTTCGCCGGACGTTCGTCGAATGAAACCGAAATGGAAACCTGAATTTAGTAACTCTTATACTGGAAATCGAACGTTCACAAATTTGATTAAATTAAAATCCCGAGATTCGACTCGTTATTTCGATTTAAATCAATTTGTTAATCGTACAATTGATGTTTTTAATCATCATTTTCTATTTTCCCAAATATTCTTTCACAGATCTTACCGATGAGTGAACGTGTTAAAAGAAAATACGTCTAAAGATTTATCGTTTCTTCAAGAGAGATAAAAGCTTTCAGTTTCTATGAAATAAACACTTAACTTCTTTTATCGTTCGGTTTACTGTTACTTCTAATCAAGAAGGAGTTCACCGAGTGGAACGCTACTTCCAGCAGGAACGTTTCTTTTTAAATCTCTGCATCTTGCTAAATGTTACTCGCACTTTCTATTAATCACGTGCTTGATTTGTATCTCCTTTTATTTTCAGAAAATTAATTATACTCTTAACACTTCTAAAGCAACGATAATGTTATTCTAATCGGCAATCTTTAGTTTATTATCATATATTAGCATTAGTATTAATTAGTATTTAGATATTTTTTTCTTTACTACTCTTTCCCCCCCCCTTTTTTTTTATTATTATTTTGTGTATTCGACATTCGTACTTAATCGATAAAATAAATCGTTCGAGTTATGCTTTGTCTAGCGTAATGCCGCTTCTAATGATATAAGCAGGATAATCCTGGTATCATTATATCGTAAATCCTTGACGGAAAACGATTGGCATTGATGTATGTAACAAATGTCATCCGGACACGGTAACTTGCTAATCATAATCTATACTCTATCGTATTATGACCGATTAGAAAACATACGACGGAGTTGCTTGTTCGCGTGTGGAGGTCAGAAGATATCACGTAAAAAGAGGGGAGGGGGGAGAGGAAGAGATTAGAAGGAAGAAGTTGTACGATGTTTTCCGACAATATCCTAAGTCTTATAAATCATTTCTTTCAGCTATATTAAAGATTATTGATAATATTTAATATGGTATATAAATTGAAGACAGAATTGATATACAAAGTATCCCAAAAGTTATCTTATCGAACTAAAAAATTAACAATTATTTTCCAATGATATTTGGAATAGCGAAACCCTTTTTTAAACAATACTAATATATTAAAATGAAAATAAATATATTATAATTTTATTAATAAATATTGTCAGCTTCTTGGGTGATCGACCGTTTGTTATTTTTTTTTTTTATTATAGAAGATTACAGGACAGTTTATTATGTGTATCGATGTAAGATAGAAAAATCCTAGCATTGATCAAAAGTGTGCGTTTGTTCGTGTCCAGTTGGGATCAAGTAATTGACAGTCGAGAAAAGTATGGAAGATTCTACAGTTTGCTGTGTGTTTATGTATGTGTGAAATACGTAGTCATTTTGACGACGATGTGCATTTGTTTATAGAAGTGTGTATATATTAAGGGCCCAAATGGGAAATTACGGAAGTTGAATTCTTATAAAACGCGTGAAAGAATAAATGACTAAAGTTTTAGATTTTAAATTGTTTACAATATTGGTTTTTAATTTTGTTTTATTTCCTCGATATAAAAAGGTTCCTTTTCGGACGTATTATATGTAACTTTATTTCATTGTCTAATAATTTATTTTTCTTATTTTCATGAATTTTGTTCATTTGAAATCTCAATTATATGAAATTTTATAGACATAAAATGATTGAATAAAAATACAGTTTATCATTATTCGAAATCATAAATTTACTTTTATTAATTACTTGTCAGATATATAGTATTTTTTCTTCGTGCGAATAAACAAAGTTGAATGAACGTAGAAAATGACAGAGAAAGACATTCGATATTTTTCAATTTCTACAGTCCTATTATTTATTATTCCTTGCTGTAAGTTGAATCAAAACAAGTTAGAAGATATATAAGAGCGATTATTAAGTAGATTTAAGTAATGACGTTAAGCCAAAAAGAGATTACATTTTGCGTAATTGCCTCACCGATGTGCCGGTGGTTTTGATAATTGCTTCTTCTAACAGTGGGAGGTCTCCTTCACTCGGAGTTCCTTTAAGCGTTACAAATAAATCATCGTGCAGGATATTCTAAACGGGTGAACTTCCATCCTCTTTCATGGACCGTTAGAACAGCACGTTTCTCTATTTTATCTTTGATTGGACGGCTTGCCTTTCTTTTCCTAGTCGCCTAGTCCTTACTATTCTCTGTTCTCCTTTTCTTTCCTTTCACCTTTCCTCCCTCCCCGACCACACTTCCTCATCTTCTTCTTTTGCTTTTCTCTACATTACTCTCTGAGGCGACCTTGAGTCTGGGAAACGATTAGAGTCAAGCCTTCCTTCTCACCGTCTATTTTTAGTATCACGAATTAGGTCTCTCGCATAGTTTCGTACCGGCTTCTATCGTTCGGAATTTACGTATAATTACAAATTTTCTACGTGAAATGTCGGAATCGTATATAATGCAAATAATTATCTTTCTTCGTAATATTATTTATTTTTTTAACTGTAGAAACAGTAATGTATTTCGTCTATCTAACATTTATTCTTTATTATTTCATTAGAATGATTCAACGATTTATGGGTAACATTTGAACACGTTAATGAGAGAACCGATGTGTATCGATGCGAAATACATTTACAAGTTTTCTCAGGGAAAAAGGAACTTGGCGAAAGTTCGGTTATGACATTCGTTAAAAAAATGACTTCGTTAATTAATTATTTTTTAAACGACTATTTCGAAATATTTTCACACATATAGGCATAAGCATATCAGATATATACACACAGAGCTTATATATGGAAGTCTTTCGAGGGATACTTTATCGTTGGAAAGGAAAGTTAGTTGGTAAGGAAGGAAAGCTTTTCGATAGCCGTGAAACGATAATTCGCGAGTAAGAGAATCGTGGTTGAAATGGACTGCCTTGAGGTGATCGTCACGGAAGAGGGTCGACAACGTTCGCGTGCGTTTTCTTGAAAGTTAATATATTAGTTACGGGTGCGATAGTCCAACCACGACGACGACGACGACGACGACGACGACGACGACAACGACGACAACGACGACAGACAAACGTGTTAATAAATAACGTTCCTGACAGATCGGCTTACGGAATAGTGAAATATCGTAAGTCGATGATTAAATAAACTTATGCCATGCTCGAATGCTATTACACGAATGGGATAAGTTAGATACTTTTTTAGATCACTGACTTATTTATTAGATTGCCTTATCTTTTTCTCTCTCTTTTTCTCTCGTTATCTTTAACTATCGATTTTTCTTTTCGATTTTTGTTGTTGTTGTTATTTTTAAATCTCTCTTCTCTTCCTTTTGGAAATACAAGTTTTCATCTTACGGTCTGGAGACGCCGATTAAAATTTTGTCAACTTTTTTTTTCTTCCTTTAAGGGGTCTACCATAATTAGAATTTTCAAAAAATCGATTTTTTTTTTTTTTTTACATTTTTCGAAAGTATACATATTTACAAATATCATACTAAAATTTTATAAAGATCGAACCAGTGTAACTGTACTTTTTTGCGAGCTTTACCTTACTCCGCTCGGTTAGATACCGCGCGCTTTCTTGTTCACCGAAGAAGCTGCTATTTATCGTCCCTATTGTGGGGGTGGTTTCAGACAGAGAAAGAAATATATATATATATATACCTAACTGAAGATGATATAATATAGTTTATTAAATTATGATGATGTGATATTTCATAAATATTATCATAAAATCTCAACTGATAGCAACCCTCAGTATTCGTACTGTTCCGACTCTTGGTGCAAGTACAAGAAAGCTGTAAGAGACAAGACAGTTAAAAGTTTCAAACATCCTCCTGCTCTTGCAAGAGATGTTCAAGAAATTCTAAAACCATTCTACGAAGATTTAACAAAGCAAGAATTACTGACTTAATATTTATTAATATTTTTGTTAATATTTTTATTTTATCATTGTAAAAATCACACAATATCATTCGTCTTGCTAATTTATTATACAGTTTATGTATGTGTGTGTGTGTGTTTTTTTTTAATCAATTTATACCGTGCGATCGAACCATTTAAGGTAGGTAACGCTTTTGGATTTTGACTTTCACGAACTGAAGACTTTTTATTCACGATCAGGGAAAGTTTGTGCACGGTTTTCACAAGTTTGTCCTATCGCGATCGATAACTATGCAGAAACAAATGAAACAAACGATTCTGATTAAATTCATTAATTAATATATTTGATTAAAAATAAAATACGATAAGATAGATAAAGTGTTAAGGTTATACAACTAACTATTCTTAAGTGTTTGTTCAATTTGAGTATATTTTTAAGCATGTATATTTGATATACCTACAATAGATAAGACGAAGATGTAAATGAGAAAGTTATGGAAATGGTTAAGCTACGTGTCATAATGATTTATAATAGTATATATCTATCAAATTATCGATAAAAAAAAATGATAATATTCAATACCTCCTTTAACATGTCTAGATAAGTCAAAAGATCTGATACATTGGAATAAAATATCGTTCAGATAAATAATAGATCGATTGGGTGTAAAGTATAACGATATATATATATATATATACTACCAATTGGCAAACCTATCATTTCTATTGCGAAATTTTCTAATCCAATCTATAATGTATAATACTGATGTACAATGACGTCACAATTAGAAACGAATTCCCGGGCCTAGGCCGATGAGAAGAGGAGAAGTTTCTACATAGTGAAACGAAGTCGGGGACGTGTAAAGTAAAAGTCAAGGAACGGTTCTATTGTTGGAGATCGCTCGAGATCTTTCAACGTTGAGAGAGTACGAGCGACCCAGAGAGAATTCGGAGCGAGTGCGAGCCGGCTTCTCGTTGCGTTCCGTTAGCTGAACGAGTGCGCGAATATATATACACACACGCACACATATACATACATATATATATATGAGGTGAGCCAGCCAGTCGTATATACATACATACATACATACATACGTATAGTCGGTGGATGGAACAGGTTTTGAGAGAGGCTTTCGCTCCTCTCGCAGAAAAGGTGCCCTCAATGGTCTCACCGCCATCCTCTTCGATCTTTGCCACTTCTTCTATTCATTCACCGTTTTCACTCGACGTCTTATGATCGACGATGATCACCAAGATATCTTCGTCCTTGTGATAAATTTATCAAAAGCAACGTTACGTGTGGTATATAGCTAGTTCTGGACCTACTCTAAAGTTTCTT
Source organism: Polistes dominula (assembly GCF_049000335.1). NCBI lineage: Eukaryota > Metazoa > Arthropoda > Insecta > Hymenoptera > Vespidae > Polistes > Polistes dominula. The sequence goes on along the minus strand of NW_028301152.1, from coordinate 2,945,590 downwards.
ATTTAATATTTGATTTCTTTTGCTGAGATATACGTTTGGTTAGATTAATGTTGGCATGATCTATTAGAAATAGCTTGGCTATGTTGATGGAGAAAGACTGACATGATTAATTTTTTTTTCTTCTTTTTTTTTTTTTGTTTACCTATGTTAAGAATTTACTTATTTTAAACGAAAATTTATTATTTTATCTTGTATTTTCATTGTGCTTATAATAAATCCGACAAAAGTATGCATTATTTAAGATTAACATTTTTTTTTTAATAATTGTTACATTAAATAAGTATTGACACGAATTATTACAGATTTTTGCATTAGTAGTAAAAAAAAAAAAAAAGGCAATTGATATAACATACAATTACGATAAATTCGATAAAATGAATATTTTATTTCATTATATAATATTACATTCTTTTTATAGACGCTTAATGATAATATTACATAAATATTATTATTGATTAATAATCTGTCGTCGATAATTTATCTATGATATATACGTTTACGATTAAAAATAAAGATTTATGTAATCGATTATTAATTTTGTATATGAAAAGTTTCTTATGTCTCATATATAAGTAAAAATCTCTCTCTCTCTCTCTTATTTTCACCGTTTGGCGAACATACTTTGTAAAGAGATCCTGCGGATCGATTTAAGGTTCAATAGCGAACCGGTGGAATGCGGTCTCTCGAGTTCGGCGCGCGTGGAACGAGCTGGTCGCTCGTACTTCTTCTTCTTTTTCTTTCTTCTTCTTCTTCTTCTTCTTCTTCTTCCTCTTCTTCTTCTTCTTCCTCTTCTTCTTCTTCTTCTTCTTTGTATACCTTTACCGGCAGAAAATAAGAGTAACAGAGACTTATAGATGTGACTATATATAAAGGGTCGAAATTTCAGGTAAGGAAAATAAGAATAGTTTTGTTTTTGGGGGTTCAAACTGCGTTTGAGTTCATTCGCACGAAATCGTTTTCGTACTTTATTCTAGTCACAAAAGCTATGAAAAAGTATAAAGATCGAAGCGGAACGAAGGTTGAAGACCGCTTTAGAACGTCGGAAACCTGTTCAAAGATCGAAGACACGGCCGTTCCGGCTACATCTGGCGGCCGGATCGGAACGTTGAAAACCTGTTCCACACCGAGCTATGTCGTGTGTACGTAATGGAATGTTGAGTGTAAAGTCGAAATTCTCGTAATCGGAAACGTTCTTGGATTCTCGTTTATCCGTCTTAGTGATGCGCATCGAACTTGAACGGACGGAAGAGAAGGAAAGCTCTTCTTACCCTTTTTCTTTTTCCCCTCTTCTTCTTCTTCTTCTTCTTCTTCTTTTCTGATACATTTATGTTTTGCTTTTTTTCTATACCTTCGTAAACACCCGATCTGATGTTTTGATCCAAACGGAAAAATGTAATGTCGGAAATGAATGTTTCTTTTTTCTCATTTTTTATAATCAATTACTATTTATATTATACAGATTTTGGGCTATGTGGAAAATCTATGTGAAATATGTAAATGGGGGAGTCTATGTGAAAAGATTGAAATTACATTTTTTCGTACAAAGTTTCGTTCCTAAATATAAATCGTTGTTTAGGATTAATTTTTTCTTTTTTTTTTTAATGTTTTAGTATAATTTATTCATATTAACCTAATATCTAAGGTTTTCATTTGTTGTAAAGCTGTCGGATGTAGGGCTGTCGTTCAACATAGATGATATTTTAATAATGATAGAAATAGGTCCTCACTTTATTTGTATCTTGAGGCCATCGTCGCAAGATAAATATGATTGAGTGGAAAGATTTGACAGATGATTTATGATTCTATATACTGTCTTAGATAGATAAAAATATTTGTAATTGAAATAGTGATATTTAATACGATCTTTTTATTTACAAAAATCCAAATTATGTACATAAGATCGAGTTGGATACAATTATGTACGTAAGATGGTATGGACCAAATTCATATCAGAAAACTCTACCCTCTGTATTGATACAAGTGTTTATTTATTTTTGCACAGTCACTCGTAAGATTTCGAGATGTACGGTTCAAAGTTCTTTTACATTAATATTTTCTTAAACTTTAATAGTATCCAAAAATATACATATTATTATTTAGTATTAAATTTTGAAATTCAAACAGATTCAATTCAAACAGAGGTTGAAGTTATTCCAGAAATAACTATTTCAAATTGTTATATACCAATTTTGAATGAAGCTTTTACAAACGTCAATAAAAAGGTTTATAACTTGATGATTATAATCGTTCTCGTCTATATTTATTTTAATGTCGGTTCTTTAAAATCGATAGTATAATATAAAAATATTTTGGTTCTCTTAACCATACCGAAAACTCAAATCAACATAATAAGTATTTTCAACCCCTAGTTATGAATATAATCAAGTACCGAAGAAACCAAAATAAAAAAACAAGAGCAGACAAATATGAACTAAAGAGAGTTTCCATAAAAATAATGATAATAATAATAATAATAATCTTGAATTTTTCATTAAAACAAACGAGTTCGTTTTATCTACTTTCCATTGATTTCGATTTCATTATTTTGTTGATTATTATCATCACCAATTTAGCTTTTTGAAAACTCATAACTATATCGGATGTTTCGGTTAATTAGGTGATTTATCGAAACGGCCTTAACTCACTCATTCGCTGTCTTACACGTCGAAGGCGCACGCGCGTAACCTAATTAATAAAATTTACGCGGTAAGTAGCGAGGAGAAAATGAGATAGTAGTAATGTATATTATATATACCTTTATATCCTTCTATCCATAATATTTTCTACCCTCCGTCATTATCTTTTCAATTACGATAATCTAGACTTCATGTTAATCTGCAGGTGTATAAGTATCTGGATATCGTTACCGCCAAGGTGACCAAGGAAGAAAGGCAAATGGCGGTTCATCACATGCTGGACGTCGTTGATCCTCTCACCTATTTTTCCGTCATCGATTTCAGGGACAAGGCGCTACCAATTGTAATGAATTTATATTATCACATTATTTCTTATATTTTATTTTTATCCTTAAGATTAAGCAAAGCTTTAGATAATTAATTTGTTTTTCTTATTAATCTTTTTAACAATACGATCGCACGTCTACAAAATTTTGTTTTCTTAACCACTCGTTTTTTACCCGCTTGTATGGCATCGTAGATAAACTTATCTGAACGAAGCCGAGTTCTTTTTATTTATTTTTTTTGCAGTAGTAGCAGCAGCAGCAATCGTTTTATGAAAGACCTTGATATTTTTGCACCAATAAATTAGCCATGGTCTTTCTTGATGAAATACATAGCAATGACATAATCATTATTTTTTTATTTGTTATAAGTATTATTTATTTTTGATTTAAATAAGCTATTTAAATTATCGTATTGAAATAAATTATATCGTTAAAAGTAGACTGAAAATATTAAAGATTAATTATGTATGCTATTTTACAAATGAATTAACAATTTTAACCCTTTATGAGCCGAATTTTTATGATAAATAAAAGAACATTGTTGGAACTCAAAATCATCGATTATTAACTTATATATGCAAATGAAAAAAAAAATTTCCGGTTTAAACAATTTCATTACAATAAATTAAATATGTTACTTTCAGGTAACAACGGCCCATAAGGTCTTTCTTCACTTCTGCCTAGAAAAACTTAAGCATGAAATTCTACGAAGCAGTTTTCACTTGAAGTCAAATATAAATGTATTTTCTACTTTGAACATTTTATTTTCGGAATTTTTTTACAACCCGGTTTTTGTGCAGCGTCCTCTTTTGTCCGAAAAAAATTGGCCAATGTGCTACTTCATTTTTTAATGTAAGTACAGTACTTGGTCTTTTTTTATATTTTTTTGTAATTGTTTATCTACATTGGTGAAAACAGGACCTTCTTTTCTTTTTTTACGTATTCCTTGGTACTTCTAATATAAACAGGATGCAATTTTCATTTTAAATATCAATAATTTATATTGATTCTTGAGACTTATAGAATGCAATGAACAATCTCATTTATATAACAGCCAAGCTTTACACCACCGGTGTAAACTAAGTAAATATCTATGTTTTTCGTAAAAATCTATCCTTCTGGTATCTTTGAATCTTTTCCGCAAACAAAACTGATAAAAATGGTCAGGAATTGTTTGCTGCAACAAATTCCTCAACTTCTTCCACTATTCGATGATTGTTCAAACATTCGATACAAGTTTTATCCTAAATATACAGAAGATTCCTTTATGGGCCACTGTTACTTCAAAGTAACAGAACTTTATTATAAAAAAAAAAGAAGTAATAAAATGATATTTGAATTAAAAAAAAAATAAGTTTTTATAGATATTCAAACACAGAACTACTATATAGATAATTTTTTATTCGGTAAATATCGACAGAAATAAAAATAAAATAAAAAAAAGGTTTTGCTTGCTTTTACTGCTGACAGTTTATACAACATTTAGTTTGTTATTTTATGTTGATTATACTAGCGCAACTATCATGAATATGGTTCTAGTTGTTTCGGAGACATTATAAAATTTATTTGGTAAAATTTCGTAAAAAGAAATATGTTACCTGCAAGTAACATTGGCTCATAGAGGGTTAATAACTTGACAGATGTAGTAAAACTAATCATTAATTCATTCCTTGTATTAATCAACATTTTAATTAACTTTATTTTCCATATTTTTTACGATTAATACATTGAGTGCGGTGTCCCAATTTTGATATATTTTCAAAAAGATGATCACCAAGAGACAATCAGTATGCTTGAATGGAAAGTTTACTGTCAGTCTCTGGAGACTGACACATAGCACTCAACGTGTTAAAAGAGACGTAGCTTTGTTTTGTTTTGTTTTTTTTTTATAATTGAGTGTTTCGATTATTACACTTATTAAATAGATTACGAATCAATTTTTCTTTCGATCGATATAGGTGGAGAATTTAATATCAAATAAGAAGATCCCGATTATCGTCGGTGGTACGAATTATTACATAGAGTCATTACTTTGGAAAATACTTGTACCGAATTTGAAGGAGAAAAAGGATCAAGAGAGTAAGATTTTAAGTGACAATGACAGCAATAATGAAGATAGTGATGGCAACACTCAGCCAATGTTGGAAATAAGCAAATCGAAAGACGAATCTTCGTCTGAAAAGATCGACAGAAGGATGAGTACAAGTGAGGAGACGAAGGAGGAGACGAAGGAGGAGACGAAAGAGGAAACGAGAGTGGAGGAGATGAACAAGCAGACGAACGAGGTACTATATCGTAGATTGGTCGAAATTGATCCGGAAATGGCGCGAAGACTTCATCCTAATAATAGAAGGAAGATTATAAGGTGAGTGACATTTCGGTCTACTTCGTGTAACATCGTTTTTATCGATATTTCTTTCGAGTAGGTACATAGTTCACAGATCGACGTAAATATGGTTAAACAAAATTAGAGCTAAATGTATTAGTATTGATAATGACAAGAAAAATTCTTGTAATCTCTTAATTATCTTTTTTCCAACGTTTTGAAAAAATAACTTAAAGTAAATATTCTTTTTTTCTGTTTTCTTTTTTTTTCCCCCATTCGATTTGAACTTCACTTCGATAGCCAAGATTATGTAATGATTTTTTTTTTAACTGCGTCTTTTTTTTATTTTATTATTATTTTTTTTTTTACGTAAAGTGAAGAAGCCACGTGCGAGAATTTATAATATCGATATGTAAGAAATATATGTGTTTACTGGATTGATAACATACTCTGAGACACTTGAATTTCTATTATTTACATCTCGGTGATAGTAATGTCTCTGCTATTCGATTTTTATGAAAACTTCATAAATAAATGTACATTTCGTATTGTTCATTATATTAAAATGTAAAATCTTATTTTTTATTCAATTATTTGTTATTCTATCTATTTTGTTTCTTTTTTTAAATTATCGAAAATAATTTATTACGGTAGAATATTATTTTACTTCGATCGTTGTTCAACGTTTGAAGTAATACGTATTTTGTTATTTGTTAATTTATAACATTATTACGACGATTGAAAGAGGAATTGATCTATTTATTACGAAATTATCGTAATTAACAAAATAAATCGAGTATTGTCCTTGATATAGAAAAGTAGGGCCTGTGAACTGGTTAATTCCATGCCCTATTGTTCCACCTATTTGAATAATTAATCGGACGATTTCTATTGTGAAAGAAAACTTGTATCCAATAGAACTATAAGCTTATATTAACGATATCGAAGTCATTGCGTTTCTACATATCTTTAAATATTTATAGTTTCGAATCGGCTGTTAAATCAAGTATGAAAATAGACCAGATGAAATAGCAATAATTTGATCCTCAAAATATATTCTTTATATGCATATGTATGCATTAATATAGTTCAATTGCATGATTTTTCGATCAAAATGTATTGTTAAATACCTCGAACGACGAATTTACTTTAATTTTCTTATCGATTTCAAATCTACTCTAAATTTTTGGAGGATAATGATAACAGAACAAGTTAAACAATTGTATCAATCGAACCAGTCAATCTCCAATCAATACAGACAACGCATCTTATCTTTTCATAATATTTTATTGTAGTTCTTATTGAAATCGTTTTTTTTTTCATTCGTAAGCTTATCTCGAGATATCTATTTGAACGATCAAACTCGTAGACGAATTATTAGCAAATATCTGTTATCTCTCGTTTATAGATTAGTAGATTTTTACGTTAGATCGAGTATAGAAACGTTCCTACTATATATTATATGTGACTATTCTCGTTTGTCGAATAAAAAGATTTTTCATGGACTAATAATTCTTTTATTCGATAAACTACTTTGATATATGTATATACTTATTTACATGTCTTCTTCGTGCATGTTTGGTAAATGAACATAAACGTCATTAAATGGGCGAAAGTATCTTTCGTGTAATAGTCTCTCGCACGATCACACGTAAGATGCATGCTTCTTGATAACCATCGTGCTTTACGATAATGATCGACCATGGCCGAAGTGTCGAACTTCTCCTTCGATATACATTCGTAACGGGATAGAAACGAGGTCGATTATTTTATTTTACTCTTGGGAAACGTACCAATTTTGCGATTCATCTGCAGGCTAAGTTTCGAATTATACGATATAGAGAACGTGCGGATTAATTGTCGACTGTCGGCAGTCGGTAAATATCGCTTTCTTCTTATCTAAGTATATACGTGTTTCATATTCGATATTTGATAGACTCTAGATAGACATAATTGATACATCACGATAATGTTACGTTTTATTATAATAGAAACTTTCTTATTTCCTCGAAAGCTTAGAAAATATATTAGGTTGGCAACTAAGTCATTGCGGATTTTGTTTTACACCTAATTGTTTTTTGATCTTGAGCAAAGATCAGAAATTGAATGTACGTGGCATTACGACACTGCTTGACCGATAGCAAAAGGCCATCAACAACAAATGGACAACAAATATATATATATATATATATATTTCGTAATTATTTTATTCTGTTTGTATATTCATTTTACATCAACGAAGTAGATACTTGCATTATTTGTAAAATAGATTTTTGTGTTTTAAATTTACGTATACGTGTATATATGTAGGAGAGTTTTAAGTGTAGAAGAATAAACATAGATAAGCGGGTAGGCGACGAAAGAATAAAGGACAAAGGAACTGATAGTCGAAATAAAGAAAGACGGTGTGTGTGGTCTGTTCTTTGTAAGTTGTGTAAGTTAGTGATATCAATGCTATGTATATTGCATCGAATCGGACGTTGGGAAAATTCGAGAACGATGCGGATGGATATAAAGGGACGGGGATTGAATCGAAGGGCTGTTAGTAGATCAGTGGTAGTCCGTAGTAAGTCACAGTTGTATTAGAAATCGTCATCAGTCGTTATTAAGTTGCAAGAGTGCAGTTGCTTATCTCAATTGTTATCTTTGAAAGATTGTGAAGCTACTATTGTACTTTTTCTAATACCTATTGTAAATATATCTTATTAGTAGGATTAAACTGGGTGTATGTACACCTCGCACCTCTAACCTAAAACAAAAATCCCTACATATATATATATATATATATTGAAGTAGTTTCGTTAGGTGAAATAATGTATAAAATATTATATATTTATTATATATCTATGTTAAAAATGTTGTTATTGTTGTTGTTTTCGTTATTACGAAACGTATTTAAAATATTACCTTACAAATGTGTACAAGCAGCTTTCTTTTAAATTGAAAAGATAAAATAAGAGAGCAAATGAAAGAGTAACTCTTCCGAATTTGATCGATGAAAGTTTTTAAGTAAAATCGATTGTGGTGATGCTCGACGCTAACCAATTAGGCCGTCGAGAGGAAGAAGCCGATCGTTGCATTTCGACGTGGGCCACGCGCTTTCACAATACGATTTTGTGGTTTCCTTATGCAGCTGACTTCTCCAGGTTATATATATTCACGTGCACCGAAGGTAGTAGGAGCTTTTTATTCTCGTCTTGTATAATAGAAGAGATGTCGACCGAGTCGAAGAATAATCAATAGTCTCGACTAAACTTGGTATAGGTCATGAAAAAGATCCTTCCGTGTAAACGAGAAAGCGAAAGGACTAGGCAGCCAGCTGCGAGAACCTTTTCTTCTTTTATTAGTATTTCCTTCTTCATTCTTATTTCTACATATGTATATGTGTATATATATATGTACACACACATAAACTTTTGTTCGACAGATGTATACTAAAGCTTCGTTTCTTTTCTATATATTATGAAAAATGCGCTCTATTACAGTTGCTTCTAATTTTATCTTCACTTCGATCATCGTACAAGAAAATGTTACAATTGTTAAAGAAATTTTTTTTTTTTTTTTCTGAATATTTTCTTCTCTTTTTTCTTCTTCTATTCTTCGTAAGATAAATCTGTTTTTTTTTGCCTGCCTGTCGTTCTATTCTTCACGGCCCGTTGCGATTTTGTAAAAATTCTAGAATAGATCGCTAGTGAAATGTTTTGCGATATTTTAGAACATTTTTCTTTTTCTTTTATACACGCAAAGATACAAATTATGATAGATTATTGCGTTTTACAAGAATTGGATAGTTTAAACTATTATATAATAGAAGAGAGTGAAAAATCGTGTGGATAAATGTTTCTTTTCAGACGATCGTCCACGAAATGGTGCAATGTCGTGCATAATATTCGCGTGAGTACGCGATTAATATACTTTTTTGCGCTTTTTCCGCCCAAGATATGTAACAAATAATTTATTATCACGAGTAAATGGTTTGCATAAATACCATTCTTTTATTATAAAAAGTTTAGAGAAATCAACGAATATTTCTTATATTTTCATATTGTTGATATTTCTTTGCGTATTTCAACCCTTTGTGCTTTACGAACTTTTTTCTTATATATTAGATCGATTAATAATTCCATGCTATTTTGATTGTTTATTTGCTTAAAAAAAAAACCGCATGGAATTGTTAATCAACCTAATAGATAAATATACAAGTTTTATATAGTTATATAAAAAATAATAAAAATTATCTAATAAATTATTTAATTTGATTTATAAGTATTATTTTAATATACGTTTATTAAATATGGTCAGTCATTGGAATATTCGTAGCCGTTTCTACTATAAATTTAAAATAATTGATATTTGCTTGTAATGCAAAATTTTTATACATTTAAAGTTAATTTTAAGATTATTTACATATAGACATTTTGACATTTTAATTCAGGATACCCCCTTTAAGTCGATTATATAATTAATATACGTCAAACTTCGAATTAAACGTATTTCTACGTCGCATATTGAACGATAAATTCTAACTATAGCGAATTATTATTTTTGCACATATCAAATGACGATAGATTTATTTAGATATATGACTATTTAAGTACGTAAAATACGAATAAAATAGGTACTTTCCAATATATAATAAATTTTTCTTGAAACGAATAAAGTTTCGAATTTTAAGCACGAACTTTTTCACCGCTAAGTGTACCTTCTTTTATCGTACGTACATATGTACGTATGTATGTACATACAAACTGTATGTACGGAAGGTAATTTCATTCGTGGTTTGTAAACGAGTGTCGATATACTCAGGAAGAATGAAAAAATACATTACTTGAGTTGCTTTCACCACGATGGAAACGCAAAGTCATAACGTTAGCCTCGCCTCGCCCAGTTCATAAAAAATAATGCGTTAAAAGATGTGCATTATCAACAGCAAAACAAAAACTTGGCTGACTGTCAAGACGTAAAAATATTTGTAAGCTCTTTTACAAGATGACTTTTAAAATTGATCGAATATATTCAAGCGACTTGCTAAATGTATAATTAATAATGATGAGTTATTACATATGTATAAATAGTTATACATTAAATGTAACAACCCATTTGGTATGGAATAGGTGTTAATTAGAAAGATTTATATATAAATATCAATGCAAGTAAGTATAAGTTATTTTAAGTTACAAAGATGGAAAGCTATTTTAAAGGAACTAGATTATGTTTATTAATATCGATGTTAATTGTTATTGATGGAGGTTTGAGGGATGAAGACGTACAGGTGACATATAAACTTTTATAATTCGTAATCTTAATCTTTTCCATTTCTTTGTCATTTTTATTTGGTTATTTGTTTCCTTTGTTTTAGTTTTTTAAATAAATCTTTTATTTTTATATTTTCATTTTAGTTGATCACGTTAATCAATTCGATAAACCTTGTCAGGTAAATATTTCAATGGTGGACAGTGTTAAGGGAATTTTTATGGTCATTAATCTTCGAGAATATATTGAGCACCCAATGGCATCAATTTGTTTTATTAATTTTTCTTTTTGACTTTTGAAATAATTACATTTACGAAAAGTTATATTTTCATTTTATTTTTATGAAAGTTTTTAAATTCTTCTCCTATAAAGTAATTCATCCTTGGAATCTAAATACTTATTCAGAAGAAAGAACTTTTTGATAGATCTAATATAATATTCATTCGTTTTTTCATCGTCTGATTTTAGTAATATTTTACAATTGCGTGTAACAAAAAACCTAGAAAATAATGGAAGTTCATTGGTAGTCATAAATCATGGAGGAATTTGTAAAAATTACATTTCATTGTTTTTCCTTTTTTTATAGATTCGTTTAATTATTCTACTAAAAAATGTATTAGTTATATGCAGATATAAGAGAAATATATATGGACAAAAAAAAAGACTAAAAAATATGATTTTAATTTATATATATATATACTTTCAAAGGGCAATCTTTCTTAATTTTCTTCTTCATGCGTCGAAACCATTCACACAAAGTATAAGGCAAAGAAAGGAGGAAGCTTCTTCATATTTGGAGTTTTACTTTGTCGTCTCTTTGACCTCGAAGGCAACTTGTATACTATACAATAACGTTGACAACGATAAAGCAGATTATGAAGAAGACGAACGAGGGGTTTACTCGTATTATGTGTTTACACGCATTTCCTACTTTTCTTCTCTACGGCCTCTCTTCGTGCTTCATTACATTTTTCATAGTATCGTATATTCGTGAGCCACGTGGATATTCGAATATTGTGTTATATAGCAATACTATGTCACGACTTCCTGGCGCCTTAGGGGCGTGTCCTTCCGGAAACGCTACTCTCCTTGTGTTTTGATAATCACTTGAATTTCGTCGACTTCTATGTATATGTATATGTACTACATACATATCTAAGCCATTAGACTACCTCGATTAGACTATTCGATAGACCAAAATAAGGTTTCTATGTATGTTTAATGCAATTTCCGATGATTGTTCTAATCGTTTTGCAATGTTACATATATGTACGTATTGGAGAATTATATCTGTGTATGGGTTTCTTTTATGTTTTATTAATGAATTCAATTGATATTGAATAATAATATCTTATATGATTTTCATTCTATTAGATTGATTTAATGAAATTAGACCAAAGTACTTTACATTCAGATAGGTTAGATCGAAATCGATGGGTGTTTTAAACTTTAGATGAGAAAATCTATATTATTATAGTTCTCACGATATTTTGGATAGATATAAAATTGATATAACATCGAAGATGTCAGAATAATGGACAAAAAGCAAGACAAATGTGATCCCTCTGGTATCGATTGTAGAATGTCCCCCTATTTAGATAATTATTAATGAACGTGAAGGCAATCAAAATGAATGGTGTACATTAGCTATGATTATAGTGCAATAAATCTTATGTTAGAAACTTGTGGAATGTAAGATATTTATGGTCTTTCTTATTACAAAGAACGACGACTAGAAAAAGGAAATTCTCATAGATATTTTTCGATAATATTTGTTATATAATTTTGTGTCATATAATCATTTCTTTAATAGTGATTAATTATTTATGTAATATAATGAAATATATAGTTTTCATTTTAATTATTGTTTATTTAAAATTTATTTTTTTTTTAAAACAAATTTAACGGATGACAAATTTTAATTTTGAATTGATTGAGAATGGGCACGAGTATTAAATCATTCGAGATTGAAAAATTCCGGAAAGTATCGGGAAGATTTGGAGAAATCATTAATCATCGAACTTATGGTCAATGACAAGTTTTACCTTGGCCTATTTTTTTACTATCTTACTCGCTTTCCATGCTCTCTAAATTCCTACATAACGATAATCATTCTCCATTTCACATTGCTTTCGTCTCATTGATTTATAATGATTTTCATTGGTTACATTGGTAGACATATTTGTGCCCATAATTATGAAAGTGATCTAAGTCCATATATCTCTTGTTTCGAGATATTTAAAGATTTATACTTGAACACTATATGAATTCTATACAATATTGAAATAACAAACATTATCTAACGATTAATTTTTGATAATATCGTGAAAATTACATTGAATTTACTTAATTTTTAATAATGTAGTACGTAATAACTGATAAACTCATTTTTTATTAATTTTGACTTAGACTACTTTTATAATAATGGGCACATTAGTACTTAGGCTCTTAATCGAAAGTAATTTTCAATTTTACGATTATTTTCTGAGAGATAAACATGTTTATGGATCCTGGATGTAACAATAAATCAGTGTCATTCGAGTGTCTGTCTGTGCTTTACAATGAATTTATTTACCACCAATTTTGATCGGCATTTAGGTGATTCGTTGCGCTCGTTAACTTCTGTTCATGAAATAAATATCTTTGTAAACTGTGTCATAATATTATTTCAGAAGATTTACTCGTGATGTAACGAATAACTGTTGTAGATTCATCTGACTGATTCTGTTTTTTTTTCTTTTCTTTTTTTTCTTTTTCAATTAACAATCAATCATTTATAGAAAAAAAAACGATCGGAGAACGCGCAGGTAACCCCTTATTGATATATACTAATTTTAGTGAATCAGCCCTAGCGAGATAAGCCGAGACGTGGGTAATGATTTATAATCGTTTCTAAACAAATTATGTAGATCGTGATATTTGATTAGTACGGTATTGGCACGACTGGAGAAGTAACGAAGTCTACAGCTGAAAAATGTTTGATAAAAAAGGAAAGAAAAGTAAGAGGGAGTAATATGATCCTATCTTTACACACATATGTGTATATGTTCACATTACCACTTGTCGAGTAAGAATACTTTCATATTTCATTATTTTTATTTCATATTTTTTATCGATAATTACGACAATGTATTAAGTCAACAAATTAAAATACAAATAGTCTTTATTATTTACTATATATTACAAATTATTAATATTAGAAAATAAATTATTAATTAGTAGTAGCTACTAATAGTAATCTAACTAAAGTAGCAATAAAATCATTAATTAGGTAGTCGTGAATAACCCAGATGGTAGCGATGCACTATCCCATCACGACTACTAACCATCATAGGATCGAGTCCCAGCAGAGTGTAGAGACTATCCTTCATTGACTTTGACCATGGGTGAAGTCATGAGGCCGAAGTTGTGGATAACATCCTAACGTCGCACTTGACGTCAATCTGGGCTCTCATAGCGTTTAGCTCGTTACGCTGCATGTATTATTATTGGTGCAAATAATGAGTAACAAAAGAAAAGTAAGAATAAAGTTATTAAACTTGTTCTGAAAAGAAAAAGTAATTGTCTCCACTCAGTGGAAAAACAAACCAGATAAAGAGTAAGGTTTTTGTTAATCCATTGATCAACTGCTAAGAACGACTCTTCAGTAAGGCTTAAACAGGTTGATCCTACCCCCCTCCCCTTTCTCTTAACCCAAACACGTTTATTCCCTGCTCTTCATATTAAATGGTGTTGTTGTTGTTGTGTAAAGCTTGAGAATGTGATGAAATAATAATAACTGATGCTTCTTCTCCTTTTTTTTATTTTTCTTTCTTAGGAGAGATTCGAACTCCCGATTTGTTGTGGTTGTTAAGAATTTAAGATCACTAGTCGAACACCTTGCACTCTTCGCAAACACTCAGCCCATTTATATTAATTAGTAGTAGCTACTAATTAGATGGTTTGGGTTGAAAAAAAAATGTTTCGAGTTTTGATAAAAAATAAACTTTTACTTCTTTTTTTTTTTTTTTTTTTTTTGAAATAAAAGTAAGTTTAACATTTTTTATTAACGATTTTTAAACCTACCACCCGTAATCATTTTTCTTTCAATTCTTTGACTTTTTGTCCATTATCATAATTACACGCATATTGAATTTCTTTCTTATATTCTTGGTAAGAAATATTTCTGCTTTTGAATTATTGAATGCAACACTTACGTCATTAAGATTGATAATCATTCGTTTGTAGAGACATATTGTTAGTCATTCGAGTATCTTGCGATGAAAAAAAATAAAAAGTATTTAAAGGAGAGAGCTCTCGTCGACATTATCGCTCTCAATATACACCGTTTGACCCCGTCTGCTTAATAAAGCATCCGCTTTTCGACTCGGACCGCTCGGACACGCCCAACGATCCTTTCACGCTCCTTTCCCAGCATCTTTCTTTCTCTCTTTCTCTCTCTCTCTCTCTCTCTCGCAGTTCTTTTTCTTTCTCTTTCGGTCTCTTCTTGCATATTCGACCGCCTTCCGCGAAATGTTTTCGTAAGTAAGTTTACCTGCCTTTCTCTGAAGGACTCTCAATGTTTCGGTTTTGGGTTTCTCTGATTATTTGAAATCCTATTAGTCAGGATATGAAAGGTAAGATTAAAATGAATAATAACGATAATAGAGAAAAACGATTAAGAAAATGATAAAGATAGATTTGTAATAAGAAATGTAAAATACAAATACTGAATAAATATTTATTGTATAAAGTAATAATTGTATTAAGAGGTGAAGGGTAGTCAGAATTTTCAAAAGAGAGGGGGTCTAAAATAAATTTTGTCTATTTTTGGAAAATTTGATGAAGTCAAATTGAATCATTATATAATAACTCTATATTATATTTTAGGTTTATAAAATAAATTAAATTATT
The DNA here is from genome assembly GCF_049000335.1 of Polistes dominula. Lineage (NCBI taxonomy): Eukaryota > Metazoa > Arthropoda > Insecta > Hymenoptera > Vespidae > Polistes > Polistes dominula. Next base: position 2,930,156 of record NW_028301152.1, on the reverse strand, counting down.
GCCTCTAAAGAAAATGATAAAAAACATTTATTTTTTCATACCTCCAACTCTCTACACCTAACTCCTTAATGTGTAAGCATTAATAAAATCTTATAATATCGGAAGGATTTATGAAAAATTAATCTTACTTCTGCAGATGTTAAACGAAAAAAAGAT